>NC_064848.1:3554434-4174434 GCF_024139225.1 Suncus etruscus | reverse complement strand
AATGCTTTATAGTTGAGGTGGCGCTAGAGGTAAGGTGTCTACCTTGCAAGCGCTAGCCAAGGAAAGGACCACAGTTCGATCCCCCGGTGTCCCATATGGTCTCCTCAAGCCAGAAGCAATTTCTGAGCTCGTAGCCAGGAGTAACCCCTGAGCATCAAAAGGGTGTGGCCGGAAAAACCAAAAAAAAAATGCTTTATAGTAAATACCCAGTTTAAGCCACTGCGTGCAGTCTCCTGAGTCGACACATTGGGAACACACAGAGTAAACAGACACTGCTTTCCCAGAGGCTGTGGTACCCTGTGAACAAGGCAGGGGATGCTGGGCAGAGGAATGACAGCATGGCAAGAGGTTTGTGTCTTGGTACCCAACAGAATCAAAGGCACAGGAACCAGAGTGATAGTACAGCTGGAAGAGCTCTTGCCTTGCACACAGCCAACTTGTTCGATCCCCAGCATCACTTGTAGTTCTCTGAGTACCTTTAGGGAATTCCTGAGTCAGGAAAAATCCCTGAGCATAGATGGTGTGGCTCCAAAACCAGAGTAAAAATAAATGAATAAATCAAAAGAAGCCAGGAGCCTCTCCCAGAATTCTTACTGCCCAGGAATTCAGGTTAAGGATATATGGGGTGCTATCCTGGACTTCCATATAAATGAGATTTGAGGTAAGTTGGCATTGATACTCAACATTTTATAGCCTCACACTGAACCTGGCTCTAGGAGCTACAAATCTTTCATCATTTTGTTTGTGAACACACAATCATCCACTAGTTTGGACTCTCATTAGCTGAGTTCATGACCACCCTTGGCATTCACAAATCAACTAAAATAAAGGTAAATAATTCAACCCCAGACCATGGTAATGTTCACATAGTCACATCTCTGAAGTTACAGAAGCCACAGCACACGAAATACACACAGCCATTTAATAACCAAGTATTTTAAAGTAAAATTTATAATAAAGTTTTTTTTTCCATTTCCAAAGCAAAACAGAAAAATCTTTCCCAAGTTTTTTTTTTGCTTGAATCCTACATGTTCTTGCTTTACCTCAAAAACAGTGCCAGCCAACTACATCAATGTTTTCAAGAATGAAAATATCGAGTAACAAAGATGCTCAGATTTAGAGTTAGGAAATTGAAAGGTTTATTGGAAAAATAGAGAAATGACTCAGCAGGGGAGGAATTTAATATAAGAATAAATTAAATATGATTTGTCTAGTGTTTTTTTCTGTGTGTTTTTTAAACTGTTTTATTATTTTAAATTTTATTTAAACATTGTTCATAATACAGTCATTTCAGGCATCCAACATTCCAGTACCAATCCCAAAGCCAGTGTGACCTTCCTTCCACTAAAGTCTCAAGTTACCCACTCCAGTCCCTAACCTGCCCCCTTAGCAAGCACAAAATTATTTGCAATATATTTCTTGTTACAACATTTATCTCATAATGGTGTCAGAGGATTTGCTGAGCTGTTAGGTGCTTATTGAGCGTTCTGTGCTAGTGTTTTCACTAATTGAGCTTAGTGGGCATCTATACAACTTTCCCATCTAATTTTCTGTGTTCCTACTGGACTGTCAGTAGGACAGTCATTTTGGTGAAGTTGCTTGACAGCATATGTGGCCATGTATCCTACAGCTGTATCACTAAGCTGATTAAGCACCGTGGTTTCTCAGGCCTACCAGATTCAGCATTTCAGTGTCTTTTCTTCGAAATTGGTCATGGGGCCATTTAAATGTGAGCAGAAGTATGTGTGGGTGGAGCACTGAGCTCTCCAACAGGGCAGAGACTGACTGGTCTTTTGGTTCTCTACTTGACCATTATTTGTCTTATATATTACCCTTTATCTTTTAGTTTCCAAGAGCCTAAGTCAGCAGTTATGGTCTTAGGAATCAGTCACTTCTCTTCCTCAGGAAGAACCCAGACTTTTGCAGTATTTAAAGTGTAGAATGGAAACATAAAATGAAGATGTTGGCCTGGGGAAACTGATACTCTTTCATTTCCCCCTCTCAAAGAGGAAACCCTGACTATAGCCAGGAAATGGGGTGTCAAAGAGATTGAACTATTTCCAGCTTACTTGGTATATCTGCTAGCTGCCCATTCTGCCTTTTCCCTCAATATGCCTATTACTTTTCTTCCCATATCTTTACCAATACTGGCCAAATTCTTTAAAGTGTCTCCAAAAGAAAGAAAGATCGAAATAAGCACTTGAGAAAAGAAGCTTGACAGCACCAGCAATAATAATTCTGAAAGGCAGCAAACTATCTTCACAATATCCAGAGAGGATAACTAATAAACTGTTAGCCCAGAATTATGAAGTGATAGTACAGTGGGTAGGGCACATTTGCTTTCACCTCTGGCATCCCATATGGACCCACAATCACCACCAGGAATAATTCTTGGGTATAGAGTGAGGAGTAACCCTTCCGCACTGCAGGGTGTGGCCCAAAAGCCAGACAAACAGAAAAATATTGAGCAAAGAAATCATCAACTACAGATAAAACAAAACAAAAAAACAGAGGCTGGGGGCCGGGAAGGTGGCGCTGGAGGTAAGGTGTCTGCCTTGCAAGCGCTAGCATAGGACGGACAGCGGTTCGATCCCCCGGCGTCCCTTATGGTCCCCCCAAGCCAGGGGCGATTTCTGAGCGCATAGCCAGGAGTAACCCCTGAGCATCAAACGGGTGTGGCCCAAAAACCAAAAAAAAAAAAAAAAAAAAACCAGAGGCTGGAGTGATAGCACACCAGTAGGGCATTTGCCTTGCATGTGGCAACCAGGACAGACCCAGGTTCAATCCCTGGCATCCCATCGAGCCTGCCAGGAATGATTTCTGAGCACAAAGCCAGGAATAACTCCCAAGTCCCACACTGGGTGTGGCCCAAAACAACAACAACAACAAAAACAACAAAAGGAAAAAAAGAAAGAAAACCGAAGAACATTGTCAAAAAATAGTAGTAATAAAAAAAATAGTAGTAATGAAAGATGGCACTTGTATACAATCATTGTAACTGGAAAGGGATAGGAATAAGTACTGGATGTTCCTACTTCAGAGGATGGAAAGGAGCTGTGAGACTGTGAGAAAGTTTAATTTTTTAAGTTCTCTGTTATCTTTTTTTCTCCTCTGCTAAGATCAATTCATGATCAACCCTCTCTAAGAGGAAAGACATATGCTTTATACCTGAGATATATCTCCATCTCTGTGATCTCCTTGAGAAGTTTCAGGTATGGTTTCACTTTAAACTTTGTTATAGGTGCACAGAAAAATTTCCAAGGTGACCACTAAAACAGAAAGTAGGGGCTAGAGAGATAGTACAGTGGGAGGGTGCCTGCCTTGCAGAGAACAGGAATTAACTCTAAAGTATCACTGGGTATGGCTCCAGATTTAAAAAATCAAATAACATAAAAGAAGAGAAAGTATAATTTTAGCACAAGCTGAGGTGATAGTACTGTCAGAGAACAAAAGTTCAGTTTGGAAATAAAAGAGAAAATCTTAGAAAAGGAGAAGCTGGAGCCGGAGAGATAGCATGGAGGTAAGGCATTTGCCTTTCATGCAGAAGGTTGGTGGTTCGAATCCTGGCATCCCATATTGTCCTCCAAGCCTGCAAGGAGTGATTTCTGAGAGCAGAGCCAAGAGTAAACCCTGAGCCCTGCTGGGTGTGACCCCAAAACCAAAAAAAAAAAAAAAAAAGAAAAAGAAAAAGAAAGAAAGAAAAAGTAAAGGCGAAGCTCTTCAAGCTCTTGTTCTCCCTTGAACATGTATCTCACTTGCTTATCTCTATCTCTGCTTTTTCCACTCTGAAGAAGCCCTTGTTATCTCCTGAACATGTACTTCCTCTTTCTCTCCCTTCACATCTTAGTTAGCTTCATTCAGTAAAAACTGTCTTGCTGGGCGGGAGAGATGGTACAGTGAGTAGGGAGTTTGTCTTGCACACAGCTGACCAGAATTCAATACCCAGCATCCTCAGCTCCTCCAGGAGTGATCCCTAAGTACAGAGCCAGGAGTTAACCCTGAGCATAGCCCAGTGTGGCCCCCATACTAGAAACAAACAACAAACAAAAAACCCAACCAAACCAAAACAAAAGTGGTCTTATTTCACTAAACAACAATTAGAAAAGGAGAATATTAAAAAATAAAATGATAAACCGAAAGACATAGTAAACAATTTAAGGTTCTTGCCTTGCACAGTGAGAAACCTGGTGCAGTTTCCAGAAACTCCTGGAACTCCTGAGCTCAACTGGGTTTGATCCCTAAGCACAAAGCCAAGAAAAAGCCCTGAGTAGTGCCAGGTATGACTCCCCAAAATTGCCATCTTATAAAATAAAAATTGTTTTTAGTAATCTCAGTAAGTTATATTACTGGACTAATAAGCCTTGTAATGAACTAAATAATAGGCAAAAGGCATATTGTCAAGAGCCAGAAAAATACTGCAGGAGTTAAATTGCTTACCTGGCATCCACCAACCCTTAATCAAATTCCTAGCACTAGGGGTTCATCATTTATGAACCTAGATGCCACCAGGGTTCTTTCCTGAGCACAGATCGATGACCACTCACCACTAGTAAGGTCCCATTAATTACAAAAGTAGGCATTTATCACAGCTGGGTGTGGCCTAAAAAAAGCAAACAAACAAAAGAGTGGATTGATCACATGCTTTGCGTGTGTGAGGCCCATGTTATATTCCCAGCACTGAGTAGTTTCCTCCAAGCATCGCCAAGAATGATAGAGCCAAGAGTAGTCTTCCACCCTAGACAGCACCCCTGGATGTGATCCAAAAACAAAAACAATCTAAAAAAAATGCAATTAATCATCTTGACTTAGTGGCTGGTTTATAATTAGTCTCTATCCATAAATCAAAGAATAAAACATTCTTCCAAATGGAACCTTTCCAAAACTTGACTGTATCAAAGGTCATAAAACCAGTTTCAACAGATTTTCAAGAGTCTGATTTTCATAAACCACATTTTATGACCTACAATCATCGTACGTTTGTGCATAAGTTATGCAATAAACTTAGAAGTCTGAAGCAGGAAGATAATGACTCGTACCTCAAGTTTTAGGAATTAGAAAGAACGTGTCTAAATAATTTATGAGTCAGTCAGAACTCACAAGAGTTATTGGAAGTTATTTAGGAACGACTAGATGGTGTAGAATAAAAATCCTATGTGGTAACACTGATGGGCTCAGCAAAATGTCAACTTCAGGAATGTGTAGATACTTGTATCAGAGCAGAAAAATAGTTGAAAAGTTGTATAGCTCAATGGCCAAAATCTCCCATCTTGCTAAAATTTTAGCTCGAGTAGATTTATTCTTGAGCTCATTAATTCTCATATTTTTGGTCTCAGCGGTTACTCCTGGCTCTGCACTTAGGAATCATTCTTGGTGGTACAGGAGGACTACATGGAATACCAGGAATCAAATCCTGGTTGACTACATGCAAGGCAAGTGCTCACTCCTCTCACAGGTTCTTGAAAATAGGATCTACTATCTTTTCAGTCCCTAACTTATCAAATCTAAACCAAGAAATCCAGAAATTTGAGAGTACTAAAGAAGTGGAATTCAGGACTTTATTTTGTTTTGCTTTTTTGATTCCCTCCCCATGTCCTATTCCTTATACTGTTGAGACTGATGACATCACTGCGATGATGGGGATTATACACAGACACAGTGGCAAAGCTTACAGTTGAGGTCAAACATCAGTGGTATTCCCATACTGACCACTGTGCTCACTGAGGCTGCACTCCCCTGGGCACAATGCTTGCATACTATATTAGCCTCCTTTTAAATTTTTTAAATTTATTGTTTGTTTTGGGCCACACCAGGGATGCTCAGGGAAGTGGTTATTCCTAGTTCTACACTCAGAGATCATTCTTGATGGGCTTTAAGGAATCAAATGGGATGCTGGAGATTGAACCCAGGTTGGCTGCATACAAGGCAAGCACCTTACCTACTGTACTATCTCTCTGGCCCCCAAATAACTATTTTTGGGGTAAGGGAGGAGGCATACACAACTGTGCTCAGGGCTTACTCCTGACCCTGTATTCGGGTATCACTCCTGGTAGTCTCAGGAGACCTATGGGGCTCTGGTAAACTGTGTCACTTGCATGTAAGGCAAGTGCTGTACTGCTGCTAAGGCCCCCTCTTTTTATTATTTAATTTTTAAATTATTTTGTTTTGTATATATAATCACCATGAAGTTACAAAGTTATTTTGGATTGCAACAGCCACAGCCACATGCTAGGCAAGCATCTTAACCTTTCTTCTACCTTGCTGCCCCCTTAAAATGTTGGGTTTTTTAATTGGCAAAAGATATAAACAGGCACTTTACTGAAAACAAATGACCAAGAAATATAAAAGTCAATTCAAGCCTTCCTGGGAGCCGGGAGTCTAGCAGGAGGAGGTTTGGCAGGCCCCCGCCATGCCGGAGGCCTGCTTGGCCAGGCCTAGGGGGGGTGCGGGACTTGGGTAACCCCAGCACCCCTCTGCCGCCTTGCTCCAGATCTCCAGGGCTTCCCCGGGCCACATGCCTGGGCAAGCCGGTGAGTTGGGTCCCTTGGTGGAGCTTGAGGGTACCCTAGGCCTTCCCCCACTATCCATGCGGCTCCTTAGGGAGGGTCTGGGTGGGGCTCTGAACTTCTGGTCTCCCAGCTTCTTGAAGGATCTCTCCTTCCTGGGAGCCGGGAGTCTAGCAGGAGGTTTGGCTGGCACTGGTAATCTCTGTCCAGTCTACATTTTCAAAATCGCGGGGCTGCGCGCACAAGAAACATTAATAGTACTCTCACAAGAAACATTAATCGTACTCTCACAAGAAACATTAATAGTACTCTCACAAGAAACATTAATAGTACTCTCACAAGAAACATTAATCGTACTCTCACAAGAAACATTAATAGTACTCTCACAAGAAACATTAATAGTACTCTCACAAGAAACATTAATAGTACTCTCACAAGAAACATTAATAGTACTCACTATCATTGAATTATGTTTTTATGTATGCATAATGTCCATTTTGTACTCTGCCCTTTTGCATACCCCTTCATAAGTTCATATTTCTCTTTAACTTCTTTAACTCCTATCATCATTACTCCTTATTTACCCTTTCTAACTTAAGTACTGTTGAGTCCTAAGTCACAGACCAAAGTGGTGCCCTAGAGTTAACACCCACCCAACTATTTTAAAAGGCATAAAAAGGACACATATCTTTTCAACATTTTATGGGTGTTTTCTTTGACAGCTATAACTTTTGCTAAATACTTTCTTATACAGTGATGATCCCCCCCATGTTTTTTATCTTCTCTTTGTGAACTGCTCAATATGGAATTTGGTGTGAAAGAATCCCTCAGTTTAATACTTATGTTTGAACCAAGTCATGGGTCTTGTTGGAAATGTTCTTATGCCCCCATATATCTGATAGCACCACGTGGCTTTATATCTTGTTTGCATAGGCACACTAACATGGGAAAATACTATACATACCAATAAGTTCTTATCTAATAGAAATGGGAACACACAAATCTTGTAGTGCAATGAGACCTTACACCCTGAACATTGACATAAAGACCTGGCACAGGCCTCAGAAGAATGGGCATTCTCCATTTACACCTTGATCTACAGAAGACATTTACAAAACATCCAAGGTTGTATATAACATCACCCGGAGGCATTCCTGTACCAGGGACGACCCTACAGCTGCTCTGACATCGATCTACTCAAAAGAGACACCCCTTAACACTGAGAAGACAACAAGAACAATGACCTGCTTACTGGACAGGGCTTGCTGTATTGCCCCTTAATGGTGAGGTTTGTCTATAACATCACCTGGAAGCAATCCTCTACCACGGAAGACCCTACCACTGCTCAGACATCGTCCTGCTCAAAAGAGACTTCCCTTAACACTGAGAAGACAACAACAACAACCTGCTTACAGGACAGGGCTTCCTGCATTGCCCTTTCATGGTGAGGTGAAACGAGAAGGCACTCCACATCATGACTTCAATGTAGGACATGCAGATTCCAGAATCTTTAATACAGAAACATGAGACCAACAACAGAGACTGTGTGATAAGTGTGTTGGCGCTACGGACAATGTCTTGGAGTGGACGATAACTTTCCTGAGGCCTAGAGCTGGTCTTATGCCAGGAAACTTCAGGGGTAGGATCTCTTTGTATTTAGGCCAAGGTTATTCCTTTCCATGCCTCTCATATTTTGGTGGGCCTATGCAAACAACAATTGCCACTCTAACAACGTTTTTACTGTGCTCCTTTGACTCTAATCCTTAAAACGCACCCACTTAAAATTTGAGGTTAACTTAAGCTAACATGCATGTACATGGAAATGTAAAAAACACTATGCCTCTAATGTTTAAGGAGTTACGTAAGTTTGATGGCTTTAGATTGCCTTGTGTGCTGTTAAGAAATATTATAATGTGCTACAATCTGGGGACTTGAGGGACAAAGTAATTGCACATGGATTCTGTTTTATTTATCTTAACTTTCTTTGGTGAAAGTTCAAAGTTAAGATATCAGCAAGGGGACTTCTTCTGATAATTATGTTATGGGTGATTGTCCTTCCACTGTAACTTTACCTTATCCTCTTTCTTTGCATCTTTTGTTCTCATAATTCAAAATAAAAAAATTATAAAAAAAGTCAATTCAATCTCACTGAAAATCAGGTAAATATAAATTAATACCATTTAGGACTGGAGTGCTAGTACAGTGGGTATGATACTAGCCTTACACATGGCAGACCCAGGTTTGATCCCTGGCACCCCATATATGGTCCTCCAAGTCAATCTAGGAGTGACTCGAGTGCAGAGTCAGAGTAAGCCCTAAGCGCAGCCAGGTGTGACCCCTCCCACCCAAATACTCTGTTGGCAAAAGTTTAGACATTTAATAACACCAAAGTGGTAGTAAAATTGAGAATAAGCATCTTATATATATGTTACTAGTGATGTATAAGTTTATATAATTTGGATAGTGGTTAATAAAATTGAATTAGGTAGGTTGCCAAGAAATTCTTGCATTTGCATAAGAATATTCATTGTAGTACTGTTTACAAAAGCAAAACTGGGAGTTTTATTGATCAGTGAATAAAAAATAAAGACACGCTCACTAAGTGGTTTAATTACAGCTACACAAATCACAAATCACAATCACAAGCATAATGTATCGAAAAAGGAAGATGGGAAAAGTGACATGAAGCCACCATGTCTCTTTCCTAAAGTTCAGCTGTGAAAATGAGACAGTATTTTGTTTAGAAATGTATGCGCATACTATAAAACTATGTTTGTTATTTTGTGTGTTTTTAGCCATACCCAGTAGTTCTCTCGGCTTCTTTCTGGCTCTACTCTCAGGGATTCCTCCTGGTGGGACTCAGGTATCATCCATAGTTCTAGGAATTAAACTCAGTCAGCTGCATGCCAGGCAAATGCCCTACCTGCTGTACTCTCTCTCCATACCTGGAACTACTACATAAAATATTTTGTTAGTCCTTGAGATGAGTGCCAGGTTGTCCTATCTGTGATGTGTGATCTTGATGATCTCAAACAAAATGAGTCATTTTTGAAAAATTAGTAATACAGCCACAATATAAAAGTTTTGATAGTATTATCTTCAATGAAGAGGTAGAGTAAGAGGAAGGAAGCATACTCGTATATGTATTAGTAGACACTATTTTTAGTTCTTTAACTGGATTTTTATTTTATAATCATTATTTATACCTGTATTTATATATTATTTATTTTGTACTTATTTATAATATTTTATTTTATTATTTTATTTAATATTTGTTTTATATTTTATTACTTTTTTTGCTTGTTGATTTTAAGTTTTGGCAGTGCTTGGGTTACTCCTGGCTCTGCACTTAGAAATCACTCCTGGCAGTGTTGGGGGACCATATGGAATGCTAGGAACTAAATCCTATCAACTGAGGCAAGGCAAGCACCCTGCCCACTGTACTATTTCTCCAGGCCTATTTTCTTTCTTTTTTTTTTTTTTTTGGAGGGGTCAAAGGTTGCCCACACCAAGTGGTGCTCAGGGATCACTCCTGCCTGACTCAGTAGGCAGCTCCTATTTGAAGGCAAGCTTCCTACTTGGCGTATTATCGCTCCAACCACTATTTCCATTAATCAGAATAATTACTATTATTTGTTTAAGAGCTACAACCTTACTCCTAATTCAGAGATCACACAAGGAGACCATATGAGGTGACAGGGATCAAAGCTGAGCTGGTCACAGGCAGGGCAAGCACTTTTACTCCTGTATTATCCCTCTGGTCCCTTTATTTAATTAATGATTCATTCATTCATTCAATGTCAAATATTAGGCATCAAATGTTTTAAAATAGCCTGTAGTTTCCACTTTCGCCACTATGTGTCAGTAGAGTGCATCAGGAAGGTAAGAGAAGGCTGGAAAAAAGAAGCCAGTGTCTGGGGCCGGAGCGATAGAACAGCGGGTAGGGCGCTTGCCTTGCACGCGCTCGACCTGAGTTCGGTCACCGGCATCCCACATGGCCCCCCGTGCATGCCAGGAAGGCGTCCTGAGCAAAGCTAGGAAGAGCCCCTGAGCATAGCCGGGTGTGGTTAAAAAAAGACAAAAAAAAAAAGGAAAAAAAGACCAAAAAAAAATAAGGAAACTAGTGCCTGAGGGCTGCGTTCTAGCAGCTTTCAGTTTTCTTTATGAAGAATGCACAGAAAACATGTCTTTTCCTGAGCCTGTGTCTCTGACATGGATCTTGCAACGATGTGACATGTTCCTTTCTTATTAGTCTGCTGATTATGTAACTACTTCTGCAAATATAAAACTCTAGGGGCCTGGTGAAGGGCTCAGTAACTAAAGGGCCAGCTTGCCTTCTGAGGATAAGTGTCATCTTGGTTCCACCCTCAGCCCTCACACCCCTCAGCTCCCCTGTGTGGGACCCCTGAGGTCAGACAGAGTGTCTGATCTCCATCACACAGCCAGGTTAGCTTCGCTGAATGGGAATGTGGTCCCACTGAGCAGATCCACAAGCACCACAGCTACCCTAATCAGCACCCAGTTAGATGGAAGCAAGAGCCACAACCAATGTGCAACAACGGATGACACCGCAAAAGCTGTGGGCACCACAACTAAGCATGTGTGAGCCTCCAGCAGTCCCACAGCAACAGAACAGGAGGAATGGGGATAAGGTGGTATTGGTGGGAGCACTTACTTTTACTTCAGGGAATTCTCCAACACTTTCTAAGGCACTGCAAGCTGGTGCCAGGAGCCCACAGTAAGCAGATCAGCGTGTCCTGCAGCCCATGTGAAGAGATTAGAGATCAATGTCCCAGGGGTGTGCAGGAGTGAGAATGAACCTGAACTGGAGAAGTGCTTTCCTCCCTTGCAACAAGAGGCAGGGAGAAAACTCAAAGCACCACCAAGGGACAAGTCATCTTTGACAAATGGCAAATTCAATCCTAGGATATTTGCATTTAAACACTAGAGGCTTGTTTGCATACACTCTTATTTGCATACAATTATATTGCGGGCTTTCCCTCTTCTCCAGAAGCCTGTTCTCTCTTAAACACCCACCTGTGGGGCCGGAGAGATAGCATGGAGGTAAGGTGTTTGCCTTTCATGCAGAAGGTCCGTGGTTCAAATCCCGGCGTCCCATATGGTCCCCCGTGCCTGCCAGGAGCGATTTCTGAGCATAGAGCCAGGAGTAACCCCTGAGCACTGCCGGGTGTGACCCAAAAACCAAAAAAAAAAAAAAAAAAAAAAACACCCACCTGTACACACTCACCTCTCCCATCTCTCTAAATTTCAAAACTATTTTGCTTCACCAAAGATTTTTATTTGCAAAAAAATCATAAGATATTTTCAGAGCTGGAGCAGTAATACAGCAGGGAGGGTGATTGATTGCCATGCATGTGGCTTACCAAGGTTCAATCCCCAGAAAATGATATGGTCCCCTGAACCTACCAGGAATGATCCCTGAGCATAGTAACCCCTGCGCTTCACTGAGTGTGGTCCAAAAGAAACAACAACAAAAATTCTAGTATATTTTGTATTTAAATTAAGCCTTGAAAGATACAAAATATATTAAGATGAATGGTAAAATTTATGCTAAGAATCAAAAATTTTGTTTTTGTCTAGGCAGGAACTGAAAAATAGACTCTATTATAAGTAAAGAAAAAGGGCACTGAAAGGAAACAGGCTTTTCCTAATTTTCCATTAAGGAGCCCAGTTTTTCATTTTGCTTGGGCCCATAAATGCTGCAGGATCCCTGTTCCAAATTACATCTTCAAGATCCTTGGCACTGATCAATCCTGTATGTCCAACTCCCTAACACTGCCAGTCCAACAACTTGTAGGGGATTTTATGGGCTGGAGCAAGAGTACAGCATGTAGGGCCTTGGGTTGTAACCCTGGTTCCTCATATGGTATCCCAGTCTCACCAGGCATGACTTTTGTGTACAGAACCTGGGATAAGTCCTGAGTAGCTGTGGCTAAAAACAAAACAAAAACCAAATAGTTTTGCTTCCTGCAGGACCTACCACCTTTCCTCTGCCCATCATCCAGGTCCAATGTGCTGTTCCGTATCTGTCACTTGTGAAAACACCACAGGTTCCAGGCTCTCTGTTGAGTAATTCCTAATTCCAGTAAAACCTCACTCAGCTGTAGCTGATCTCCCCTTCTAGGATCTTAACACAGAGGTCTCTGGATTCCAGCAGTGGGGGCCTGAAATCTTAAGCCTGGAGCATGCAAAGCATGTGCTACAACCTTTGAACTAACCCAAGAGAAAAGAATGTGGACTTTGGTTTGGTTTTGCAGTGCTGAGATTAAATCAGGGCCTCACAAAACTGGGCAAGTGCCCTCTTAAAGGGTAATTATCTCTGGTCCTAGTTTTACTTTTTCTATTTGCTTGTTTTTGAGTCACATCAGCTATATTTAGGTTTTACTTTTGGCTTTGTGTTTGAGGATTGCTACTGACAATGCTTGGAGCGACCTATGGGGTGCTGGTGTTAGGGGTTGACAATATGTAAGACAAGGACCTTACGGGCATTGTCCATTTACCCCTGAACCAGGGATGCCATCTACAAAACAACCATGGTTGTGTACTACATTATGTGAAAGCAATCCTCTACCAGGGAAGGCCCTACCTACCACTGCTCTGGCATAGACTTATTCAACAGAGACTTCCTTTTAACACCCAGAGAACTTAACAACAACAATGACCTGCTTTCAGGACTGAGCACTCTGCATCACTCTCTAATTATGAGTGAAATTGGGAGGTGCTCCGCATCATCCCGACTTTGCTGTGGGATATGGACATATTCCAGGATCCTTGGCTGCAGAAACCTGACACCAACAACAGTGACTGTGTGAAGAATAAAAGTGTATTGGCACTACAGACAATGATCTGGGTTGGACAGCCTGGTATGCCTGGAGTCTAGACTTGGTCTTGTGCCGGAAAGCTTCAGGGGTAAGGTCTCCTTATGTAGTCAAGGCTTTTCCTTCCTATGTCCCCTATATTTTGCTGGGCCTATGCAAACAATTGTCACACTAACACCGTCTTTGCTGTGCTCCTTTGACTCATCCTTGATGAAATGATGTATTATAATCAACTGTATCAATAATGCTATAGCCTTTAATGTCAAAGGAGTTACACAAAGGAGTTGTGGTTTTAGATTGCTTTGGGTACTGCTAAGAAATGTTTTAGTGTACTACAGCCTGGGAACTTGAGGGACAAAGTAAATGTGCATGTGTTTTGTTTTATTTTTCTTAATATTTTTTGTTTTGTTTTGTTTTGGTTGAAAATTCAAAATCAAAGTATCAGAAGGGGATTTTTGAGAATTCTGTTTATGGGTGATTGTCTTCCCACTGTAACTTTACCTTGTCCTTTCTTTGCATCTTTGTCTTCAAATAAAAGTTAAAAAAAAAAAAAAAGACAAGGACCTTACTCACTGAACAATTTCTCTGGCCCCTAGATATATTTTGTGTGTGTGTGTGTGTGTGTGTGTGTGTGTGTGTTTGGGGGGTCACTCTCGGAGTGCTCAGGAGTTACTACTGGCTCTGCGCTCAGAAATAGCTCCTGGCAGGCTCAGGGGACCATATGGGATGCTGGGATTCAAACCACTGTCCTTCTGCATGCAAGACAAACACCCTACCTCCATGCTATCTCTCCGGCCTGCGTAGTCTTATTTTGGGGGGAGGGGTAATTTTGGACTACACCTAGGATGCTCAGGGATGACCATGTGGGGTGCCAGGGATCGAACCAGGGTTGGTTGTATGCAAGGTGGATACTCTATTGACTATACTATCACGTTGGCACCTATATTTCTTTCATTTATTATTTTTTTGGTATTTGGGCACATTTAGTGATGCTCAGGGGTTACTCCTGGCTCTTCACATAGGAATCACTCCTAGAAATGTTCAAGGGACCATATGGGATACTGGGAATTGAACTTTGGCTGGCTGCATGCAAAGGAAGGGCCTTACCCACTGTATTACCTCTTTGATCCCCAGATTTACTTCTTATTTTTGTTTGTTTGTTTTTTGTTTTTGGATCACACCTGGAAGCACTCAGAGGTTACTTCTGGTTATGCACCATCATGTGTTATTCCTGGCTCTAGTCTCAGGAGCCTGGCAGGAGCAGTTGACCATATGGGATGCTGGGGATCAAACCTGGGTTGGCTGCATACAAGGCAAATGCCCTACCCTCTGTGCAATGGCTCTAGCCCCTAGATTTACTTCTTAATGGGAGAAACTCTAAACCACATTTTAAAGATGCTGCTCTACAGAAATGAGAAAACAAAATCCATGTGACTATTATTTATAATTATTTTGAATCTTTACATAAAAGAAAAAAATTAATCTTAATTTCTTTTCTTTTCTTTTTTTATTGGTTTTTGGGTCACACCCCGTGACGCTCAGGGGCTACTCCTGGCTATGCGCTCAGAAGTTGCTCCTGGTTTGGGGGACCATATGGGACGCCGGGGATTGAACAGCGAGGTCCATCCTAGGCTAGCACTCGCAAGGCAGACACCTTATTTCTAGCGCCACCACTTCAGACCCTAATCTTAATTTCTATTCCTAGAATCACCTTAATTAAATGAGGGTCTGGTGAGATATTATAGCAGGTAGGACAATTGCCTAGTATGTGGCCAACCTGGATTTGATCCCCAGCATCCCATATGGTCCCCTGTGCACCACCTAGAGTGTTCCCTGAAAGGCAGAAGTAAGCCCTGAGCACAGCTGGGTGTATCCTAAAACAAAACAGAACATTTCAAAATTGTATGTGTATTTTACTGTAACTTAACATTTTTTAATTATACAAAAAAATTTTTTTGGGTCACACGGCGGTGCTCAGGGATTATTCCTGACTTTATGCTCAGAAATTGCTCCTGGCAGGCTCATAAGACTATATTAGATGCTGGGGATCAAACTTGGGTCCGTCCTGGGCCAACTGCATGCAAAGCAAACACCCCACTGCTGTGCTATCATCTGGCTCAGTTATAAAAAGAATTTAAGCAGGTGCTAGAGCTGTGGGTAGGGCCTACCCACAGCCTAGATGGGTTTGATCCCAGAACCCTCAGTATTTCCAGGAGTGATCCATAGTGCAGAGCCAGATCTAGTAAAAAAAAATTTTAATACAACAAGGCTTAAGGTGTTTGTCTTGCATGCTCCTAAACTTGGCTGAATCCTAGTACCTTACCTCTGAACACTGCATTGAATGATGATTGAGCACAGAGCCAAATAATAAACCTCGAACATCACTAGGTGTGATTCAAATACCAGAATAAACAAGCAAAATTAAACCAGGGCTTGGGATGGAGTTCAGTAGCAGAGTACTTGCTTTGCATTGTCTGATGCTCTGGGTTTAATCCTTGGTATGGCAAAAAAATAAATAAATAAAATAAAATAAAATAAAAAGGTTGGGGGGAATTGGGAGATAGTGCAAAAGGGTTACAGTGAATGCTCTGCATTTAGGAGTCCTGGGTTTGATCCCTGCCACTGTGTAGTACACCAAGCACTGCCTGGAGTGACCTCCAAGTGCTGAAATAGGAGAACTAGGTCCTGAGCAATTTGGAGGGTGGCTCAAAAGCAAAACTTATATTAAGCAGAAAGTTTAAAAACAAGTATACTATGAAATGCAGTACGGGGGAAGGAAATGGTGGACTTGGAGTACATTAAACACCACAGAGAGGTTTCAAAGACAAGATTGCGTGCAGAAACGAAGAGGCAGAATGAGGTGGTAAAACAATGGACACAAACAGTCGAGCATGTTGTCCAAGGTACTTTTGTATTTAAGGATGTGTCTGGTCAGAAACAGAAAAGAAAGAGAAATTCAACTATTTTGAGAACACCCTGTGAGGACAATGAACTGCAGAGTTTGGTTTATTAATTTTTGCAATGAAGATCCAATTTTAAGAAAGAAAACAACACCTAAGGAGCTGGAACAATAGCAGAGCAGGTAAGGCACTTACCTTGCACACAGGTGACCTGGTCTTGATCCCTAGCATCCCATATGGTCTCCCAAGCCTGTCCAGAGTGATTTCTGAGCTCTAGCCAGGAATAATTCCTGAGCACCACCAGGTGTGGCCCAACAAAACAAAGGGAAAAATAATTTGAAAAATAAATAGAACTAAGAAAAAAATATTAAAAACCTTAACTTGTGGGCCAGTCTGATAGTACAGTGGTAGAGTGTTTGCCATGCGTGCTGCCAACCTGGGATGGACCCAGGTTCAATCCCCGACATCCCATATTGTCCCCCAAGCCTGACAGGAACAGGAATTCTGGGCTCAGAGCCAGGAATAACCCCTGCACCGCCCAGGTGTGGCCCCAACACAAAACAAAACAAAATAAACCTCCTCAACTTGTTTTATTTATTAGCCACACCCACTGATTCTCAGGGCATGCTCCCTTTTCTGGACTCAACGGTCACCCCTGCAGGCTCAGGGAACCCTGTGGGGTGCTGGAGAGAACCTACATTGCTCTCGTACAAGGCAAGAAAGCATTGTACTTTTATGTCAATACCCCTGTTCCCTAAGAAAACTCAGTTGGTGTGTGTGTTTTGTTTTTGAGTCACACCTGGTAACCTGAGTAACCTGCTCAGCGGTTACTCTTGGCTCTGTATTCAGGAATCACTCATGACGAGGTTGGGGACTATACAGGATGACAGAGGTCAAACCTGGGTCAGCTGCGTACGAAGCAAATACCCTAGTACTATAGTTCTGGCTCAAACCTCAACATTTTTAGCAAATAAATATAAATTTATTTAACAATGAGATATCACATATATTATCAATTAAACAAACATTAAAAGGGAAAAATGTAGCTATCCAGGAGCCAGGGTTGTGTCTCAAAGGCTAGAGCACATGTTTTGGTCCCCCAAGTACCGCCGAATGTGCCAACAACCATCTATCTCCACAAAGAAAAAAAAAAGCAACTTTTTCTTTCTTCTTCTTTTTTTTTTCCAACATCAGAAATATAACCCAGGTCTCATGTCCAAGCCCACCTCCATACTATTACTATCCAGTTTTAAAAAATAGGGTTTACTTCATATGTGGCAGAACTATGGGAAAATAGATACAAGATCTCAGAAAAGCAATGGTTATCAGACAAGATTGATATATTTGGTCTCTTCTATAAATCCTTTCTTGGAGCATATCTAGATAAGGATATATTGTCAATAACTCAATGTTCAAAAATAGAACCATCAGTGAGCCAAGAATATGAGTCAGTGATAAATCTGCACCCTAAATCGAGTATAACATTTTGGTTCTACCCTGTTAAGCTCACAGTGTGGAAAGGACAGTGAATAAAATAAGAGAGGCCTTTGCTTTTGTCAGAAAAAAATTTCAGGCTAAGTTTGTCTTAGTAAAAACTGAAACCACCACAGAAATATAACACAACTTTTCCAGAAAATTATTTTTTGTGTGTTCTTGGGTCACACCAGACTGTGCTTGGGAGTATTCCCAGTGTTGAGATACTCCCAGCTTTGTGCTTGGGGTCACTTCCTGCTTAGTGCTCAGAGGGCCATGTGGTACTAAGCCTGCTGTACTATCTCTCTGGTCTTCCAGAAAATTCTTGCTTGGAACCAGAGAAATAGTACAGTGGGTAGGGCATTTGCATTGTATGTATGATCTTCAGCACCCCATATGGTTGCCTGAGCCCCACTAAGAGCGATCCTGAGGCAAAGAGTCAGGAGTAAGCCCTGAGCACTATTAGGTATGGCTCCAAAACAAAAGTATAACAAAGCAAAATAAAATTCTTGCCTAAAATTTACTGTAATTTACAGATGGATTGTTTATTAAGACATTAATTTATCTGCAAACTAGTTTGGTCTTGTGGGACAGCATACGTGAATGCTTTCCCATCACACTATAGACAACTCACTTAAGTGAAGAGCTCACTCATACGACGTAAGTTTCTTCTAAGACCTCATTTCCAGAGCTGTCACCAATTGTCTGATCCCCATCAGTTTCTTACTTTGAAAAATGACTTTAAATCCCTTGAGCTGTGACAAATATTTTTTCTAGACCACCATGTCTGAGCTACTGCTGTCTCTTATGAAGCTGATATTATACTTTGTTTCAATATCTAATTAATTTGAATTTACTATCACTGATCAACAAGTTCTTCCAGTATTTGGGGGGTGGGGGTTGCAGTAGGCAAGAGTTCTTAAAAATCAGTGAACTTGAATGAGGGAATAAAAGTGGACATGTTTATTTTTTATAACACTTTAATGAAAACTTGCATTTTCTTCATGATGAATGTAAACAACTAAGCACAGACACTTCTGTGCCAGGAGAAGTTAGTTAATTCCAGCCTATCTTATACTTTATTTTTTGGTTTTGGGCCACACCTGATGGTGGTCAGGTCTTACTTGTGGCTTTGTGCTCAGGAGTCACTCCTGGCAGGACTTGGGGAACTGTATGGGGTACTAGAGATCAAACCCAGTTGGTCATGTGCCTTACCCATTATACTCTGGCCCCCCCCCAGTCCGCATTCTGCATTTAAACTGATGTTTCTATCTCAAAGTATCGTTTATGCTCATTGCTGGAAACTACTAAAGGATCAGACTGTGGTTTTGAGATTTTATTCTACTTACAATGACACATGTTGGCCAGTCAGTTGTGTGACTTCTGGATGACTGATCAAAGACTTTATACAGCAAAAAGAAGTAGGGTAGCATATTAGCATACTTGGGACTAGCCCCTCCCTTATCTTTGATTCCTTTGGGACAACAAGGACAAATGATATGAAATGGACAGTAGGTGGTGCTAGAAGGAGAAAGTTTAGGACCAAGGACCTAGTGCTTTTTGAGCGAGTAGCAAAAATAGCTAGCAACAAATAGGCTAATTGGTTCAGATTTTAGGTACTTAAGCTGTTCGTTATCAAATAACAGAAAACACTTGAAGCCTGGAACATTCAGCTCAATGTATACTATTATTATTATTCAATACAATATTATTGAACTTACTAGCATGCATTTATAAGTGTATGCTTCCAAAGTCATCATCCATTTAATAAATGAATATATTATGTTTGCTTTTTGTTTGGGCCTTCCTCTGCTAGTACTCAGGGCTTACTTCTACTTCTGTGCTCAGGGATTACTCCTGTGCTTAGGGGACCAATATGGAATGCTAAGGATCAAACAGTACTCTGCTGCAATAAGACACTTGCCCAGGGCTGGAGAGATAGCATGGAGGTAAGATGTTTCCTTGCATGCAGAAGGACGGTGGTTCGAATCCAGGCATCCCATATGGTCCCCTGAGCCTGCCTGGAGCAATTTCTGAGCATAGAGCCAGGAGTAAGGCACTTGCTCACTGTAGCATTCCTCCAGTTCCATGTGTTTATTTATTTGGGTTTTGGACCACACCCAGTATTGCTCAGTGGTTATTCCTGGCTCTGCACTCAGTAGTTATCCTAGCCAATTTGGAGCACCATGTGGGAGGCCAGGAATCAAACCTAGGTCGGCCATGTGCAAGGTAAATACTATACCCCTGACTATCTATCTTTCTGGTTCCCTGTTTATACATATTTGGTTTTGGGGCCACACCTGGCAGTGCACGGGGGTTACTCCTATCTCTGCACTCAGACAGGGCCATGTAGGATGCCAGAGATTGAACTCAGGTCTGTCCTGGGTTGGTCATGTGCAAGGCAAGTGCCCTACTGCTGTGCTCTCTCTCTCTCTCTCTCTCTCTCTATATATATATATATATATATATATTATATATATATATATATATATATATATATGGTTTTTGGGTCACGCCTGGCAGCACTCAGGGGTTTCTTCTGACTCTACTTTCAGAAATTGCTCCTGATAGGCTCAGGGGACTATATGGGATGCAGGGATTTGAACCACCGTGCTTCTGCATGCAAGACAAATGCCCTACCTCCATGCTATCTCTCCGGCCCCCCTGTTTTATACTTTTAATATTACTATTTTTCTTTGAAATTCTTGCAGCTATATTTCCTTGCAGCTATAAGTCCTTGCAGCTATAATCCTTTACACACATATTTTGTCCTATGTGTGTAAAGACATAATTTTAAAAGGGATTGATAGGTTGAACCAAAGGATACATAACGCAAGTCAGTGAACATATGAAAAAAAGATTTCTTTTTAGTTTCTATAGGGGGCGGTGACCTACACACTGCAGCGCTCAGGGATTATTCCTGGTTCTGTGTTTGGGAATCACACTCTGGAGACCATTTGGGGCAAGTGATTGAAGCTGAATCTGCTGCATGCAAGGCAAGTGCTATGTCCACTACAGTATTTCTCTAGACCCTTGAAACATATTTTCAGTATTTATCTCTAAAAAGGAAATTTTATACAACTTGAAAAAAAAAACCTTCAGGTTCTTCTTTTTTTTTTTTTTTTTTTTTTTTTTGGTTTTTGGGCCACACCCGGCATTGCTCAGGGGTTACTCCAGGCTGTCTGCTCAGAAATAGCTCCTGGCAGGCACAGGGACCATATGGAACACCGGGATTCGAACCAATCACCTTAGGTCCTGGATTGGCTGCTTGCAAGGCAAACGCCGCTGTGCTATCTCTCCGGGCCCAACCCTTCAGCTTCTTGAGTTGAGTCGAAGGGAAAGTTGAGTCTACGGTCTCCTGGAATTTGAATATCAGTAGTATCAACCCAGGTTAGTTACTCATATTGTTAAAGTAACTCAGATTCCTGGACTTTACCTCCTCTGTAACAGGAGGTGCTGCTCCCCAACTCTTGGGGTCATCGAGAACTAAGGCCCAGACCCTTTGCTTCCCTAGTGAGGAGTGTAATTTGAGTACAAGTTCTGAAGAATGAATTAGATCAACAAGAATCAAGTCCTGGACCCGAAGAGATAGCACAGAGGCGTTTGCCCTGCAAGCAGCCGATCCAGGACCAAAGGTGGTTGGTTCGAATCCTGGTGTCCCATAGGGTCCCCTGAGCCTGCCAGGAGCTATTTCTGAGCAGACAGCCAGGAGTAACCCCTGAGCAATGCCGGGTGTGGCCCAAAAACAAAACAAAACAAAAAGAATCAAGTCCTTTGAGCTAGTAATTCCATGGCTGGATATGTATTAGGACCTAACAGACAGGTGGGGAGGGGGAGGCGAGAAAAAGCTCATGACTGCATTATTAATAGTATAACATTTTGAGAGACGATTTGAATGTCCCACAATTAATGCAGAGTTACAGAAATGAGGGCACAACTTTACTGATAAATGAAGTCATTTTGAAGAGTGAGTTTATATTTACATTAATGCCCCATATGCAAATTCTGTATGCTTTTCATTTTGTTTAGTGAATTATTTATTAGAGAAAAAATACTAGGGCTGGAGCTATAGTACAGAGGACAGAGAGCTTGCTTTGCAGGCAGCTGTCTCAGGTTCTATCCCACGCTCTACATATGGTCCACCAGTACCACCACAAGTGATCCCTGAGCACTGCTACATGTGTCCCCTAAACAAACAAACAAACAAACAAAAATGGCTAGGAAATATAAAAACTCTGATTGCTAATGGTATAAAACAAATATATTTGAATTTTTGTGTGTGTGGTTTTTGGGTCACACCCGGCAGTGCTCAGGGGTTACTCCTGGCTCCGTGCTCAGAAATTGCTCCTGGCAGGCACGAGGGACCATATGGGATGCCGGGATTCGAACCGATGACCTTCTGCATGAAAGGCAAACGCCTTACCTCCATGCTATCTCTCCGGCCCCATATTTGAATTTTTTTAAGAGTAGGGGTGAAGGAGAAGTTTGGACCATACCCAGAGCACCAGTTTAGGAGTTTACTCCTGACTCAGCAAATCAGGGATCACTCCTAGTTGTGCTCTGAGCTCTGTATGGGGGGCTGAGGATCGAACCTGTGTAAGCCACATGCAATGCAAACGTTTTATCCTTGTTACTCCAGCCCAATATTTAAATTTTTTTTGCTTTATTATTTTAAAGGATCAATTCAGTTAAACATGTATGACTTGATGTTCGTTATTACTAGGATAATCTTGGTTCAATTTCATATTACAAAATTTAAACTGACATGCAAAAACAAATGCCCTGTAATCCTCTACAAGTTTGTGTTGCTCTGTAACAAAAAGAATCACGTTATTTGAAAAAGCAAAGTGGAGATTAAGGTTATCTGTGCGGAAAGTACTCTGAGAAATCACTGTGCTATTAAAATGGGAAATGTTGGCGTGTTCTTGGAGTCTTGGAAGCAGTTAGATGTATGTTTAAGTCAAGGCAATTGCTGGCCAGCCCTGAAAATTGGCCGGTGGGAGGCGGCGTTTGGTGCACCCTTCCCTGGCGCCCCACAGCTGTGGCTCCTGCTTTGCTTACCCTGTTTTTTTTCCTTCCAGCTTCACCCACCACCCGACCCTCCTGCTGCTCTGGTCTGTCTGGTCTTGTCTCTTGGACCGAATCATGCCTTAGAAATGAAAAAGGCCTCAGGGCCAGGGCCTGGCCTTGTTGAGAATCTGGGACCAAGCTTTGTGTGTGACATCAAAGTGCTGAATGACGGTGTCGGGTGTCACTATAGCTTCCAATCCAGGTGCAGGCCCTGTTTATGGGCTTCTGGGTCTTGCCCCGATGTATATATTAAAGCCATTTGGCCTGGGCTGGAAGGTGGAGCTCACAGGGCTCTAGCAAGTTCTGGACTCCACACTGCATCCGACCTGATCCCCTGAGCACTAATAGGAGTGACCCAGGAGCCCTAAGCCTGGAGTAATCACTGGACACTGCTGGGTGTGGCCCAGAAAGAAAACAAGCCATTATGGCTAAGCACAGGTTAAGAAAACTTTTTTTCCCCCCTTTTTGTTTTTTTGAGCCACATCTGGCAGTGCTCAGGTATGGCAGCTACTCATGGCTCTACACTTAGGGATTACTGCTGGCAGTGCTCTGGGACCATATGGGATGCCAGGAATTTAACCTGGTTGGCTTTGTGCAAAGTAAATGTGCTACCTGCTGTACTAAAGCTCCAACCCAAAGGGCCACTTCTTATAAATTAATTAAAATTTACTAAATGTTTGTGCTGTTTTTTATTTGGGGATATATTCAGTGGTGTTCAGGGCTTACAATTGACTCTGGAGACCACTCTTGGTGGGGGTCAGGAGACCATATGAAGTGTGTCTGGGAATTGAACTTGGGTCTGTGGAGTGCAAAAAACAAGCCCTCTCTGCTGTACTAAATATTCACACTCGATTTTTCATTAAAAAGGACTTCCCACAGGGGGCGGAGAAATAGCACAGCTGTAGGGTGTTTGCCTTGCACACAGTTGATCAGGACAGAGGTGGTTCGAATTCCGGTATCCATATGGTCTCCTGTGCCTGCCAGGAAAGATTTCTGAGTGCAGAGCCAGGAGTAACACCTGAACGCCACCGGATGTCGTGACCCGCCCCCCTCCGCCCAAAAAAAGAACTACCCACAGAATAGGAGAAACTATTCATCCAATACCCATCTACTAAGGGGTTAATATCTAAGATATAAAAGGTACTGGTAGAACTCAGCAAGAAAAAACATTTTAACCCCATCCAAAAATGGGGAGAGGAAATAACAGACATTTCCTCAAAGAAGAAATGCAGATGGCCAAAAGACACATCAAAAAATGCTCCATTGGGGCCGGAGAGATAGCACAGCAATAAGGCATTTGCCTTAGACGCAGAAGGACAGTGGTTCAAATCCCAGCATCCCATATGGTCCCCCGAGTCTGCCAGGAGCGATTTCTGAGCGGGCAGCCAGGAGGAACCCCTGAACGCTGCCGGGTGTGACCCCCCAAAAATAAATAAAAACAAACACACACAACACACACCCGCACCCACAAGCACAGTTTAAAACATGCTAAGAAGGGTCACATCAGGTACTTGGGATTTCACAAGGGCTATGTATATTGCTGGTACAGAACTCAGGCATGTGGTCTGCCACTTGCAGTATCCTATTTAACAAGAGCACTTCTCCTGGGTTAGTGTGAGGGAAATTGATGGAGATCTTGGAATATAAGGGAAACAGGTAGAAATTTATTGACATAAGGGGGAGTGAAGAAAACTGAGCATAAGAAAGTTCCATATCACAAGAGGATAGAAACTAATGCAAAACTGTTAGTTTAGTGCAAAACTCTTTGTTCTTTCAAGCCACATTAGCCTTAACTGCAATTTTGTTTGTGTAAACCCACTTGCTTGCTTCTGTGTTTGAAGACATAAAAACAGAGTGGACCCTTTGTTCTGAGCCAGGAGTTGATAGTGCATCCTGAACTCTTGCTATGTGTGAATAAATTCCTTTCTCTTCCACCTATCTTGGCTGAAATCTCGCATCTTGAGTCCTCTCACCCTCTCTCCTACCTCCATGCAAATTTCTGGTGCCAACTGTAGCTCAACTTGTATCAGCTCAGTTTGGGGATGTCACTTCATATGATTCAGCCTGGGCTTCCTTGTCTGTCAGTGATGACAAAAACACTTAGATACAGCAAACGTAACCAGGCCAATTCCCAGTCCCTCCCTCCCTCCCTCCCTCCCTCCCTCCCTCCCTCCCTCCCTCCCTCCCTCCCTCCTCCTCCTTCCTCCTTCCTCCTTCCTTCCTTCCTTCCTTCCTTCCTTCCTTCCTTCCTTCCTTCCTTCCTTCCTTCCTTCCTTCCTTCCTTCCTTCCTTCCTTCCTTCCTTCCTTCCTTCCTTCCTTCCTTCCTTCCTTCCTTCCATCTTTTAGTGCTCTCGAACAGTGTTCAAGCAAACAGGAACCATTCCTAGTGATACTTGGCTAATCAGGCTAGGGGGTTAATGCTGGGCCTAAGGTAGTGGTGATCTATGATCTATGATTTTAGGGGCCACCAGGCCTACCCTGGCTGTGCTTCAGGGTCTCTAGGCTGCTACGGGGTTCATACAGTGCCAAGGATATGACCATGAGCTATCTTCCTGGCCACCTCATGCCTTTATTTTTTCTTTCTACTTTCTTTCCTCATCCTCTCCTTTTTTTTTTTTTTTTTGGAGGAGGGGAACACACCTGATGACACTCAGGGGTTACTCCTGGCTCTGTGCTAAATAATTGCTCCTGGCAGGCTTGGGGACCACATGGGATATCGAGGATCGAACCTGGGTTGGTGGTGTGCAAGGCAAAAACACCCTACCCACTGTGATATTGCCGCCCCCATTTTCTCCTTTCCTTCCTTCTTCTTAATTTTCCTCCTCCAGATTTTGAGTCACTCCTGGCTATGCTAGGGGAGTATCCAGTACTGGGTATAACACCTGTGCCCCTGCATGCACTCAGCCTGTTGAGCCATCTCTTTGCTCTCTCTAGATACCTTTCTTCCAGTCAAACTATTCTTATTAGGCAGACACTGTCATCGTCATGTCCTTACGAAGGAGAAAACTGAGATACAGGATGATTAACTTGTTCAGGCTTTCACAGGGTTAGCATCAGGATAAATTCTGGTGTGGTGTGGCTCAAATCTCTGCTTTTAAATTTTGAGATTAAATCTAGGACCTCTCCCAGGCCAGTGTTGACCTGGTAGGGCAGTCTCTTGTATCCAAGGCTGGATCAGTAGAGGGTTGCGATAGGGTAGAAGAGATAAGATGCATCCACAAATAACTATGATTCATGGTAGAATCATGGCTTGATGGAACTAGAAAAGAACTTAGAGCTGAGCGGCTTACACTTAATGGTTTTACTCATGACAAGTAGCAACTTGCTTTGTTTACTCCCAGGGGCTTGGAGGAAGAACCGGTGAGATAATGATAACAAATGCCAACATCTAATGAGCATGTTTACCATGACAATTTGTGTGTGCCTGCATGCACATGTGTGTTTATCTCATCTACCCTGAATAGCAATAAGATAGGACAGGCATGAAGTCACTTCATTTCACAGATGAGGAAGGAAACACTCAGCATTACACAGCTAGCAAGTAGGAGGGGGGCTGGGATGCTGGCAGAGAGGATCCCTGGGTTGAGGTGCTCAATCACTTATAAACTATATCACCCCATTAGAGAAGCCTAGGAGGCTGGGACAATTAGTAGACAGGGTAAGGCGGCTTGCCTTGCAAATGACTAATCTGGGTTCCATTCTCTGCACCATATATGATCTCCCAAACTCTGCCAGGAGTGATCCTGGAGTGCAGAGCCAGGGCGTAAACCTTGAGAACAGCCAGGTGTGGCCCTCCCTAACAAACAAACAGGCAAACAAACAAAAGGGGGGGGGAGTAAGTATAAAGGTTAAGGCCCTTGCCTAGCAAGGTTTGCAGAGTCTAGCGATCTGTGCAGCCACAGTGGGGGTGATCTCAAACAGAAGAAGGCATTTGTGTTGCAATTAGATTATTGCTCCTACTAGGAAGGGGGCATGGCCAAGTCACTGATGGTAGGACCAGCCCTCCTCCTGGGCAGAAAAATCACTGATTACAAGAGCTTGGCAAGAGGAAGGGCAGAACATTAGAGAGCTCTGGGGACACTGGCAGGGGTCCTAGCTGCAAAAGACAGGTGAGGGATAAGCAACCTAGATGTGGTAAAGAGAGGCACAGAAAGCTGGTAGCAGGAGCAGGCAGGCAACCTGAGTTCAAATCTCCATAGCTTCTTACTTGCTCATTACAAAACCAAGGGAAAAGAGGAAAAACTGCAATATCTATGTTCTGACTTCCTCTTCTCAGGATGAAACTAATAATGGCCTCTCAAAGACTTGTGAAAACTCCACAGGCTGTGAAGTGTTTAATTTGATGCCTGTAGCAATTATTCAAGATGAGCTAATTACTGTTATTTCAACCCTAGAGTACCTGGTTTTATAGCACGATTCTGGATTTTCAGAAGAATGAGATTAAGACAAAGACACCTTCTCCTTCAGTGTCCTGCCTTGGAAATCTAAACCTAAATCTGGTCCAGAGTGGAGAGTTGGGGGTAGTAGGGAGGGAGGGAGTGAGGGAGGGAGGGAGGGAGGGAGAGAGAGAGAGAGAGAGAGAGAGAGAGAGAGAGAGAGAGAGAGAGAGAGAGAAAGAGAGAGAGAGAGAATAGAGGGTAAGCTGCATGCTTTACTCCAGTAAGATTCCTGGCACCACATATGGTTCTCCAAGCAATGCCACGAGTCATCCCAGACAACAGTCAGAAGAAAGCCCTGAGTACCACTGTATGTGGCTCAGAAACAAAAATACAACAACAACAACAAAAAACCTTTCTGCCAAAACCAAAGAAGGTGTGTGTGTGATAACTTAGGCTAGTTGCTCTGCTCCTCCACTAAGTGTTTTTATTTTTGTCAGTATTTAAATTTACATTTCTGGAAAATTAAGGAGTGAGGAGAGATAAAGCCATTTGGGCTATATCAATCTTCTGAATATAAGCTAATAGAGACTGATTTTCAGTGGTTTCTTGACTGTTACATCTATTTCCAACATCTTTTCTTATAGCTCTATTGGCATTTTTTTGTTTTGGGGCTACATCTTATGATCCTGACAGCTTACTACTGACTAGCTTATGATTGACTGGCTCTGCATTCAGAGATCAGTTCTGATGGGGCTCAGGGAACCGTGTGTGTGTGTGTGTGTGTGTGTGTGTGTGTGTGTGTGTGTGTGTGTGTGTCACAGATCACATCAGAGTTGGCCTGCTGTACTTTCACTCCAGCCTCATTGGCATTTACATTTTTTTTAAAATTTTGTTTTTGGGCTACCCAATAGTGCTCAAAAATTACTCCTGGCAGGCTTGGTGGACCATTTTGGGGTACCAGGGTTTGAACCCAACTTGGCTGCTTACAAGGCAAGTGCTCTATTACTATATTATTTCACTGGCACCTGATTTTTCCCCCCTCAGTAGACTTCCCTGCTCCTTTTGTTATGTGGCTATTTTAGTTTTTATTCTCAGAGCTAAACACTATTTAAAAATTTTTTGCAAGAAAATGAAGATGGGGAACTGGAGCGACAGTATAGTAGTTAAGGTGTCTGCTTTGTATCCTTTGAACCATATGCCATCACCAGCATGGCATATGGTCCTCCATACACTGGGCAGGGGTCATCCCTGAGCACAAAGATGGGGTGGGACAAGATAATGAACAAGATAATGTCACACTATCTTATGGATGTATTAGGGTGTGAGCCGGAGAGAAGGAAACTAAAATGTATTGATGATGGTCCTACATAGGAACAGGTTGGGCCAAGAGCCTGGAATGCCTTCAGTTCACCAACCCTGTCAAGACAGGGTTTATTAAATCCATTGTATAGATGAATAACTTTCCTGTGACCTGAAGCAGCAGGTAGAGTAGGTCCGACCCAGATCTATTCATCACCAAGAGTCATCTTGTTTAGGGACTGTAGTGACAACTCAGTGGGTAGGGCATCTGCTTTGCACACAGTTGACCCAGGTTTGATCGCTGGCATTCCATATGGTCCCCTGAGACCACCAGGAGTGATTTCTGAGTGCAGTGCCAGGAGTAACCCTTGAGTACCACCAGGTGTGGTCCAAAAACAAACAAACAAACAAACAAAACAGGAAAAATGTCATTTTGTTTCATACAAGTCCTGGGGTAGCTTCTAGAACTAAAACAAGTTTCTTGACTGATGCTTGGAGAAAGACATTTTTTTTTTTTTGTGGTTTTTGGGTCACTCCCGGCAGTGCTCAGGGGTTACTCCTGGCTCCATGCTCAGAAATTGCTCCTGGCAGGCACGGGGGACCATATGGGACGCTGGGATTCGAACCGATGACCTCTTGCATGAAAGGCAAACGCCTTACCTCCATGCTATCTCTCCAGCCCCGGAGAAAGACATTTTGTGGTGGTGAGGAGATAGGCCAGTGGTCCTCAAACTATGGCCCGTGGGCCACATATTGTATTTGTATCTGTTTTGTTTCTTCATTGCAAAATAAGATATATGCAGTGTGCATAAGAATTCATTCATAAGTTTTGTTTTTACTATAGTCAGACCCTCCAATGGTCTGAGGGACAGTGAACTGGCCCCCTGTTTAAAAAGTTTGAGGACCCCTGATAGGCAGATAAGGGTCCACTAGAATGATGGAGGCTAGGGGTAATTCTGTATGAGGACAGGATGCTGAAAGGAGGTTAAGTGATAAGCATGATAATCTTAGTAACAGTACTAAAAAGTGCCTAAAAAAATGAAGGAAAAAAATCCCCACCATAGTATCAGGTTGTAGGACCAGAGGGAAATTGAGCACATTAGTGGTGGGATGTTGATACTGGTGAAGGAACTGGTGTTGGAGCATTGTATGCCTGAAACTCAGTTAAGAATAATTTTGTGATTCAGGTAATCCAATTAAAAAGAAAGGAAAATGACATTTTTGCACATACTTTATATCTTTATATATATGTATATATAGAGAGACAGAGAGAAATAGAGAGACAGAGACAGAGAGAGAGAGAGAGACAGACAGGCAACAGACAGACAGACAGACAGAGTGTAAAGCCCATTGAGTCAGACCAGCTTTCAAGGCTAGACTTCCAGTTTGGTCAAAGCACTAAATAGTCCAAGGAGGTGAGAATGAATTCTTTCCAAACACAGTTTCCTGAGCACAGAATGCAGAGTGCTAAGAGTTTAGCCTTTTGTCTAAGATTGTGCAAGATTGTGGTCTGTAGGAAACAGCAGTCTATATCTATCAGCAATTGTCAACAACTTGCAGTTCTTAGGGAAAGAGATCAGCGATCAGATGAACACACTAGCCTGCTTCTGGAGAAAACACTGTATGTCCTCTCTCTAGATTTGCACAATCTGACCACAGAACCGCCCAGGTAAACAGAGGCCAAGAGTCTCTAGTTATCTAATGACTAATCCAGAAAGAAGGGATGCCACAGTTATGTGATAATTAGCAGAGAGCAACCTGCCTCCTGACCATGTCTACCCACAGGGTAAGTCCTAAGCCTCTCTCTGGCATCAACCCTAGCACCAAAAGGAGCAACTAGAAGGAATCCTAATTTATCTCTCAAGACCAAAAAAAGGGAGAAGGAAACCTATTTACCAGTGCGGATGAATCCTGAGGTTCTCTGCAGGAAGCAGAACTACAGGGAAGAGGGGTTTGTATTAACATCACCTTCTCCTGGACATTGGTTGGGAGAGAGGTGTGAGGCATGTGTGTGCATGTTCGTGTTACTCATGTGTGTTTGTGTGTGTAGAATATGAGGAGAAAGAAGATCAGTTGGAAGAGAGTCCCCCAAATCACATATCTGCCTGTGTTGTAACCAAGTTGTCAGAGTCCCAAGGTCCTTTTCCAATCCTGATCCTCAGACTACTAGCTGATCCTCAAACTTACTGCTCTTCAGCAATTCTTTTAGTTTACTAGAAGCTTCTCTTCAGGCCGCATGTCTTCACTTCCAATGTTTTGAAGTTTTGGGGATGGGAAGGGGGGAGAGAGACACAGAGAAAGAGACAAAGAGAGAGACAGAGGGAGAGACAAAGAGAGACACACACAGAGTGAGAGACAGAGACACACACAGAGACAGAGAGAGACAGGGAGAGAGAGCTTTACATGGTATATAGGTGAAACCTAGGTTCCATCTCTGGCATCACTAAGCAGAGTCAGGAGTATTCCTGAACACAGAGTTCAGAGTAAACGTTCCTTCCCATAGCTGGGTGTGGTCCCAAATAAAACAAACAACAGACAAAACCCACTTGCACACTTTACTCTGGCCTTATACGACTTGTTGATCTGCTCCGACCTTTCCAGGGCCAATACTGAGCTGACCTTTTTTAAAAAATTGTTTTGTTTTGGGGCCACACCCAGCAGTGCTCAGGACTTCTTCCTGGCTGTGCTCAGGGATTACTCCTGGTGGTACTTGGGGGCCCATATGGAGTTCTGGCGATCAAACCGTGGTCAGCCACGTGCAAGGCAAGCGCCCTGTTGGCCATTCTAACTCTGTGACCACGTGCTGACCTTTGGTTTCTCCACCTCTCCTAGTAGCTCTTTCCTCTGTTCTTATTACCTCTGAGGGAGGTCTGGGCACCTCAGATTATGGGGCATTTCTACCACCACTATTCTGTTTGCTGTGTAGCAACTGGCGACCTCCCCCAGCAGGCTCCTGGACTGCTGTCTTCATTGCACCAGGCCCAGACATGGGCAAGGCCCTGCCCCTGCTGTGTGGCTGCTTCTCGGGTGCTGAGTAGAGTCTGGCGCAGAGCTGATTTCGAGTGTAACGTGGATAAATGAGCCTTTCATATCCCAACCATCATGTGAGGTGTGGGAGAAAGCGGCTGTCCCTGCCATGTACTGGGTGGGTGAAGTGTGAGAGGCCTGCAAAGGCTGTCTGGGCCTGCCAGGCCACAGATCCTCCTTGCAGAGTGCGTGCCTCCTTCTTCTCCTTTTTCCAGCTGTGCATCCTCCTCTGCAAAAGAGACAAGCAATGCCTGCTCACCGACGTTTCAGGGGTGCTCAGAGATGCCCCTTTCATTGGGGGAGAATACTGCCTATCTATTTTGGGGGGGGGGTGTGTCATAGAAAAGTCCCTACAGGTGTGAAAATGGGTTGGCTCTCTGAGCCCACTCATCAGGCCAGGCATTCCCTTTCACTCTCTGCTCCTTTCTCCGTTCCCACCCCTGGAGCCGCGCGGGGTGAGAAAGCTCCAGGCCTCAAGGGCGAGGAGGACAACTAGGCCGCGGCTGGGGGAGCGAGGGGGAGGGGTGACAGCTCGGCGCGGCGGAACCTTCCTCGCCCGGGCCGTGTTCGCTACCCGGCCGGCTTCGGAAGCGACCCCGCCCGCCCGCCCGCCCGCCCGCGCCGGCCCCCGCTCGCCGCACAAGCCGCCGCCACTTCCGGGCGGCGCGACGTCCGGTGACGCCACTTCCGGTGTCGCGGCGGAAAGCTTCCGCCGCGCCGCCCGCCCGCCCGCCCGCCCGCCCGCCATGAAGATCTGCTGCGCGCACGGCCGGAGGCGGCCCTGACGCCCGGCCGGCCACCCCGGCGGCCGTGCATGGGCTGCGCCGGGCCGCGGCGGCCGGCGCCATGGAGGGGCTGGCGGGCTACGTGTACAAGGCGGCCAGCGAGGGCAAGGTGCTGACGCTGGCCGCGCTGCTGCTCAACCGCTCCGAGAGCGACGTGCGCTACCTGCTGGGCTACGTGAGCCAGCAGGCCGGCCAGCGCTCCACGCCGCTCATCATCGCCGCCCGCAACGGCCACGCCAAGGTGGTGCGCCTGCTGCTCGAGCACTACCGCGTGCACACGCAGCAGACGGGCACCGTGCGCTTCGACGGGTACGTGGCCGCCCGCCCGGCCGCCCCCGGCCCAGCGCCCCCTCTTCCCCGTCCCCTGCACACCCCCGTTCTCTCCTCCAGGCGCACCGGGCCTGCCTGGCTCCGACGGATCCCCCGACTCTGCTGGCTGGCTGGCTGGCTGGCTGGCTGGATGGATGGATGGATGGATGGATGGAGAGATGAGCTACCATGCACACACACCCACTCCCCACTCGGCCGCTCTGGAAGTGGACACTTCCATAAAGAGCACCCTCGTCTGGTTGCTGGAGTCCTCTGGTCAGGAATCGGGTGCCCCCCACCCTCCGATCCGACCCGCTCCTGATGTTGGCCAAGGTCCTCCTCCAGACGCAGAGGGGTTGCTGGAAAAATGTAGCCCTGGGTGACTCGATGCATGGGTTCAGAGTTCTGTGGTATTGTGGGCCGGGGGAGCTTTATCGTTTTCTATTATTCCACAGGTATGGGGGGAGAGAGGAGAGAGGAGAGAGAGAGAGAGAACAGAGAGAAAGATGAGAGAGAGAACAGAGAGGAGAGAGAAAAGAGAGAAAGAGAGGAGAAAGGAGGGAGAGAGAGGAGAGGAGACAGAAAGAGGAGAGAGAGGAGAGGAGAGGAGAGAGGAGAGAGACAGGAGAGAGAGGGAGAGGAGAGAATGAGAATAGAGGGGAGAGAGAGAATAGAGGGCAGAGAGGAGAGAGGGAGAGAGAGAGAGAATGAGAATAGAGGGGAGAGAGAGAAAAAAAGAGAGAGTCCTGGCGTCTGGCTTTCTGGGGTTATTTGCTTTTTAAGTCCGGTGAGGTTGAAGACACTGTTGCCCAGTTTGATGTCCACTCACCTGAGCAGGAGAGCAGCTGCCGACGGGTTTTTTTTTGCCGCTTTAATCACTTTTGTTTTTAGGGTCTCCTCCTGTTCTTGAGCTCTCGCAGAGTTTTTCAGCTTTTTTGGATGGAGGTCGGTGGGATCTAGCGGAAAGACGCGTGCCACTAGTTTTGGGGATTGGAAATGGCTTTGGCAAGATGGAATGGATTGAACAAGTATTTCCTTTTGAAGAGGTCTAGGGCGTTGTTAAGTTTTGGTTGTCTTTTTTCTTTGGTTTTTTGTTTTGTTTTGTTTTAAGGCTGTTGATTTTGTTTCCAGATGAGACGGCAGTATTTGAGAATATTCCATTTTAATCAAGTGGCAGTCCATGAGTAGTGTCTCCAGATAGCCTTTTCATGTTGACCAAAGATGGCCACCTGATTCCTCCTCACCCCCTACCCCCACCGGTTCCTGTGGCCTTTCTCTTAACTCCCAAGGCCTTTCCGGTACCCATAAGTGAGAAAAGCAGAGGGACCGCTGAACTTCCAGCATGGTTCAGTGCCATTGGCCATGCATCCATCCAGGAATGTGTGGTCATAGCTCCTGGGAACCTTGCTTCTAAGGAGCTTGCAGGGTGGGGGGGTTCTCTTTAGTTTAGATAAAGGAGAATAGTAGTGAGAGAGAAAAAAAAAACCCCACAGTTTTAAAGCACTCGGAAAGGCTTTTCTTAGTGCTCTTTGTTATACATCAGCAAGGTATTTTAGAAATGTAAATGAATCTGAAAAGACTAGAAGACATCCTTGTCCTATACAGTGGTTTGCCATGAGCAGCATCTATGAAACCAAAGAGCTCAGTAAACATATTAAACTATCCTGGAGCTTGGGTATGTAGCCACGTGGAACATACTGTCCCCCCATGCAAGAGAACGATCTGGTAAGGGACTCAGAGAAATAGAAATGAGTAATTGCAGATGCTGTGCTATTTAGGGCTATAAAAATCTCTTGGTCTGATGGAGGGAGCTCAAGAGGAGAAAACACTTCGTTTTGCAGTGGAATTTGGGAAGACTTCATGGTGGAGGTGATGTTCTATTCCATAGGAGGTGAAGAAGAGGCTGCAGCAGTGTGGCTGAAGAGCCTGTGCATTTCTAGAGAAGGACTCACCAGAGACATGAAGGGGGTCGTGGTGGCAGTGGTGGTGGGACCAGATCTTGATAATCGACTATCAGAAGTCTGACTAGTCAGACAATAGTGGAGATTTTTTTTTTTTTGGTGATTTTTGGGTCACACCCGGCAGTGCTCGGGTTATTCCTGGCTCCAGGCTCAGAAATTGCTCCTGGCAGGCACGGGGGACCATATGGGGCGCCAGGATTCCAACCGATGACCTCCTGCATGATAGGCAACGCCTTACCTCCATGCTATCTCTCCTGCCCCCTGGAGATTCTTATAATTCTTACTTTAACAAGAATTTCCTAGAGTATCTTTTTTTGTCTATAAATTATTTTTTAAGCCACTATGTAAAGTAGCATTTTATTAAATGCCTATCATGGGCCTAGCAGTAATGGCGAACCTTTTTGAGCCTGATTGCTCCAACTACCGCACAAAACCAAAGAGTTTCCCCGAAAGGTCCTGCGCGTCAATTAAACCTTAATAACAAGATTTTAGTATCTAAAAGCTATGCGCATGTGCCGCATATCTTAATTGCAGACCTTCCTACGTGCCAGCTGCAAGGCACAGGTTCGCCATCGCGGGCTAGCCTAGATACCTTGTTCTGTGGAGAGAACACCAAATAAAACTTGCAGGGTTTCTACTTTTTTATTTTATTCTGTTGGTATTGGGGTCGTGGTGGTTGTGTCATACCCAGCAGTGCTCAAGGATCACTCCTGACTGCTTTCGAGGAACATAGGGATGCTGGGGATGGAACCTGGGTTCGATTCTTTCAAGGCAACACCCTACCCACTTGTACTGTCACTCCAGCTCCAGGGTGTCTACTTTTGAGGACATGAAGTCTCTGGCTACTCCTCTTGCCCACTGTGAGATTCTTTTTTACAATTTATTTTAGTCATTTTGGCATTTCAGAAGTAGATAGAATGTTCCTTGTAAATGTCATGCATTTCCTTTGCACTCATTCTGGGCATTGTGAAAACGTTAGCTTGAGTGAAGTGTTAACTCTGCAAAGCTCTTTCACCCCTTTGGGGCTGGCTTTTGTGCCAGCTCCCCTTTAGGTGTCAGTGGCACTTGAGACCCAGGCCAAGAGGGAACTGATTATTAATTCTCTGTGTAGATGAAATGTTTCCCAGTTTTTGTATATTTGTGTCTATAGGCATATATACACGTGGATAATAGAAACTCTCAGGGTGGAGAACCTTTTATCTGCTGTGGCTGGATACTTATTCACAGGTATACAGTATAGGCACATGGCTGTAGGCAACTGACACAGAGCACACTTGTCTATTCCAGCATGTACCAGTACCAGGGCCAGGTCACAGTCCTCTGCCATCCTCTATTCTAAGCCTCCTGTTGGTATGTAGTTACTTGTTCAGTTATGTATGGTGGTGGGAGCCACCAGTGCTTGGGAGGCACTGGGTGATGGATGTTAAACTCAGGACCTTGTTGGACCTGAGCAATAGCACAGCAGGGAGGCCGTTTGCCTTGCACTTGGCCCACCTGGGTTTGATCCCTGGCATTCCATATGGTTCCCTGAGCCTGTCTGGAATAATTTCTGAGCGCAGAGGTAGGAGTAACCCTCGAGTGCCGCCCCAAAACAAAACAAACAAAAACAGCTTTATACTTGTGGAGTTTGTGCTTTTACCCTGTTGTGCTGGCTTGCTCTGTTTTTATTGTTTAGTAGTAACTCAGATTATTTCACTAATGGCTTGGTATATGAAAGCCAGAATTGATACAGATCAGCGGATCAGAAGAAAAACATTGAGAGAATGAAAGGAGAGCCATTAGCTGTCTAGTGGGATGTTGTTAGGAGTGTTGTAGAAATGGAAGAGAACCCAGAATCTATGGTGGAACATGACTAAGGACTCTGAGGGTGGCCTGACTGCTTGCTCTCTGACACTTTGTGGGCACCTTTGCCCTAGAAGAGATTTATTGACATGGATGGGAAGGGGAATGACCTGAGAATCCTGAGGCTTGTCTTCCAGTCCTTCAGTTTTAGTCAGTGCTAGTTGTGTTGTAATGAATGTCCAGGGGAAGAGGTAAAGCACTATCATTTGATTGCATTTAGAAAGTCACTGATGGCAATATGGAGTTTAGAGAATTACTTATGAGCTAATACTTTTAATGAGTTTGGTTAATATAAAGTATTGCAATTGTGTGTATATGATGAATTTTTACTTCCACTTCAAATGTTTGAATCATTTGCTTTTCATTTCAAATTGAACCAGGAAGTAGATTAGCTCAGCAGTTTTGGGATCAGAATATCTATTGTTATGAATTGTTTTCATCATCTATGACTACTGTTGGTTTAAGAAGGTAAATACAGGTTAATATTGATTGCTGTTTAAGGTGAAATACTATAATAGAGAGTTTGTACTAGTTTTCAACTAAATCTAGAATTGTTTTTGCATTGGCACTAAGTATTTTTTTCATTAATTTTATTATATCCTTATTTTCTATTATGAATACACTTAACACTTTGGGCCATAGACTTATAACAACATTTTGTGGATAAAATCATGTCACAGTGGTTTTAATTCTTTATAATATGATTAGGGACTGGAGTGGTAGTACATTGGGTGGGAGCACTTGCCTTGCATGCTGCTGATTTGGGACAATCACCTTACTGCATATGGACTTCTCTGACCCTCTAACCCTGCCTATAGTGATCCCTGAGTAAAGAGCCAGGAGTAAGTGAGTGCTGCCAGAAGTCATGTTTTCTCCCCTCTGTCCCCTCTCATTAAACATTCTCATTTGAATGTTGAAATACTCAGGGCCTGAGTCATAGTACAGCAGGTAGGGTGCTTGCCTTGCACATGGCCAACCTGGTTGTCCTGGTCTCAGTATTCCATATGATCCTCCAAGCCCCACCAGAATGATCCCTAAATGTTGAGCTAGAAATAATCCCTGAGCATTGCTGGGTATGTACCCACCCCCAAGTAGAAATACAAAATTCACTGTTTCTGAATGACCCATTTTTTTTGTTGCATTCTGCGGTGATTTTTTTCTTTGGAGGGGGGGGTCATAGCTGTCATCATTACCTTAATCATTTTTGCAGATTCTGACACAACAGTGTGTGGAAAATTGGGAATTATTAGGCTACATCATAAGGTTATTAGACTATTATGAAAAACCAGTTAAATATTTTTAATTTAGTTTTTACTAGTACATGATAAATTCTGGTAGGATTACAGTCAGAACATTTGATTTCAGTAACTTTGTTTCCATCTTTAAATTTGAATTTATATTGCTTGTGTTTATATATATATATATATATTCTTTTTTTTTTTTTTTTTTTTTTTGGGCTACACCCGGCGGTGCTCAGGTGTTACTCCTGGCTATCTGCTTAGAAATAGCTCCTGGCAGGCACTGGGGACCAAATGGGACGCTGGGATTCGAACCAACCACTTTAGGTCCTAGATCGGCTGCTTGCAAGGCAAACGCTGCTGTGCTATCTTTCTGGCCTCTGTGTTTTATATTTCTAAGCTGATTCTAAGATGGATGCATCTTTTTTTGTTTATGCTTGGGGCCTTACCAAGGGGTGCTTAGGATCTGCTCCTGGCTCATTGCTTGAAGATTGTCCCTAGAAGTGCAAGTGGGGGACCATTTGGTGTTGGGGTCAAACCTGACACTCCAAAGTGTGGTACTCCCACCCTTTCACCTCTCTTTCTAATCTGCTTCATGTTTGTCTGTTTTGGGCCACACCTGGTGACACTCAGAGGTTACTCCTGGCTAGGCATGCACTCAGAAATTGCTCCTGGCTTGGGGGGGACCATATGGGACGCCAGGGGATGGGACTGTAGTCCGACCTAAGTCAGCTGTGTGCAAGGCAAACGCCCTACCGCTGTGACGCTGCTCCAGACCTAGAAGTCTTGTTTTATTTTATTTTTTAATTTATTTTATTTATTTATTTTTTTGGTGGTTTTTGGGTCACACCCGGCTGTGCTCAGGGGTTATTCCTGGCTCCAGGCTCAGAAATTGCTCCTGGCAGGCAAGGGGGGGGGGGGACGACCATATGGGATGCCGGGATTCGAACCGATGACCTCCTGCATGAAAGGCAGACACCTTACCTCTAGTGCCACCGCACCAGCCCCCCCAGAGGTCTTGTTTTAAGCTAGATTTATTACTTCATTTTTTTGATGTTGTAAGTGGTATTATTGACAGTGAAAGAAAAACAATTGAACTCATGACAGTACAATTAACAAGAAAGTATACTGAAATGTTTGCAAAGGTGCAATGACAGCACTAAAGTGTTATTATTTTCTTGATTCTTATCTTTTGGGTGGGGATGTCCACACACTGTGGTACTAAAGGCTTACTTCTGGCTCTGTGCTCAGGGGTCACTCATTGTGGTGCTCTGTGGTACTGGGGGCTTGAATTGAACCTGTGTACTCTCTAGTCCCTCTTGATTCATTCTTGTAAATATTAGTAAAATTGGAAGATGGAGGGGAGACACTTGCCTTCTGTGCAGCAACTTTGGCCACAATTTTGCTTGTATCTCTGATACTTCCTGTGGTTTTACCATTTCCAGGGATCACTCCTGACCAAGAAAAGATAATCTATATCTCTGGGCCTGTCCCCTCTCCAATTCAGTAAAATGGCACTGAACAATTAATTTTTTAAAGGTTTTTAGGTCAAATCTCTTGATGCTCAGGTCTTACTTGTGGCTCTGCACGAAGAAATCGATCGAGGTGGTGCTTGGGGGATCATATGGCCTACTGGGGATTAAACCCTGGTCAGCCACATACAAGGCAAGCTCCTTACCTTGTACTATCACTCTAGCCCCAAGCAAAAAAAAAACTTTTTTTTTTTTTTTTTTTTTGTTTTTGGGCCACACCTGGTGATGCTCAGGGGTTACTTCTGGCTATGTGCTCAGAAATCTCAGAAATCGCTCCTGGCTTGGGGAACCATATGGGACACTGGGGGATTGAATCTCATGCGGTCCGTCCTAGGCTAGCATGGGCAAGGCGGACGCCTTACTGCTAGTGCCACTGCTCTGGCCCCGAATTTTTATTTTATTTAATTAATTAATTTTTGGGGATACACCTGGCATACTCAGGAATTACTCATGGTAGGTGTGTGAGGGAACATGTAGGATGCTGGGGATCAAACCTGGGTCAGTCAGCCATGTGCAAGGAAAATTCCCTACATACTACCACCCAAGTCTGAGTCCTCCTCCAGCAAAAATTTTATATGGAACTTAATAAACCTTCACCTTTTAAAAAAGCTATTGCTTCTATACACTAATTGTGGAGATTTTAAGTGCTCAGTTTGGTGATCCCCTCTACCCCATACACATATAGAGATATAAGACATTTATAATAGCTTTAAGTTGCTTCTCAGTCAATTTCATACCCTTCCAAATATCCTTCTCCATAGGTAACCTATATGTACCTGTTACTAAGTAGGCCTTTGCTTTTGTTATTTGAACTGCAGAAGTAGTTAAGGTGGTCTTTTATTTGAACAGAAATGGTAAGTGGGTATTGTTAGGGTTAAACTATAATACTGTAAATATTTATATAATATATAAATATAATTATAACATTTTAATTATAAATATTTTATATATTATTTATATAAGAATATACTATACGTTGTTTTGTTTCATGGAAGACAATTTAACTAGGTCACAACATTTTTTAGAAGTATTTATTTTTGAGTTTGGGTGACATCTAGCTGTGCTTAGGCCTTACTCTTTCTGGTGGACTCATGCCTTACTCCTGGCTCTGCTTAGAGATCATTCCTGGGGTGCTGGGGCTTGAACCCAGGTTGGCTGTGTACAAGGCAAGCTCCTTAGCCACTCTGCTATCTTTTCAGTCCTTTCTAGCATAAAATTGTATAGTGATAAGCTTATCAGTGAGGTTTTGGTATAAATACTTTTTAAAACTTATAGATTACTTTATTTAAAGACCCCATTTTATATAGTTGTGCATAGGACATTTGTTTGTGTCACACCTATTCCAATTCCCTGGTGTAAATATTTAATTCATTAGTGAATGTTGTTTTTGATTGACCTTTTTTTTTCCCTTTAAATACTCCCAAGTATATTTAGATAGTGTATGACACAGTAGAAGTATCTTCAGCAAAAACTATATTTTAGGTATGATGGTAAGTAGTAGAAGTATGAGTTAGAAAATTGAGGTTTGGGAAAATACTAAAGTAGAAAACTAGTTAAGATTGACCTCTTAGCCGGAATTCAATTTTATATATGTAGTAATGAACCTAGCACAGACCATACATTAAGTAAATGATACACATTAAGCCACAGAGTCTAGTCATAATCTAAAGATCAGGGTTATTTAGTCTTACTTGGTTGTTCTAGTAATAATTTTTGTTGTAGTCATTACTTTTTGGGGGCGCCCACACCCGGAGATGCTCAGGGGTTAGTTACTCTTAGATCTACACTCAGGAATTACTCCTGGTGGGGTTTGGGGGAAACCATATAGGATGCTGTGATAGAACCCAGGTTGGCAAGTGCAAGGCAAAAAAGTGCCCTATACTATCTAGTCCCACTTATTTTTCTTTTTCACTGTTAATATTTTCCCTCAACTGGTTCAGCTGAGGAAACTGCCACCTAATGTGCATTCACATCTATGTATAAAACTTTTTTTGATTTGTTTGGGGGCTACATCTGGCTCTGTACTTAGGAATCACTGCTGGTAGTACTTTGGGAATATGTGGTACCAGTGTTTAAACCCTGGTTGACCACATTGATTAGGCAATTGATTAGGTCATTTGGAGGAAGAATTTTCTTCTAAATTATTTTTGGGGAGTTCTTATTGATATATATTGATTAGGTAATTTGGAGGAAGAATTTTCTTCTAAATTATTTTTGGGGCATTCTTATTGATATATATTGATTAGGTAATTTGGAGGAAGGGGTTCTTATTGATATATGTTGCTTAGGTAATTTGGAGGAAGAATTTTTTTCTAAATTATTTTTGGGGGATTCTTATTGATATAGTTAAAGACCCTAACACCTGAGATTATGAGGAGGAGGAATAAAGCTCTTAAGAGTCGGTACCTCGGCTTGGTGGAAAAGAAGATACCTCTGACTTTTCTGAATTGCATTTAATTTTGCGAGAGAAGTTGGTGACTAATTTTTAAGGTTTACATACTTTTGTTATAACAGTGATAAGTAACTTATTAAGTACAAACATAGCAGGTCCTTGAATAACATTTATTATAACATTGGTCGGGGAGGGGAAGATTTCAAGCCATGTTGAAACAAAACAGACTATTTGGCAGATTCATTTAAAGAATGAAATTTCATTTAAAGAATTTCATTTGAAGTCAGCTTCTACAAGCCTGTTATTTATATTAAGTGAGGACTTTGGTATGCAACGCTCTTTACTTAGATGAGTAGGCCTGCATTTGACCACACTTTCCATAATGTTTCCATAATGTTCAGTAAATCAATTTTTTGGTTGACGCAGATGAGCATGTCCTTTAACTGTTCGCGAGGGCACACGGCCATTGGGATTGACTCATTTGTCCTTTTCCTGATTAGGTATGTCATCGACGGTGCCACCGCTCTCTGGTGTGCAGCAGGAGCCGGGCATTTTGACGTCGTCAAGCTTCTTGTCAGCCATGGAGCCAATGTGAACCACACCACAGTCACTAACTCAACTCCCCTGCGAGCTGCGTGCTTCGATGGCAGACTGGACATTGTGAAGTACTTGGTGGAAAACAATGCCAACATCAGCATTGCCAACAAGTACGATAACACCTGCCTGATGATCGCAGCGTACAAGGGACACACTGATGTGGTCAGATACCTTTTAGAACAACGTGCTGATCCCAATGCGAAGGCACACTGTGGGGCGACAGCACTGCACTTCGCAGCTGAAGCTGGGCACATAGACATTGTGAAAGAGCTGATAAAATGGCGTGCTGCTATAGTGGTGAATGGTCATGGGATGACGCCATTGAAGGTAGCTGCTGAAAGCTGTAAAGCAGATGTTGTTGAACTATTGCTCTCGCATGCCGATTGTGACAAAAGGAGCCGAATTGAAGCTTTGGAACTCCTGGGTGCCTCTTTTGCAAACGATCGTGAGAACTATGACATCATGAAGACATACCACTATTTGTATTTAGCTATGTTGGAGAGGTTTCAAGATGGTGATAATGTTCTGGAGAAAGAGGTTCTCCCTCCGATCCATGCCTATGGGAATAGAACTGAATGTCGAAATCCTCAGGAACTGGAATCCATTCGGCAAGACCGAGATGCTCTTCATATGGAAGGCCTTATAGTTCGGGAACGGATTTTAGGTGCTGACAATATTGATGTTTCCCATCCTATTATTTACAGGGGAGCTGTTTATGCAGATAACATGGAATTCGAGCAGTGTATTAAGCTCTGGCTTCATGCCCTGCATCTCAGGCAGAAAGGTAACAGGAACACCCATAAGGATCTTCTTCGTTTTGCTCAAGTTTTCTCCCAGATGATACATTTGAATGAAACTGTGAAGGCCCCAGACATTGAATGTGTTTTGAGATGCAGCGTTCTGGAAATAGAGCAGAGTATGAACAGAGTCAGAAATGTTCCGGATGCTGATGCTCACAGTGCTCTGGACAATTACGAATGTAATCTCTACACCTTTCTGTATTTAGTGTGCATCTCCACCAAAACACAGTGCAGTGAAGAAGACCAGTGTAGAATCAACAAGCAGATCTACAACTTGATCCACCTGGATCCCAGGACGCGGGAAGGTTTCACCTTGCTGCATTTAGCTGTCAACTCCAACACCCCAGTCGACGATTTCCACACTAACGACGTCTGCAGCTTTCCCAATGCGCTCGTCACGAAGCTCCTGCTGGACTGTGGTGCTGAGGTGAACGCTGTGGACAATGAGGGGAACAGTGCCCTTCACATCATTGTCCAGTACAACAGGCCCATCAGTGATTTTTTGACCTTGCACTCTATCATCATTAGCCTCGTAGAAGCTGGCGCTCACACTGACATGACAAACAAACAGAACAAGACTCCGCTAGATAAAAGTACGACTGGGGTGTCTGAAATACTACTTAAAACTCAGATGAAGATGAGTCTCAAGTGCCTGGCTGCCCGAGCAGTTCGGGCCAATGACATTAACTACCAAGACCAGATCCCCAGAACTCTGGAAGAATTTGTTGGATTTCATTAAGTGACTGGATCTGTAAAATCGTTTAATGTGGTGCTAAAAGTAAAGGACTTTAATCACAGACCATAGAATTATGTGTTCGTAAATTCTACTTTTCTTTCCATTTGCCCCCTCCCCCGCCCATCCATCCTTCCTAGTTAGTCTTTTTGGCTCATCTGGCAGTTGATTTTTAACTATACTTTCAACAAAGCCACGTTGTTTAGGTGTTTGCATAGTGGTCACTTAACTTTGTTTTAAGGAACATAGAATATCTTATGTAACAAGAAATAGTTATGATTTAAAGTTGGTAATGTTTTAAAAAAAACTGCCTATGAAAGTATTTCTGTTAGGCCTGTGTCAGCATATTATCCTTTGAACAGTTTTGAGAATTTCAAGAAGAGAACCACTGAAAAGGAAAGTTAAGAGCAGTTGGATAGCTGAGTGTTTCTGCACATGCCAAACTGCTGGAGGTAGTTTTCACTTTTTCATTAGTTAGTGTGTTTGACGCATTATAACTTTGGAGGATTAAAAGAAGATAGAGCTTCAGATGAATTGATTAAAATGTACTAATTTAATAATAGCTACAGTTCATAAAATTCAACCCATTGAAGTCGTTGCATTATGCTGGGTGGTATATACAAAGTGGCACTACTCTTAGCAACCTTTTAGAGAATATTGATGGACTACTAGCCATTAGGCTTGAATTCTAAAAATGATTTGAAGTTTCTGTTTTCATGTAATTTATCTAAATCGCAGCAGTCTGCATTTTAACGTAGCTCACAGACATGTAAAAACAATGCTGTATTTTCTTATGAAACAAATGGTCTCATAGAGTTATTCATTCTATTTTTGTCCCCTTCTCTCATTCCTCTTGTGTGCTACCTTCTGAATTTTGGAAACAGCTTTTTTAGAGGGCATTATTGGTGCCTCCCTGTAAGGTATTGATGACAGATGAAAAGGAACCAGGATATTTTTTTTTTAACTTTCTGTGATTAGTCTGTGATAAAAAGTATAAAAATGACTAGTGTGGTATAGGAAATGAAATGTTTCTGATGATGACAACAATTTTCAGTGCTACTTGGGAAGTTATATATTTTTTTGGGGGGGAAGTTATATTTTGTCTGAGGGCCGTACGTTTTCGATCATAAAATGTCACTTCCTTCTACAGACTGTGAAGAGGTCTTTTATGTATTTTTTTCTTTGTTTTTAATGGCAGCATTTTAATTGTCAGTTTAAAAGTGTATTTTGTGATTACCTTTTAAGCATCACAGAAATCCAAGTGAAAGGTACATACCTATTTTTCTTGATGTTAGAAGCGGAAAAGTAAAATTCCATAGATCTGAATTTCTCTAGTGCCAAATGAATGCCTTAGTTATTCATAGTGCATGGGTGAAAGTGAGGATGGACAGCTTTTTTTTTTCCTTCAGTGAAAGCATTTGAACAGAGAGTAGCAGCATCAGCTAGGAACTTCAAAATCAAAACAACCAGTGAAGATGTCTGATCACTTATGTATGCATAGTATGAATACTGCTTTGTGAATTAGAAGGGTCGAAGCTGAGTCAAGTCTAAAACATCCTGACCAAGCCAAACCCATCACCTAGGGCCTTACGTACAATAGAGATACTCCAGGAAATGAAGTGAAGGGCAGGAGGGACCAGATGGAAGTAGGGGGAGCTTGAAAACCTGGCTTTCCTCAGTAACACAGGCTGGCTTTTACAGTAATAGTAATTCATCTTGGGTCTTCTTGTCTTGCAAAGAATGTTTTGATGGTAAATTCCATCTGCTTCAATTTTCCAAACTGGAGACTCTTATAAGGAAGGTTTTAGAATGACTTAAAGTGAGGTATTTGAACAAACCCTCATTTGAAAGTTACTGACCTTGAATCCTCCTGGTGTAAACCAAAAACTATTTTATCTTTTCTTTCGGTCACTCTCATAGCCTGTAAGAAAAAAAGGCACATCTTCAAGGTGAGACACTCCTTTGTCCGCTCAGGTTAGACCCTGTATTTTTCACTTTGAGGACCTGTTTATTTGACAGTCTGAGGAAAGCCCACGGTACACAGTATCCTGTGGTTCCAATACTAATGGGTATGATGTTTAAGCGCCACAATTTAAAATGGATCAGATAATGTTGCATGTTTGAATAAAATAAAAGCTCATCCCTTTGGCTATCCAGGACCAGCACTACTTTAGTTACTGCTTATTTATAAAAGTGAGGAAATGATACTGTGTGTATATTCAGACATCAAAGTTCCACAATATTAATTTGGAGAAGGGAACTGAATGCCAGTATGAGTAAAATTTGCTGGTTGAAATGCTGATAAAGTTGGAGAAATAATTTGAAGACTGTGGATTAAACTATGGTCTCTGCTAATGGTAATTGATATTTTGTTTTTTTTTTTTTTAACTATAGTATAGCAGTACATTGTGCACTCTATCGCTGAAGTTCTATTCTGTCCTGTAAAATAAATCAAATATGTATTGTGAAACACCTGTATAAAGCCATTCTTAAAACAAGTGAACTACATGCCTGTTTTTTTAATTTGCTTTTCGTAGGATTAGTTTCACATGTTTTGCCAAACACTTTCTAAACCTAGGTGTTTTTTTTTTTTCTTTTTAAGGGAAAGTCAGTAAGAAAGATAGTACTTGTCTCTTTCAGTTCTCAGAACTATTAATTGCCTTTTTTTTTTTTTTATCTGCTTGTACCTTTTTATGTTTTTTATTTTAGAATTATGCTTTGGATTGTGAAGCTTCCTTGATTACACTACAGATGTAATCAAAACCTTTTTGTCTTTTAAATTGTAATGTCAATTTGGTTGAGTTAGAGAATTTGTGCCTGGGCTTATTAATGTCTAGGTGAATCATGTAAAACGTAGGAGGTGGGTTTTTACATTTTCAGAGCATTGGTGAGATTGAACTTGCCTTTAGATAACTTTTAAGCTCAAGCAGTGGGCAGCAGATGCACCTCTCAGTTTTGAAGAAGGGACAACCCTGACTCAGTAGAGCCGTCTCCAGTATATCCTGCTCCAGTGTTTCTCCAGGAGCTGTCCATCAACCATGGGCTGTTTCGGTGGAAACTTCAAACACCTGATCTGCAAGTTTGGGGGAGAGTTCTGTTTCATGGTAACTGATAATTGAGTAATAACTGGTAATTGTGAGACCTTAAGTATGCAGCACTGTTTGAAGTGAAATACGGGAATGGGTAAGCAGTCCTAAGTATCAGTTGTCTTTAGGAAATGTTTCCAAGGGACCAACACTGTCACCAGTCCCCACCACAGTTGAGGCCCTTCAGTTATGAACAAAAAGTTGGCATTGTTCCCAACACGTTGGTTGGGTTGGAGCATTTAGAATGGGCTGTATGATCACTGAGATGTTGGACCATGCATGGATTCCAGTTTGCTGGCTTTCGTAGCAGCCACTGACTGAGCTAAGTGAGTAGGTGGATAAACATATGACTCGTTTTTATGGTAGTTTTTCTGTTAAAAACGTGTTCCTTTTCAGGCTACTGGCTGCATCAGTCGAATCTTTGGTTTTCCTTATTGGCTAGACTGTAACATTGAAATGGATCAAAGAATACAAGATGCTGCCTTTACTCCACCACAGATTCTTAGTCTGTAAGATTTTATGCTTTGTGTCTCTTTCTTTCTTGAAACTACAGCTCTGAGTCTGCCCTCGCGAAAGTCAGAAGCTCTTAGTTCCATGGGACTCACTTCCCGGCTTCTGTAGATGTTGTGGGTGGTGCTGCCCAACTCTTCACATGGCCAGGTTGGACAGCATTCCCTCTCCGAAAACAGGATTGGAAAGAAATACTGTGCTGGTAATGCTAATAATTAATTAAAAAAAAAAAAACCCACAAAGTAAATGTCTCTAGTCCTAGGTTTGTGGTGTGTCCCTTTGTGTTAATGTGTAGGGAAGTTACAGTGCATTGATGGTTATGAGCAGTGTGTATCTTGCCTTCTGTGCAGGGTGAGTATTGCTAAATGATAAACAGCTTTTCATTTGGGGATGAGTGATGTGATGGCCTGTTAGAAAAAAGGAGCAAAGTTCGCAAGCCACGTGATGGTTTGTATTTGGTTTTAATCGGGTGGTATAAATACGTTGCATGGCTTTTTATGTTGTCACTTAATTGGTAGAGGTGAAAAGAGGAACCTAAACCCCTTTGGCTTTCCTAACTGATCTACCCTGAGGTGCCTCATCGGGGAGTAAAATCTCACTGGCCTAATATGTTGAAAAGATTCCATCCTTTATACTTTATACTATTCACCCCATCCTGCAAACCTCCACGTAGAGCAGCTGCATCGTTGTATTCTAGTGATTCACTGTGATTCATAGCAAACCAGTGACGTCATTCTGTGTGCACTTTCGTCAAACCATTTATGTGACTTTAATATACACATAGTAAACTTGCTGACTGCATCCGAGACCTATTAGTAATTTATATATTGCATGCCATTTTTGAGTTTGACATGTAGAACCATTTTTAATTTCATGGCAACTGACAGCCCTAATAGCTCAGCTACTATGAAACTAACAATATTGCTGTGTAAAAGGAGAAAATGGTGTTTGTGCTCAGTAAATGTTTGAAAAAAATTACCTTGAAGTTTGTGTCTTTATTGTTTGGTCTGCCTTAGGGTCTTTTGTTGATTTCATTAAGTTAAAAAAAAAAAAAAGGAACATTGTCAAAGTTATACATGTGCTTGGGGAAATTAAGATCTTTTCCCTTTTCTCCCTGCCTTTCAATAATCTTTTGAATTGTGTCCCGGATTTTTTTTTTTTTTTTTGTAGACTTGTATTTCCCCCAATTTATTTATTTATTTATTTTTGCCGTGCCAGGGATTGAACTTGGGCCTCTGAGCCACATCCCTGGGTTTCCCAAATGAAATAAATAAGACATCCTTTTTCTGCATTTTTTTTCAGTATAGGGGTTTTCAATCAGGGAAGATGATTTATTGCTTAGGCCTGTCTGTGCCCTATGTGTTACTAAGTTGCTTTAGTGATCTGGGGCTTCTGTGAGCTGGGGACCAAACTTGGGGGTTCATGCATGTAGAACATGTATTCCAGTCCTGCAAACCATTTCCCTCACCCTACCGTATTTTTATTTAATAGAAACTTTTTTTTTCAGTTTGGTACTACCGATGAAATAAAAATATCACCACACACATTTCTAAATGATTTTAACCAGGCTTTGTTTTTTGGTCTTTCAAGTTTTCAGTATACTCAGACATTTCAAAATATGTTCTAGTGAACATTCTTAAAATACATGATAATTGCTGAAAGAATCCATCACTAGCACTGGACCTTTTGGATTTACGGTCTTGATTGTGGCCGTCTGTGTTGTCTCCCATTTTTTTTTGCACACATAGTCACAATCAGCTTTTTGTCTAGCCAGTCTTTGCAAAGTTAATAAAAAATATTTTATGCTTTTTTTTTTCCCTCAGTAATGTGATTAGGATGAATACTTTAACATCTTTTATTGTCCATTTGTAATTTCTTTGTCTTGGAGTTGTCATTTTCCAACTGCCTCTTTGGAAGTTCAAGAAAATTTTTTTGTCACATTACAATTATTGATCAGTCTTGTCCCCTCCCACCCCCTCCCCCATGGCTACACGAACACTGGGCTTATTCCTGAGTTTATGCTTAGGAATTACTTATCTAGGTTTAGGGTACCATATGGGGTGCTGGGAATGAAATTTGGATTAGTTGTGTGTATGGCAAGCTTCTTACTTGCCATGTTATTGCTGTGGCCTGAGTTGCTTTCTTGGCTGTGTTTGTGTTTTGCTAGGTATAGAACTAAAGGCACATGCAAGGCAGGTGCTCTGCTACCACTACCACTTGTTTCCCTTTTAAGACTTAAAACCTTTGAGGGTAGAGACCTGCTAGAAAATAAAGTGCAGTTTTAATATTAATAATAAATAATAAGTGCAGTTAGGGCACTTACCTAGCAAATGCTGAATGTATGTGTACCCCTTGAACACTACCAGATGTGGCCCAAAATTTGTTTTAAAAATGTCAGGGGAGGCAGTAGGAAGGATAGTAGAGGAAGTAATGTGCTTGTGCCTGTAACTGATCTGGAATTGCCTGGTTCCCTGTTTATTGCCAAGAGTCTCTTGAGCACAGCCTCAGGAATAGCCCCTAAACATTGCTGGGTGTAGTTCTCCCAAAAACACACAAAAAATTTATTTGGAGGCTAGGGCCAGAGAGATTGCACAGACACTTGATTTGAACCTTGACATATAATTTCTTGGGTGCAGAGAGCTAGGAGTAAGTCCTGAGCTCTGCTAGCTATGGCCTTATCCTGCTGTTGAAAATTGTTTTTCGAGATTGAACCTAGAGCCTCACATTTATTTGCGGCAGGTGTTTTGCCATTGAGCAACATCCTCAACTCTTGCTTTTGACTCTGGCTTGCATTATCATAAATTAATATTTTTATGGAGCAAAATTTCTGGCTCTGTGCTCAGAAATCTCTCCATGCAGGTTCCCAGACCATATGGGATACTGGGAATAGAACCTGGGTCCACAGGGTCAGCCACATGCAGTCATCAGTCTTTTTAAAATTTATTTTATTTTATTTTTTGGTTTTTGGACCACATCTGAAGGTTCTTAGAGGTTACTTCTGTCTCTGCACTCAGGAATTAATCCTGGTGATTCTCGGGATTATATGGGATGCTGGGGATTCAGTCCAGGTTGGCCCATGTAAAGCAAGTTCCCTACCTGCTAGACTGTTGCTGCAGTCCCTCTTTTTTGTTAAATCAGGTCTCTTTTCATGCATGTGTGGCTGCTGCTTCTCACCTCTTTTCCTTTCACTCTTTAAGTCTGGTATCTATCTACCTGGAATTTATTTCAGAATTTAAGGATTTATTTAGCCAAGGATTTTTGGTTCTTTTTCCTACTGATTGAAATTTCAAACTAAATTCCTGCATTGTAATTGGATCTTTTTCAGGGTTCTCTGTTCAGTGGTCTAGGCAGTGTGATGGAACTTGGCTCTGTAGGTCCAGTGGAATTGGGGAAAAGATGTATTATCCAAGTCTAGTTCTGTAGTTGTCTAATCCATATTACTATGATGGGCAAAGGTGAGAATTAAAATGCTTAACAAAGTATCTGACTATTAATATCAAGAGCTAAGTAGAGCTTTCTTTTATTTCTTTCCTCTCTCTGTGTGTGTGATGATTTTTTCATTATTGTATTTTTTTTTTCAGAAGAAATTTGCAGGTTTTTGATTCTTGTTGATTATTAATTTTGGGGTGAGGAGCCACACCAAGCTGACTCCTGGTTCTTTGCTCAGGAATCACCCCTGGCAGTGCTCAAGGGACCATCTGGGATGCTAAGTATTGAACCCAAATTGGCTATGTGTAAGACAAGTACCCTCCCCTCCCCTGTACTGTTGTTCCAGCCCCCTCTTTGATTTCCATTGAAAATTTTTGTGTGGGTTGTCAGGGATTGAATGAAATCAGCTGCATTCCTGGCAAGCACCTTAATCTCTGTGGCCCCAAGGATGAGTTTATTAAGTAATGGTTTCTCTCCTTTTGTTTTTTGTGGTGCTCAGGTTACTTCTGGCTCTGCACTCAGAAATCGCTCCTGGCAGGCTCAGGGGACCATATGGGATGCCAGGAATTGAACCTGGGTCCTTCCCAGGTCGGCCAGGTGGAAGGCAAACGCCCTATTGCTATGCTATTGCTCCAGCCCTTCTTTTGTATTTTTTGGCGGTGCTGGGGATCAGACTTAGAACCTCAGCATTTGAAGTATATGCAACACCATCCCGTTCTCTATAGAACATGTTTCTCATATATCCTACCTTGAGCTTTCAGATTTTACATATTGAAGTGCTTGAGAGTCCAGGTGAAAGCTTCCAGTCAAGCTCCTCTGTCTTCGTTTCCTGCTTTAGAACTTGTGGTCTTACTTTAATAGGCTATCAGAGCTAACAGAACAGACAGATACAGTTCTGTAGATTTTAATGTGGCTGATTCAGCTTGTCTGCTCTCTGAGAAGGGCCTCGCTGATGTTAATATTAATAAGAGTGTAATTGGGGTATTTTTGTTTTGTTTTGTTTTGTTTTGTTTTTGGGCCACACCCGGCGGTGCTCAGGGGTTCCTCCTGGCTGTCTGCTCAGAAATAGCTCCTGGAAGGCACGGGGGATCCTATGGGACACCGGGATTCGAACCAACCACCTTTGGTCCTGGATCAGCTGCTTGCAAGGCAAACGCCACTGTGCTATCTCTCCGGGCCCTAATTGGGGTATTTTTAATGATCATTATTATTTTGGTGTTGAGGATTGAACTCAGATCCTCATATACAGTAAATGCTCTATATCACTGAGATACATTCCTGAGCAAGCACTTGTTTTTAAAATTAAAAACCGGGTCGGAGTAATAGCATAGTGGATAGGGCATTTGCCTTGCACACTGCTGACCCGGGTTCGATCCTTAGCATCCCAGATGGAGTCCGGAGCCTGGCAGGAGTAATTTCTGAGTGCAGAGCAGGAATTAAGTCCCAGCACTGCTGGGTGTGGCCCCCAAACAAAAAATAACAGTGCAGGAGGACCTGAGAGATAAAGTAGAGTAGGTAGGATTGTTTGCTTTGTTCATGGCTGACCTGGGTTTGATTCTTGGCATTACATCTGATCCCCTGAGCCAGGTGTAATTCCTGAGTACAGAGCCAAGAGAAAGATCCGAGCAATGCTGGGTATGGCCCCAAACAAGCAAGCAGTGCAGAATAAAGAACTAGAATGACATCAGCCAAAGGTAGTGACTGTATTAAGTTTATCTCAAGCACAGCTGATGGTGGAGAGACCTGACTGTTCTGTTCTTCCATGGAGGGTGAGGGGGAGTTGGCTTTCTGTGAATCATCATGCCAGGAATGGAGAATGATAAAGCTTGCAGCTGCCCTCGGAGGCTGCCTGGCATCTTGGGGACTGAAGCCAGGAGGATTCACTCAGAAGTGTGCTTGCCGTATCTTCTCGAGGGTGCTGACATTAAGCTCTTGAATGCTGATGAGATAATGACTTACTTTTAAATATCTCTAGACCAGACTAGTTCCTGGTTCCGCACCTTCTCCCAAAAGTTCTTTGCATGTTTCCCAGGGCTGTTATTTTCCCAGTCTGTGGGTTTGTTAGCAGCCTGTTCCTCCCACCTGCTACAGACTTGGTAAGAATCACTTAACAACAGGAAAATTCTCAAAGCCTTTAGTTTAGCATTAGTAGCAGCAGAAGATGCCCCTTTAGGAGATTGCTGGTCATGGCTGCTGCCAAATAGAATCTAGGACATCTGCGAAGGGCTGTACCTTTTTATAAAACTGACATGGAAATTTAGAGGAAAACTCATTCTTCTAGACCAGTGGTCCTCAAACTTTTTAAACAGGGGCCCAGTTCACTGTCCCTCAGACTGTTGGAGGGCCGGACTTTAGCAAAAACAAAACTATGAACAAATTCCTATGCACATTGCATATATCCTATTTTGAAGTGAAGAAACAAAACAGGAACATGCAATATGTGGCTTGCGGGCAGTAGTTTGAGGACCATGTTCTAGACTGTTGACGCTGCACTTTTAATGTACTTAGAATGAGTTTCTCAGACATGAGAGGTAAATTCTAGGGTGGAAATTCAGTTTATGGTTCCAGTGGAATTGTTCCTAGGACCCCACTTAGAGTAGTTCAGCTCAGGATAGAAAATTGGCTTTGAGAAGAGGCACATGGGGGATGGAGCAGGTCTGGTGTTTGCCTTGAGTGCTGCTGACCTGGGTTCAACCCTTGTCACCCCTATGGTTACCAGAGCTTGCCTGAAATGATCCCTAAACACTGCTGGGTGTGGCCCCCAAATCAAAACCAAAATAAAGAGTTGCAGTTTGTCTTTTATGCTTGCCTGTCTGCATGGCCCATCTAATGCTGAGAAGCAGCATCACTCTTGCTGGGATTTCATCTTTCCAGCTTTTGACTGGTTGGTACTGCAGGACACCAGTCATAGACTTCTACTTTCCCCAGAAACTGACCACAGCAGGCAGGCCTGAGGTTAGCTCCCCATCACCCTGGAGGAATCAGCTTGCCATGTCAGAATCAACATAAACTGTTCAGGACACGGTGCACAGCCACATCTTTCACAGCTTGGTCTGTGGAGCCCCTTCTCCACCAGCGACCCTGGAACTTAAATCCTGGCAATCTGCAGAACAAACCATCAGGGTGCTGTTTGGCTAACAGGAGTCAGATTGGTTGCAGGCATGTTTTTCTGCTGTGAACTCAGATTCACTGCAGGCTCACCTTAAGATCCTGTGGGCAGATGAAGGAAGCCACACAGCCTATTGAGTGTCTAGGATAGTCTGATAATTTTTTTTTTTTTTTTTGGTTTTTGGGCCACACCCGGTGATGCTCAGGGATTACTCCTGGCTGACTGCTCAGAAATAGCTTCTGGCACGCATGGGGGACCATATGGGACACCAGGATTTGAACCAACCAACCACCTTGGGTCCTGGATCGCTGCTTGCAAGGCAAATGCTGCTGTGCTATCTCTCCGGGCCCAGAGATTAAACTGTCTTAGGGATGGCTTTATGTGAACTCAGCAGTATCATTCTTTTTATTGTAGATTTTGGGCCACACTTGGCAATGCTCAGGGATTACTTCCCCCACTTTACTCAGGAATTATTCTGGTGTTGCTCAGGGGACCATATGGGATGCTGTGGATTGAACCTGGGTCATTTGCATGCAAGGCAAGCACCCTCCTCCCTGTGCTACTGCTTTGGCCCCAGCATTATCATTACTTGTATTTCCCAGAGAACATTGCTTCTAATATCTGTCCAAATCACTGTATGGTGTTGATTTGAGGTTGCTCTTTGGGCTGCTTGCCACTAAACACCAGCATTGCTTTGGAGGCTGTCATCTCCCCAACACAAGCACTTGTGCCCCCTAACCCCCACAAGATTCCCCTGGGGATTCTGAAGACCCTAGAGAACTTGGTCAAACCCCTAGCAAATCCCACTTGGAACCTGGAAAGTGATGTTTTCCAAACTCCAGGCCAAAATTGAGTTAGCTTGTATAACACTTAATTGAGCATTACGAAGTCAGCACAACTCCTTTATTCTTTTTTTTTTTTTTTTTTTTTTTTTTTTTTGATTTTTGGGTCACACCTGGCAGTGCTCAGGGGTTACTCCTGGCTCTACTCCCAGAAATCGCTTCTGGTAGGCTTGGGGAACCATATGGGATGCCGGGATTTGAACCACTGACCTTCTGCATGCAAGGCAAACACCTTACCTCCATGCTATCTCTCCAGCCCCAACTCCTTTATTTATTTATTTATTTTTTTGGTTTTTTGGGGCCACACCCGGCGTTGCTCAGGGGTTACTCCTGGCTGTCTGCTCAGAAATAGCTCCTGGCAGGCACGGGGGACCATATGGGACACCGAGATTCAAACCAACCACCTTTGGTCCTGGATCAGCTACTTGCAAGGCAAACGCCGCTGTGCTATCTCTCCGGGCCCCTTTATTTTTAATAGTAGGTCACATGTGTGTGACCAATATTTCTATCTGCCTGCCTCTCTTAACTCTCAGCACAGGGACCACTAGAGGACACAGTAAACAAAAATGGTGTGTTTTCCCAATGAGTGAAATTAGAACAATAGAGGCAGGAACTTTATAGATATCTGAGGCATCCAGGCCATTCTAATGTGCTTTAGGCGTGACAGAAACCACTCCAAGATGACGTGCTGCTCCGTCAAATGCTTCCTTTTGCTCCTCTACCAGGCATCTCTAGCCAGTCTGGGACATTTATTCCCCAGAGTAAATACATTCAGAAGGGGAGCATTGATGGATCAACAAGAGGAAATATTGTACAGTGTATTGTGGAAAAAACAAAGGCCTCAAACTTTTTCTCTACCTTTAACCATTTATTTTTGCTGTAGAACATTGGCTGTACTGGGGTGCATGGGGAACTGGCGTGTGTGTGTGTGTGTGTGTGTGTGTGTGTGTGTGTGTGTGTGTGTGTGTGTGTGTGATGATGGTGGGGTACCATTTGTGTCTAGATCAGGTTGCAATCATGTGAGCTCTGGGCCACATCTGCCCTGCATACAGTGTGTTTGCAGCATGATTGCACATGCAGTTAATTAAACCTATAAATGCCAAACTCTTTAATCTGGTTTCTTTTTTTTTTTGGTTTTTGGGCCACACCCGGCGGTGCTCAGGGGTTACTCCTGGCTGTCTGCTCAGAAATAGCTCCTGGCAGGCACGGGGGACCATATGGGACACCGGGATTCGAACCAACCACCTTGGTCCTGGATCAGCTGCTTGCGAGGCAAACGCCGCTGTGCTATCTCTCCGGGCCCTAATCTGGTTTCTTATCAGAGGGGTTTACTCTCAGATCTAAGAGGCTTTGATAGGAGACGGGCTACTAAATCAAATGATGCACTATTTGTGTGTCGGACAGGGGTTCACATACGATCTTTCAGCTGCATGTACCCCCAGCCTCAAAAGATGTCTAATTGGGGGCTGGAGCGGTGGCGCAAGCCATAAGGTGTCTGCCTTGCGCTAGGACGGATCGAAGTTCAATCCCCCTGGCATCCCATATGGTCCCCCAAGCCAGGAGCGATTTCTGAGCGCATAGCCAGGAGTAACCCATGAGTGTCACTGGGTGTGGCCCCAAAAAACAAACAAATGAAAAGATGTCTGATGGGGTCATCGAGCCACTCTCTTGGTGGAGCATAAAGACAAGTGAGGAGTTTAGTTTCCTTCTGATTATTTTGGGGCCACACCTCCTGGTGCTTGGCTCACTCCTGTCTCTGTGCTCAGGGATCACTCCTGGTGGCCTCCGGGGACCACATGAAGTGCTGGGTTTCAAATTTGGGTTAGCTGCCTGCGAGGCAGTGCTTTTACCCCTTGAGGAAAGAGATTCCCGAAAAGTGTCCTTTTCTCCTTTTCCTTCTGCTCCTTCGGAAAGCTTGTGGTGTGGAGTCAGATTGCTGATCTGGTTAGGGCAAACACTTCTTTCCTAGGGCTCACCTGCATCCCACTGTAGCCAGGAGCTCTTCATGCTGCTGGTTCTGGGCTTCCATACCCATGTGGAAACATGGCTCAAGTACATTCTAGGAGTGCTTTTCGTGTCCTGGCATCACGGAGGCTCCAGAATGGAGAAAATAATGTTCGAGAGCAAGCCTGAATATCAGGGTGGAAGAGGATGAGCACTGAAACATGAGTCCAGAGATGGATGGCTGAGAAATGGTGGCGGGGAGGCTGGAACTAAAGGTGGCAGAGACTGGAGTGAGACTGGGGGTTTTCAACTATGCAGACTGGTATTGATGGAGCAGTGATGGTGGGAAGGAGGGAGAGTGTTTTGGGTCACACCCTGGTGCTTAGGGACCACTCTTAGTTCCGTGTCCCTGAATGGGCCTCCTGCATGCAAAGAATGAGGCATTGTTTCCTCAGCTTGTATCCTTGAGAGATCAGTCTCTGGAGATGCCCTTCGAGGCCAGGCACCACCTGAAAGGTATGCAACCAGGCACTTCCTGATTTGGAAGCAAAGTACAGCCAAGCCCCCTACCCATTGGTAGAGACTGGGGAGGAGGAATAGAGCCCCTCATCCTCATTGTCTCCTCAAGACATAATCTGCCCACACGATGGGGTGGCTTTTATTTATTATCAAATGATTTTGTTGGTTTGGGGGCCATTGTGCTCAGTGCTTACTCGACACTAGGCTCAGGAATCACTCCTGGAAGTGATTGGGAACCATATGGCTGCTGGGGATTGAACCCAAGTCCTTGGCTTTGTTCAATTGCCACGTCTTCTAGGCTGATTTTATTTTATTTTATTATTTTTAAGTTTAGGAGCTGGGGAAATAGTAGGGCAGGTAGGCATTTGTCTTGCACATGGCCATGTACCCCCTCATCACTGCCAGGAATTATTCCTTTCTGTTTGTCTTGGGGCCACACCTGGTGATGCTCAGGGGTTATTCCCGGCTATGCACTCAGATATCGATCCTGGCTCTGGGGACCAAATGGGACGCCAGGGATCGAACCCGGATCGGTCCTGGGTCAGCCTCATGCAAGGCCAACGTCCTACCGCTGTACCATCTCTCCAGCCCCCCAGGAGTTATTCCTCAGCGCAGAACCAGGAGTAACCACCTGAGTACTGCTGGATGGCTTAAAACCAAACAAAACTAACAAAAAATATTTTTAAGGTCCAGAAAGATTTGCTTAGGTGCGGAATTCATGGCTAACACCTTCCTATAGAGGTAACCCAGTGGTCTCTCCTGGGCATTTTAAACTCGGGATTGAAAACAAGTGGTTACAAAGTGGGGACAGCAGAGATGGATTTTCGTTAAACAGGGAGATAGATGCCTACCCCCCTTTATTTCTACCTCAAAATAAAGTTAAGGCATAAATTACTCAGCTGGGCACAGGTGTGCCTCCTGTCCTCGGGGGGCTGTCACCTTGGTGGTACCATTTGTCCCGTGTGCCAGCAGACCTGTCTCCTCTCCCCCGGGCTTCACGGGCTAGGTGCCTGTCCCTGCACCAACTTCCATCAGTGTGTCCAGTGCCTGTGCCCCAGCTCAGATCACGCCCGGCCCCGCTGCAGCCGCCATCCCCCCAGAGCCCTGAGCTGGGGTTCCTCTGGGAGGCATGGGGGGGGGTGGGCTGGGGTGTCCGAGGCAGGCTCAGAGCTTGGTGGAGGTGGAGAGGCTTGGTGCCTGCGTTCGCAGAGTGCCCAGATGACGCCGGGGTCCGCACAGCCGCTGTGCCCTCGTGATGCCATTTCCAGGCCGGCCTGCAGCCTTCTGGGGGCCTCATTCCCCTCATTCCAGCTCTTTAGGGCTGGGGTCCGGGTGGGCGTCCCTTCTGCGCCGGGCACTTTCGAAGAAGCCGAGCTGGAGGGGAGGCAAAGAGCTCCACTGTTGGGGAGCACAGTCACTAGAACCGTGCTGCAGTTTCCTCTGGAAACTGGGCCCTTAGCCCCCACTTCCCTCTTTGGGGTGGGCAATTTGGGTACACCCAGTTGGGCTGAGTCCTGCCCCTAACCAGTCATAAAGAGAGAAGAGCAGACCAGGGGTCCTTTTTTTGGGGGGAGGGGGCAGGTGTCCACACCTGGCAGTGCTCAGGGGTTACTCCTGGCTCTGCGCTCAGGGAATTGTTTCTGTTGGCGCTCAGGGGACCATGTGGGGTGCTGGGGATAGAACCTAGGTTGGCCGTGTGCCAGGCAAGCACCCTACCCGCTGTACTAAGAACTGGAGTTCTTAGTCTGAGGCTCAGAAAGAGTTGGACTTTGTGGGGCTGGAGCGATTGCACAGCGGTAGGGCATTGGCCTTGCACGCGGCTGCCCAGGACAGACCTGGGTTCTATCCCCAGCGTCCTATATGGTACCCCGAGTCAGGAGCAATTTCTGAGCGCATAGCCAGGAGTAATTCCTGACTGTCACTGGGTGTGGCCCCTCAAAAACAAAACAAACAAAAAAATAAAGTCAGACTTCGTGGGATTCATCAACAGCCTGGCATGCTTGGAGAAATCTGGGGGTGCCCCTGCTTGATTCCCAGCAGAAGCCCTGGGGGCTGCGCCCAGGTGGCCTCTGCAGAGGTCCACCAGCTTCAGCTGTGCATGGCGGGGACAGGTGCAGAGGTGGGATCCCAGGTCAGGGCACCTCTCCACCCCGACCCTACAGAACCCTCACCTTCCACAGTGCCAGGACCAGCAGAGCCAACAGCAGGAGCCCCCCGAGTGTGCTGCCCACGATGATCCAGATGGGGATCTGCCAGTCTTCTTGCTTGGAGATCACGAAGGTGATCTGCAGGGCAGGCCAGGCAGAAGCATTACTGGGGACCAGAGAGCAGCCGGGAGCTGGTGCTATATATGCTGCTGGGGCCTGCATCGGACCAACTCTAGCTTCAACCCCATTTTCACTCTTTGTGCTTCATCTCCCAAACTTTAAGGCAGGTAGTGACTCCGTCCTCTCCAGCTCCTTTCATATTTCTTTTCCTTTGCCGGGGACCTCAGACTTGAAGCTATCAGAGTGCCTTTCGAAATTTTGCTCAAGGCCCTAAGCATGCCCTGAGCTGCAGAACTGCTGAGGCTTTCTCCAAGGGTCTCCTACTACAAGTGATCGGGCTTTACCTCTGTACTACAGGCTCTGGGTTCTGAACACTTCCAGGCAAGCACATGATCCCATCAGCCACCTACTACCCCTGCTTTATCTATAGCACTGTCTCACCCCAGAGTGGGTGAGACTGCCCTTGGGGTTGCTGGAACCATGGGTGGATGAGCATAGGCAGGCATATTAAAGTTATGGCAGATTTCCAGGACATGCTAAAAAGGGGGTATTAACCAGTTAAGTTTGGGGTCCTCTCAGTTACTGTCACTCCTGGTGCACTCAGGCTCACTAACCCCATAGACACAGGTTCCACGACGCTTTTTAAAAATCTTCATGACTTTATGGGATGTCGGGTATTGAACCTGGGTCAGTCACAATAAGGTAAACACTTTACCAGCTGTGTGTGCTATTGCTCTGGTCTCTGAATTTTCATTTTTTTATTTTTTATTTTTGGGTCATACCTGGCAGTTCTCAGGAATAACTCCTGGTGGAGTTTGGGTATCAAATGGGATGCCAGGGGTCAAACCTGGGTCTGCCATATGCAAAGGGCTGCACTAGATTTTTACCCCAGCAATGCTCAGGGTAACCTGGAAAATTTCAACATATCTTTCAAGACTGAATAAAGAGAGCGTCTCCAGAAAAGCTCTCCCTGAACTGTCTTGCTTTCACCACCCTGTCCCCAGAACCTGAGCTCATCCCTAGATTGCAGCCATATTTTGCATCTTTGTCCTTTAGTTTGCTCACTTCATCTCTGATTCCCTGGTCTTGAGTTACAGAATGTTCGATGAATACCAACCAATGCTGAATAGATGGACCAGGACAGATCTCAAAAGGTTGGTCCCCACCTGGGTGTTTTCAGGGATGCCTCTCTCACCTGGCCTGCCTCTAGCTGCTTGTAATGGACATTTGGTTATTTCCTTAAGGCCTGGCTCCTGGCTATGCTGGTTTGTTTGTTCCCCAGTGTCTCTTGGGCCCTGGTCCCTTGCTGCCCTCTGAAACAGGCAGGCAATTTGGAGGGTGACCTATAGGAGGCAGCAGTCTCCCACACCGGATATGCAGGAGGCCAGGCTTGTCCACACTCAGCTTCTCATTTTCCCAGGGAACCCCTAGTAAAACTTTACTCATTGGGAATGGAATGATAGGACAGCTGGTAGGGGAATTGCCCGGAATGCAACCAACCCAAATTTGATCCTCGTCATCCCATATAGTCCCCTGAATACTGAACATCACCAGGAGTAGTAATTCCTGAGCGGAGTCAGGAGTAACCCCTGAGCACTGCCTGATATGGTCCCCCCCACCAGGTCTTGCATCACACTAGCCAAAGTCAGGCAATCTAGTTTCATCCAATACAAAATACCGAGCTATCTCTTCCTGTCCAATGTTGCTTTTCAGCACTGCTTCTAATGCAGAACAAGGCTTTCCCGTGAGCCCAGAGCTCAGAAGCAACCATATTTGTGCCAGCCTACCCAGGCTTGAAAACCACTGCCCTGGGTCCACCAGGGTTCGATCCCTCACACTCCATAGGATCCCATGAGCCTCACCGGGAGTGATCCCTGAATGCAGAACCAGGAATAAACACAAGAAAACCATTGCCCCAAAGCAGAATCCTTGAAGTAGGATTGAGGTATGAATGGCAGGTTGGATGCCAGCCTATTTGAGACTCTCCCGCCGGGATGTGCTGTTTTCTTCACACCCTGCTCTGGCTGAGTGCCTACTTTGGGCCCACTTTCTACTTTTGCCTGTTCCCACTTAATCCTTCCTCCCTCTTCCCCTGATGTTGAAGGCCTGTCTCCGATAGGGATACAGGCACAGATGAAGGGGCTGGCTGGGTTGGCTCACCTGGCGGCTGGGTTCCTGCTCTCTGAAGATATAAGGGCTGTGGAACTCTCTCTGCAAGGTAGCTACTATGATGATCTTCAATGACCTGTATTTGAGCTGCAGAAGCAGAGGTCTGTTAAAAAGGCCCCTCTCCTGTATCCCCTCAACCGACCCCTTCTGGCAGGCACTGGTGTAGGACTTACTGCTTTTAGGGATCTCAGCCACAGGTTTCCCTGCAGGTAGAAGTTGATTTCCTGATTGGGGGCTAGCTTCACGTTGCAATTGATGGACACTACATCAGCATTGCTGTGATTCTATGAGAGAAATTAGGGTGGGGGTGAGCAGTTGGACTCTGGGGTACAGGGGAGGCTGTGAACCAGGACTGTGGGCACTGCCTGACCAGCCCTGCTTTTGCTCCCCATTGAAGAAAGGACACAGATGAAAGGAGTGTGTGTGTGTGTGTGTGTGTGTGTGTGTGTGTGTACAACACAGTGGCTGGAGAGCAAGGGAATGACAGGGGCAGGTAAGGGTTGTGTATCCGATGCTGCTTTTGAAGTTGTGCAAAACTGAGGTCTAGAGCACTGAAAGAGAAGTTGAGCTAAGCATGTGGGAGTCCATAAATGTCATCACCACACAAAGAGAATAAAGGGGGAAAATGATAATTTTAAGAGAGGCAGAGAAAGGATTCGAAGGGGCTAGAGTGATAGTATAGTAAGGTGTTTGCCCTGAATATTGCTGACCCCGGTTCCATCCCTGGCATCCCATCTGAGCTCCACCAAGAGTGATTCCTGAGTATAGAGGAAGGAGTAAGTTCTGAGCGCTGGCAGGTGTGCCCCCTCAAAAGAGAAAAAGCATTCTAGGAATTTATCTATTTGTGGGTAAGAGTTCGTGTCATTCCTGGCAGGGTTCAGAAGACCAAAATGGGAGCCAGCATTGACCTTATGCACATTAAGTGCCTTAACTCCTGTTCTATCGCTCCATTGTTTTTTGATAAAAGCAAAACAAAACAAAACAAAAAACCTGTTTCTGAACAGGAATAAAAGGCACTTATTAAAAACCTATAGTAAGTCTCATATGTAATTATCAAAAGTCAAAAAAGGAATTTCTGGGCCCAGAGAGATAGTACAGCGGCGTTTGCCTTGCAAGCAGCCGATCCAGGACCAAAGGTGGTTGGTTCGAATCCCGGTGTCCCATATGGTCCCCCGTGCCTGCCAGGAGCTATTTCTGAGCAGACAGCCAGGAGTAACCCCTGAGCACCACTGGGTGTGACCCAAAAACCAAAAAAAAAAAAAAAAAAAAAAAAGGAATTTCTTTAAAATTAGACACAGAACAAGATCCATCATTCCTATTTGTCATTGTCTTGGAGGTACTGGCCTGAGCTATAAGAAAAGAAAAACAGACCTGGGAAAGACTCAATCTTTGACTCTTTGGTGAAACCTAGGTTTGATGCCTAGCATGGTAAAAGGCAATAAATAAAAATTTAAAGATGAAAGAAAAAACAAAGAAGACTGAACAGTAAAGCCAATTTACTATTATTTGCAGATGTTATCAACTTATTAACAAACTCAAATAATAAAAAAATGAAGATTCTGAATTAGAGGATGTCATGCTGAATGAAGTCAGTCAGAAGATAAGAGACATGGGCCGAAGAGATAGCACAGTAATAAGGCATTTGCCTTGCAAGCGGCTGACTCAGGACTGACATTGGTTCAAATCCCAGCATCCCATCTGGTTCCCCGTGCCTGCCAGGAACAATTTCTGAGCATAGAGCCAGGAGTAACCCCTGAGCACTGTCAGGTGTGGCCCAAAAACAAACAAAAAAAGAGGATAAGGAACAGATCTGAATAATCTCTCATAGGTGGACTTAGGGATACAAACAAGGGAATCAGAAAGGGCCAAAGGGGACACAATTGGAGAACTGACCCACACAACTGAGTCAGGGGAGCTTGAAAGGGAGGTAAAATAGGGTTCTCGAGATTCACTAGTGGCATTGGAATTACGTGCATGAAAAATCATCATGAACAGTATGATGTTCATGAGCATCATGAACAGTATTTAAACCTTAGAATCTCAATCAGTAAAACTAAATTATAAAAGAAGAATGTCTGAAGGTGAGAGGCACTCCTACTATTTTCCATCTCAATGCCAGTCCTAGTGTGTAGTGAAATGCTATGTCTCCAGAACTGCTTTGTTGGGAGGTACTTGTTCGGGCAAGTGAAACCAAACCAACTTAGGCTTTTTCATCATTGAAGCAGCAAAGACAGCTAAGACTTGGGCCCTGGGCACAGAGGTGGCCTTGGGAGCAGATTGAAGGCATGGAGGGGCTGTGGAGAATGGAATGAGCCACTGAGATTTCTCCTGCCAGATCTGTTCAGTCTGTCTGTCCCCACACGGGGCTCATCTGACTTCTTTCCCAGCCTCTGCAATGCTCTAACCTGAATAGCCTATTCCTTTCCACCTGGACCCTCTCATGCAGCACTTGTGGTCTGTCTTGGTAGCTATCTCCTGCCTGTCTCCTGCTGCATGCTGAGCCATCTTTGGGCAAGGAACCTTTGTCCTCATTCAATCTTATAGTTGCTTGGGGCCTGGTTCTAGTAGATGAGCCACCAGCTTGCTGGGACACAGGTTTAGATAAGGAAGGGAGACAAACCTGGGTTTCTTGGCATGGGGGACACTCACCAGCTGAGGGACCCGACTCAGATCTTCTTCCATCGGGACCTGGCGATATTCAGTGCCGTTCCCCCAGGTGTTACAGGTCATGTTTTCCTGCTCAAGGGACACTCATCAGTTCCTCACCATAGGCCCGTAGATGTGGTGCCTCCAGAGTCCTCTTCCCACTGGGGCCAGGGTGGTGGTCAAGGGCTGGGTCTCTTAAGCATTTAGGGACTCACTAAGGCTTTGTCTTTGACTCATCCTGGGCCCCACTCACCTGACTGGTGAAGTTTCTGAGCACCAACAGGCGGTTGCCAGCCCGGGTGGCGACAGGCACCGTGATTTTCATCATCACCCCATGGACGGGGAATAAGCCCAAATTTTGGATCTGTGGTGGGAAATGGGGTATCAGTGAGCGTAGGGCCATTGAGGGATAGGGGAGTGTGGAATCTTGGGACCCTCTGGTCTCTCCTTTGCAACAGGAGTGGGAAACAGGTCCTGTGGTATTCACACTGGAAAAGTACAAACCTTGGACTAGTTTTGGTAGGGTTGCAAACCCAAAAGGACTGGAAGGATTGGGCATCCTTAGGAGACTGATGTCAGCCATGGGTGAGCTGGTGAGCAAGGATCACTTTATAGTCACCTTCTGCTGGCTGAGGGACAGTAATTGGGATGAAGGGGTGAGAGTTGTGAACTCGAAGGAGCCAGCAAGAAGGTGGTAGGAGTGAAAACAGGACTTGACTCAGCTGGCTGTGTCAGAGCTGAAGAACTTCGGCATCTGAATGTCCACTCAGCCCAGCCCAGCCCGCACCCCACTTGGACACACTGTGTCTGCATTGCTGTCTCGAGTGTGATTTATGCTCTCATGCAGGAATATTCTACATGGCCTTGAGTTCTGCGTCTTTAGACCCTAAATCCAACAGGCTATAGTGTTTAATGCAGCCTGATCACAGCTGGTGGGAGAGGTAGGGCAGAAAATGCCAAGTTCAGTCTTGGGATCGAACAGTTCCTCTTTTGAGTAGTGGCAGGACAGGAATCCCAACCCACTGCCACAGAAGCCTCCACCTCGGGACTTCTCTCATGAACAGAACCTGTTGCATCTAGACACTGTACTGAGCCTGGTCTGGCTGGTCCAGCACCTCATGGTAGTTGCTTTGGGTGCTGCCAGGATAGTCCTCTGCATGTGGGCCAGTGCTAGGATCCAACTTGATGCATCCATGCTCTCCAGGTGGGCTCTCTCCCAGGAGTCTTTCTATACTCTCTACCCTGTTCCCCATTATTTTCCAAATGAAGAAAGACCCAGGGAGGTGAGGGGACCCAGAGACCTCTCAGTTCATCTTGGGAGCTTGGCTGAAGTCCCCGATCCATCCCTCCTCCTTCACCCTGGCCGACCCTGCCCATCCTTACCTTGAAGCCAAAGCTGAAGGGAGGCCCAGCGCCCTCCACAGAGCTGTTAGGCTGCACCTCATAGTGACTCAGGCTGCTATTCCTGCAGGACCAGGGTTGTAGGGCACAGTCACGTATAAATAAATGTCCATATGCAACATGTGCTATGACATGTATGTATATATGGACACATGAATGAATACACATGATGCATGAGTGCGCATGTATGGACATGCATGCTTCTCTCTCCAGGGGAACTGACTTTCTGGGTTGTGTCCCCCTGGCTCAGCTGGTACTCTCACAGGGCAGAATGGAGTAGGAGCCCAAAGAGGGTAGAAGAGTCTCCCTACATCCCGGATGCTCCCCACACCCTAGGTTGTTCCCATACCCCACAGAGCCATGAGTATGAAGTGGAATGCGCAGCTCCTAGATAGATTTGTGACCTTCAGTCCTGGGATCCCAAGGCTAGGCCTGTCCCATTCCCTCCCACATAGCCAAGGGCCCACACTCTAACCTCACCTGCTCAGTCTCTACATTCCAGGGTCCTCCCCTGGCACCCTACCACTGCCCCAAGACCCCAGCCCGGCACACCTGGTGAATAGCACGTCAGCCTCATACTTGAGGTGGCAGCGCAGCAGGGCTGTGTTGTCTTTCTTGGTGCCCTCCTCCTCGTCACTGTCACTGCAAGGATAGCACAGATGGTCCATGGGCTATATCCCCTAACCCCTGCACATCAGCACGATTGGAGGTCACTGCTTGGGGTCTCGGAATCTGAGAAGGCTGAGTTATCTAAGGGAAACTGAGGTATCTGTGAGGGAGAAGGCTGGGGACAGGTGACTTCAGCCTTATTAGTGGGGGCCATATGAAGTCAGTAAAGGTCTGGAGGGCCGAAGGGGACCAGCTGGGATGCCTCTGTGTCTTGCTGAGTTCTCATCAGAGGTCAAAGGGCATATCTGGAGAAGGTCTGTGAAAGGACAGCTTCCAAATGGTTCATGGAGGTAGGACCCTTCGGTGCTATTCTAGAACCTTCCCAGGTTTGGGGTAAAGGAGTGCTCCTAGAGGGGCAAGGCACTCAGCTGACTGGAAAAAGTTGTAAAGTACAGTTCTGAGACACCTGAGAACTCTCAGTGACAAGCGCAAATGCACTTTGCCAAAAAATAAACCATTTCTGAGTCTAGAGAAATAACAGAGGGTTAGGGTGCTTTCCTTGCACATGGCTGATTCTAGTTCTATCTTCAGTACCACAGAGTCCTCCAAGTCTCACCAGGAATGATCCCTGAGTGCAGAGCCAGGAATAACCCTGAGCACAGCTGTGTGCTACCCCTACCCCACAAATGAGCAAACCAAAATACTGGATCCTTTCTGTTCTTAGCACACAACGTTTTAGTCTCTTTGAAAACCTTACTCAGGAGAGGTATTTAGTTAGCAGAGAGGTATCTGACATTACCACTGCTCCATGTTCCCCCATTTAGTCCACTTGCAAACAAAACCACACCCATGCAGTGTGGTGATACTCTTGCTGGTACTATCGCTTCCTCATGAGACTGGATTGTATTTGCTGAGAGCAGTGGGCCTGGGCCATACTTGGAATTGCATTTCTGGTTGGTGTATTGGCAATTGACCTTAGCCTCCCACATGCAATACATGCTGTCCAATTTGGGAAGGAGGTTGGGGCCACACCTGGCAATGCTCAGGGCTTATTCCTGGATCTGTGCTCATGAATTATTCCTGGAGGTGCTCAAGGGACTATATGGGATACTGTATATTGGACCCTGAATTGGACCCGGGTTGACAGTATGCAAGGAAAATTCCCTATCCACTATTACCCCTTGTCCAATTAATTTTGAACCATCACTCAAAGGAAGGTCTAAAGATGGGGATATTTCCAATGAGAGAGATGAAACCAGGACAGAAAATTCTTTTTTTTTTGGTTTTTTTTTGGGGGTCACACCCGGCAGTGCTCAGGGGTTACTCCTGGCTGTCTGCTCAGAAATAGCTCCTGGAAGGCACGGGGGACCATATGGGACACCGGGATTCGAACCAACCACCTTTGGTCCTGGATCAGCTGCTTGCAAGGCAAACGCCGCTGTGCTATATCTCCGGGCCCAGGACAGAAAATTCTAAACCAGGGATAGTAAGATCACTAGTTCTGAATGATACATATACTGTGTTGTCATTGGAAAACGAATTCAACCTTTTTTGGTCGTTTTTCTTGCCTAAAGTTTGGGAAGTGAGTTGAGGACTAATTTCTGTTGGCCTACATTTCTATTTGTTTAAGAATTTATCTATTTGACTTTTTGGGGGACCATGTCTGGCGGTGCTGGTGCCATTCATGGTATAGGATTAGGGGCCACCAGGCTAGCCTCAGCAGTGGTGGAAAAAGGCATCTGGTGCCAGGGACTGAGTCCAGTCCTCACATTCTGCCAAGTGTGCTCTCTCTCCCACACCCTGCCTTCTTTTTATTTGGGGGGGGGGAAGCATTGGGACCACAAAGAGTGTATTCAGGGATTATTCCTAGCTGTTTTCTTAGTGGAGTCAGGGATCAGATGTGATAAGGATATAGTCTACATGGACCACATGCTTAAGTTAAGCATGGTTAAGTTATGAATCTTAATCCCTGCACTATCTCTCCAGCAGCATTGGCTTGTCTTAAGCTATGGCTGTGACTCTGAGCTTTAAAACTGTGAGGTCCTCTTCTTACTGAGGCACGGTGAGTATGTGCTGCAGAGATATGTGTACAAGTGAGACTTATTACCCAAATATGAGGAAAGTGACCCACATGCAAGGACTGATTCTGGCACTCCCAAGACCTAGAGAGGGACAAGCAAAGCAGAGTGTTCAGAGCAGGTAAGGGTCCTGGAGGAGTACTGATATGGGGAAGGGGGGCGGTGGCAGGCTCTGACCTGCCTGCGTTGAGCTGGATCTCCAGGTGGTGAAGGAAGACAGAGCGGCTGAACTCAAAGTCCAAGCGGAAAGCCACCTGCAACGAAGAAGGACAGCGGCTGGGACACAGCAGGAGGGCAGCTGAGCACAGCCCTGACCACATTCCTCTGATGTGGCTTTTCGGTGGATGCTGAGGCCAGGCGCCATTGCCTCCTTATTTTGAGGTAGCCAGTAGGTGGGATTTCAAACTCTCCATGGGGGGCTGGGGAGGGGAGACCACACCCATGTGACCATGTGGGGGGGGCAGAGATTGTGGTCAGCTTCTCACTCCCATCTTTTCCTTGCCTGCAGCTGCAACACAAGGCTTGCTCTTGCCTTAGTTATGAGACCCTGCCCAGATCAGAGGTCCAGCATCCTCCTCTATTGGGGCTGGGCCTGGTGCTTCCTTTGGGCTTTGCATAGGAGTGGGGGGGACCAGTATCCTCCTATGGCCTCCATGTGTTCTATCCCAAGGTGCCTTATCCCTGACTCATCTCCTACCTGTCCCAACTTCTCCTGCCTGTCCCCACCATCCTGTCTCTACTTCCGATCTTCCTCATCTCCTCCCTATCCTGTCCCAACTTCTCCTGCCTGTCCCCACCATCCTGTCTCTACTTCCGATCTTCCTCATCTCCTCCCTATCTCATCCCTCATCTCCTCCTTATTTCCTCCCACATTTATACCCATCTTCTTTCTCCTCTCTCTTCTGCCCCATCTCCATTGCCATTTCCTCCCCCATTCCCTCCCTATTTCCTCTCCAAATTTCCTCCATCTCCTTTTCCATCTCTTCTCCCAAGTGGTCTCCCATCTCCTAATGCATCTACTTTCTCATCTCTTCCCTTCTCCTTCCTCCTCTCCTTCAATTCTTCCCCCATTTCCTCCCCAATCTATACCCCATTTCCTCCCATTTCCCCAATCTCTCCATCTCTTCCATAACCTTGGCTGGGTGACTGCTTTCCTGACTTGTGAGTGCTTCCCTGACTGGGTGAGCATTCTCTTGGACTGAGTGATTAATTTGGGTGCTGCTTAAGCTGCTCATTCTGAAGGTAATTTTCTGAGTAAAAACCCTTCTTTAATTCCATGTTTTTTCCATCTCATAGAATATTCTGCTTCTCCTGGACCCTCCCAGTACCCTCACCCTCTCCCACCCCCCGCCCCAGCTTAACCTTGGCCTTGGCCCTGAAGAAGGGATAGCTGACGTTGCAGACTTTCTTGGGGAGTCTCTTCTCGTTCATGCACTCCACGCTGCCATCTGAGTTGTCCTGTGGGAGCACCACAGCAGCAGTCAGCAAATTTGAAGCCCCTCACGCACAGCCTGGGGTGTTGGGACCAGGGGCCCTGAGAGCCAGGTTTGGCGAGGTGAGGGTGCAGGAAGCACTTGGGGGTATGAAACAGGGCAGGTGGGGAATGCATAGGGCAAGGTGCAGGTGGGTTGTGGGTTGTGGCCTTGGAAAGTTGGGGTCAGGGAAGCAGAAAGGGAGGCTGAAGAGTGAGCCTTTGGAGGACAGGCCTGACAGAGCAGCAGGAGGCCCTGCTCCGGGCTCAGGCTGCAGTGACACCATCCACCATCCACACTACAGACACGCCCTCATCCTGGGATTGGCTATATGCCCTATATGCCCTAAGCCCCGGGCATTGGTGGCCACAGAGAGGATGGGTACCAAGTAGGCAGCTCCATGTTTCCTGGGGGCTTTACCCCATTTAGCTTTCCTCCTGCTCTAGAAGTCTGCATGTGTGTGTAGTGTAAGGAGTATGGATACATATGATTGTACGTAGGAATGCATGACTATGTGAGTTTACATGTATGTGTGTGTAATGTTAGGCCCATGTGTTCATGAACATCACACATGTCCGTTTATTGCATATATGTATACATATGCACATGCCTTATACACACGTTCATGTGTGTATCTTCATGTATGTGTATAAAGGACCCATTCTGTCTCCCTCTGCACTCACAGCAGCTCTTGTCCCACCTCACTCATGCTCTGAGATCTGCACAGACAGAGACTGTCTGAGAGCATCTGGGACCTCCAGGCACTGCTATCTGACAACTTTATTCAAACCTGTCTCGAGGTGCCTCTGTGCTCCCCTAAGGACAGCCATGGTTACACACTTAGACACTGGGCCTCTGGAATTTTGGGTCAACTTCGAGCATTTCCCAGGGCTGCACAGGACTGGGGCCCTTGTACCTTCTGGGGTCTTTCAAAGGCACCCCATGACCTGTATGAGTAGGGATCTCACTCTGCCACTTACCAGCTTTGTACTGCTGTTCCAGCCACCTAACTCTGCTAGGTGCCTCCGTTTCCTCTCCTGTGAAGGTGGTACACCACTATTTCCACCCCATGGGGTGGTTAGGAAGGTTGGGAACACGATCAGAGCTCTGGGCAGTTGGATTGGGGAGATGATGTTGTCAGTAGTTCCCAAGAAAGTGAGTGAGGGGCAGTGTGGGTCAGGAAAGTACAGGGGACCTGTTGTTGGGTAGCAATAGTGGCCACTGGGACGGAGGGTGAGTGTGTGAAGGTGTCAGTGATGTGAGGGCTGAGGGTGGAAATGCAGGGAAAGTCTCCAAGCAGCAAAATAAGGACACTGGACTTTGTTCTAAGAGTAACACAAGGGGCCAAAGAGATAGCATAGTGGTGGGGCGTTTGCCTTGCATGCAGCCGATCCGAGAAGGCCCTTGTTCCATTCCCGACACCCTATATGGTCTTTCAGCCTGCAGGGCCTATTTCTGAGTGCAAAGGCAGGAGTAACCTCTGAGCATTGCTGGATGTGGCCCAAAAACCAATCAATCAATCAATCAATCAAGTTTTTTTTTTTTTTTTTTTTAGTTTTTGGGCCACACCCGGCGGAGCTCAGGGGTGACTCCTGGCTGTCTGCTCAGAAATAGCTCCTGGCAGGCACGGGGGACCATATGGGACACCGAGATTCAAACCAACCACCTTTGGTCCTGGGTCGGCTGCTTGCAAGGCAAACGCCGCTGTGCTATCTCTCCGGGCCCCAATCAATCAAGTTTTTTAAAAAAATAAGAGTAACATGACCTGACGAGGCATTTCAGTTAAGACTGGTCTTGGTTCTGATTGCAGGCCTGTCTGAGAAAGGCTAGAGCATAAACTGCAGGAAGGGTCATTCATACAGGTGTACACAGACACCCCCTGAATGAGGTCCAGGAGACATGTCTCCCCATGATCCTGAAAGTTCAGGACCCCTCCACCTCCAAACCTTGCTGTCTCAGCTCTGACCACACAGCTCATCGGGAAGCTGTGAAATCTTACAGATCTAGGCCGCAACCTGGGCCAGTTTGAATTGAGCGGGAAGGCTGGATGCAGGCACTGCTGAGCTTCCTGGGATGAGGGTTGGTATGGTCCCTAACTTGTAGCCACTCTGGGCCCAGGCTCATTCTTCCCTCCATGGGTGGTTCTGTGAGTTGTACCTTCTGTTTCTTGGTTTCTGTTGGAACCACAGCCAGTGCTGCTCAGAGCTAAGTCTTTGCTCAGGGATCTCTCCTGTGGGGCTCAGGGGACCATACGTGAGACTGGGATCAAACCCGGGTTGTAAAGCAAGTGTCCTACCCACTGTCCTATCTTCCCAGTCCCTTACCTTCTGGATCAAGCTGGCGAACTGCAGGTTTGCCGACTGGGAGATGTTCAGGACGGTGTTGTAGGCATTCTCACCCCTGTTCTCCAGCAGTGCTTCCACAGCCACGCGCCGCCTGGAGCTCTGTACGATGAAGATGGTGGTGTCAAAGTCCTTCGCATAAGCATCACAGTCCTGGGCTGGCCTCTGCAGCACCTGCTGACAGTACTCCCTGCGGGAAGGAGAGAAGTATCTTGGTCAGACAAGGGATGATGATCGTTTGGTGCCTTGAGAGTTCCTGCAACCCTTCTCCAGTCTGCCTCCTACCCCTTGGGTGTTTTGGTTTAGGGGCCACATCAAGCAAGCTGTGCTCGAGGCTTACTCCTGGCTCTGTGCTTAGGAATCACTTCAGTTACCACTTTCTCTTTAGGCTCTGGCCGCCAGGAAGCTGGGAGTTAAAAGCAGAGCTCATCTTGATGAAGCAGAATCCTTTTCTCCTACAAAGCCAGGCTGTGCTAGTTTGGTCTACAGTGGTAGGGCCATCCTATCTCACTCATCTCAGAAGCAAGCACTGAACATTGAATAAGGTGGAACTATACGGCATGAATGGCTACATGATCCCCAGAAATTGTTCCCAAGTTCTCTTTACATGCTCCTTTGCTTCTTCGAGGAGTCTGTGGGCACCTTTGCTCACTCATGGAGTAGCTACTTCAAATGGTCAGTTATGGACCCTCAAAGTCCCAAATCTGGGCAGAACTCCAGTTCTCTCTCTCTCTCTCTCTCTCTCTCTCTCTCTCTCTCTCTCTCTCTCTCTCTCTCTCTCTCTCTCTCTCTCTTGTCTCCTTGACACTAAGAGGTGCTTTCTTTTCCTCAGCATAGCTGAAAGCCACAGGGTGAACGGGAATATGCATTTCCCAGGGGCCCCTGCTCACAGCGGAACGAGGGGGAATCCATGGCTGGACAGGCCCCACACTCAGGTGGATCTTTGCTGCCTCTGAGAAGGAGCTGCAGGCCACAACAGGGCCCTGGGAGCACCCAGAGCTGTGCCAGAGAAAGGAAAGGGGGTCTGGATGGATGCTCACATGGCCGTGGGCAGGTCGCTGTGGGCATCCAGCAGGAGGTCGGGGACGCAGTGTTCATCTTCACTGCAACCGTTCCAGAAGGGCACCTGTGTGGAGGAGGGGGAGCAGCTGCAGAGGTGCCCCCAGCTCCAGCCCTGCCTTCATGTTGGGTCACCCTGGCCCCACTGTGCGCTGATTCCTCTGACTCCATCCTGTTGCCCTATTAGGACCTTACACAAAGGCCTCTTGATGCAGCTCAAAACGGAGATTTTCTTTCTCCTAGTTATTTCGGGACCATTCCCAGCGGTGATCAGGACTTACTCCTGCCATGTTCAGGCATCACTCCTGGCAGGCTCTGGGGACTCTGGTGTGAAATCAGGGATTGAGCCTGTGTCCGTTGGATGCAGGGATAGCGCTCTCCCTGCTGCACTATCTCTCTGGTCCCTCTCGCAGGTCTTAAAGCAGCTGCTAGCACAGAGCTCTACGAGCCCTTCACCGTGATGCTCAGCCACCACTTACTGAGCATCTAGATTGCGTCCTGAGGCTAGAACAGATGGAAAACCAGCAGCTGCCCGAGCCCAGAGGGAAGATGAGTTTGTGGACAGATAATTAGTGTAACATGTTCAGAAGAAGGAAGGAATATGGGACCCAAGAGATGTTCAGTGGGCTGAGAACAGGCTTTGCATGTAGGAGGTCTGGGTCCTATCCCCTACATCACATGGTCCTGGGAGAGCTGGGAGTAGACCCTGAGGAGTACCAGGTGTGACCCCCCCAAACCACACCCACACATAAAAGGGAGGGACAGGAGTGGTAGCACAGCCATAGGGTGTTTGCTTTGCATATGGCTGACCCAGGACGTATATGGGTTTGATTCCCAGCATCCCATATGGTCCCCAGAGCCAGGAGCAATTTCTGAGTGCAGAGCCAGGAGTAACCCCTGAGTGACACTGGGTGTGGCCCAAAAGTCAAAAAACAACAAACACACACTAAAAGGGAGCAATGAAAGGAAGGAAAGAGGAAAGGAATCTGTAGGAGGAGGAGATGAGGAAGATGGGACGAAGGTTTTCTTGGGCTGTAGGTGGGTAAGAAGAGATATTAGGGGCCAGAGAGATAGCATGGAGGTAAAGCGTTTGCCTTGCATGCAGAAGGTCGGTGGATCAAATCCCAGCATATGGTCCCCCGAGCCTGCCTGGAGCGATTTCTGAGTGTAGAGCTAGGAGAAACCCCTGAGTGCTGCCGGTGTGACCCAGAAATCAAAAAAAGAAAAGAAAAGAAAAGAAAAGAAAAGGAGAGATATTAATCCTGTGAATGGCTAAATTAGCTGGATGCCTGGGAGAGGGAACCTTGGTATAAGGAGAACCTGTACAATGGTCCTGGAGATCATGTGGCCTGGTGAGAGGAGTTGGGGGCAGTGGCCCTGTTGTGGAGTTGCTGTCATAAGGAGGAGAGAAGATGGAGAGAATGCTAAGGGCTGGTGTTAGTGAGCCATGGGTTTATACCTTACAATTGACCAGAAGCCTTGATTGTTTGAGAAGGGGCATATTCTGCAAGACCAGTCCACAGAAACTTCCCACTGGCTGCCTTGGCGTGTGAATATGGAGGGTGGAAGCTGCAGAAAGTCAAGCAGGAGAGGGTGGTCTGGGTGTGGGCATGGAGAAATGGGTCAGATCACCTGGAGTTGGGCTGAGCCCAAGGAGGAAAGGATCTTGGACACTGGCCCTGCTTCAGCTTCCACAAGGAAAGCCAAAGCATTTGTTTTAGCCTCCAAGGAAGAATTTGAAGGCGTGTGATCCAGCCAGAGTGAAATGTCCCCGTATCAGTGGGGTGTGAGTGTCTGGAGCTGAGGAGGGCAACTGTCCCCATGTACAGAGCCCCCCATGAGAGAAGACCTGTGTCAGGGGCTCATTAACTGCCCAAGGGGAGATTCAGCCCTCAGGTTGCCTCTCCCTCCTGTTTTGAGGGTGTCCCTACAGAGTAGCCAGCTTAGAGTCCCCAGAGGTTTAGTAGATTTAATAGGCTGCAGAGAAGGTTCTGTGTGCAGGATGCTCGGGTTTGACTGCTGGGAGCAACCCTGGAGTACCTCTGGGTGTGTTTCAGAAATGGGGAAAAGTTACAACAAATAAACAGATGGCCATTCATTGAAGGGACCCTATTCAGGGCACCCTGGGAATACCATTGGACACTAGCACTCTCCCCATCATGATGGTTTCAAGTTTCTTTTTTTTTTTTTTTTTAATTTTTATTTTTTGGTTTTTGGGCCACACCCGGCGGTGCTCAGGGGTTACTCCTGGCTGTCTGCTCAGAAATAGCTCCTGGCAGGCACGGGGGACCCTATGGGACACCGGGATTCGAACCAACCACCTTTGGTCCTGGATCGGCTGCTTGCAAGGCAAATGCCGCTGTGCTATCTCTCCGGCCCGGTTTCAAGTTTCTAATGAAAGACTTACCCCTTTCCCAACCCTAGGAGCTCTGCATATTGTTTGAGAGAGGGAAACAATGCCAGAACCTGTGGAAACATTTCTATCCAGTTCAATAAAAGGATTAAGTGTTACGTTCAATTATAAGGAATGGCCGGGACCCCCAAGGGGCAAGGAATTATAGTACCCCAACAGAGCTAGGCAGCTGAGCATTCAGCAAATGCCAAGTGGGAATTTGTAGGTGAGAGAAGGAGGAAAAATGTTTCTGATTTGCTGGAGGCTAAAAGATTCAGATGAACAAAGTTTAGCCTCATAGCTGCAGTTCAGATCCCTCAGCATTACTCCCAGTCTGCTCTTTTTAGCTGTTTTTCTATTTGTCTTTGTAGTCTGGCTCTTCTCCACTTCTTCATTGTGCCTATGCTGTCTGCTTTCCTGGAACAAAAACCTATACTCTGCTGCCCCCTTATTTCTGTCTCTTTTGTAGGCTCCCCAAAGTGCCCCTTCCAGGAATTCCTCCTGCTATCTCCTGGGATCACTCACTTGGACTTAATCAGCCCTCATTCCTGCCCCCTGGCTCTCTCACCACCCTGCACAGAGGTTATGCGTCAAGACAGAGAGAACTGGGTATCTTCGTCCTCGCACATGTTCAGGATGAGAGGAAAGTCCCCTGTCCCCTACCTTCACCCCATGGGCTGTGGTGACTTTGTTATTCCTGTGACAGAAACAGGAATGACAGAGGCCCCAGTTTTTTTTTTTCTCCTTGTGGCTCATTCAGAATATTCCCACTTTATTCTGCCTGCACCCAATTGAATCTGATTTTGATTAAAAATATTTTGAGGGGCCTCCTTAGTTGTGTTCAGGGAACCCAAGATTCACTCCCAGTGATACTTGGCCCAGTTATGTGGGTCTAAGGGCCAGTAATGCTCTGGGCAGGGGTACGGGGTACTGAGGGTGGAACAGGGCTTACATGTCCCAATTGCATGTGGTTCTTGGTTTGGGTTTTTGGATCACCCCTGACTGTGCTCAGGGCTTTCTCCTGGCTCTATGCTCAGAGATTCCTCCTGATGGGGCTCATGGGGACCATATGGGATGCTGGGGGTCAAGTAGAAGTCAGCCATATATGGCAAGTGCCTTAACCCCTATACGTTCTTTTCAGTTCCTTCCAAATACTCTCCAGCTCTATGTAGCAATGCTCAGGGGTCTGTGCTCAAGGTTATTATTAATTTTTCTTTGGTTTTTGGTTTTTGGGCCACACCCAGCGGTGCTCAGGGGTGACTCCTGGCTGTCTGCTCAGAAATAGCTCCTGGCAGGCACGGGGGACCATATGGGACACTGGGATTCGAACCAACCACCTTTGGTCCTGGATCGGCTGCTTGCAAGGCAAACACCACTGTGCTATCTCTCCGGGCCCTCAAGGTTATTTTTGGCAGGGCTCAGAGGACCAGGAGGAGTGCTGGGGATTGAACCCAGGTCAACTGCTTGCAAGGCAAATGCCCTACCTGCTGTACTATCGATCCAGTCCTCCTCTCAATTACATTTAAAATCAGCCTCTGGGCTCAAAGGGCTGAGTACATGCTTTGTGTGTGGGAGGTCCTAGTTTGATCTCAGCAAGGTCTTCTAAGCACCTTCTGTGAACAAACCCTGAGCACTGAACTGAGCATAGCTCCTGAAAATGGACTCCACTGCTGGGTGTAGCCCAAAATCCAGAAAAGCAAGCCAGCAAGGGAGCATGGGAAGTCTGGGAAGAGTTCACTGCAGTGGAGGTGAGGCTGACGGTCAGGGAGAAGGAAGGTTTTCCGAAGCAGAGCAGCAGGGCTCCATCTATTTTTGAGATGTCACTCAGAAACCACCTCACAGGCCATAGCCTTTGGATCATTGTGGCACTAAAAAAACTTATGGGGCCAGATTGATAGGACAGCAGTAAGGTGTTTGCCTTGCGTGTGGTCATTCTGGGTTCTATCCTAGCATCTCATATGGTCCACCAGGAGTGATCCCCGTGTGCAGAGCCAGGAGTAAGCCCTGAACACAGCCTGGTGTGTTCCTAAAACAAACAAACAAAAAAAGGAAAAAGTTGTAGGGCATTACTGGGTATTGCTGGGAGTGAGGAGGGTATGAGGTGCCAGGGATGGAACCCAAGGCCCTGCTCTACCACATGAGCCACTTTTCAGGCTCTTGGGGTCTATTTCAGTCCTCCAGAGGTTCGGTTCCAGTTCTGGTGTCAAACACCCTAAGGGACAGACCCCACCCACTAGCCTATGCTCTGTAGCTGCAGCTGCTCTGGAATCTGACAGTTGAATTCCAGAACATTTGGTGCCCCTGGAGCCAGCAGGCTCTTGGAAAAGTGTGTCAGAGGGTGGACTGGACCCACAGGCAAGGAGGCAGGAAATCTCTGCTTTTAAGACCACTCAGGAGCTTCTGAAGCAGAGAGGCCACAGGGTGGATCAGCTCCCGGGCTCAGGAAGGAATCAGCCTCTGTCTCCAGCTCCGCCATCAATGAGTTGGAGTAGGATGTGTATGGTGGGGTCTGATCTGCAAGCATTTTCGGGACTTGGGATGTGTCATTCTATGTGCAGCTGCAAACATAGCACCAAAGGACTCATGGCTCTTGGAACACAACTCAGCAATCCCCCCTCCCCGAGCATGGTCCAGGCCTAGCTTGCACTGGGGGCCGCAGAGAGCAGCCTCGGTGGTCTGGGCCTGGGCAGGCCTGAACTTTTCCGCAGAGCTTGCGGGCGCCCCCTGGTGGACGTACGGAGACTCTGAGGGCCGTGGGCCAGCCGTCTTCCAGCACTGGGCCTTCGCTAGGGTCCTCCAGGGCGAACTCGACAGAGAAGGTCACTGGCTTCACAGAGTCCGCAGTGTCCTGTGTGGGAACGAGGTGAAGCTGAGCCTGGGGAGGCCATGGGGACTGGGCTGCCTGGGGCTGGAGAGGGGTAGGGCCTCTAGCTGAAGAGTGTGTTCCTGGGAGTTCTTGGAAAAGTGCATTTCTTTGTTGTTTGATTTTTTTTAGCCATACCTAGTGGTGCCCAGGATTTACTCCTGGCTCTGTCAAGAGTTTTGGGGTTTTGGGGGATAGAACCAAGGTCAGCTATATGCAAGACCATCACTTTCCCCACTGCACTATCTCTCCTCCTGAAACTATGCACTCCTAACCAGTTCACGGGGTATGTGGGTGTGACAAGGCATGGAAGCAGGACACAGGAATAGGCTGCTGGATCCGTGTTGTCAGCTCCTTCTCTGACCACAAGAACTGGGGACAGTGGGCTCTGAAAGTCACTGTGACTGGTACGAAGGCTGTGGATATGTATTTCCAGAAGGAGGCAAACCTCTCTGTCTTCTCATCTCTGAGGGTCCACCCTGCTTGGACAACCCCCTGATAGGCCAGTGGATTCCCACTCTTCCTTCTTGCTTCTCACACCTTCATCTCTGGCCTGTTTTGTTTTTTTTTTTCTTGGTGGGATGGGTGGTCAACACTTGGTAGTGCTCAGGGCTCTGTGCTTAGGGGATCATATGGGATGTTGGGGATTGAATCTGGGTTAGCTCATAGATAGTGCTTTCTGCTCCAGTCTCACTGGGCCTTGCAAGTCTCCTGTCAAAGAAATGTCAGGCTTTGGGATCATAGAGATCATGCAACATGTAGGGCTGTTGCCTTGCACAAGGATGACCTGGGTTCAATCCCCGGTATCCCACATGGTCTCCTGAACACTGTCAGGGATGATCCTTGAATGCAGAGCCAGGAGTAACCCCATATCATTTCTGGGTGTGTGTGTGTGTGGGAGAAAGGGAAAAAAGAGCATTTGAGAACCTTGGGGGAAGAGACTGAAGAGGGGTTCTGGGGTGTGCCCATGTTCTGAGGCTTCTTCTTGGGGCAGTCAGAGTCCGAGACCACTGTCCCTGGCTTGTGAGTGACATCTGTGTGCTCAGAGCTGGCCTTCACCACCACCCCCCATACACACACAGCAGCGCCTACTACTGTTCTGGGTCCCCCAAATGCAGGGCTGCTGGGAGTCACGCTCACCAGGACGTAAAAGTTGATCTGTTCGCAGTGCTCCTGGCTGGAATAGAGCAGGACAGCTCTATTAGTGTACCGGTCCCCGCCCTCGTCCAGGTAGGCCCGGGGCATGTAGCGCCTCTCATCCATGGTCGTGTTGTACCTGATGCCTGGGGGAGCAGAGGGGCAAGGCCATGAAGGGGAAGCCATGATTTTCACCAACACGACCTATTTCTTTTAAAATAGTCTCTGATCAATAGAGATGAGGGTCAGGGGGATTGGTTCATTGTATGAAGCTTGCCACAAAGAGAAGGGGGTGCATTTAGGGCAGAGAAGGTATCTCTATGACAGTGACAGTTGGAAATGATCATTCTGGACAAGAACTAGGAACTTAAAGGAGGTAAAGTATGCATGATACCCTTTTAGTAATGAGAGAGACAGACAGACATACATACATACACACACACACACACACAGAGAGAGAGAGAGAGAGAGAGAGAGAGAGAGAGAGAGAGATACAGAGACATACAGAGACACACGAAGAGAGGTCTGCCCCAGAGGCAGGCAGCAGGGTGAATGGGAGGAAAACTGGGGACACTGATGGAAGAAAATGGGAAATGTGTATTGGTGAAGGGTGTTGTATATTTGTATGACGGAAACTCATTCGTGAACAACTTTTCAACTGTGAAAAAATAAAGCCAACCCAACTGTATTATGAACGACATTGTAACCCTAGTGTTTAAATAAAGTAAATTAAAAAAAAGTCCCTGGACAGCCAATCTCCTTTAGAAAGCCCTCCAGGCTGAGCTCTTCTCCCACAAGGGACATATGGACAGGGCTTACTCCCCAGAAGACAACAAGCTAGGCACTGAGAAAGGCACAAAACAGAGAACAGAAGGTAGAGGGTTGGAGTAGGACTAACAGCTGGAGAAGGAGAAGTAGGAAGAAGGGGAGGAGAAGTGAATTCAGAAAGAGAGAAGAGGGGGGCAGAGTGAGGGTCACTGACATTACCCCTGCTTGAAGCCCATCAACTCTCATCAGGGGGCAGCTCCTAGGAGCCTCTCAGATCTATAACTATGGTGAGGCCCACAGGCTGCCTCTCCATGACCTGCAGATTCTAAACTTCAGCCCCTCTCCTGTGCCCTAGGTAGCTCCAGGCACCATCTCCTACATCTCCACCTTTTCTGGTCAGGACCTAAACTGCTAGCAGCCTTGAAGGGCCCTGGGATCACCCCCTCTACTGTCTGGGTTGCCTTCTCTTCAGGGAACAACTCTGCTGTGTCTCGGTCCCTTGAGCAGACAGGATCCTGCACTGTTCATTCTTAGGGCTGTCCTGGGGCAGGGCTATTAGGATCTGGGGGAATCCTCCTGCCTGTCCCTCCTTTGCAGGGAGTGATGGAGGAGTCTGGAAGGTAGGGGCTGTTGAGTAACCTCACTGCTACAGCGTCTTCATCTGCCTATCCTCTTCATCCTTCTAGCCTCCCCATCTAATTCTTTTTCATCTTCCTAGCTGAGTTCCTGGCTTCCCACAGCTTAGTCTGAGCCAATGCTTCTAGACAGATGTCTGTTCTGACCAAACTCTGCAGCTTAGAACTTCTTGGCACTTGGCACTCAGCCTACATTGCAGCACAGCTGGGTTTTGGAAAGGGGGTCCTTACAAAGTAGGTGTGGGGGTAGCGAGGGAGCAGGGGCCTAGGGAGGGGCTGATGTACCCACGGTGGCTGTTTGGAAATGGGATGCCAGAAAGATGGGCGTGAAGCAGAGGAAGGCGGCCAGGCAGCTGGCTTCTCTGCCGCTTCGCTTGCAGTCCCTGTGGAAGATGTTGATCTTGGGCGGCTCGAAATGGAGGCTGGCTTGGATCCGCACCACTGGGCGGGACCTGGGAGGAAGGAGAGATGCAGAGCTGAGGTGGGAGCATCGCAGGCTGCAGGGCTGTGGCCTGTGGGATAGAGACCTGGAAGGGTGTGGAAGCTGCAAAAACACTCTGTGGGGTGAGGGAGAGAGGGTGTGAGTTCTAGAAGAGATTCAGAACTGGGGTTGAGGGGTGGCGGGGCATCCTCATAGCTCTTGGGGACAGTCCCCAGCCATTTCCTTGGAGCTGGACTTGCTCAGATCATACCAAGTCGCTTTCCCTTCTTCACTCCCTGTGTAGTTGGATAATTTGAACATCTAGAAACAACCTTCATGTCCAGGTCGGTCCAGTCAGAGTCATCTCAGCCTAGAATGGGGTTTGGGGCACTGGCACAATAGCACAGTGGGTAGAGCATTTCCCTTGCATGTGACGGGTTCGATCACTGGTATCCTATATGGTCCCGGGAGCCTGCCAGGAGTGATTCCTGAATGCAGAGCCAGGTCTAACCTCTATGTGCAATGCTGGATGTGGCCCAAATATACAAACAAAAAAATTATATATAGGAAAAGAAACCGGAAGTGGAGCATAAATCACTGGTACTGGGGGTTGAATCTGGATCTTTTGAAAGCAAAGTTGTGCTCAGCCTATTGAGGTCTCTCTCTAGCCCCCATTATACACTTTTTTTTCCTTTTTCCAGTAATGGGTATCAAGCCTAGGTTTCATGAGTATTCCTGTTGAGCCACACATTCATCTCCCACTCCTAATATGATTGATTAATTTTGGTGTGTGTTTGCAGTGCTAGGAGTTGAACTCAGTGCTTCATACATGTGAGGCAAATGCTATGCTGCTGAGTCACATCCCCACTCCCCCCAAAGGTTATCAACCAGTTTCTGAACTGAAACTAATTACATGGTGGCACCAACTCTGTGGCAAAATACGGTAATTTCCTCTTTGGAGACCTGAGCTTGAAGCTGCCCCTCTGAGCTCCAGAGCAGAGTAGTAAGGCTTAAGACCCTGGGGAGAACTCCCCCTTCCCAGGCAGTGCAGCCTACGGTTCAGGCTCTGGTGTTCTCCAGAGAGCAACTAAGATGATCCCCACTGGGTTGTAAAGGTCTTTCTTTTTCCCCACGGGAACCACATCCAGCCTGTCACCTGTGCTTAGTGGTGCCAAGGATCAAATTCAAGGTCTTGTTCATACTGTACGAGTGCTCACACTTCCCTGGCCCTTCATCGTAAAATTCTTTGTATGGTGTGTGTGTGTGTGTGTGTGTGTGTGTGTGTGTGTGTGTGTGTGTGTGTGTGTGAAGGGCCACACTCAGCAGTGCTCACAGCTTACTCCTGACTCTGTGCTCAGGGATCACTTCTGGCAGGCTCACAGGACTATATGGAGTGTTTGCGAATTGAATCTGGGTGCAAGGCAAGTGCCCAATCCATTATACTATCGCTCCAGCTTCAATCGTGATATTCTTGAGTTCAGAGAACGTTTTCTCTATGTAGTCATATGCTATCTCTGTTTAATGCTGTTTCAAAGTTTTGTAACTACTATGAAGCCAGTGATAGAAAATTCTATGTAGGGGCCAGAGCATGGAGGTAAGGCTTTTTGCCTTGCATGCAGAAGGTCGGTGGTTCGAATCCCGGCATTCCATATGTTCCCCTGAGCCTGCCAGGAGCGATTTCTGAGCATAGAGCCAGGAGTAACCCCTGAGTGCTGCGCCGACTGTGACCCAAAAACAAAAACAAAAACAAAAAAACAAAACAAAAAAAAAGAAAATTCTCTGCAGGCAAAGGTTGGGAGGCAACATACCAAAATGCTATAGTGCAGATGATCAGATAATTAAAATATTGAGTGAATTTTATAAATGTGTTTTCTCATACACACACACTTTGTTTTTGTGCCACTCCTGGCCGTGCTCAAGGCTTACTCCTTGCCCTGCACTTAGGAGTCACTCTTGGCAGAGTTCTGGGGACCATATAGGATGCCGAGGATCAAACCTGGGTTGGGCACATGCAAGGTAAGTGCCCTGTCTGCTGTGCTATCCCTTAGGACCCATCTCCTACTACTGAAGTTAATTCCTTGCTCAACTGTTTTGAGAAGAATCTCAGAGGAATACGGAAAAACTTGTTTCCTCCCCTCCAGCACCCCAAGAGTCAAGAGAAGTGGGGAACCAACCATAGAATCACAGCATTGCCCAGTGCACCCACTGCCAGGTCCACGAGACCATCCTCATTGAGGTCCAGTTGCCCATGGATGCTGACGCCAAAATACTGGAGACTAGAAGACAGCTGGGAGGCAGCAACTCTCTGCAGGAAATAGTGACCAAAGAGTTTAGGACAGTGAGGATGAGAGTCCAGAAAAGCTTGTTCAAATCCACCAGGGAGTTCCACAACCCCAAACACTCTTCTCCCGTCTATCCCTTGATGCCTGAAGTTCTTACAAGTTTGCAGGGCCTGGCATGGACACAGGTGGAGATAGGTGAGGGCCCTGTGGGGAGGGTCATGTTAGGTGGGGAATGGGTGTTCAAAGGAAAACAGGCTGGTAGGGAGTTAGGGGAGCACTCTGAAATGAGTTCTCCAGAAGGAATACAACCAGGAGATGGGATTTGAAGAAGTGTTTGTCATTAGCTCCAAGGTGCTAAAAGCTACTGCCAAGACCCACCTCATGGACACAGAAACTAAGTTTGGATCACACCTTTATTAGTGCCAGAGAAGACCCAGAGAAAGCTTGGCCTCCTCTGCGAGAAGCTTCAGCAGGAACAAAGGCCAGGAAAGAAACATCTTTTGATCATCAACTTCTCCCAACTCTTCTGCCTGGCAACCACCCTAGTTACAAACCCCATGTAGGCAGCTTGGGAAAAACCCTATAAATGCCAACTTGGAAAAAAGTAAGAATGCATGTGTGCTGCTGATGGCACATGCATGTTGCCAGTCATGCCCATGTCATGTCTTTGCACATGCTGTCCCCCTCTCCCCTTTTGGGATGCGAACTTTCATACTTAAACACTGAAACATGTACTGGGGCTCTGGCCACTCTAGAGAAGCCTGACTCTTTTGAGCACTTATCTCTCTCTTTTTCTCACCCCCTCTCTTTCTTTTTCTCTTTCTCTTTCAGAGCTTCCAAATAAAACCTCTTTTTACTTTGCTGCTTGCCTCCTCCTGAAATTCTTTTCTGTGAGAGAAAGACAAAGGCCTAAAAGGTCTGGATAAACTCTAGTACTGATCTTTCTCGCAAAGAGCAGGATCCACAGTTGTTATTTCCCAGTCACTTCCCCCCTGAGGGGAAGAGGTGGAGAGAAAGTGGCAGATTCCCTTCTTAGAGCTGCCGCTTCTCTCTCCTCCCTACTTCACACAAGCTACCCTGGGCTGGCATCAAAAGGAAAGATGCATCCTACAGACACATACACTGCATCAATATTATCCCTCTCGCCAGGATACAGTCCTCGAGCCGCAATGACCTCCAGGATAAGTTCCACCTGCTCTCATGCTCACCCAAGCTCACCTGCTTGGGCTGCCTAAGAATGCTGCCCCGGTGGCCATGGAAGATGTAGATGGCTCCTTGGTGGCTGTCCTCCAGAGGCGCCCCCACCACCACATCTTCGTAGGCATCTTGATTGAGGTCCCGGACGGCAGCAATGGAGGCACCAAAGCGAGCATTTTGGAAGGTCTGGGAATCTCTCAGCGTCCCATTATAGACAAAGCGTTTCTACAGAATTGGGGAAGGATAAGCTTGGGGGATCCTCAGGGCCAGACCTTTCTGCTGCACATGCAAGCAGCAATCCTTCTCCCCACTGTGTCCCCAGATCCTAGATAATTCTCTCCCACCTTTACCCCTTACTCCACTGACTCAGTTTTTCTCATCTCCCCTCAGTCTTTTTTTTTTTTTTTTTTTAAATAAAACCTGGCAATGCTTAGGGCTTACTCCTGGCTCTGTACTCAGAAATCATTTTTGGTGGTGCTCAGGGACCATAGGGGGTGCTGGGGATCAAACCCGGGTTGGCCATCTATTGTACTATTGCTCAGGCCCTTCTCTCAGTCTTGATAAAGGAGCACCTAAAAGCTGCCCAGGGTCCCACAGTGGTACCTGTCTTAGGATGTACATGTAGACCCTGCCTCGTTCACGGCCCTCGCTGAAGTACATGGGTGCTCCCACCAGCAGAACATCTGTCAGCCCATCTCCATCCACGTCCACCGATGTGATCTCGCTTCCATAGTAAGAGCCTATCTGCGTACAGGGACAGGGAGGGCAGTGGAGGTGCTCCCCACCCAACACAATGCTTCCCATCCAGGGCAGATCATCTGCTCTATTGCCCTTCATCCTTCTCCAGGCATCTTCCCTTCCATGATTTCATTGGTTATTTTTTTCTTTCCTTTTTTAGGAGTGGTAATGGGTCATATCCAAAAATACCCAGGACTCACTAGTTGTTTCTGGTTCTGGGAGTGATAGTAGAGTGGATAAAGCTGTGGGTCATGCCCTTCTCAGGAAAGATCATTGCTTTTATTTCGGGGAGGGACGTGAAGCCCAGCCACTGGCTCATGGATCGAAGGGGTCAGAACTTTGGTCTATCTGAAGTTTAAGATTATGATTCTCCCTGGCTTGGAGTGTCTTTAGAAGAAATCTTTGCTCAACCATGAAAGGCTTCTTAAACTAGCTTAAAAATGCAGAAGAGACTAAGGACATCATGGACACGAGGGGGATCGTGCCTACATAGAGCATAAATGAAGACAGAGCAAGCAAGGAGGCCCTTATCTAAATATGTGGCCTCAGCTATGTGGGACATGGTGTTCAAATTCACTTCATTTAGCTGCCTTCAGCTAAATGTGGTTTCTTGTTCGGATGCTGAAAGTGGAACTGGGAAGTAAAAATGTCATAAATTCATCAGCAAATTCCCTCCAGTTCTTCAGGGTTGGCCTTGGGTTTCCAAAGAGCCTGGAACAGCTGGTGGAGGGATGTGGGGATAGGGGGGTAGGAAGGGGTGGTAAGGGCTGGTTCCCCACAGAGACGGGATCAGAGTCACTGGGGATGTGATCTCAGGCCAAGGCAGCAGAATATTCAGGAGAAAGGCCTGTTCCTGGGCTCCAGAGAGTTTTGGGGAATAAAGGAAGCCACAGAATGCTGGCTGCCTCAATGTAAGTCCTGGATTCTGTTCACTTTGCTTTGTTTTGTGGCCACTCTCAGAAAAGCTCAGGGCCTACTCCTGACTTCATGCTCAAGGAATCATTTCTGGCAAGGAGTTGGAAGACACTAAACAGTATCAGGGCTCAAGTCTGGATTGACAGCAAGAAAGGGTAACCCTATACTATATCTCCTGCCCCATTTTGTTTTTGCTTTGGGTCCTCACTCTGAGGTACTCAGAAATTACTCCTGGTTCTGTGCCCAGGGCTAACTCCTGGCAGACTTGGGGGACCTTATGGGGTACCAGGAATTGAACTCTGGTCAACCAAGTGCAAGGCAAGAGCCTTCTCTGCTGTACTATCTCTCCAGGCTGTGTGTCCTGGATTCTGAACTCTATGCAGCCATTCATCCACCCACCATCCTGGAAAAAAGGATGTTGCTTTTTGGGATTGCAGTTTCCTTGGTGACTGAAGTGACTTGATCAGAAACCCATTTTCTCCCTGTCTCTCTCTGTGACTATCTTCCTAGTTTCCTGTTTGCACTCATGACAGTCCAAAAGGAGACTGAGCAATATGATTCAGAAACACAGGTGGTGCAAAAACAGTGCATGTGGTCATGCAGGGAAAGGAAAGAAGTTAGCATTTAAATGGGGGACCCACAGGGCCCCAACACACATGCACACAGAATGTCCCCCCCACTCTGGTAGTATACAAGTGGCTTGAGGGCCATGATGGCCACTGCCTTGGCAATTGGGGCCCAGGAGCTTCAACTTCTAGCATGCACCCTAGACGTGAGCAGAGAGACACTTGTGGTCATGGGAAAATGAAAATGCAACAGATGAGGGACATTGAAGTGCAGGCAAGAAACTACTTGCAAAGGTTTCTTTCTGGGGACAACACCAGGCTGGTGATGTGTAGACATGTGTCACCCCACCTGGGTGGGTGTTTATGGAGGTGGGAGTGAGATAAGACCCTGCCAGCATCCCCTTTCCCATGTGCCCCATTTACCTGCTCTCCCTGCAGTGCCTGATGAATCGTGAGGCTCCGGTTACTGTGCATGGTGAACAATATGACTTTGCCGGTGTGGTTGAACCGGGGGGCTCCGGCCACGTACACCCGGCCCTGCCTGGAGGACACGACGGATGTGACCGTGTACCCTGGCACAGGAGAAATGGGCTGGTCTCGGCAGGCCCCCAGCAGGGCTGGGGCTCAGTGGGGTGAAGGGCAGGGCGAGGCAGTTCTTCCCTTGTACCATTGGGGGACCCCCCTGAGAGAAGTGGCCTGAGCTCAAGGCAAGACACACAGTCGGCCCTGCACGCAGCCCACAGCGACGGATCTCACCCAGGTATGCGCCGTGGTTCCTGAGCTCCTTAGGGAACTCCTGCAGATAGGAGTCCTGGACAGGAATCAGCTTTCCAGCGCCAGTGTCCTTCAGCACAGCCCCGGTCCAATCATAGGCGCCCACAGCTCCCAGCAGAATCCCGTCCTGGCATGGGGAGGGACTCACATAGATGGTGGCCTGTGGTGGCTACCATGGTGGTCACCTCTAGGGCCTTTCCCTGGGCAAATTACCTCACACTCTGACCTACAGTCCAAGTGAGCCAAGTATCTTTTATTTTATTTTGTTTTGAGCCAAGTATCTTTTGCTCCATCTCATCCTTAGCTGAACTTGAGGGTCAAGCTGATTCCAAGGATAGGATTTTGGGTAAGAAGGAATGTTCCAGAAATAAGCTCTGACTCTCAGTTCTAACCTCCCTTCCTCTCTGAACTTTAAACAGTCTCTGGAAATACGTCACTTCCTTCAACCTGTCCCCCTGCACTCAGCCTGCTCCTACTCATGGTGGGGGGGGGTGTTCCTGAGTGACTTCTTGTGGGTGAATCACATCTTTTCTCTTCAAAGTCCACCCAGTGTCTATTTGGTGCCTGATAATTCTGGTACTGGGCTGTCTCCTTTGTCTGCACAGAGAGTCTAGATGCAAACAGGCAAATAACTGATGAGTTGCACATTGTGGCTAGTGTCATGAAGAGTCTGCTGAGTGCTATTAGGATATTTGAAGGAAACTGAGATGAGCATTAGAGAAAAACAAATGAGAAACAGGAGAGATGAACAGAGTCACATTGCAGAGGAGCTGGGGGAAGCGGGTGGCAGGTGGGAAGGCCTGGGGCTGGATAGAGGTCAGAGCCTGGTTTTATATTAGATTAAGTATAGTTGAGTACTATGTAAGTGAATAGGAGAGGTGAGTCTGAATCAGTATAGTATATAGCAAAAGAGATTTCTCTACAGGGAAAAGTGTACACTGTTAGGGAACCACACCCCCGAAACCTTGGTGAGACCCCTGTTCAGTGGGGAAACAGGCTCACAATGATGACCAAGTCAGTATTCCATCAAGAAGGGCCAGGATCTTGGGAGGGTTGGAACTTAGGCGGGACCAGGACAATATGGATATCTGGAAGCCTAGGGTGGCTGAGGAAGTTGTGTGTACAGAATGGGGAGAAATCAGTGCTGTAGGGGCCAGCCTGGATATAGGCACCAGGAGAGAATGAAGGGAGCCTCTGAGATTGATCCCACTTTTTCTGTTCATTTGTTGTTTGTTTGTTTGAGCACTTTATGGATCAGGCTCCATGCTAGGCCCTGGAAGAGGTCAGTGGACAAAGCTGAGCATGTTGACTGACTGACTTGTTAGGAAGAAGGAGTTTTATTATGTATCTTTTAGAGTTTTGGGGGCTTTGGGGGGACTTTTAGGGGGTCACACTTGATTGCACAAGAATAATGCCTGGCAGAGCTTGGGGGACCAAGGATCAAATACAGCAAGTGTATAATCTCTCGAAGACATAGTTTTATTTATTTTTTGTTTTTGTTTCTGTTTTTGGGCCACACCCCTGCAGCACTCTGGGGTTAATCCTGGCTCTGTACTCAGAAATTACTCCTCGAAGGTTCAGGGAAATCATTATGGGATGCCTGGGATCAAACCTGGGTCGGCTATGTGCGAGGCAAATGCCCTATCCGCTGTGCTATGCTCCAGCCCAGGAAAGATGGAGTTTTAGATCATATGTTCTTGCTCCCGTTTTTAACATACATTTCTGTGTGCCCTAGTATGGGAGAACCTTAAGAGAAGAGGGGACTAGGAGGGACTAGAGCACCTATGTACTGAGCTCAGAACATGGTCAGAGCCTTGTAGGAGCCGCTTTCTCCCAACACTAGGGGGAGCTCAGAGCTGAGTTGCTTATTTAGGTCAAAGTCACTTGGCTTCTCTCTAGAGAAAGCTCAGCTTTTTTTTATAGTTCCTTAAACCAAGAGGTCCAGGGTACCTCTCCCTAATCCAGGGATACAGTCCCTTTGTTTTCATGAAGTGGGAAGCTTATTTCTGGACATCTGTATCATTTTCAAGAAACAATGATATTTGAAGTAGAAACTCTTTTAATGCATGAAAACAACAATACGTTTAAAAATCTTCCCAAGGCCAGGGGCTAGAGAGATAGTAGCATGAATAGGCGGTGGCCTTGCATGCGGCTGACTTGGGTTCAATCTCCAGCACCATCTAGGGCACTCTGAGTCCTGCAAGGAGTGATCCTTGAATGCAGATCCATGAGTACTGTCTGGTGTGGCCCCAAACCAACCAACAAAAAAAACAAAAACCCATTCCAAGCCCAACGGACTGGGGCAATGATGGTGGTTGACTGATGGCAGTCAAATCACTTTAGGGTCCAGGAACAGGAGGGTTCAGACTTTCAGCGTGGCCTAGAACAGGCCCTTAACCCAAGCAAATCCATCTCCTAGTTGAGCTAGGAGTGCTACAGACAGTGCCAACAACCGAGTTCTGCTATGGTCCCAAATGCATCCAACGCCCTGGACTGGAATGCTGTGTTATGGAGAAGGAGGGACCAGCAGATGATTCTCAGGTCCACCTCCTCAATGCCTGCTCTGCTGTTTACCCCAGTAAGGAGAGAAACCTCTGGGAAGGAAGGTTGGAAGAAGAAGGAGAGAGCAAAGCCTCCTCTGGGATGTGAGGTCCCGGCCCAGCCACTACACCCAAGATTGCTGGTTAGGGTCTCTGGAGAGACTCAGAGAGTAGCAGCCATTCCAGGGCACCTATTTTTGATGTGCAAAAAGGGGCCAAAGCAACATTCTCAAAATCACCCTTAGAAAGACTCTATGGATCTGTCAGGTTCTTGCCAGCATTTGATGTCAGTGTTTCCATTAGCATTTGGAGGTCAAAGAGGTTGCTAAGAGCTTGAGTAGTTTCTGCTAGTGTTGGATGTGTGCTGAGGTAGGAGGATGGAGTAATCAAAAAGTGTTTGGGATCAAGGCTGGAGAAACAGACATTGCAGGAAGACTTGTATTGCAGGGGGAGCATTGTATACTGGAAACTTTAGAAGTAGCTGGGGGCCTGAGTGATAGTACAGTGAGCAGGGTGCTTGCCTTGAACATGGCTGACACTGGTTTAATTCCCAGTATTAGGAGTGATGCCTGAACATAGAGCCACAAGTAAGTCCTGAGCAACATTGGGCGCAGCCTTAAAAACCCAAAACCCAAAACCCAAAATGAGAAGCAGCTGCAGAAATCTCCTGGGAGGCTTTCAGAGTCATTGTCATCTCCCAAGGTGGGGGAACTGTGAGGGTGTGTGGTCCCTAAACTCCATCAGGGAGTGGAGCATAGAGGAGGCAGTAAAGTTAGCCTGTGAGGGTCAGAACTGCTGGTTTTCCTCTGATACAAACAGAATTTACACTGATTGTCCTACACTGATGCCCATAATACTCCCAGAGCCAGCATTCCCATTAGTGTAGGGAGAAGTAGGGGGAAAGCCTGATGACCCCTATAGAGTCCACCTGGACTAGTGCCCAGGGAAGGCCTGGAGTCCAGGGAAGAAAGGGAGGACGGCTGGGGGCCTGCCAAGCCTCCCAGGACTTCCCAGGCTAGGGAGAAGGCCTCCAGCATGGGGACTCCCCAAACCCCATACCTGGCAAGAGCTGGCCTCCAGAATCAAAGGGGAAACCGGAGGCCAGATATCTGCCTGCCCTCCTCCCCATGCACCTCCCCCCTGGAGTATGGAGAGATGGGGGAAGCCTGAGGACCTCTAAGAATCCACCTGAACCCACTTCTAACCATCTGAGCTGGCACCCAGGGAAGGCCTGGAGTCCAGGGGAGAAAGAGGGGGAGGGCTGGGGGCCTGCCAAGCATCCCAGCACTCCCCAGGGTAGGGAGAAGTCCACCGACATGGGGCCTCCCCAAATCCCATACCTGGCAAGAACTGGCCTCCAGAATCAAAGGGGAAACTGGAAGCCAGATATCTGCCCGCCCTTCTCTCCATGCACCTCCCCCCTGGAGTATGGAGGGAGGGGGAAGCCTGAGGACCCCTAAGAGTCCACCTGAACCCAATTCTGTCCATCTGAGCTGGCACCCAGGGAAGGCCTGGAGTCAGGGTAAAAGACAAGGACGGCTGGGGGCCTGCCAAGCCTCCCAGCACCCACCAGGCTTGGGAGAAGGCCACCGACATGAGGCCTCCCCAAATCCCATACCTGGCAAGAGCTGACCTCCAGATTCAAAGGGGAACCCAGAAGCCAGATGTCTGCCTGCCCTCTTCCCCATGCACCTCCCTCCTGGAGTACACAGGGAGGGGGGAAGCCTGAGGACCCCTAAGGGTCCACCTGAACCCACTTCTGGCCATCTGAACTGGCACCCAGGGGAGGCCTGGAGTCAGGGGAAAAAGACAGGGATGGCTGGGGGCCTGCCAAGCCTCCCAGCACTCCCTAAAGCTTCTCTCTCTCTCTCTCTCTCTCTCTCTCTCTCTCTCTCTCTCTTTCTCTCTCTCTGGGTTTTGAGGTGGTTGGTAACCTGGACTCAACTCACTTTCCTGCCTTTCCTTCTTTTTTGACTCTCTGTACCTCTAAATCTCTTTTCATTGGGGCAGATGGAATATCCCTTCAGGCATGGGACCACTGACTAAAAGCCTCTAGGGCAGTGACTGTGAAGTCTCCAATGGCAGGATGAGGGGGTCATGAGCAGGTCTCCCCAGATAAAGACCTGTCCCCTGCAGAAGAAAATTCATGCAACGGTGTTAGGCATACATCGGTTAAAGCAAAAACACTGTCCCAAAATTATTTGACAGACTGCTTCTACCTTTGCTTTTAAATCTCTGCCACCTGTGGCTTCTCAAACCCTAACAATGCCACTTTTGGCAGTGCTCAGGACTAACTCCTGGTTCTGTCCTTAGGAATCACTCCTGGTGGGGCTAGTGATCATATGGGGCTCTGATGACCTGGACTACCCATGTGGAAAGCAAGTGCCCTTCTATGGCTTCAACCTCTTTTTTCTATCTTTGATGCTGCTGGGGCTGGGGAAACCATGGACAGTTAGCTCTAGGCCAAGGCAGGTAAACACCCTCCACTCTTCCTTGCCATCCCAGCCTCCTAGCTTCCCCTCCTTGCCCCTGGCCCTTCTGGGCTTATGCCTGGCATAGCTAAGATTACTGATGAATCTCTAAGGCTCTGAGCTGCTGAAGCCTTAAAGCCATTGTGTTTACTGCCAGTTTTGTATATAAACTCATTTTTGCCTATCTGAGTCAATAAATAATGAAGGAAACTAATCCAAAGTGATGAAAGGAGGGTTTAATACCTGGAGGCTCTAAATCTCATAGTCTAGTCATGGATAAGTTGGCCTGAATGCAAGGACAGTATCTAGGGCCCACAGGAAACTACAGTATGATCCCAGATTCAAAACTGCCCAAATCCTAATTTCAGAGCTTCCTTATTAGGAATCTTTTTAAAATTTTTCAATTTTCTGGTCACACCCAGCAGTGCTCAGATATCACTCCTGGTGGGAATCAGAGGATGAACCCTTTACTTTCCTTGAGGTTTGAATCTGGACTAAGCTTTCTTTGGACTGTGTGCAAAATCCTAAAACTGCCTCATGTAAGTTACTATTTCATAGGCTGGGCAGATCGAGTCCATCCCTACCAGCACCATCATCTACTCTGTCCCTGCTTACACCATCAATTGTGTCCAGGGGACTCTGAGGCCACACAGTCATCCCCAGCACCCTCTATGTCTCCTGAATGAACTCATCCTTGAGAGTGGACACCACCTGCCTTGTAGTCCAGAGACGCAGTATCCTCCAAAATGGAGGGGTATGTCTCTCTGGAGGCCTCTGCTGGGCCAGAGTGGTCAAGGATGGTGTTGTGGCCCCAAAGCCCCTCCTGGTCACAGAGTGTGCTGAACCCTTTTGGCTGTGCTCCCATCCTGTCTGAAACCTCTCACTTTCATCCCTTCCTCTGACTCCCCTCTGAACTTAATGAAAACAGACAGAATCTAGGTAACTTGTCACAGTTCAGAAGAAGAACCAAGCCCTGAAGAGGCACCTGGAATGAACAATGTCCTGCCCCAGAGTCATGTAGTGACTCTGCAGGCTCCTGGAGAAGGAGGGTGCTACATACTGTCTGCATGTCCTAGCAGCCAGCACATAGGATCACCAGGCCACATATAGTAGGATGGCAAGGACCTGTGTCACAGATGCTGCCAGCTCAGGGCTGGCTTCTGGAGGCCTCAGTTGCTCCGTACAGCTCAGGCAAGGCTGTGAGAGGGCTGGAGCAGCCCCATCTGCCTGCCACTTGCCACGTGGGGTGCCCTTTCCAGCATGGGCTCAGGCTCAGACACCCCTTGACCCCTTGACCTCTCACAGGGTAGGGATTTCTATGCTCAGTCCTCATAGGGGAGGTGTGGAATCAATCCCCTATAGTCATGAGAGAGATCTACATGGAACAGGGTCAGCAGAACTTTGGGGCAAAAAAGGGGCAGACACATGTCTGGTTTGGGGGGTGAGGGGAAGGGCAATGCCCCCACACTTAGCCTTTTCCCACTCCCAGGCACCAATTCATTTCTCCTTGGTCGAAACACAGAGGGAGCACAGCTGGAAGTTGCAGTGACCGCAGTGACCCCCAACCTCTGTGTGCCTAAAGAGTAGACGCCCACAGGGCCACCGGCTGGGGTGCATATGGTGTGTCTGCACAGCATCCCACTCTTGCCGGGGACTGGGCCTCACCCTGGTACAGATGTATGGACACCCAGCCCACATCCCCATCTGGGCTCTGCAGAGGAGGAGCCTGTGCCTTGGATATAGCTTCTAAGACAGGAGTTGCAACAAGAGTTGTAGCTTCCAAAAAGGAGCTAAGTGGACCCCAGGACCAGATGGCACAGGGATGATGATGTCCAGGGATAAGATGGGGGGCTCCCACTCTACCCACCTCTACCACATGTGAGGAGAAGCCGGTCTGAGACATTTCCAGGCCAAAGGAGGTTTCATTCTTGTTGGTGCCTGAAACCAAAGGACAGACAGGTGGCAGTCAGCACCACACATTTACACAGCTCCTACCACCCCCCAGCAGAGGCCAGGATGGCTGAACCTCGGTCCTCAGCAGAAAAACCCAGGAGACCCAGTGGCTTAGGAGGGCAAAACTCCAGTCTCTTGGATTCCTGTTTGGTTGTTGGTAAGTGCCCTGCAAACCAGGGCTGGGCAGCCAACCTCCCCAGGGACTGTGAGACTGGCAAAGTAAGGAACATCTGAGCATCCGGAAAGACAGTCTGCATTTTTGGCAAGAAATGAAATTTCCCACTTTGTTCAATCCTGTTATTGGCTGGACTTGGTTCCAGATCCCATTAGATGATTTCTAAATGCCAACTCCCCATCAGAGGGAGAACCTGTCACCACTGTTGACATGGACAAGCACCTCTGTGTGCAGGAAGCCCTTCCTCCAGGGCCCCCACCCTAAACCCTGGGTATCTACAAGCCAGCCAATGTTTTTTTTTTCTCCCCTTGGGAGGTGTCACACCTGACAGTGCTCAGGGCTTATTCCTGGCTCTGTGTTCTGGGGTCATTCCAGGTAGGCATGGGAGACTATATGCAGTGCCAGGGATAGAAGTCAGGTCAGGGGCCGGTGAGATGGCGCTAGAGGTAAGGTGTCTGCCTTACAAGCGCTAGCCAAGGAAAGGACCATGGTTCGATCCCCCGGTGTCCCATATGGTCCCCCCAAGCCAGGGGCAATTTCTGAGCACGTAGCCAGGAGTAACCCCTGAGCATCTAACGGGTGTGGCCCAAAAAACCAAAAAAAAAAAAAAGAAGTCAGGTCAGTCACTTGCAAGACAAGTGCTCTATCTATGGTACTATCTGTCTGGCCAGTCAATGTTCTTCTCATCCAAAGTCACCATTTGGAGAAGAATGACACTGAAGTGAACAATGTAGTTCTGTTTCGAGTCTAAATTTCAGTTCATACTCCCTATTCCTTTATGGAATCTGGCTCCCCTCCTCCTCCTTTTCCTTTGCCTGTATATGATCATTCCTATGGTGCTGCAGATTTCTGAGGGTTTGGAATACTGCTCTCTCACTTCCTCTCTCTCTCCCCCCTCTCTCCTCTCACTCTTTCTCTCCTCCCTCTCTCTCCTCTCTCTCCTTCTCTCTCCCATCTCTCTCCTCTCTCTTTCTCTCCCCTTCTCTCTCTTTTTTCTCTCTCCCCCCTCTCTCTCTCACACACACACACATACACACGCACGCACGCACGCACACACACACATACACACACACACACACACACACTATCTCATTGCCAAAGCCCAGAATGGGAAAGGCCACTCTAGTAATGTCTGGTGCAAAGAAGATAGATGTGGGCAAAATCCCAGTGCAAGATATGGACAAACCCCCTCTCCCAAGGAGAGAACTGCAGAAATTGCCTTGGAGTGAGGGAAGGAGAGGCACTGGGTTTAAAGTGTTGCAGGCTATGGAGCCAGGCCCAGCTGGGTTCAAGTTGGGGTTGCCAGACAAAATATAAGGGGGAGGGGCAGTACAATGTGAAATTCAGAATAACAAGAGGAATGTTTTGGTATATGTCTGCTACAAATATTGTATTTTAGATCTGCTAAATCTGGCAACTGGAGTTTAATCCCATCAATCTCCCTGCCAAGCTGTGGTAACTTTGGCAAGTCTCTTAAGTCCTCCCCATGTGGTTCCTCTGTGGGAAGGACCCTCTGGGACAGCAAGACCACCAGGCAGCCTGGGGAACCTTCAGCATCATTCCTGATGTTCAGGGGCTGGGCGTCCAAGTCGCCTTAGCTGGTGGGTGCTCATGGGCTTCCTGATGTGAGTTGGTGTGTGGGCCCTATCCCAAACAGTGCCCACCTTCCAAGCTGAAGATTCTGTCGCCCAGGGCATCAACGATGTCCTTAAGGGCTGCCTCGTCGGTGACGTTGAAGAAGTGCTTGTCGTCGGGGTCGCTGGCGATGTACTTGATTTCATTGAGAAATGCTTCTGGATTGATCCCCCTGCGGTTGTAGTAGCCCAGGACCTGCCAGGGGATGGGGGAAGGGACCTCAAGGAGGCTGGAGCACAGCTGCAGGTCCCAGAAACACTCTTTCCCAAGCATTCCTTAAGGTTCCACATGCATTCCATTTTTCGTTCTATTTTTTCCCCCAGTGTGAGAGATTGAACTGGGGACTTTAATCGTGACAGGCAAGTCACATCTGTGAACTTCACATGCTTTACAAAAATGTTTTTGCCTGCCTAGTGATGCTCAGGGGGCCCTGAGGCTTTATGGGCCATCCAAGCTGCAGTTCAATGCAAGGGCTGAGGCTGTGGTACTTGCTCAGGCCTATGGATACCCAGGCCACCTGGCAGTGCTGGGAGCCTCCAGGCTGCACCCCATGATGCTTGAGGTTATTGATACATACAGTGTTGGGGGGAATCAAACCTGGGTGGACACATGTTGAACTGTTCCCAGTTCAACTGTTCACCCTCCATGCATTCCAAAACAGAATCCCATGTAAAGACCAGCTAAGGTCTCTGTTCTGGGAGGTCGTAGTAGTTTGGGAGTAGGGTGGCTCTAGCTTTTTCTTATTTTAGATTTGAAAATATCTTTAGGAACCAAACATGTCTACTGGTCCCTAACATTTGTATTAGCCCATTTCATTCAAGCTTTCTGAAGATTCAGGATATCCCTGGCAGTGGAGGATGTGGCCCACCTCCACACCTCTCCATCAGGGCAGGGCAGGAAGAAGAGTCACCCACCACTCTTAGGAGAAAGGGTGAAACAAAGAAAGGTCTACTGGAGGAACTGAACAGTGTGTCCACTGCCCAGAGAGGACTGACTCTTGGGGTGGGCGTCCCTAACAGAGGGGGAGCAAAGTCTCTACATAGTGGTGTGGTGGGGTCCAGGGCGGGGTCCAGGGTGGGGGCGGGACAGGGAAGGGTCAGGGCTGGGGAAATTAGCAGGGCGGGGTGGGGTTTTCTGGGCGGACTCACGGCCACTGCGTATCTGGTCACATTGTCTTTCTCGCTTTGCTGTATCACCTTCTCCAGGTCCGGGCTGTCGTGGGACTCACCATCCGTGATGACGATCATCACTTTCTTGGCTCCTTTCCTTCCGCCCTTCTGAAAGGCCTCTGAGCTGGAGAGTGGGCATAGGGGCAGAGGAGGTGGACATGAGAGCCAAGACAGAGTCTTCAGGCAGCCAGCCCATCTGGCAGTGGGACCCACACTAGAGAGGTAGCCCCTGACTATTGTGAGTTGGTATGAGTGTGAGGCCTCCCAAGGAAAAACAACAAAGTACATGCTTTATTTATTTGTTTTTGGGCCACAGCTTGTGATGCTCAGGGCTTATTTGCCAGGGCATACCTAAGCTTTTAGGGGGGCTCAGCCCACCAGATGTATCCTCAGGTTTTCCTGGTGGGTAGAACTAATTTAACCCCCATGGGGTTCCTCAAAAGGCCCACTGTGGATGCCTTTTTCCCCCTGCGTGGATGGTTGAGGAATTTCCAAAGAGATGCCTGGCATTACAATTTCAGCCAGTCTTTGACTATCTCTCCTTTGTATATATCAAGCAAAATAATAGCCTCTATCAAATAATTTGGCTCAGAAATTCCAGCACCAAAGTTTATGTGAGTATCCCTTTTTTTGAATATAGCCAGCCCTAAAAGCAAAGACAATTTTTTCTCTTTGCTACTGCAGTTTCTGGTAATCAAGGGCGTAACCAGAATGCAGATCTTGACCCTCCTTTAGAAATAGGGAAGCTCATTCTTGGGGATTTGGTTTCTCCCTTCACTTAACTTCTATCTATAACTATAGAGTCTAGCCTAGAAAGATCAAGTTTCTAGATATTTCCTACTTTTTCCTAGTCCTGATTTTGCATTTAAAGTAAGTTTGCAAGGAGTTACCTTGAGTTGTGACCTTGTCTCTTGTAACTTAGAATTTTTAGTCACACCCATACCTTAGGTATTATTATTGTTATGCTAGGCTTTGTGATTACAATTATTCTTCACCTGTGGCTAATTTTACCTCTATAAATTTTCCTGCTCAAAAAATTAAACTTGTCGCATTCCTGCCAGAAATGTGTTGATCCCACATTCTCTGTGTGGTTTCATTTATTTCATATTTTATATTTGGCTGCTCGTGTTACCCGTTTTTCTCCTGTGAAAGGACTATGACCCACAAGAATTGCTGAGACACAGCACATCTACAGCACTTATTCCTGGCTTTGTACCCAGAAATTACTCCTTGAGGTGCTCAGGGGATTATATGGGATGCCAGGAATGGACCTGGGTCAGCTGAATACAAGGCAAGAGCCCTACCCACTGTTCTATCTTCTCCAGTTCCACAAGTACCTGCTTTAACAGGGAAACAGTGCATATAGCAGAACACATGCCTAGCATGAACAAAGCCTGGACCCCGAGTCTGTTCTTCATCTCATGCGCCCTCGGGCATGGCCCTAGTAGCCCTTGAGGCCCTCTGGTCTGTACTGCACTGCATTGCTGGCTGAGAAATGAATCACCGGCCCACATAATGGGCTGAGCATGGAGTCAAAGGCCCTTGGGCCCCCAAGAACCTCTAAGGGTAGCTTCTTTAAAAAAAGTAAATCACAAACTTGCTCAATCCACTGAAAAGAATGTTCTAGAAATATAAAGTTGTAAAAAATTCTCACTGTTAAAAAAGTTCTGACACAAGGGCCGGAGTGATGGCGCAAGCAGTAGGGTGTTTGCCTTGCATGTACTAACCTAGGACAGAATGTGGTTTGATCTCCCAGCATCCCACATGGTCCCCCAAACCAGGAGAGATTTATGAGTGTATATCCAGGAGTAACTCCTGAGCATCACTGGGTGTGGCCCAAAAAGAAAAAAAAAAGTTCTGACATGACTGGAGTGGTAGTAGAGTAGATAGGGTGCTTGCCTTGCATATGGCCAACCAGGGTTCAATTTTTGCATCCCATATAGTCCCATAGTCCCATCCCATAGTCCCCCAAGCACCTCACCAGGAGTGATCCCTGAATGTAGAACCAGAAATAAACCCTGGGTACTACTGGGTGTATCCCCCCAAAAGAAAGAGGTCTTACATTATAATCTTTTTTTTTTCAAAAGTACTAAATCACTTTTGAGGGAGGGGATAAACAATCTTTATTTCAAAAAAAAATGGGGGGGGGACACACCCAGTGGTGATTAAGTGTTATTCCTGGCTCTACACTCGAGTCATTATAGGATACCAGAGGTCAAACCCTGATAGGTCACAAGCAAAACAAGTGCATTAACTGCTGTATTCACTCTTGACCCAAGAAAGGGTCTTTAAAAGCTTCTCTGGGGTCTGACTTTGAAGTTTTGGGCAAGAAGAGGGAATAGGGAGTATTCAGAAGGAGAATACAAAGGCTGAGAGGGATTTTTAGTGATGAAGGGTGTTTCACACACCATTGAGACAGCTAATCACTCATGGAGTATAGGCAATACTGACAAAATCCCCAGTCTCATGAAGGTCACACTCAGGTATGGCCTGCACCTCAGGCTTTTCAATATTTCCAGTGACCATCAGAGTCGAGAGCCACTTTCCTGAGTCCTGAAAGGCTGAGAGACCAGACTCATTCAAGAATAACATCCCTGGAATCAGGTACATGTAGCCTGGTCAAATACTATTTTTCTTGGGATAGTGCTTTAATTTTATTTGGGGAACTATTAAATATTCATCCATTCTGACACATACTCCTTTCTCACTTTTTATTTGTTTTCAGTGCTGGGAGCCTGAGTTTGGCTTGCCTGTGGGGCAACCCAGCCTGGTTGGCAGCTTGGCTTCAAGGCATGAAAAAATTGGCTCCTGAGTCCCCTTCAGCTCTTGGTGACTCTGTGGCCAATCTGCCTTTGGACTGAGGTCCTGAGAAAGAGACATAGTTTGGCTCAGGAGTCTGGCCCAGCAGGTAGAATTTTCCACTCATAGTCTAAAAATAATAGTTACCCTTAAACCGTAGTGATTCCCTCCCAGATTTCAGCTTCATATGCCAGATTAAAACCTGACACTGAGCCCCAAAGCTTAACTTTGTTGCAAGTCAGCCCCTGAAGAGGTTGACTGATGGAGGGATGGAGGATGAGGTCTTTCCCCTCTAGCTCGGAGCACGCGTCTGCCACCCCGTCCAGCCGACGGTTCTGAGGTGAAATGGCCGGTGAACAGCTCTCAGACAGTCAGGCTTGTGGAAATATTAGCTTTATTCGTTGGACAAGACTGAAGTCCAAAGACTCAGCATAAGTTCCAGCCAAAAAGCCCCTTGTCTTCCACAGACCCTTGTTTTTATCCCCCAGAATCAGGTACCGCCCAATGGTGGGATCAGATACCATCCAATGGTGGAAGCAGAATCAGGTACTACCCTAGGGTGGGGGGCAGAATGCCAGGTCACACCCTAGGGTAGGGCACAATCACCGATCAGGGTAGGGTCAGTAACATAATAATCCCCTAAAATATTCACATACACAACAAACTTAGCCAAGGTATCACTTATTACACAGCAAACCAATGAGCTGACACAGAAGACTTCGGGAATTCACATATTGTGGAATAAATCAATCTAGAGTGTCTTCAAGGTAACGGGAACGAAGTTCAAAAATGTGAAAAGCATGTGTGGCATATATGAGGTGAGGTCCTGAGTTTGATTCCTGACACTGCATGTTATGAATGAGGCCCTGGTGACCTTAGCAACACGAAGTTGAACACCAAAGCATTAGGGGGGAAAGAAAAAGTGGAATTAGTTATTGTTCATTCTCTCAGTTTCCTGCTGTTTGGTATATGCTGATTAAAAGACTCTCCAATTCTTGTATATGTCATGGATTGCAGAGAAGCATCCCAGAGCTGACTAGAGCAGATCTTGGGCTTGAACCTAACCCCATCGGGGAGAATTATGCCAGATCCTAAAAAGAGATTCTAGATACTTCTATAATTTTATTAGAGGTCCAGATCCAGGAACCAACTCTGTTGCATTAAATAATTAACGATGGACCTGGATGGAGGTGGATGGAGAGATATTTCTTTGCCATCCCAAGCCACGTGGCTCCGCAACCCCCATTCAGCTGGCGGGTCCCAGGTTTAGGTGAACGGCGGAATCACTCATCCAGAGACAGGAGTCAGGAAGTATCAGCTTTATTCATACCCTAACACCACATGTGTGGCCTATATTATAACCTTTCAAGCATTTGCTATTCTTAGCTATCCCTACATCTTAACTCCTTTCAGCCATCTTCCCTTTGACCTCCATGCTGGTCAAAGACCAAAAGGGGAGAGCCGGAAAAAGCCCGAATCCCCTGGGTCAAAGGCTTTATCTACCTTTTCCAAGACCCCTCCCAGGAATGGACGGGGTCTTGCAAGTAAGGTCAAGTTACCTAGGAAGAAAGGGTGGGAGATGAGGCTTCACAACTCTATGCAAAAAAAAAAAAAAAAAAAAAAAAAAAAAAAAAAAAAAAGGCAGAGGGAAAAACAAGTTTAGCTATATAGGAAGCCAAGAAAAATTTCAGAATATATTTTGATATGTAATGTAAATACTAGCATGAATCTGTAACAGGGTAAATATTGGCAAGAATTATCTGGCTTTAAATTGGGATTTTGTAGCATGTGTAAAACTTGGATTGTTTCCTTTGTAAATTAGTTTATGGAATAAAGAAAGCTTTATACTCGTGATAGGTTCTATTTTCTTGAGAGCCAGAGTGAGCTGTGGAAAGTAAGTCACATCATGTTTCTTTTCTGCTCAAAATTTGTACAGGTTCCTACTATCCTACTACTGCTTTGCCAACAGCCACTAATACTTGTGATCTGGTCCCACTGTCTCTTTTGAAGTTATATAAAACACGCTTCCTTGGCCTCTTTGGGATGGAGTGCTCTATTAGGTTTATCTGGTCAAATTCTTCATTGAAAGCTGTCATTTCCTTCTTGGTTTTCTGTCTGTTTGTTTTTATTTATTGTTTCATTTCGATCAATGTTTTCATTCATGGATGAAAGTGGGTGTTGAAATCCCTTTCTACTTTTGCAATGCTGTTAGTTTGGATTGTTAATAATAGCTTTGTGCACTTCACTTGGAACATGTATAAAGTACTTTGTCTACTTCATTTGGAGCATATATGCTAATTATTGTGGAGCATATATATTAATTAGCATTGTCTTGATTAATTGATCTGTTGATTGTAATAAAACAAGTTTCCTTCAAAGATGACACAAGCAGAATAAACAAATGGGAATACATAAAACTTAGTCTGTGAAACTTATAGTCTTTTTCTGCACTATGAAAGAAATTAGACCTAAACATAAAGATTCATTACTGATTGGGAGAAAATTCTGCACATCATACATCACACTATAAGGAACTAGAACTTATGAACCCTGGTCATCCATTAGTGTTACTGTCTCTTTAAGGGTGAAGACACCAGTTATCAGAAGCCCACCCCTCATGAATGCCACATAATATAAAACCCTGGGTTGAAGTGTTGGAGTGGGGGACTAGGAAATTCTGCGTCTCCTGCTAGTTGGTTGCTCCTGCTGGAATCAATCAATTGCTGCCTGATTCCTGGAGAAACTGTTTATCATATTCCTGGCTCCTGCAGCATTTTGCTGCTTCTCCTACTGCTCTGGGCCTAACACTAACACACACAAAAAGCTAATATCCAATATATATAAAATATTCTAAAAGCTCAATAACAGAAAAACTAATTCATCAAAAACTGACCATGAGCTGACATTTTCTCAAAGTTGAATAAAAATGTCAACAAGCACAGGACAAAAATGTTTGTCATCACTGAGTAACAGGAAATGCAAATCAAAGTGACACTGAGGTATTGCCTCACGATCAAGAATGGTCTATAACAGAGCCAGAAACAATAGTGCTGGTGCTGATGTGGTGGGAAAGGAACTAATTCACTATTGATTGAACAGTTGCTTGGTTCAATCTCTTTGGAAAGCAGTTTGGAGACTTCTAAAAAATTACAAAGAAGAGAGCTGCTATATGATTCTGCAATTCCACTCCTTAGCATCTACCCCAAGAACACACACAAAATTATTCAAAAGGACATATACACACACCAAAGTTCATGTCAGAATTATTTACAATAGCCAAAGATCTGGAAACAACTCAAGTTGTCCAACAACAGATGAGTGAATCAAGAAATTGTGGTATAGTCGGTAGAGTATCTTTGTATTTTGATTATCTTATCCTTTGAAGTGCAGAAGCTTCGAAATTTAATGTAGTTTCCATTTGTTTATCTTTACTTCCACTTGCTTGTTTCCTGACATTACATCATTAAAGATACCTCTATCTTCAATGTTATTGAGAGTTTTATCTCTATTCTCATCAATATAACTTATGGATTCAGGTCTACATATGACTCAGTAATTCCACTCTTTGGGCTTATACCCTAACAACCCAAAAGCACAATGCAGAAAATATCTCTTTGTCCTTGCTATTCATTACAGCATTATTCACAATGACCAGAATCTGGAAACAACCCAAATGCCCAAGAACAGAATAAGAAAGTATGGTACATAAACACAATGGAATACTTCAGAGCATAAGAAGCTGAAGTCATGCAACTTATTGCTATGTGAATGAATCTGGAGAGTACTGTGCTGACTATAACAAGTCTGAGGGAGAGGAGCAGAATGATCTCTCATATGCAAGATATGAAAAAAAAAATATTAGGAACAACAAATGCCCAAAAGGAATAGAAATGAAGAACACAAGAATAAATCTTCAGTAGGAAGTTTGCCTCTAGTTAGGAAAGGGAAAACTGAGACAGTGGTAGAGGGGAAAAAGTGCCTGCCATCGAGGCAAGAAAGTGGGAACATTGACAGAAGAAAGTGGGAACTGGTGAAGGAATTAGTGCAGGAACATTGTATGCCTGAAATTTAATCATGAAGAACTTTGTAAAATTGCAATTAAAAATTAAGAAGAAAAATATCATCTATATATACACAATGGAGTACTACTCAGCTATGAGAAAAGATAAAATCTTGTATTTTTGCTGCAATTTGGATGGAACTGGAGGAATTCAGAAAGAAAGAATAGATGCTCACAAGGGGCTAAACACCCCCTAATGAAAACAGTCCCTAAGATCGGGTCAATAGAACTGTGATCTGAGAGAGTTAAGGGGACTAGTGGGAAGGGATCTTGGAATAATGGTTTGGGGGAGGAATCATGGCACTCTGGTAGGAGACAGGGAAGGGCAGCAGCACTGTGTAAACAGTAATAGTGGTACTATTGTAAAAAAATAACTATCCTTGTGTTTTGTCTTATTTTAGCTTTCTTTAGCATCCACACCTGAGGGGGGACCCAGGTGCCATTTCTGGTAATATCCTGTCTGGCAGTGCAGGCCAGTGGTTCAGGGTTTGCCCAGTAATGTGGTGCTTGAGGATCAGAAGAGCTAGGGGGCTACACCTAGCAGTGGCATTGTGATTTTGGGGATTGAACTCTGCACAGGTGAGTCAGTTGTTCTCTCCACCTATATTTCATTATCCCCAGGCTATCTCTTATCACCTTTTTGACTTGGAGTCCAAAGTAAGTATGAATGTTGCTGCCTCTTTATTTTTTTTTAGATTTTATTTTCTTTTTTTTTTTTTTTGTTTTGGTTTTTGGGCCACACCCGGTGGTTGCTCAGGGGTTACTCCTGGCTGTCTGCTCAGAAATAGCTCCTGGCAGGCACGGGGGACCATATGGGACACTGGGATTCGAACCAACCACCTTTGGTCCTGGATAGGCTGCTTGCAAGGCAACCGCCACTGTGCTATCTCTCTGGGCCCAGGATTTCATTTTCTTATCAGATTGTTTTCAGTCTGAGTTTTATCAAGAATTGTTTACCAAACATACATAGATTAATAAGTGTGATATGTCACATCAACCAAGATGAATAATTACTGGAACATATCATGGAGAAAGCATACAGTAGGATTTATCACCCACTTAACCATAAAAATGGTCGATAAAATCAGAATAGGGACTGGAGAGATAGTACAATAAGTAAAGAACTTGTGTAGCATGATGCTGAATCTGATGTAATCCTTAGCACTTTATATGATCGTCAGGGATGACTCATAAGCACAGAGACAGCACTAGACCCTGAGTATTGCTAGGTGTCACTCAACAATCTTTTATTCCATTTATTTTGGGGGGCCAAACCCAGTGACACTCAGGGGTTACTCCTGGCTATGCGCTCAGAAATCAGACACAATAAAGACCACTGGTAGCTGGAGCAGGTGGCGCTTGTCTTGCATGTGGCAGATTCAGGTTTAATTGCTGGCATCCATATGGTTCCTGGGCACCACCAGAATAATTCCTAATGCAGAGCCAGGCATAAACCCTGGGCACACTGGGTGTGGCCCCACGAACAAAAGATCATTTATGACAAATTCATAAATAAAATATTAGACTGTAAAATGACTGAAATCTTTTCCTCCATAAACAGGTACAAATCAGTTTATCTTTTCACGCTCTTACTTAACATAGTATTGACATTCTATTCAGAGAATTAAGGCAAGAAAAACAAATAAAAGGAAACAATAGACAAGAAGAACAACTTTAACATTTTTCAGATAACAGATAGTACCTATAGAAAACCTGAGGGATTCCAAAGAAGAATTAGAAAACCAATAAAGTAGTAGGTTGCATAGAACAACAGTCTGTGTTCGTGGTTGGGAAGACTGGAAATTGTTCAAATGACCATCATACTCAAATAAAAAGTTACAGATTCAAAGCAATTCCAATCAAAATTCTAAAGCAGGGGTCTCTAACTCAATTTACCTGGGGGCCGCAGGAGGCAAAGTCGGGGTGATCCTTGAGTGCAAAGTCAGTAGTAAGCCTTGAACTTGGGGGTGTGTGACCCAAACAACTAAAACAAAACAAAACAAAAAACTAAAAAAAGATTCCTCTAGGGCAGGGCCACAAAATGTTGTATGGAGGGCCGCAAACGGCCCGTGGGCCGCGAGTTTGAGACCCCAGTTCTAAAGGCATTTTTCAAAGGAATGGAATAAATGTTACTGAAACTTACATGAAATGAAGTAAGAATCTGAATAGCTAAAGCAACCCTAAGAGTGAATAAAAATATGGGTGTACCACATCCCTTGACTTAAAATTTTACTACAAAGCTATAGTAATATAAATCATTTGATGGTGAAATAAAAATAAATACATGGATTAATGGAAGAGAGTATAGAAATAAATCCACACAGACACTTATCTGACAAAAATACCAAAAGCATTTGTTGAAGTTTCTTCAGTAAATGGCATGGAAAGACTAGATACACACTTTTAAAGCATGAAATTATATCACTGTTTACACTAGATGCAAAAATTAATTCAAAATAAATTCAAGACCTGGATGTAGGGCCAGAAACAATACAATAAAATATAAAGAAAATGTAAGCAAAGCCCTCCAAGACACAGCTTTTATAAGGTCTCCAAAGGCGTTTGCCTAACACAGTGGTCGGCCAGCCGCGGCTCACGAGCCACATGCGGCTCTTTACACTTTTTAATGTGTCTCTTCTGTGTGCTGGGTGGCCCCTCCAGGATTCAGGACTCTGCTCCTAGCCTCTGTCTGTGCGCGCCCGGTGTGCAGCCCTGGCGGTGTTATTTGTATCCTCTCGACCTATGTGGATACTTGCATGCAGAATATTCTCAATAAAAACTTATTGAAACTAAAAACAGTGTACCATCCTATGTATTTTCGGTTTTAAAAATGTGGCTCTCAAAATAAATTTCAATCGTGGTTTTGGCGAGATTTGGCTCAATTGAAAAAAAGGTTGCCCACCACTGGCCTAGCACAAGGCCGACCCAGGCTTGATCCTAGGCATCCCATATGGTCCCCGGAGCCTGACAGGAGTGATTTCTATGTGCAGAACCAGGAATAAAGCTTGGATGCTGCCAGGTGTGGCCCCCAAACCCAAACCAGACCAAACCAAATAAAAAAATCCCACTAGGGACTATATCAAATTCAAAAGATCTTGTACAGAAACTCTCAATTAAATGAGAAGATATCCTTAAATCAGAGAAAATATTTTCACGTTACAAATTCAAAAAGAGGTTAATATTCTCTCTCTCTCTCTCTCTCTCTCTCTCTCTCTCTCTCTCTCTCTCTCTCTCTCTCTCTCTCTCTCAAGACCAAGGAGATAATACATCAGGTAGGGCACTCATCTTGCATGAGGCCAATCCCGTAGTTTGATCCCTGGCACTCCATATGATCCCCCAAGCCTGCCAAGCCTTGACTGTAGAGACAGGAGTTAATCCTGAGTACCACCAGGTGTGGTTAAAAATCATTTAAAAAAATCCCACAACATCAAAATAAAACCTCAAACCAAAAGCAACCAATTACTATGTTGTTATTGAGCATGACAAATGAGTGGATGAAGAATCTATGTGGTCTAATTATACAATCAAATATTACTCGGCTGACGATTGACAAGACCTTGCCTTTTGCTCTTAGGTGGATGGAATTGGCGAAGGTCAAGCCAGGGGAAGAAAGGCAGAAAAAGAACAACAAACATCAGATGATCACATTCAATGGCAGACCATAAAGAACAAGAGAACAAATTTAAACTTCTGACTGAGGTTGTCGGATGTCAGGGGACAGGAAAGTCAGAAGTATCTCCTAGACTCCCTTCACCAACCCTTCAAGGGGACCCTATTAAAGGGAGGGATTCCCTTGGTGCTGGGAGTGGTGTGACAACTTCTACAGTGTTGATGGAAAGTGTTTCTATAACATAACCATTGATAGCTAAAAACAAATGTCAACTAAGAAAAGGAGGCCACCAGGAGCTATACTTTTCAGGTAAGGGTGATCAGGTTTCAAAATTCCACTTGAGGTGCAGATTGTTATATCCCAGTGGGAGATCCTGAGTCACTGATGGTTCCAAGTGCTTGTTGAGTCACACACTTAAAACAGACCTAAGGATAGTTAGTGGGCTGGGCTGTGAAATCTAAACACTGGGCTTCATCTCTTAGCTGTGTGAGTCAGAGCTTTACCCAGAGAAAGGGGGCCCAAGCCAGGAGCTCACCTCAATGATGGCAACACAGAAAAACAGCTCGTTCCTCATGAGGATGAGTAAGAGCACATGGAGAAATGTTCATTTAGGAAAAGTTCATTTAGTGGAGCTGTAACTTCATCATGGGGATGTGTGAGGTTGGAAAGATTTTATCTTTTGACCACATGCAATCATGCTACTACCAGAGAAACATCTCACACCGTGGATTAGGGTTAGATTCTTGAACTAATCCTACATAAGGCCAGATGACAAGGTAATAAGGCTTCGAGCTTTAAGAACACACAAGTCAAATTCTAAATGTAAAATGCCTGCATTATTTTTTTTTAGAAGGGAGAAAGTTTATTGGAAAGTAGAAGAGAAAGAAGAAGCAACTTAGAGGAATGTAGAATAACTAAGTTCAAATACTGCATCTAAAATCTAAATTCCTTAGACATATCATCTTAAGAGTATGGGTCTCCACTTGAAAAATATTGAGATATTTTCCTTAAAGTCATTGATTTTAGTATAGGAAGCCCAGATCAGTGCCCAGGAATAAGGTGAAGTTACTGGTATGGACAATGTGTAGGTAGCAATAACATCAATACAGATGAGTGAGTTCTGTTGTGATTTTCAAGGAGTTAATTTCATTACTCTACCACCTCAGATGTTAGATTTAATGATGCTCTTCAATAGTTTACACTCCATAGGAAAATACAATTGATGGTCAATGCTCCATAGAAAGATACAGTTGATGCCCCCCCCTTTTTTTTCATGGTGTTGGGATCGAAAACTAACACTTCTTATAAGCTATATGTGTTTTTTCCCCCAAAGTTAGCTATAACAACACCCCCATCCCAAATACCCTGTTGCAGTATGTCCTTGCTATCAAGAGACAGAATAAAAAATTCGGGCCCAGAGAGATAGCACAGCGGCGTTTGTCTTGCAAGCAGCCGACCCAGGACCAAAGGTAGTTGGTTTGAATCCCGGTGTCCCATATGGTCCCCCGTGCCTGCCAGGAGCTATTTCTGAGCAGAAAGCCTGAGCACCGCCGGGTGTGACCCAAAAACCAAACAAAAACAAAAACAAAAACAAAACAAAACAAAAGAATAAAAAATTCTTCCCTTTGAATCTAGGCAGGTCTTTGTGATTGGCTTAATCAGATGAATATGGCCGATTAGATTCCATGTTGCCTCATGTGAGATCATGGGGATGCTGATAGTTCCTGGGTTGGGTCTCTTAAACATTTTTCTTTTGGAATGCATCCTTTTGGGAAACATAAAGCTCCAGCTAACACACTTCCACCTTATGACAGTCAATCAAGACCCATAGCGTTGAGGGATCAGAAAATTATTGTCCCCAGCACTAAGTTTTGAGCATTTTGATACATAACTATATCAATAGCTGAGACCTGAAAAAGTTCAAATTATTACTTTTTGTGGGGGATACCCGGTGGTGCTAGCTCTGTGCTTAGGAATCACTCCTGGCAGTTCTAGGGAACTATACAGGCATTGCTATCTCATGTATGCAAAGCATATAATAACTATTGTAACTATAATAATGATACGTATTTTGTTTACCGAGCAAATTCAATGCCAAATGCTGTCCGGGTCTCTGTTCCTCCTCTCTGCTCAATGTGGCTGGCGGCTTCGACCACATCTTTTACAGACTTATAGTCATTGAGGTGAAATTCATGGACCACATCTTCTCCATATTGAACAACTCCGACCTGCAAGTCAGCGGGGAAAGAAGACCAACTTGAGTCCAGAACATTAGGCCCTTCTCTAGAGAGGGTCCCCCTCAATGCCTTGGTCTGCTGAGAAGGTCGCACAGCAAAATACTCACTAAGGGAGAGTAACTTCAGGAAAACTGGTTCTGAAAGGTTCTGGGAATGAATAGGTGGCTTGGTGAGATGAGTGAGAGATGTATAGTGAGAGAGTGGACTGTGATGAAAAGAATGGCTCAATCTATTGACTTGACAAGATAGAAGCTGAGCCCAGAATGAGTTTAAATAGTCGAAGATATTGGTGGCAGTCCTAAACTTTACTCACGAAACCCTGAAACAAAGGTTTGAAGAACGTTTGAGGAGTGCTGAGAACTAAACCCAGATTAGCCATGTGCAAGGGACTGCTTTATCTACTGCATTTTGCTCTGGCAGAAACTGAAATTCCTTACAGTCTAGAAGAAAAGTGTGCTTTTTTCTTTTACATTGCTAAGATATTGGAAGCATTAATAATCTTGAAATAAAGTAGAGTGGAAGGAGAATGGTAAAATGTTACTGTTGGGTGAGATTTTTTTAATTCCTCTACTTTTCTAATGCTGGATTCATACCCAAGGATACTCTAAAAATTGCTCTAGTCCAGGTAGAAACTTAGTACTTCAAAGATAAGCAGGCCCACCTTTTTTTTTTGTTTTGTTTTGTTTTGTTTTTTTTTTTTTTTTTTTTGGTTTTTTTGGGTCACACCCCGGCAGTGCTCAGGGCTTCCTCCTGGCTCTATGCTCAGAAATTGCTCTGGCAGGCTCGGGGGACCATATGGGATGCCGGGATTTGAACCACCATCCTTCTGCATGAAAGGCAAACGCCTTTTTTTCATGCTATCTCTCTCTGCCCCACCTACTCTCTTTTAAAACAATTTTCCTCAGTACAGATCAATTTTTTAGGATGACTCAAAATCGGTTTCCTGGATTATCCTTGACATTTTTCAAAGAAACAGATCAAACACTCCTGAAATTAATATAAAACAATACCCTGTGTCTCCACCCTCATCCCCAAATAGCAAAAGCAATCCTGGGAAAAAAGAAGATGGAGGCATAACTTTCCCTTACTTCAAATTGTACACAAGTAGTAACAAGCTAAAAAGCATGATATTAGAATAAATGCAGATTCTCAGATCAGTAGAATAAAGTTGAATATTATGAGATAGACCCTCAGGGATGTGATCAGTTAATTTTAATAAAGGAGCCAAAAGATGTGAAAGTGGAGTAAGGAATGACTCTTCACAAGTGGCGTTGGGAAAAATTTTCAGCTCAATTGGTCGGTTTGTATCCCCCCCCAAATATTCAGGTCCTCCTTCTAACACCATGATAAAAGTCATATAAAATGGATTAAATACCTTGATATCAAACCTGAAATTATAAAGGTATATATATACATATATATGTAAAGTAGGACTCTGTAACATTGCAAACAAAAGGTATTTTCAAGGATAAAAACTACTGACCAAGCAACGTGGAAGCAAAGATAAACAAATGGGACTACATTATATTAAGAAACTTCGGCAGCTCAAAGAAATAATGAGAATACAAAGACACTACATGGAGTGGGAGAAATTCTTCACCCAATAATTATTATGATAAGGGTTGATATTTAAAAATATGTAAAGCACTGGTAGAGCTTACTAAGAAAAAAACATCTGCCCCCATCAAAAAACATGGATAAGAAACTTTCTCAAAGGAGTGATACAGATGGCCAAAAGTCACATGGAATATTGCTCCATTCATTAAACATCAGGAGATGTAATCAAAACAACCAATGAGATATCATCTCACATCATAGAGATAGTGTGTGACACACATCAAAAAGAACAAGAACAAACGGTGCTGGCATGGATATGAGAAGACAGGAACTCTCCTTTACTGCTAGTGGGAATGTCAACTGGTCCACTCTTTTGGAAAACAATATGAACATTCCTTAATTGGAATAGAAATAGAAATTGAGCTTCTATATGACCCAGCAATAGTGTCTTGGGAACATATGCTAGAGGTCCAAAAACACAATGAAGAAAACAAACACAAGACCAATTGCAAAAATCACTCCTATGTTCTTTACAGAGCTATTCATAATAATCAGAATCTGGAAACAACCCAAGTGCCTGAGAACAGATGATGGAGTAAAGAAACTATGGCTTGCTATACAGCTGTTAGGAAAAAATGAAGTCATGAAATTTGCTTATAAATGGACAGACATGGAGACTGTCATGCTGAGTGAAATGAGTCAGAGGGAGAGGGACAGACAGAATGATTGCATTAATTTGTGGAATGTGAAAACCAGTATGAGAATAATAATCAAAGATAATAGAAATGGGGGAGGGAGTGCTGTTAGGACAGAGAAGGGACCCCTATGACAATAATAGTTAGAAATGATCCTTCTGGACAAGAACTGGGTGCCGAAAGGAGGAAAAGTGATATGCATGATACCTTTTCAGTAACTGTATTGCAAATCACAGTGCCTAAAAAGAAAAAAGGGAAGAGATAGAGACAAAGAGACTGAGAAGAAAAGTGTCTGTTCAGTTGGGGAGACAAAAGGGAGGGAAACTGGGGAAGTTGGTGGTGGGAAATGAACACTGGTGAAGGGTTGGGTGTTGGAACACTGTATGAGTGAAATTCAACCAACAACACCTTTTAAATTCTGTATCTCAAGGTGATTCAAGAAAAAAATAATAAAAAATAAAGGTTTCCTGGTAACTTCTAGTTCTTGGTCTTCACTGGCCAAAGCCATGGGGAATCAGTCTCCCTCTTTGGCCAGGCAGCATTTCAAAGGTGATTGTCAACCATGATCTCTCCATTCTTTTCTCCAAGATGGAATTGATGTATCCACTAGGGAGCTAGTTAGTTTTCCTTCTAGAAGGTGTTTAGCCCTGAAGAGGCCTCACCCAAACTGTGCCTTAGTGGGAAAATGTGTGTGTGGGGTATCCTCATCTTTAGGACTTAGACTGGCCTTTCTTGGACACATTCTTAGTACATTCAAGATCCTCCCCACACTTTTATAACATCATCTATCATGGGCATACGTGTGTATGTGCAAGTGTGTGGTCACATGGGGCACTTTTTAGAAAAGGCAGGAGCCTAGAGACACTCACTTGGATCTGTCCAGGGCCGATGTAAAACTTCTTAAGGATGTTAATGAGGAAATGCTGAACCTCCACCCAGGGGTAGATGCTGTTGGAGCCATCCAGGACGATGATGATGTCCATGTAGGTCTGGCACCCTGGAAAGTTGGAGAGCAGCCATAGTTACCCAAGGAGCCAGCACTTGTCAGTCTCTGTCTGATTCGCCTTATGATTGTTCAAAAAGGAGTGGAAGGAAGTTGCTCTGTGTGTGTGTGTGTGTGTGTGTGTGTGTGTATGTGTGTGTGTGTGTGTGTGTGTAATGGCAGGGGGATACAACTCAGCAGAAGGGGGTAGGCATCCATTTGAGGAGCATGAGTGGGGAGTCAGGAATTTGAACTGCTGTAGCTTTTATTGGTGGATCATGAAACTAGACTTAAGCTTGGTTCCTTCTTTTTTTGGGGGGGGGGCACACCTGGTGATGCTCAGAGGTCACTCCTGGCTATGTGCTCAGAAATCGTTCCTAGCTCAGGGGGCCATATAGGACACCGGGGATCAAACACCCTACCTCTGCATTATCACTCCGGCCCCAAGCTTGATTCCTTCTGCCATCAATAAAGTCCATCCACTACCTGCTGGCCAGTGTTTCCCAGTTACTATCTGTGTTCACTCTCTCTTGCTTTACTATAACAGACAGACTGGTCTTTGTCATTCTCATCCTGAATGAAATGGTATTATGATTTTTGGAGGGTGGTATGGTAGAATGCCTACAACTGTGGGATCCAACATCAGAATGTCTGACTACTGGTTTTGGCCTTGGGTCATGCTAATCTTCTCTGTATCACTCCAATTTTAGTATATGTGCTGCCAAAGTGAGCACAGAACATTTTGACATGATTTTGTTTTTTGGGGGGTCACACCTGGCAGCTCTCAGGGGTTACTCCTGGCTCTACACTCAGAAATCACTCCTGGCAGGCTCGAGGGATCATATAGGATGCTGGGATTCGAACCACCGTCCTTCTGCATGCAAGACAAATACCCTACCTCAATGCTATCTCTCTGGCCCTGGTTTTGGCCTTGTGTGAATCACTTAACCTTTAAACACAAGTTTTCTCTTCTGTGAGACAGACAGAAAGATACTAGCGGATCACAGAAGAAGTGAATAAGATGATACTTCCAAAGGGCTGAGGACAACAAATGTGCTTAGGAAATCTTAAAATACATGTACTTTCTGTGTATGTGTTTAAACTTTGTTTTATTTTTAGTGACATACAGATGTGATCAGGGCGTATTCCTAGTTTTGAACTCAGGGATCACTTCTAGCAATGCTCAAGGGAACACTTAAGGTGCCGGGGATTGAGTCATGTCAGCTGCATGCAAGTACTTTACCCATGGTGTTATATCTTTGGCCTATTAGATTGTATTTTTATTATATTTTGGGGGGATGCACCTAGTAGTTCTTAGGGATTACTCCTGGCTCTGTGCTCAGGGATCACTCCTGGAAAACTCAGGAGACCATATAGAATATCAGGAATTAAACCAGTGTCAGCAACATTCAAGGCAAGCACCCTGCACACTGTAATATTGCTTAGGCCCCCTCCTTTTTTTTTTTAATGCTGAGCTCCCCGGTGGAGCTCAGGAGATACTCCTGGCTTTGTGCTCAGAAATCACTCCTGGAAGGCTTAAGGGACCATATGGGATGCTGGGGATCAAATCGGGGACAGTCCTGGGTAGGCCACATGGAAGGCAAATACCCTACCACTGTGCTATCATTCCTGTTCCTACTTAGGCCTCTAATTCATTTTTTTGGAGGCCACACCTGATGATGCTTAGGGGTTACTGCAGGCTCTACACTCAAGAAGAATCACTTCTGGCAGTGCTCAGGAAGCCATATGAGATACCAGACATAACAGATGTCTACCTGCTATCCTATCACTCTGGCCCTGTTTAACTCTATTTTGAAAGGGAAGCATATCTGTTAATGTGGCAATGAGTGCTACATGGGATTATTAGGCCTACTCTCTTGCCTTTATCTCTGTTATCTTATTTTTCTTAGAGGTTTCTCTGTAGTTTCTAACATAAATGTCAAATTACAGAGAACAATAAAAACCAAAAAAGAAAACAAATGAATCACAGAAACTTAATATACGTAAGAAACCTCTTTTAAAATCTAAAAATCTGTCTGTAAGAAGTTAGACTTACCTTGAAATACCCGGTTTATATTATAGTGTGCTGCAGTCCTGGGTATCTGCTTATTTTTTCCTGGAGAATGTTCAAACTGTGTAGAAATCTTCCTTACCACATTAAAACAGGTGCCTTTCGTGCTAACTGCCTGATATAGGGATGTTGTAGTCACCACAGAGAAGGAGTGGAGACCTTCTGAGTGTCATTGGGGCCATAACTAGCAGTGCCATAGGACTTTGTGGGGCTGAGGGGTCAAATCTAGGCCCACATGCATGCTGTGAGTTCCAAACTAGTTCCCTGCCTCCTCATGTATGTGGCAGAGCCTTTTAAAAAGATTGGATGATCCAGATGCTCAGTAATCTCTGCTCTCAAGACTTGTTCAGACATATCTGTCCCAGATAGCATGTACTGGTTCAACACTCCTAGGTCACAGCCTTGGTTTTATGTCGTTCTACTTTGGCCTAAACACTGCATGCGATATGGATGACCACTCTGGCATACAGAAGATTCTAGATTTGGGGTGGCTTCTGATCCATGTTAAGAACTAGGTTTCTTTGATCTTAAAGCCAGTGTGACTATGACAATATGCTTATCTTGCTGATTCCATTCACCATGTCAGCTCTTCAAAGGTGCACATTTCCTGAGCAAGGCTGAATCACGGAAACATGCATTGTGGACTCGTCCCAGACCTGCCACAACAGACACTATTTCTGTCCACCAACTCCCCGGGCATTGTGGCCTTTTGGCCAGATGAGGACTCAGACACAGGAGGAGCTGGAGGTTCAGAGGGCTATTACTTGTTCTGGAGGAAGTAGTGGGCTTGTAGAGTCCAGGGGACCTTCTCTCAGACACCTCGTGCAACAGTTCTCTGGCCTTTTCCTCAGCCTACCAGCACTGCTTGACCTTCTTCTGCTTGAGTGTGACTAGAATCACCTCAGGAAACTACTTTTTGGATCTTTCAGTTGCAGGATTTCTCTTTCTGCTCCAACTGCCCAGCCTGCCATCTCCACCCAATCCTTGCTGCCTGTTCTCTCTCCTAGAGGTGCTAATGCCTTTATTCTCATCAACGGGGAGGCAGCTGCATGAGCGGTGTTCTGCCCAGAGGAAATGGTGAGGCCCTGAGCCAAGCTGTCTGTGCCTGCAGGAGGTGAGAGCTGAGCACCATTTCCCCCTGATTTTCTTGGCAGGTGGAATGAGAATGGGAGAGTCTATGTTCCTTAAAGGTCTAAGCAAGTTGGGCAGAGCAGCAAAATGCCCCGAATCATGGTGCAATGGAATTGTTTCTCAATAATCAATCTTTTTCTCCTTCCTTCATTCCCTCCTTCCCTCCTTCCCTCCTTCCTTCCTCCCTTCCTTCTTTCCTTTCCTCCCTTCCTCTCTCCTTCCCTTCCTCCCTCCCTCCCTCCTCTCTCCCTCCCTCCCTCCCTCCCTCCCTCCCTCCTTTCCTTCCTTCCCTCCCTCTCTTTCCCTCCCTCCCTCCTTCCCTTTCTCCCTTTCTCCCTTCCTTCCTTCCTTCCTTCCTTCCTTCCTTCCTTCCTTCCTTCCTTCCTTCCTTCCTTCCTTCCTTCCATCCTTTCCTTCCTTCCTTCCTTCTTCCTTCCTTTCCTCCCTTCCTCTCCTTCCCTTCCTCCCTCCCTCCCTCCCTCCTTCCCTCTCTCCCTCCCTCCCTCCTCCTTTCCTCTCTCCCTCCCTCCCTCCCTCCCTCCCTCCCTCCTTTTCCTTCCTTCCCTCCCTCTCTCTTTCCCTCCCTCCCTCCTTCCTTTCTCCCTTTCTCCCTTCCTTCCTTCCTTCCTTCCTTCCTTCCTACTTCCTTCCTTCCTTCCTTCCTTCCTTCCTTCCTTCCTTCCTTCCTTCCTTCCTTCCTTTCTCCCTTCCTCTCTCTTCCCTTCCTTCCTCCCTCCCTCCTTCCCTCTTCCCTCCCTCCCTCCCTCCTCTCTCCTCCCTCCCTCCCTCTCTCTCCCTCCTTCCTTCTTCCCTCCCTCTCTTTCCTCCCTCCCTCCTTCCCTTTCTCCCTTTCTCCCTTCCTTCCTTCCTTCCTTCCTTCCTTCCTTCCTTCCTTCCTCCTTCCTTCCTTCCTTCCTTCCTTCCTTCCTTCCCTCCCTTTCCCCCTTCTTCCCACTATCAGATGTGGCCTCTTCTAAACCATACCTCCCTCCCTCCCTTTCTCTCTTCTTCTTTCTTTCTTTCTTTCTTTCTTTCTTTCTTTCTTTCTTTCTTTCTTTCTTTCTTTCTTTCTTTCTTTCTTTCTTTCTTTCTTTCTTTCTTTCTTTCTTTCTTTCTTTCTTTCTTTCTTTCTTTCTTTCTTTCTTTCTTTCTTTCTTTCTTTCTTTCTTTCTTTCTCTTTCCTTTTCTTTTTGCCACACATGGTGATGTTCAAGGCTAACTTCTGACTTTGAATTCAGAAATCATTTCTGACAGTGCTCACAGGACTTTTTGGGATGTCAGGATCAAACTTGAGTTTGGCTGCATGCAATGCAAACACTCTCTTTGTACTAGTGCTGTACTAATGCTCTGGACTCTAGAATATTTCTGCTCTTGTTGGCCTGCCACCCACAGGGCAAGTCATTGCACGACAGTTGCTGCTCATATTGTCTTCTGAGTGAACAGGGTCTCCAGAGCTGTGCTGGGCACAGCTTGTCTTTTGTCCATCACGGCCCAGAGAATTCTAACTTGCTCGAAGAGGGTTTGCAGGCAACCTTCCTGCAGCTAGGACATTCTTTAAACTCTATGCACATCTCCATATCACTGTGTGTAAAGGTGGGCTCCAGAGAGTCCAACTATGCTTCCCAGGTTACTCAAAGAACCAACCAGAACAAGATTAGTGTCCAAAGATTGCTTGTAGTCAAAGAACAATAGTGACCAGATCCCTGAGTCATATGCATGCATATGGATGCATATGGATGCATATCCTGAGTGTATGGTTTGAAGTCACTTACTTTGGAGAGCTGGAGCCACAGTCTTGGAGAACCTGAAGTTGGAGTTGACTCTGGAACACATGCCTGTGGTGTAATAGGAGCTTCCACACTCATGAGACCAGAGCGGGCTGCAGGCCTGTAAAGCACAGAGCACACCCTAGTGAATGCCCAGCTCCAACCACCAGTCCCAGATCAGGCTTTCTGAATCTGAATTTTGCCATGCCCAGATGTGGAGGATGGTGTGGGGCTGGGGAATTCTTTTCCAAGGCAAATCCTAATTTTGCTGCCATGGAGATCAGTTGCCTTGAAGTTGAAATGGGAAATGGTCACTTGAAGTTGAAATGAGAATGGCCACTGTAATTCATCACTTCATTCAGGGATCTGTTTCTTCGTCATACCTGTCCACTCTCAACTATCAGCTTTCTGGGACAGCCCTCAAGGCTATCAGAAGAGTCCAGTCTACAGACTGGACTCTGAATCCTTACAAGACAGTGTCCAGGGGATGTTCCCAGGTCCTCTCCAGGGAGAGGAGAGAGAAGTCTACATTTTCTCTAGTTTGTCCCTCAAATACTGATATCCAATACAACATACAGATTGAGAAAATCTAAGATTAAATTTTGGTGGTAATTTCCTTTGATTTTTTTCTATTTATAATCAATTTCTCTAATTATCTTTCTTTAAAATATAGATTGGAGGGGGTTGGTAGTGCCAGTGTTTATTCAAGGCATGAACTCTATGATGAGTTACATTCTCCCTTTCTCCCATTTGTTACTATCTCCCTTCCTTCCTTCCTTCCTTCCTTCCTTCCTTCCTTCCTTCCTTCCTTCCTTCCTTCCTTCCTTCCTTCCTTCCTTCCCTTCCTTCCCTCTTTCCCTTCCTTCTCTCCCTCCCTCCCTCCCTTCTCTTCCTCCCTCCCTCCCTGCCTCCCTCCCTCCCTCCCTCCCTTCCTTCCTTCCTTCCTTCCTTCCTTCCTTCCTTCCTTCCTTCCTTCCTTCCTTCCTTCCTTCCTTCCTTCCTTCCTCCCTCCCTTCCTTTCTTCCTTCCATTTTTCTTCCTGACTTCTTTCCTCCCTTCTTTCCTTCTCCCTTCCTTCTTTCTTCCCTCCCTTCCTCCCTTTCTTCCACTCCTCCTCCCTCCCTCCCTCTCTTCCTCCTTTCCTCCCTCTTTTCTGTTCTTCCTTCCAATCTTCTCTCCCTATTAGTTTTTAGGGTTTTCTTATTCCCAGGCCCTTTATTGAAGCTGTTGTAAAAGGGGTAGGATAAATACAAGGATCTCTGAAGACATGTCAGGATGAGTATTTGGATGGATGATAAGTAGACACAAAAATAATAAATGTTGGATGGTAAATGATGGATAAATGATAATGGTTGATGGATGATGGATGGTTGACAGATAGATGTGGGAAAGGGAGGTTGATCAATATACAGTTGAAAGGATGAATAAATGGATGGGATGGCAGTTATAAAAAGTGGTGGGTTGATTGGTTAGGAATGAATGGGAGTCTAAATATCTATATAAGAATAAATGAGGGTCGTTTATTTTTTTTGTTTTTGCTTTTTGGGCCACACCTGGTGATGCTCAAGAGTTACTCCTAGCTATGTGCTCAGAAATTTCTCCTGGCTTGGGGGATATGGGACACTGGGGGATTGAACCATGGTTAGCACATGCAAGGCAAACACCCTTCCACTTGCACCACAACTCCAGACCCAAGGTTTTTTTTTGGGAGGGGGTCACAGCTGGCAGTGCTCAGGGGTTACTCCTGGCTCTATGCTCAGAAATCACTCCTGGTAGGCTCGGGGGACCATATGGGATGCCGGGATTCAAACTACTGTCCTTCTGCATGCAAGACCTTACCTCCATGCTATCTCTCTGGCCACTGGTCCTGAGTTTTTTTTTTTTTGTTTTTTTGGGCCACACCAGTTTGATGCTCAGGGGCTACTCCTGGCTAAGCGCTCAGAAATCGCCCCTGGCTTGGGGAAACCATATGGGACGCTGGGGGATCAAACAAACCGTGGTCGCGATCTTTCCTTGGCTAGCGCTTGTAAGGCAGACACCTTACCTCTAGCGCCACCTTCCCGGCCCCAGAGTTTTTTTTAATAATATATTTAAGCACCATGATCATAAATATCAGTTATAAAAGAGAACACCCCCTTCGCTAGTGCAACCTTCCCACCACCTATGCTTTCATATCTCTTCTTCTCCACCCCTGCCTGTACTCGAGACAGGCATTCTATTTCTCTCACTACCATTGTCATGATCGTAGTTAGTGTAGTTATTTCTCTAACTGCACTCACCACTCTGTAGTAAGCTTCATATCATGGGCAAGTCTTTCCAGCCCTCATCTCTATTCTCTCTGGGTATTATTACAATGATGTCTTTTATTTTTTTTAATCCCAAAGAAGAGTGAGATTATTTTGTGTTTATCTTCCTCCCTCTATTTATTTCACTCAGCAAAATAGTTTCCATGTCCATCCATGCATAGGAAAATTTCATGACTTCATTTGTCCTGATGGGTGCATAGTATTTCATTGTGTATATGTAGCATTGTTTCTTTAGCCACTCATCTGTTGAAGGGCATCTCAGTTGTTTCCAGATTCTGGCTATTGTAAATAGCACTGCAATGAATATAGGTGTGCAGAAGGCATTTTTGCATTGTGTATTGTATTCCTAGGGTATATCCCTAGGAGTGGCATAGCATGATCATATGGGAGCTCAATTTTTGTTTTTTTTGAAGAATCTTCATATTTTTTTCCATAAAGGCTGAACTAAAAAACATTTCTATCAGTAGTGAATGAGAGTTCTTTCTCCCCACATGCTCACCAGCACTGATTACTCTTGTTTTCTTTTGTGTGATGTGTGACAGTTTCTGTGGCATGAGATGGTATCTCATTGGTGTTTTGAATCCAAGAATTTATCCATTTCTTTCAGGTTTTCTTGTTTTGTGGCATAGAGTTTCTCAAAGTAGTCTCTGATTCCCTTTGAATCTCTGTAGTATCTGTACTGATCTCCCCTTTTCATTTCTAATTCTGTTTATAAAGTTTCTCTCTCTTCCTTTCTTTGTCAGTTGCTAGTGGTTTATAGATCTTGTTGATTTTTTTCAAAGAACAAACTTTTGCTTCCATTGATTTTTTTGAGTTGTTCTTTGGATTTCTACTTTATTAATTTCTGCTTTAAACTTTGTTATTTTCTCCTGCCTACCTATTTTTGGTTCATTTTGTTTATTACTTTCTAATTTAATAAGTTGGGTCATTAAGTTAATTATGTAGGCCCATTTTTTTCTTCCTGATGTGTGCTTGTAAAGTTATACATTTTTCCCTTAGTACTGCTTTTACAGTGTTCCAAAAATTCTGATAATATGTGTCTTGTTTTCATTTGTTTCCAGAAATATTTTGATTCCTTCTTTGATTTCATCTCTGACCCACCTGGTTCTTCAGCAGCAAGCAGTTCAATTTCCAGGTGTGTCTGTTTATAGTTCACTTCTAATTTCAGTGCATTATGATCTGAGAAGATAGTTTGTACAATTTCTATTATTTTGATTTTATGAGGTATGTTTTATGGGCCAGCACATGGTCTATCCTGGAGAATAGATATGCACTGGAGAAGAATGTGTATCCAGTTTTCTGGGGGTGGAAAGCCCTATATATGTCTACTAGGCCACTTTATTCCATTTCTCCTTTTAGAGCTAGTATATTCTTATTAGGTTTCATCCTTCTGACCTATCAAGGGGTAAGAGGATGGTGTTGAGGTCTCCCACTATTATTGTGTTGCTATTGATGTCTGATTTCAGATATGTCAACAATTGTTTTAAATATCTTGCTGGTCCCTCATTGGGTGTGTATATGTTTAGGAGTGTGATTTCTTCCTGTTGTACACATTCCTTGATTATTAAAAAATGTCTATCTTTGTACCTTATAACTTTTTAAGAATAAAGTTTATGTCATCTGATATTAATATGGCCACTCCAGCTTTTTTTTGTTTTTTGTTTTTTTTTTGTTTTTTTTGGGGGGCCACACCCGGCAGCGCTCAGGGGTTCCTCCTGGCTGTCTGCTCAGAAATAGCTCCTGGCAGGCACGAGGAACCATATGGGACACCAGGATTCAAACCAATCACCTTTGGTCCTGGATAGGCTGCTTGCAAGGCAAACGCCACTGTGCTATCTCTCCGGGCCCCACTCCAGCCTTTTTTAAGGGAGTTGTTTGCTTAGATGATTGTACTCCAACCTTTGTTTTTGAGTCTTTTTTTGTTCTGACTATTCAGATGTATTCTTGAAGGCAGCTTTTGAGTTTAGCTTTTTGATCCATTTTGCCACTCTGTGACTCTTAACTGGTATATTTAAGCATTGATCTTAAGAGAGATAATTGTCATAGGTTTTAGTGTCATCTTTGTGTAGGAGTTTTGTGTCTGTTGGTCTGTCTTATATTAGACTTTTCAGTTTGTCTTTTAAGGCTGGTTTTGAGTCTGTAAAGTTTCTGAGCTGTTGTTTGTTCGTGAAGCTATGTATACTCCCCTCAAACCTGAATGTGAATTTGGCTGGGTGAAATATTCTAGATGAAGCACTCATTTTGTTGAGTTTTGTCACTATATCCCACCACTGCCTTTGGACCTTGAGGTTCTCTGTGGCAGATCTGCTGTAAATCTTAAGGATGCTCCATTGAATGTGATTTCTCTCTCTCTCTCTCTTTTTTTTTTATCTTGATGCTTTTAGTATTTTATTCCTGTCCATGGGATTCCTCATTCTGACTAATATGTGTCTTGGGGTGCTTTTCTTCAGGCCTCTTTTCACTGGTACTCTTTGGGTATGCAGGATTTGGTTGCATGCACTCTTTAGCTCTGGGAGTTTCTCTGCAATTAATTCTTCATGGGTTTTTTTTCCCTGGGTTTCTGGTACTCCAGTGATTCTTATGTTGTTTCTGTTAAGTTTATCGAAGACTTCTATTTTCATTTGTTCACATTCATTGAGAATTTTTTCATTGTCTGGTCATTTACTTTGGTTATTTTCCAATATCTTCTGTAAAATGGATTTGTTCTGCGTCTCATCTTCTAGCTCACTGATTCGGTCCTCAGCTGCTGGTACTCTGTTGGAGAGACTTTCCAGTGAGGTTTTCATTTCACCTACCATATTTTTCAGCCCTGTTATTTAAGTTTGGAGTTTTCTGATTTCTATTTTCATATCCTCTTACTTCTTATTTGTGGTTTGTTCAGCTCTACCCATGCTTTCTTTGAGTTTTATAAACATCTTCTATATTTCTTCTCGAATCCCTTTATCTGAGAGGCTAAATAAGTGGTTGGCACTTTTTGGGTCATCAGGTCTTCATTCTCTACATATCATGTTGGCCTGTGTTGTTTCCTCATTTAGCGCTTGTGGTATGATGTTTTCTGCATGTTGTGCTGGGGACCACTGCCTATGAGATGTGCACTTCTGAGGAGGATCACTCCAGGATGAGGTTGGTCCCAGCACTAGCAGCTGCGGATTTTGGATGCGTTGAAAAGCATGTAGTAGGGATCAGCCAATAAATGATTCTTTTTTATTTAAAGCTGCTATTTATAAATCAGGACTTAGCAAATACCAGAGGCACCAGGAAGTATATCACAAAACTCTTCAGAGTCTTCATTCCAACTTGTTAAGTCGGTAACATAAAATGTGTAGGAAAGTGGCCAGGAGGCTTAGAGGAAGAATGAAATGGCATGGTATGCCTGAAGGGGTGGTGGTGGTGGGTGAGTGTATGTATGTATATATATATATATATATATATATATATATGGTGTGTGTACATATGTATGTATGAGCTGTTCTGAGCACCCCCATTGACCATAATTGTCTAAACTTGGGGTGACTCGCTTTCCTTGGCGGTGAGGGGCAGAAGAGTGCCAATCTATAATATGCCTTCTGCCATATGAAGTGCCAAACCTGTATTTGCTCCCTTGGGTGGGGACCCGAGATCCCAGTTGTGTCCTGTTTCTCCCACCAGGCCTGGAAGAGAGACTTACTTAGGAAAGGAAGCTTGCCAAGGTCAAGGCACAGCTCCCCCAATGGGCTATCTTGATTTATTCCAGTTTATTTCAGCTGCTGGCCCCTATTACCTCCCCTGTCCCAGAGTTTATATAGATTTAAGAGGTGGAATTTCCCCCACTCCACCCTTAAAACACAGCACACAGCCCTAAAAGCTGCATTGTACATTGTGGAGGATAAGGAGGAACAACCCCAGGCAGAGGGACTGAAGAGAGGGTCAAACTCTTACCAGAAAGCTGTTATCCTTGGGATTGGTAGCCAGACTCAGGCCCAGCCTCATGTTGTCCTTGCGCTCAGACACGTTGGACAGCGTGACCCTTCCTGGAATGAGAAGTCCAGTGTGAGGTCCAGCTCTCCTCTGCTCAGAATCCGCTAGTGCCAGGCAGAGTCCCTTCCCCTTTCTCCCTGTTTTAGGCCTCAGTCTCTAGCATGTCTCGGTTCTCAGGCTTCAGTTTCCAAGGCCTGACCCAGACATGTCTCTATGCTTCCTCACAATCCCCTGTGGGAGCAGGAAATGGGGTCTCATAGAGGTCCTACAATCTGCCAAAGTCACACAGCAATGTATGTGGTGCTTTCTATCTACTGGGAGCATTTGCTCCTCCAGCCATGAGACTGAACCCAGCTTTTCCCTTGAGTGGCACCCAACAAACCTATAGGCCATACACCCATCTTAGCCTCTTCAGTGTAGTGTTCCTCACTTCCTCACATCCACGTCTTTTCCAAACCAACATGAAATGGACATATGACAGCTCTGAATCTTGTGCTCTAAGGCCCATCCCCTCCTCCTATTAGTACATGGTGTCTATTTCTCTCACAGGAGTCAATAAAAAGCCAATATGGCATGAATTGGAGCTTCCAGAGATGCCAACTCCAGTTCCAACTGCTCATTCTGGGCTCATTGGGAGCAAGATTATCAGTTGATTCACTGAAAGGAAAGTAGTGGCAGACTAAAACAGCTACAAGATCCAGGGCATCCCATAGGGTTTCCCCAAACACCACCAAGTCCTGAGTGCAGAGCCAGCTCCATCCACTCCCCTATTACCCCAGTTACACTGAATAAGCTCTTCTGGGTGGTTTTATTATACAAAGAAGAGGACGAAATAAGCTTGAATTCTCCAGAAGTAAGTGTGCCTGTGAATAAGCAGAGTAGAGTGTGAAGCCAACTGGCATTTTATTAAAACCCGGTATCTGTGTTTTTCTGCTGGGGGTGTCCTTAGCTGTGAGTGCTAAGAACTGAGGGGGTGACCTTCACTCAAGAACCAACCTTTACATTCGTCATAACTGGGACAGTAACAAGCTAGAGGAACAGGCCAGTGGGAGCAGAGACTAGACCTCAGAGGCAGGGCTCAGAGTGGGCTAGGGGTACTCTGTTTTGGGGGTGGTGGGTCCCTTTGATATCTCCTATTTGAAGTAAAGCTCATTGTGAAATGCAGTCCCTCTGGAGTGATTTCAGAATGAATGGCTAGCAAGCACCTGAGATTTTGTGGTGTCTGGTCATTCCTGTCTCCAGAGTGGTTTCCCAGGTCCATGGTTTCCAGCTCCCCAGGTAGTGCAGAGACTCTCACTCACTTCCCAATGGCACAGCTGGGACTTGCACCAGGCCCTTCTGTCTGTTAATTTAGGGAACCTGCCCTTTACCTTCCTGCCCTTTTCTGTCTCCTTTATCCTTCCTGTGACTCAAACTTTCATAAAGGCAACTTGTTGGGACCAGAGAGAAGGATGGGGCTTGGGGCCTACTTATGCTGCCTGTAGACTTGGGAATAGAATGAAGGACACCAGGTCCCTGTGGATGTGTCTAAAGGCTCAGCACAAGCCCCTTCTCACATGGGCTGCTTCCAGAGTACCACTCCACTCCTACCAGACTCTGCTCTCGGGAGACCTGACTCCCTCCTGCTAGGAGAGGAAAAGGCAGGGGGAGGGGATGTAGCACCTTGCACTGTCAGGGAGGTCTGAGCACCTCCTCAATCTTCCCTGCAGAGGGGAAAAGAACATTCCTGCCAGAGAGGCTCAGTGCCTGGAAGGGCCAAAAGAAACCGAGGATCAGGTTCCCCCCATAGGAGAAATTCCAGATGGTCTGGCTTGGAGCTGATGCATGGCTAGGAACCCCCCTAAAATCAAGGCCCCTGACTCCTCTGCCCTCCTACTACTCAGCCCTTCCCCTTTTTGCTTGCTAGGCTGAGCCTTTTCTATCAATGTCAGATGTGACTCCACCGCCTTTGGTATGAAATGTGGTTCCTACTGGACACTAGAGAGACCCACTCCACATAGCCAACTTTCTGTGCTTATCTAGCCAGATGAACCTCATTTTGTCTGTTCGAGGTCAGACCTCCCCTACATTCCTGTCCATGTCTCCTCTGATTTCCCACTTCTACAACTTTCCCCTGCTCTATCCCTTGTGCCCTCTCCCCTGCTCTTTGCTCTCATTGTGCCTGCCCAGCTCTCTGTTCCCCTTGTATTGGCATGGTAAGGGCTCAGGAGAGGTTGGTGGGTATATGAGACCTGTCATGGATGCCAGTACTTTCATCTCTCTGCAAGAGCTTCTGAGCCTCAGAAGGAACATGGGAGAAGTCAGTGGACAAGCAGCAATAACAGTGAAGCCACACAGGAACCCAGTTGGGCTTGTGCCAAGAAATAGTCACTTTTGGTGCAATATACAATGAGGACCCAACTCCAGGGCCATCACTTAGTCCATCCCCTAAATTCTCTCTCTCAGTCTCTCTCCTCTCTCTCTCTCTCACACACACATATCACTTAGTTCATCCCCTAATGTTCTCTCTCTTTTTTTCTCTCTCTCTCACACACATCCCTTAGTTCATCCCCTAATGTTCTCTCTCTCTCTCTCTCTCTCTCTCTCTCTCTCTCTCTCTCTCTCTCACACACACACACACACACACACAAAACACACACACACACACAAAACACACCCCAGGATCATCCTGCACAACAAGAAGAACAAGTAGTCCCCCTTGGGCTCCAGTTTCATGGGCTTCCACTTTGGTGTAGGCCTTTTTATCTCTATCCTGCTCTTGCTCTATCTCTTGAAGCTCTTTCATAGTCCCTTCACACCAGGCTCCTCCTGTATGTTTACGAGAGGAACACCCAAGCTCCTGGACCCTGGGGAGGTCAGATTGCTACAGCAAAGACTAATCTCAATGGCTTCAAGACCCACATGGAACTTTTATTTTTGGAGTGGTGCACCCAACTCAAGGCATAACTCCTGGTTCTGTGCACAGGGATCACTCCTGGCAAGGTTCAGGGGCCCTCCGTGTTGCCTGGGAAGGGGCCTGGATGCAAGGTAAGTGCTGTTCCCTTGTATAATCTCTCCACCCTCAAATGGAACTTTTGCTTCTTCCTGACCAGAAGGCCATGGCCCAGCCTCTTCTGAGCTTTTGCAAAATGTGAGTATATTAGAAAGAGGACATGTGCTTAATTGGTTGGAAAGGTGGTACTCAATTAGGTCATACATTACATCCTGAAAAATCACAGGGTCTGCATACATTGCCACAGGATTATCTTTACTTTGGAAGGACCATGCTGGGAAAAGTGGAGTGAGGAGTCCTGGGTTGGAATCAATAAACACTGACATAAGCTAATCCTCCTATATTTTAGAGAAGGTCCATGTTTTAGAATCTGACCATGATTTCCTCCTGCTGTGAGAGAAACACCTGCCCAGAGTGTTGGTGAATGAGTTAGGAAGAATAACAAGTGCACTGTGTGACACTGGCTAAGTTGCTTTTCTTGGGGCCTCAGCTTCCTACTCTGTAAAATGGTGGCCGGGTCCCCTATATGGCAGCTGGGTTGAGGCAGTGTGATTAAAGGGGTACAATAAAGCTTTCCACATTCTGGACAGTGCTTATTACCCAGGTTGAGCTTGGTGCAGTTCCCGTGGGTCACTGGACACTTGTACACGTCTCCTGTCTTCTGGTGGCCATTGGTTTCCAGGGGTGCACCCACGACCAGCCTAGAGAGATAAGAAGATGGAAATAAAGATGCAGGTGGTGGCACACCTTCATTGGTGAGGGATGCAGGGAATGATGAGGGACAGGAATCCTGGAGGAGTGACCCCCTTTTGGAGGGCCCCAGACTCAGTCCTTTGTCTCCTGGTAGGCAAGATGCTGGGCATTTAGGGTTGTATTGGGACTTTTGACTTTCTTCAGTTCTATAGAGATGTGGAGATGAGAGATGCACCTCAGATCTGGCCTCAGATGAATGAGGCTACCTGGGAGAAGGAGGAGGGTAGGAACCACATTTCCTACCAAAGGTGATGGAACTACATCTGGCATCTTGGAGGGGGTGGCGTTTAATCTGGGCCTTCACAGAGGAATATGAGTCACATAATGGGAGGATGGCCATGATGTTCACCTAGATCATATAACTCTGGCTTTCCAGGACTACAGGGATCTCATCCTCAACTTCTCTGCCAGCCTTTGTGATTCAGGCCATGACTGTCACCTGGGCCCTGAGGTCTTGCTCAGGGTAAACCACACAACCAGTGGGGCCACCCAGCTATGCATTTGTGATCTCTTTGGGGAAAGGATGTTTAAGTGAGAGCAGAGTTAGTGAGGTCTGAGGAAGTGGCACACAAGGGGAGGCCTAGGAAAGTCAGGAGCATAGCTGGGAGTGATGACACAGCCACATACCACAGAACCTTCCCTCGGGCCACTGGAGGGAGGTGAGGAGGGGCTCAGTGGCACATTCTCATGGGAGCACAACCCCACATCTTGACTTGGGATGTCATAACGATGAGAGTCTGTTGTGGTGAGCCAGCTGGGTGTGTGGACTTGGCATTCACCCCCAGGGAACACATCTGTCTTTCCTTCAGACCTGATTTTGGAGAAGCAGAGCCCTACCATGCTGTCCACCTGATCAAGCCACCCTTTTGCCTGGGGGGGCCTGCAGAAGGGACTCACCCTGAAACTCAGAGGAGGACCTACTCCAGCCTGCCTGGTCTTTAATAAAAAGGACCTTGAGACAGAAGACCAGGGAAGCAGCTTCACTTTGGTGTCCAGGCGAAGTCCTGACATGAGGCTTTTTTTTTTCTTCCATTTCCTGTCACCCTTGCCTATTCTGTCAGCACCTTGGACAAATCTGGAAACTAGTGAGTCTTGGGAGTCAAAAAGGCTCTCAGTTTTCACTGTTTGAATGGGAGAGACTGAACTAGAGAGTCTCCCACCAAGAGGTGACTGTGTGTAAAATAAAAATATGAATCCTTGAGTAAGATGAGTCCACTCCAGGCATAGTTTCTAACCCTGGTGGATGGGTCTGATGAAGCAGGGTAGCTACTACAGAGAAATAATACCAAGGCAGTTAGGACAGATTCATTGGAGTTAATCTGCTTTTTGCCCAGTGGCCTTCCTGCCTCTTGGCCTCTCTCTGCCATGTGCTGCTTCTCTCAGGTCCAAAGCCAAACTCCTTTCTTTAGTCCAACCAACTCCCAATCTCAAGTGGGGGAGGTCAAGACATTTACAAAAGTGGGTTTCACATCTCAAAGGAAGAGGTTTAGGGAAAAAAGGAAGTTGAGAGAACACTTTTGTTAGGGGTTGATTACTGGGTATTATTACCTTAGGGCTGTTCTGTAAGGAGAAGAGCTAAGGCTCCCAGACCCTAGATAAGTGGTGTTTGAGCAAGTGAAAACTGGAGATCCAGCAGTTCTCCAGCATCCTATATCCCAACCTGCCTCAACCCTGTGACCTAAGGAAGATGTAATCTCTGGGTTTCTGTTTTACTAAGGGGAGAGGAGAAGGCTTCAGGGAACTCCTACACCTCCGTTTCTCAGTGCCATTGAGGAAAGAACGGGAGGTCTGAGGTAGAAGTTAATAGAGCTCTGTTTGAAATTAAGAGTCTATGAAATACGAGTAAGGTTTCTGCCCCGGGGATCAGATAATGACTGCTTCTAAATATATCCCCTGATTAAGCATGCCTAGTTCTGACTGGCAAAAATTAATTGGACCCATAAAATCTGTTTGTCTAGACGTTATGATTTCTGGCTACTTAATTCTGGGAGGGACTGGGCAGCTAGAGTGGTGCAGCTCTTTTTAAACAGGAAAGAAAGAAAGAAAGAAAGAAAGAAAGAAAGAAAGAAAGAAAGAAAGAAAGAAAGAAAGAAAGAAAGAAAGAAAGAAAGAAAGAAAGAAAGAAAGAAAGAAAGAAAGAAAGAAAGAAAGAAAGAAAGAAAGAAAGAAAGAAAGAAAGAAAGAAAGAAAAAGAAAAGAAAGAAAGAAAGAAAGAAAGAAGGAAGGAAGGAAGGAAGGAAGGAAGGAAGGACAGAAAGAAAGAAAGAAAGAAAAAGAAAGAAGAAAGAAAGAAAGAAAGAAAGAAAGAAAAAGAAAGAGAAAAAGAAAGAAAGAAAGAGAGAAAGAGAGAAAGAAAGAAAGAAAGAAAGAAAAAGAGAGAAAGAAAGAAAGAAAGAAAGAGAGAAAGAGAAAGAAAGAAAGAGAGAGAAAGAAAGAAAGAAAGAAAGAGAGAAAGAGAGAAAGAAGAAAGAAAGAAAGAAAGAAAGAAAGAAAGAAAGAAAGAAAGAAAGAAAGAAAGAAAGAAAGAAAGAAAGAAAGAAAGAAAGAAAGAAAGAAAGAAAAAGAAAGAAAAAGGAGGGTCTGAGAGCCGGACTGGGGTCAGGCGAGTTGGCCTGGGCTTCAGGCTGCTATTCTGGCTGCTGTGGTCAACCTAGCTGCAAAACTCTTCCCCAAGGGCGTTGCTGCAGGCCCACTGTGATAGGAAAGTTGCTCCATGGAGCTATGAGCACAAAACACTTCTGGGAGAGTCAGGCCCAGAAGGGTCTAGATTAGGAAAGCTGGGCCACCTTCTAGAGAAGCGACTCCAATAAGTCTTCTAGGAAGCACTCAACAGCCAGACAAGTAACACTCACATGCTGTGTTCATGGAGGTTGGCTCTGAGATCCCACTGCTAGGTTGGTGGCTCACCAACACTGAGTTGCTTCAGCTTTCTCCCTCAAGAGCCCTTTTCACCTGAGGAATTTTTACATGACCTGGGTATATAGGTCTACAAATCAAACATACCTGCTAATTAACCATGAAACTTATTTTACAATTACTCCCAGTCAGTTATATGACTTCATATAGGGTTGTAATCCAAAGTAGCTAAACCCTAACCTAGGGGAGGTCTTTGGGCTGAAATATGGCTCCATCTGTCACCCTACTGACCATACTGGCTCTGTTCTGCCTGTGACCTTGATATGCCATTGAGCTTCCCAGGCATTTTTTTTTTTTTTTTTTTTTTGGTTTTTGGGCCACACCGGCTGTGCTCAGGGGTTACTCCTGACTGTCTGCTCAGAAATAGCTCCTGGCAGGCACCGGGGACCATATGGGACACCGGGATTTGAACCAACCACCTTTGGTCCTGGATCGGCTGCTTGCAAGGCCAACGCCGCTATGCTATCTCTCCGGGCCCTCCCAGGCATTTCTTAGCTGTAATGGAGGTTGAAAATTCCTACACATGGGTATAGAAATCAGTGCAAGTATTTTGGAAACAGCATTACCTTTGAAGGGAAAAAATGTCAACCGAAAATTGTGGGTCATCTTATACATCAAGTATATACCGAAAAAAGTTTTGATATGCGGCTAAATGAAAATTGTCTGGATATTACCACGAATCGAATTTTCCAACTCGATCCTGCACCAATCACTGCAAGGCCGCTTGAACCGCCTCTCTAACTCAGCCAATACAAGCAGGCTTTTGATGCATGCAAATTAGACAATGTTCTGGACCAGAATTTACACTGTCAAAAGCCTGCTCAGATTGACCAGAGTCAGAGAGGAAGTCTATGACAGCATAACCTTTGGACTTTTGCTTGTTGTGATTGGCTCACTGTGGTACATACAGTTGCAGCACAGGAACGTTCTGTCTGATGCAGCGAATATAGGCCTAAACCTATGTTTTAACTGCAAAATTAGGGGTTGTCTTATACGCCTGGTTGTCTTATATGCCAAAAAATACAGTATTTCTGGGTATTTATCAGAAGACTGAAAAAATATCAACATAAGAAGTTCCGGGGTCAGCGAGGTGGCGCTAGAGGTAAGGTGTCTGCCTTGCAAGTGCTAGCCAAGGAAGGACCGCGGTTCGATCCCCCCGGCGTCCCTATGGTCCCCCCAAGCCAGGGGTGATTTCTGAGCGCTTAGCCAGGAGTAACCCCTGAGCATCAAATGGGTGTGGCCCGAAAAACAAAAAAACAAAAACAAACAAACAAAAAAGAAATTCCATCCACGCCTATGCTTATTGCTGTTATTTATTATAGCCAAACTATAGAAGTAATCAAAGTACTTATTGATAGATGTCTGGATAAAGAAGAATGTTTTGATTTATATGATGAAATCCTATTGAATTATAAACAAGACAAAATTGCCATTCAGAGTAAAACAGAAGGAAATTGAAGGGTATGGGAAGGGAGAAAAGTCAGAAGGAGAAAGCAAGTATTGGATGGTTTCAATTGAACTCTAGGTGTCCAATATAAAGACAGAAAATTTTTGAACAGCAAAAATTAAGTATAAAAACAAACCAGAGAAAACTAATATTATAATCTAGGCTATGTGAGAGGAAGAGTTGGAGAGTTAGAGATTAGGTGGGGGTCTGGAAAGGCTTATGAATTCAAAAATATCTACTATGAACAAAGAGTAAGTCATCTTAATTCTATAGAAACAATGGAAATCAAACACAATATGACAACTGCTATAAAACACTAGAGACAAATATAAGATATGTGATAACAAAGTATCAGAAGAATAGATTCAGAGCAAGGAGAATGTAGAAGAGAAGGAGACAATAGTATGAAATATAGGAAATAGACATATTCCAGGGGTTGTGGAGAATGCAGGTAGGGCAGTGGTCTTGATGTATGAGGATGCCTAGGTTTCTATCAGCCTTGGCTACATCCCTCCACACCTGCTTACAACCATGACTTTTGTTCAGGAGATAAAAAAAACATGAAACACACTCCCCCTAAATGAAAACTCATATTCTAAGATGCTTTTGTGAAAATTAGGATCAGGGACTGGAGAGATAGTACAGCAGATATGGCACTAGTCTTTCATGCAGCTAACCCCAATTCGATCCCCAGCCCAAAATGTAGTACTCCAAGTACCACCAAGAGAGACCCCAGAGCACAGAGCCAGGAGTAAGCCTGAGCAATGCTATGTGTGGCTCAAAATTCAAAAATGATAAGAACAAACATGTTCAACCTTCTCAAATACCCTCCTGATTTCTGTACACCCTTTATCATGGATGACTGGGGCATGTTGCAGATTCAAAGGCACCTAAAGTAGAAGCGATGCAAGTGAGGCACTTGATCACTTCCTAGAAGTCATAGGTCCTCCTGACAATGGCCAATAGGTGAGTCAGTAGACTCCTGCCTTGGCCCCATGACCGGCTTCATTCTTTTCTCCCATGCCCCATCTCCATCTCTCTGATCCCTGAGAAGGCAGGAGAATAGGGCTTAGTATATCCTGTTCTAGATGCACAAACTGGAGCACTGAGTCAAGCTCTCTTGGTGGTGGCATGGGTTCGGGATTAGTTCCCCAGGGCAGCATCCATAGATGTTTCTCTATAACCAAGGGTGGGCTGGGCCAGGCATTCAGGAACCTGGAATTTATGTGCATCCACGGGCAAAATGAATACAGTAAAAACACCAGAGTCACCCCCCAAGACTAGTCAAATTGCTTCTGAGATCTGCCAGTGCTCACTATAGCTGCCTTATACAGCCATGGAATCTGGGAGTGGGGACGGGGGACGGACACCCTGATAACACTGTGAATCCCAAAGGTCAAATGGGCACTCAGCACTCCTTTGTGGCTCTGGGCTGTGACTCACCCATTGGAGGCAGGGAACCTAGAGTAGCTTGCAGGGGGGCTTGATACAAGTTCCAAGCCTCTCACTGGCCTGGGGGAGGTTCCTGAGGCAGGATGAGGCTCTGGGTGTTAGGCATCTAGGACCCAGATGCCAGAGGGCAGGTGCCCCTGTGCCCACCTCTCACTGTCTACCACAAAGACTGTAATGACTTGCCTGGCTCATCCATCCCCTTTCCTCCTTTTATATTAATTTATTTAAAAAAATTTTTTTTAATTTATTTAACATTTTTGAAAGTTCACCCTGAGGACTTCAAGGGAAACTTCTCCTGCACCTGTCTGCCTGTGTTTCTGAATCCCTGAATGTCTCCTCAGAGGCCTAGGGAGCGCACCCTCAAAAAGCTGCATTTTGAAGCTGCCCAGTGAGTAAATTCTGGCTGTGGGGGTCGCCGTCCAATAAGCTGAGCTCTCTGGCCTGCGGAGACTCCGCCCTGCTCTGCCTTTGTTCACTCTGAGGACTTCAAGGGAAACTTCTCCTGCGCCTGTCTGCCTGTGTTTCTGAATCCCTGAAGGTCTCCTCAGAGGAGACGCACCACCAAAAAACTGTCAACTAAAGAGGCAGCAGAAGAGCCATAACCACGCACTCTTTCTAACCAACGAACCCCACCACAACACGCAGGAAAAACCACACGACAAGCGTGACAATGGGGAAACCTTGCAGGCAAACACCAGGCACAGAGAATGAAGACAAAAGCTTGGATGACCTAATAAATTCCAACCACCTGATTAACCTCTAGGATAAGGAACTTAAAATAGCAATATGGAAGATGTTTGAAGAACTCAAAGAAAGCATAGATCGATATGAACAGAACACAAAGACAGAAATCAGAAAACTCCAAACTGAAATAACAGATCTGAAAAACATGGTAGCTCAACTGAAAACCTCAATGGATGGCCTCACCAGCAGGGTATCAGCAGCTGAGGAGAGAATCTGAGTACTGGAAGATGTGATGCAGAAAAACTCAACACAACAGAAGAAATTGGAAAAGAACCTTAAGATAAACGAACAGGCAATGGAAAAAGTACTCAAGGAATGTGAACAGATGAAAATAGAAGTCTTTGATAAACTCAACAGAAACAACATAAGAATCATTGGAGTCCCAGAGACCCAGGTAGGAAATCTCCAGGAAGAATCAACCATCAAAGGCATCATCAAAGAGATACTCCCAGAGTTAAAGACTACATGTAATCAAATCCTGCATGCCCGAAGAGTACCAGCTAAAAGAGACCCACAGAAAAACACCCCAAGACACATCCTCATTACAATGACAAATCCCACAGATAGAGATAGAATACTGAAAGCAGCAAGATCAAAAAGGGAAATTACATTTAAAGGAGCATCCCTAAGACTTACAGCAGGCATGTCACAAGAAACTCTCAAGGCTAGAAGACAGTGGTGGGATATTGTGACAAGACTGAATGAAATGGATGCCTCACCGAGAATACTGCACCCAGCCTGACTCACATTCAGGTTTGAAGAAAGAAAACATAGCTTTATGGAAAAACAACAGCTCAGAAACTTCACAGATGATAAACCAATCTTAAAGGAAAAACTGACAGGTCTACTCTAAGACAAGAGAGACCAACAAACACAGCAAACTTATCTACAAAGATGACATTAAATCCTATGACAATCATCTTCCTCAATGTCAATGGACTAAATTCACCAATTAAAAGACACAGAATGGCAAAATGGGTCAAAAAGATGAATCCAACCTTCTGCTGCCTACAAGAAACACATCTGAGTAGTCAGAACAAACATAGACTCAAAATCAAAGGGTGGAGGAAAATCATCCAAGCAGAAATCACTCTCAAAAAAGCTGGGGTGTCCATATTAATATCTGATAACACCAACTTTATACTCAGAAAAGTGGTAAGGGACAAAGATGGACACTATGTACTAATCAAGGGATATGTGCAACAGGAAGAAATCAGACTATTAAACATATATGCACCCAATGAGAGACCAGCAAATTATCTAATACAATTACTGACAAATCTGAAAGAAGAAATCAATAATAACACAATAATTGTGGGAGACCTCAACATGGCCCTATCAACACTTGATAGATCAACCAGACTGAAACCCAACAAAAACATACTAGCCCTGAAAAGTGTAATGGAAGAAAGAGGACTAGTAGATATATATAGGACACTCCATTCCAAAAAAACCTGGATACACATTCTTCTCCAATGTACATGAGTTATTCTCCAGGATAGACTACATGCTGACACATAAAACATACCTCCATAAAATCAAGAGGATAGAAATCTTGCAGGCTACCTTTGCTAACCACAAGGCTCTGAAATTAGATGTGAACTATAAAGCCACACAGAAGAAAAACTTTAACAATTGGAAATTAAACACCCTGCTACTGAACAACCAGTGGGTCTGAGATGAAATCAAAAAGGAAATCAAAACTTTCCTGGAAACAAATGATAATGAAGACACAAACTACCAGAATCTATGGGACACAGCAAAAGCAGTCCTGAGAGGAAAATTTATAGCTCTACAAGCACACATCAGGAAGGAAGAAGGGGCATACCTGAATAACTTAATGACACAGCTCAAAAAATTAGAAAATTACCAACAAAAGGAACCAAAAATAGGGAGACAGAAGGAAAAAACAAAGCTGAAAGCAGAACTCAATAAAGTGGAAAACTAAAAAAAAAAAAAACAAAAAACAAAAAAAACAATCTGAAAGATCAACGAAAGCAGAAGTTGGCTCTTTGAAAAAATAAACAAGATTGATAGACCATTGGCAAAACTTACAAAGAAAGAGAGAGAGAGAAATCTGATAGCCCATATTAGAAATGAAAAGGGGGAGATCACGACAGATATTGCAGAGATCCAAAGGGTAATCAGAGACTTCTTTGAGAAACTTTATGCTACTAAACATGAGAACCTAGAAGAAATGGAAAAATTCTTGGACACATATAACCTTCCACATTTAAGTAAGGAGGATGTAGAATATCTAAACACCCCCATCACTACTGAGGAAATTAAAACTGTAATTAAACATCTGCCCAAAAAGAAAAGCCCAGGCCCAGATTGATTTCCTATTGAATTTTTTAAATCTTTCAAGAGGAGCTACTACCAATCCTAGCCAGGCTCTTCCATGAAATTGAAAAATCAGGAACACTCCCAAACAGCTTTTATGAAGCCAGCATCACCTTGATACCAAAACCAGACAGAGATGCTGCCAAAAAAGAAAATTACAGACCAATATCCCTGAAGAACGCTGATGCAAAGATCTTCAACAAAATCCTGGCAAATAGGATCGAATGCATCATCAAGAAGATCATACACTACGACCAAGTAGGTTTCATCCCAGGAATGCAAGGATGGTTTAACCTTTGTAAATCTATCCACATCATACACAACATCAACAAGAAGAAAAATAAAAAGCACATGATCATATTAATAGATGCAGAGAAAGCATTTGATAAGGTCCAACACCCATTCTTGATCAAAACTCTCAGCAAGATGGGAATGGAAGGAACTTTTCTCAATCTAGTTGAAGCCATCTACCACAAGCCAATGGCAAATATTATCCTCAATGGAGAAAAACTAAAAGGCTTTCCTCTAAATTCTGGTACAAGACAAGGCTGTCTGCTCTCACCACTCCTCTTCAACATAGTACTGAAAATTCTTGCTGTAGCGATCAGGCAAGAAAAAGATATCAAGGGAATTCAGATAGGAAAGGAAGAAGTCAAGCTCTCATTGTTTGCAGATGACATGATACTCTACTTAGAAAACCCTAAAGACTCTACCAAAAAGCTTTTAGAAACAATAGACTCATAGAGCAAGGTGGCAGGCTACAAAATTAACACACAGAAATCAATGGCCTTTTTATACACCAATAATGATAGGGAAGAGAAGGAAGTCAAGAAGGCAATCCCATTCACAATAGTGCCACACAAACTCAAATATCTTGGAGTCAACTTGACCAAAGATGTGACGGACCTATACAAAGAAAACTATAAAACTCTGCTCCAAGAAATAAGAGAGGACACTCAGAAATGGAAGCACATACCCTGCTCATGGACTGGCAGGATTAACATCATTAAAATGGCAATACTCCCCAAAGCATTATACAGATTTAATGCGATCCCCTTAAAAATAACCATGGCATTCTTCAAAGAAGTGGATCAGTCACTTATGAAGTTCATCTGGAACAATAAACACCCTCGAATAGCTAAAGCACTCCTAGGGAAAAGGAGAATGAGAGGCATTACTTTCCCCAACCTTAAACTGTACTACAAAGCAATAGTTATCAAAACAGCACGGTATTGGAATAAAGACAGACCCTCAGATCAGTGGAATAGGCTTGAGTTCTCAGACATTGTCCCCCAGACATACAATTACCTAATTTTTGACAAAGGAGCAAGAAATCCTAAGTGGAGCAGGGAAAACCTCTTCAACAAGTGGTGCTGGCAGAACTGGTTAGCCACTTGCAAAAAAACGAACATAGACCCTCAGTTAACATCATGTACAAAGGTAAAATCCAAATGGATTAAAGACCTTGATATCAGACCTGATACCATAAGGTATATAGAACAACACGTCAGTAAAACACTCCATGACATTGAGACTAAAGGCATCTTCAAGGAGGAAATTGCACTTTACAGACAAGTGGAAGCAGAGATCAACAGATGGGAATACATTAAACCGAGAAGCTTCTGCACCTGAAAAGAAATAGTGCCAGGATACAAGAGTCATCCACCGAGTGGGAGAAATTATTCACCCAACACCCATCAGATAAAGGGCTAATATCCAAAATATACAGGGCACTGACAGAACTTTACAAGAAAAAAAAATCTAATCCCATCAAAAAATGGGGAGAAGAAATGAACAGACGCTTGATAAAAAAAGAAATACAAATGACCAAAAGGCACATGAAAAAATGCTCCTCGTCACTAATCATCAGGGAGATGCATATCAAAACAATGATGAGATACCACCTCACACCACAGAGATTAGCGCACATCACAAAAAATGAGAACAATCAGTGCTGGCGCAAATGTAGAGAGTAGGAACTCTTATCCACTGCTGGGGGGAATGCCATCTAGTCCAACCTCTGTGGAAAGCGATATGGAGATTCCTCCAAAATCTGGAAATTGAGCTCCCATTCAACCCAGCTATTCCACTCCTAGGGATATACCCTAAGAACACAAGAACACAATACAAAAACCGCTTCCTCACACCTATATTTATTGCAGCACTATTCACAATAGCCAGGCTATGGAAACAACCAACATGCCCTTCAACAGACGAATGGCTAAAAAAATTATGGTACATATACACAATGGAATATTATGCAGCCGTCAGGAGAGATGAAGTCATGAAATTTTTCTATACATGGATGTACATGGAATCTATCATGCTGAGTGAAATAAGTCAGAGGGAGAGAGAGAGAGAGATGCAGAATAGTCTCACTCATCTATGGGTTTTAAGAAAAATAAAAGTCATTTTGCAACAATCCTCAGAGACAATGAGAGGAGGGCTGGAACTTCCAGCTCACTTCATGAAGCTCACCACAAAGAGTGGTGAGTGCAGTTATAGAAATAACTACACAGAGAACTACCATAATCATGTGAATGAATGAGGGAACTGCAAAGCCTGTCTAGAGTACAGGTGGGGGTGGGGTGGGATGGAGGGAGATTTGGGACATTGGTGGTGGGAATGTTGCACTGGTGAAAGGGGTGTTCTTTACATGACCAAAACCTAATCACAATCATATATGTAATCAAGAGGTTTAAATGAAAAAGTTTCAAATAAAAAATTAAAGAATTGTTTTTAAAAATTAGAGAAAATAAATTAAATAAAAAAGTACATTAAAGCACCATGATTTACAAAGCTATGTATAGTTCGGTTTTAGACATGCTATGTTTCAGCACCAGTCCTTCCGTCAGAGTCAGTTTTCCTTCACCAATGTCCCCAGATCCTGTCTACCCACTACTCCTAGTCTACCATCTTGACAAGCACATTTTATGTGACTTACTCCAAAGAGTGCTCTCAACACCCAGATGACTCAGCAACAGCCTGCTGGCAAGGCAGATCACTCCACATCTAATGGTGTGCTGAAACTAGAGGATGCACCACATCATCTGCGATGAAAGAAATAGAATCCAGAATCTTTAAATATAGGAACCTGATACCAACAACAGCTAAAGTGTGAAAAAGTTTCACCGGGACCACGGAGAATGACTCGGGTTTGGACAGACTGGTTTGCCTGGAGCCCAGAGTCGGTCTTATGCCAATAAACCTCCGGGGTGAGGTCTTTTTGTAATCAGGCCAAGGATATTTGTTTCTGTTTCCCCCATATGTTTCTGGACCTATGCAAACAACAGCGATGGCCACTGTCACACTTTTACTATTTTTTTTTCTTTATCCTTTATCCTTTAAGAAAAAAAAACAATTTACTGAACTTAAAAACAAATAACTGTAATAGAATACCTGTCTCAAATACAGGCAGGGATTGGGAGGGGGGAATTTTACACTCGTGAAGGGGGGTGATCTGTTTGTGACTGTAACCCAACTATAATCATGATACTTAAATAAAATATTAATTAAAAGAAAAAATAAAAGGCACATTTAAGAGTTTTGTGGTTGTAATTTGGATCTCGTATTTTTAGTGGTTTGTATGTAGACCTATACTCTACCCCCATATTACTGATGCCCTCATTACTTTCCTTTCTTATCTTCTTCCTTTCTGCATTCATTAATTTTCTTCTCTGTTTTTCTCCTCCCTAGACTCTGGGGTCAAAAGTGATCTAGGTATTCTCTCTTTACTTTATTACTTTCCCTCATCCAGTTATTCTTGATATCACAGATAAGTGAGATACTGTTTTTGTCCTTTTTCTGGCTTATTTCACTCAACATAATATCTTTTAGGTCCAACTAGGTTGCAGCAAATTGCAGACTTTCATTGTTCTTTGCAGCTGCATAATATTCTTTTGTATGGAAATATTCCACATATTTCAAGATATACCACATCTTTATAATCTGTATATAAATCTGTTGTTGACAGGATTGATTCTCTATCTTAGCTTAGGGGTAAAATGAATAATGTATTCACTATTGTGTCCTATTGGGGTTAGAAATGCCAAAGTGGAATTGCTGGGTCACACAGCAGTTTAATTCTTAGTTAACTAAGGATTCTCCGTACTGTTTTCCATAGGAGTTGAACCAGGCAACATTCCCACCAGTCGTGGTTGAGTGTTCCTTTTCCACCACATCCCAGCACACACAGAACATACTCAGTATTTTTGATATCTGCCATTTTCATTGGTGTGACATGGTATCTCATTATTGTCTTGATCTGAATTTCCCTAATAATGAAGTTATGTAGAGCATTTTTTCATGTGTTTATTGGCCATCTGCCTGCCTTTCTCTGAGAAGTGTCTGTTCATTGCCTCTCCCAAATTTTTAAATAGGGTTTCGAATTTTTTTATCTTTGTGAGTACTATATATTCTGAATATCAACATTTTATCTGATGTGTTGAATGCCAATATTTTTCCCATTCAGTTAGCTGTCTTTTAGTTTTAGACTGTATTTCTTTTGCCACGAAGCAACTTTTTAATTTGTCCCATTTGTTTATTTATTTATTTATTCTATTGCTTTTGCCAATGGCATCATGTCCTTAAAGCCTCATTTGGGGTCCAAATCTTGGAGCATTTTGCTTGTGTTTTTCTTTTTTGGGGGGGAGGTTACACCTGGTAGTGCTCACGGGTTACTCCTGGCTCTACACTCAGAAATCGCTCCTGGCAGGCTTGGGGAACCATATGGGATGCCGGGATTTGAACCACTGTCCTTCTGCATGCAAGGCAAATGCCCTACCTCCATGCTATCTCTCTGCCTTGCTTGTGTTTTTCTTGATGTACTTTATAGTGCCTATAAAGTTGTACTCTGTTGTACTTTGAATTGTGAACTTTAAAAAAAATTATTTTATTGAAACCATTGTGATCTAGAAAGTCCATGAATTGTGAACTTTTGTGTAGGGTTTAACTTTAGTTTTCTATGCATGGTTTCCCCAGTACCATTTGAAAATGCTGTCTTTACTCAGCATCATGTTCTCAGCTCCTTTCTCAAAAAAGTTCTATCCCTTGGGGCCGGAGTGGTGGCACAGTGGTAAGGCGTTTTTGCCTTGTACACGTCTGACCTAGGACAGACTGTGGTTCAATCCCCAGCATCCCATTTGGTCCCCCAAGCCAGGAGTAACCACTCAGAATCACTGGGTGTGGCCCAAAATTAAAGAAAAAGTTCTGTCCCATCTCCCATTTCTCTTTTTTATTTATTTAAAATATACATTATAGTTGACATAGTTGATCATAATACATTTGTTTCCAGATAAGAGAAAGCAAAGTCATTCAAAATAGAAAGAAAATATAAAAATTAATATGGAAGAGAAGAAAAAAATAAAAAAGGCACATTTGTAAAATTATTGTATTTCCAATGAAGTCATTAATAAAATGGCAGATTTAGTAAGCTCTTGTTAGCTGTGCATTTGGGTGTTCCTGTAGGGATGACAGCATCAAACAAATGAAGTTCTCCAGAAATTCAAAGCACTATTACTAATACTATGACTTTTAGGAGCATGCTGCCAGGTCTTCTGAAAGAAGGATGATAGGAGGGAATAGGGTACCCGTACTTGCTCCCAAAAGCCCTGGTGATATTAGCCCCAAAACTGGTATACTTGAAGTGTGGTCAAATTGATGTTTCCGAAAATAATTGTAGAGGATCAGTGACGAGGTAGGGCCATTGTGATTCTCACGAACTCTGATTGATGGAGGAAGCAAGCATGGCTTTGGCAGAGTGAGGGGTTGGCCTACCTTCTCCTCCCAAAATGGCTAGCTATCTGCTGTGTGGGCTGGTGTAGCCCTAATCTTTCATGGCTTGGTTTACATCTTATTTGAGAAAAGAGTGAGTTTATGGATCTGGCCCCATCAAATATGGCCCCATTTCCCTTCCAAGGTAATTTCAGTCTTTTTTTTTTTTTTTTGGTTTTTGGGCCACACCCGGTAACGTTCAGGGGTTACTCCTGGCTATGTGCTCAGAAGTTGCTCCTGGCTTGGGGGACCATATGGGACACCGGGGGATCGAACCGCAGTCCGTCCAAGGCTAGCACAGGCAAGGCAGGCACCTTACCTTTAGCGCCACCACCCGGCCCCTAATTTCAGTCTTTATACTTTTTTCCTTTTTGGTTTTGGGTCATACCCAGCTGGATTCGAGGTTTATACCTAGTTTTGCACTTAGGACTCACTCCAGTTGGGCAGTTGGGGCTCTGGGAACCATATGGGATGCTGGGATGGAACCTAGGTTGATTGTGTGCAAGGCCAACTACCTACTGTAATATCTTTCTGGCCTTTTAATGGAAACACACCCAATAGGAAAAAAAGTAAAGTATACCTAAATATGCGCAGATATCTGTGCAACGTGTACTTGTGAACAACTGCTCATCTTAATATGGAACAATTTAGAACAATTGCAGTCTTGTTTTTTTTTTCCCCAGATGAAACATGAATTGAAATAGGACGATTTATTTTTTAGGGGATCATAATTTGGTAGTGCTCAGAGACACTCCTGGTGGTGCTGGGGATTAAGCTGGTGTGGCCTAGTGCAAAGCAAGTGCCTTCAATCTCTGTACTTATCTCTAACTCAGAATTTGATCATTTGACATTAGTGCACTATCCAGCATAGCCTTCCTGCTTATCCCATCCTGGAGATAATCTCTTTAAGAACTGGCACAAATTCCCACCTGCTTCAGGAAGCCCTCCCTGATTACTTCTGGCTTCCCCTGGAAATCTGAGTCCGTGCTGCTGGCTGCACCTGGTGTCTGAGTGGCAAGTTCTGGAGATGTCCTATCTGCCTACTGCACTCCATCGGGAGTTCTGGAAGGACCCTGATGAGGAAGTGTGCAGAAATTCATTAGCGCTTTGATCTGTCTATAGCAGCAGCTGGTTTGGAAGCTTTTGGTATTGCCTAGAAGATCGCCCATATCCAATGGCTGTTGAAAGAGAAGTAGCTTCTGTACATGAGGTTCAGTAGAGTGAGTCAACTTCCATCCGCAGTCGATGCTGTTACCTACGTTGGGTTCCATTTTCTTTCCCCCACTGGTCCTCATTTCTCTTTGGGGATGCAGGGGATGTGTCTATGTCTCTTTTCTAGGGACCAAGCACAGCCCTCAGGCTAGTTTTACTCCCTCACTATACTGACTGAGACAAGCAATGCGTTAATCATTTCCAGAGTGACTCACAGGACTTCTTGAAACTTAGGTCCTTAGGGTCCCCAATGTTTTATTTGGTGGGGGGCACACCCAGCCATTGCAGGACTTACTTCTGGCTCTGTGCTCAGAAATTACTCCTGGAAGGTTTAGTTGGGGAACATATGGGATACCGGAGATCAAACCTGGGTCAGTTGTATGAAAGGCAAATGCCCTACCCACTCTACTATTGCTTCAGCTCCAAGGAACCCCTTATTTTCTGGGTATTATAGTGTGTGGATGTAGGTCTGACAAGTAAGTTAATCTAGGTAAAAGCCTAAACAAAGGTTTCCCAAATTTCCTCTTCCTAGTAACTTCTTCCTTTGAGATGTAAAAGCCCATAGGATAGTTACTGGGACTGGGAGTTGGTTTGCATAAAGAAAGGAGTTCTGGCTTGGGGGGGGGGAGAGAGAGAGAGAGAGAGAGAGAGAGAGAGAGAGAGAGAGAGAGAGAGAGAGAGAGAGAGAGAGGAGAGAGAGGAGAGAGAGGAGAGAGAGAGGAGAGAGAGGAGAGAGAGAGGAGAGAGGAGAGAGGAGAGAGAGGAGAGAGGAGAGAGAGAGGAGAGAGAGGAGAGAGAGAGGAGAGAGAGGAGAGAGGAGAGAGAGAAAGGAGAGAGAGAGAGGAGAGAGAGAGAGAGAGAGAGAGAGAGAGAGCACATAGCAGAGAGAGGCCATGAAGTAAAAGCAGGCTGACTCCAGTTAATCTTTTGACTGGCCTGGTATTATTTCTCTGCCACTACCCTGCTTCACCAGAGCCGTCCGCCTAAGGGGCTAGAAACCCAGTGCCTGGGGCAGTCTCACTCAACTCGTGGATTTTTATATTATTTTTATTTTACATTGACATTGCTGCAGCCACCTGTGATGAGAAGGGTATATATGGATACTCTGAGAAGAGAGAGGACTTAAAGAAATATCAAGAGAAGAAGCTGATAGTGAAGATTTTGTGAACTCTGTATCAAACTATACATGAGTCATGAACTTCTCAGATACATAAGCAATGATTTTATAAACTGGGTAAGCCTGTGTGAGATTCAGGTACCGATAGGTATAACCACCTGCTAGTCAATAACAAGTATACGTTGACCATATAAATTCCATACAGAAGTGGCTCTACGAGGCAACCAACTTGAGTGAGAGAGGAACAAAGTCTTCTCCAGCTCCCACACCATCTGGGGCAGATCCTTCCTGCATGAGTGGTGGGAGGATTCACAGGCACCACATATATGCTTTCCCTCTGGTCATTTAATAAAGGCATAATACTGTGCCGTGGCCCAGTCGTGTGGGAACAGAAACGCTCTTGTTGTGAGTGCAACCGACTTCAGTAGCCCCTTGGACAGGAGCCCTGTCCTCCAGATGTCCCTGATTACCTGGTAAATAGCCTGGAGGATTGTCAGTGCTGAAGGAAACAGGGAAGTTTCTTGTTTAACCTAGTCTGTCCCAGTGGGGTCTTAGAGAAGCCAAGTGGAAAGTCGCTGAGTTTGAGGACCCAGAGCAGATGGTGGTAGAATGCAGGCATTTGGGTTCTGACTCCTGTGAGGTGCTCCTCGTGTCTAGAGGCAGGTGGGATCCCCCAGGATCAGTTTAGCCCTGAGCTGGTCATGTCTGGGAAGCTGTGGGCAGCTATACTTGCCAGCAGACAGAGACAGTGAAGGTCATGGGTAGGAGGTGCTTGGAAAAGGAAGGTGAAGCTTCCAACTACCACTGCCCAGAGACCAGTTTGAATCACCCAGGAAAGGCAAGGCTGACCTATGCTTCCTCTTCCACTAGCCTCTGAGCCCCTTTCTGTTAGTCTAAGACAAATATTGTTGATTCTTCCTTTTGGGAGCCTCCCAAGCAGTGCCCCTGGGCTGCTCCTGGTGATGTTTTCCAACTGGGTCTTAAGGCTCAGTGCCTAGGCCTGGTGATGTTACTCACATACTGGGGAGAACCAGGACCATGGTGACCAGCGTTTGGGGGTCACCAAGACAAATACCTGCTGGTACTTGTGGGGAGCAAAGTGTTTTCAGAGTTCAAACTCCGAGCCTTGCATTTGTAAAGTATAAGCTCTAAGTCTCTAATGCAACTAGTAAGTCTTTTACTTAAAAAAAAAAGGACTTTGGGTGCATTGAGTGACATTTTGATTTTGGAGTTGGGACTTCATGTCCTGTGCTCTTTTTTTTTTTTGGTTTTTGGGCCACACCCGGCGGTGCTCAGGGGTTACTCCTGGCTGTCTGCTCAGAAACAGCTCCTGGCAGGCACGGGGGACCCTATGGGACACCGGGATTCGAACCAACCACCTTTGGTCCTGGATCGGCTGCTTGCAAGGCAAATGCCGCTGTGCTATCTCTCCGGGCCCAGTTTTTTTTTTTTTTTGGGAGGGGGGAGGCATACCTAGCAGTGTTCAGGATTACTCCTGACTTTGCATTCAGGCATCACTCTTGGCAGTGCTTGGGGGACCATATGGGATGCTGAAGGTTATCTAAACTGGGCTGGTCATGTGCAAGGCAAATGCTGCCCTTTCTATCACTGTGAAGACCCAGAAGTTCAAAGAGCTGAGCTCTGGTGACTGGGCTATCCTGTGCATTCCCTGCCTGTCTCCCGGAGTCTCTCTTCCCCTTTTCTCATCTTCTCCCCTCTCTGTCTCCTAGGCCTCCCTCTTCTGCATCAGCACACTCCAAGGCCTTACTCCATTTTTTGTCTGCACATTTTCTTTCCTGAAGTCAGATAAAGGTCTGAGGCTAAAGTTCCACAGAAGGGAGGGAGGTGACAAGGAGAAGCAATTCCTTCAGCAAAGCTTTTTTTCCCCCTAGCTCTCCATGGAAAATGTAATCTCCTCCAGCCAGTGTGAGTTTGGTCACTAATGTGTTCAAGATGGGGCTGGGGAAGTGCTGAATGCAGCAAAGCTGGGTGTGTGCTGGGGTTGTAGGTTGGGGGCCGCCCTGTTGGGGACAAGTGTGGAGGCAGAGTCTGCTAGAGTTGCCTGCAAGCAGACAGTTGGACCCACAGTCCTTCCTGGACTGGCTGGAAAATGAAAACCTTCCATCTGACAGCACAACCAGCCCCTTACTCTGCCTCCCAAAGGAGCCCCTCTCAGACAGGAATCCTTTGTGTGTATTTTAATGAAGCAGATACTTCGATGGCTAATATCATGTGTCAACTTGACTGGGCCAAATATTTGGTCAGTCGTGATTCTGTTAGTTTCTGGTTTAGGGGCCACACATTGCAATACTCAGGGGCTTTGGTGCCCAGTGATCTCTTCTCGTGGTGATCAGAGGACCATGGAGATGGAATACAGATTTCTGCAAGGCCCCAGGTCAAGCATTATTCTGAGCATGTTCTTTGAGGGGAAATTTTGAGTGAGATTAATTTTGGAAAGGGTAGATCAAGTCAAGCAGATTGTTCTCAGTTTGGTGCGCCTTGTCCAATTGGTGGCAGGCTGACTAATCCAAAGGGCGACTTTCCTAAATGACAGAGACCAAATAGCAAGAGGGGCTCTGATTCATCCTGGAGCTCTAGGCACTAACTGGCCAGCTCCTAGCATCTCATGATCCAGCTCCTTAGAGTAAATTTCTACATATTAATTCGAGATGAATTTAAAATGAATATAAAGTGATATGTACAATATATTACATGCTCTTGTTGAATTTTGTTTTCAGGTCATATTCAGCAGTGCTCAGGGCTTACTCCTGGTGAGACTTAGGGGACCCTATAAGGTGCCAAGGATCAAACTTCCATCACATTGACTTTCCTATCTTTCAGGCACTCTGATGGTTCTTATATTGTTTCTCTTGAACTTATCCCAAAGTGTTTTGGTATGCTATTCATGTCTTTACAGACTATTTTCTATTTTTGCTGTTACCTAAGTAATTTCCTTCTTCTCATTTTGGAGCTCCTTGATCTTTGCTCAGTTGCTGTTCTTCTGCTACTCAGAGCTGATTGATGATCTTGCTGTTTCTGTGGGCTGCTGCCCAGCCAAATATCAAGAAACTTAGGTGCCAGTTTTCAGTGGGCATCAGAAACCTGGGGAGCTCCAAAGTGGGGATCTAGGCCATTTCAGCCAGCTGAGAACAGGGTGCAGGAATTAGAGGACCTCAACTATGCAGGCAGGATGTGCTGAAGAAGCAGGAGTGAGACAGTGCGTGGATGGTTGAGTGAGGAGTTACGGCTGAGCTGTCTTCCTTAGTGCCTAGGCCCAGTCCAAAACAGAGATAAAAATCACTGTTCATTTGACACCCAGGAGATGGGCACAAAACAACCAGATTATGAATCAGTTTTGGGGAAAAAGGACCCTTATTCACTGCTGACAGAATGTCGACTGGTTCAGCTTTTTTGGGAAGACAATATGGACATTTCTTATTAAACTAGGGATTGACCTTCCAAATGACCCAATAATTCCACTTTTTTTTTTGTTTTGTTTTTGGGTCACACCCGGCGTTGCTCAGGGGTTACTCCTGGCTGTCTGCTCAGAAATAGCTCCTGGCAGGCACGGGGGACCCTATGGGACACCGGGATTCGAACCAACCACCTTTGGTCCTGGATCGGCTGCTTGCAAGGCAAACGCCGCTGTGCTATCTCTCTGGGCCCAATAATTCCACTTTTTGGCATTTACTTTGAGGGCTCCAAAACTCTATTCTGAGAAGGCATTTTTACTCTTATGTTCATTGCGGCACAATTCACAGTAATCAAAATGTGGAAACAACCGAAGTGTCCAAGAACAGATGAGTATATAAAGAAACTATGGCATATATATAATGGTATATAACTTGGCCATAAGAAAAGATGAAATCATGCAATTTGCTGCTACATGACATGGATGGATCTAGAAAGTATCATGTTGAGTGATGTTAGAGGAAAAGACACAGATGTAGAATGATTGCTTTCATAGGTGAGATATAAAGAAACACCTTGTACCCCAAAGTAACAGAACCTGAGAACTAGTCTTTTGTAGGAAGCTTAACACTGTAAGGGGCTGGGGGTGAATAGCACAGGGTGGGAATGCTGGACAATGCTGCAAGAAAGCTACAGGAATGCTGTTACTCTGGGTGAGGGCATGCTTTTGGGATGTTTTACCATGAAATCTTGCTATTATCATTATAGTAAATCAAGGTACCTAAAATTAAAAAAAAATAATATGAGGAAAATTATTGTTTGAGTTTTCTTGTTCTTATAAAAACATTAAAAATGCCCTCTTTGAACTCTTAGGTCTTCTTGGGGTAGAGGTGGGTAGTCTTCAGCCCCACCCCCCCTTGTACTTTTGGAAACCCCAGCAGTCACAGCCACATCCCACAGCTACTCCCATGTAAGCTTATAGGCGCAGCTCCACAGACCCTTGACTGATCTCAGCCAAGCTATTAAAATTCATTGATACAGTAAATTTCTGGCTGAAAATTTTGAGGTGTCCTCAGGAGGCAGGTGGACAGATTGCCCACCCTGTAGAAGTCCCAGCAGTTGTATCCACACCCCATATTTGCTGCCATGTGAGAGGTCCAACTTCATTGCTTCACTATTAGTCTCTGCAGACACCAAACTGATGAAAATTCCAGATACGAGGGTTGTCTGGGCTGAACACTGTAGGGTTTTCTTGGAATGGGGGTAGGCAGCCTCCAATTCTTTTACACTAGTATTTTTGAAAGTCTTAATCACATTCCACAGCTGCTGACATGTAAGGTTGCCAGCCCGTTGGACACATCCTGTTGTTCCTGGAGCATGCCTGGAGCTGCCTTGAATACCTCAAAATTCCTCAATACTGACACCCCAGGAGAATGTGAAAGTTACATAGAAGCCAGCTATGCTCAATAAACAAAACAACAACACAAAAGACTCAATTAGCAACAAACAGCTTAGCAAACCCTCAGATAATGACATAATGACTCGCTGTGAGATATAACAATTTTCATAAATTTTCTTGTGCTGAAGTAGTTTTGATAATTCCATTAGCCATTTAGTTGTAATAAACAATATAAATATGTAATTTTGTGCATTACAAGAGGATAGGCTTTGGGGGGGGGTGTTGGTGGGAAACCGGTGGAGGGAATGTTACAGTGGTGGTGAGATTGATGTTGGAACACTGAATGCCAGAACCAATTGTGTTTAAAGTAATTATTTTTTTTTTTAAAAAAAAATGCCTTCTTTGGGAATGACTCAATGGGCTGAGAGCAGGTTTTGTAGGCAGAATCCCAGAGTTCAATCCTCTGACTACAGCCAGGAATGACCTCCAAGCACAAACCATGACTCCCTGAGTGCTGCCAGGTGTGACTCCCAAATAAACAAGCAAACAAGCCTTTTTAAACTGGTGTAAAAGATATTATTTATTGTGAAGTTTATTATAGCTCTTCTGTCTCATGCCCCCTGCAGACCCATAAAAAGAAAATTGCATGGGTCCTTGGCTTCATTTTCCTGGTTTCCAAACTTTGTTGCTCTCAGAACAGGCCCAGGTCCATCCAGCAGTATCAAAGCCCCCTTAAGAATTGCCCCTAATGGGCCAGAGTGATAGCACAGCAGTAGGGGGTTTGCCTTTAGACAAAGGACGGTGGTTCAAATCCCAGCATCCCATATGGTCCCTGGAGCCTGCCAGGAGCGATTTTCTGAGTGTAGAGCCAAGAGATTCTGCTGGGTGTGACCCCAAAACCAAAATTAAAAGAAAAAAAAGAATTGCCCCTAGTGAGGGGCTTTACTCCACCTTCCAAGCATTCATGTGGGGAATGTAATACAGTTGATATTGCCTCTGCAGTGAGCACTTCCACAGCAGCATTAAAGCTGACCATGCACACACATGATCCAGAGCTGACCACCATGTCTGCCCATCTGCCACTGCTGTATACTCGATAACTCTCAAAAGAGAGGCAAAACAAGCAACAAAAGTCCCAGAAATACTGGCCTCACAGCTGATGGAACTAGGGCTCTTCAGGAGGGCAGAAGTCTTTGCAGCTCCAAACACATCTCTGCAGAGACTCAAAATCACCCAAAAGTCCACGTATGCAGATTTTGTGGCTGACATCTCTAGCTGATGGGATTTCATGATTTTGTAGCTAACTCTTTAAAGGCAGGGTGGGCAGGCTACCCCCCACCTCTATATTTCCAGAAATTCTGGCAGCTACATCCAGAACCACCACTGTAGCCATATGAGCTCATCAGCTCAGCTCCGACAGATCCTTAACATCCTGGACAGCTCAATAGTTTTAATACTGACATCCCAGAATAGACCAAATTAGATGTGGAATTATCATAGAAGCCACATAAGCCCAACAATAGCTACAACAAATGCTCAACTAATAATAAATAGCTTACAAAACCTTTATACAATGACATAATGACATCACTATGAGATGTGATAATTTTTACAATTTTCTTTTAATAAAGTTTTTTTAATAATTCCATTATCATTTAATTGTAGCAAACAATATTAAGTAAATTATTCGTACCTACCAAGAGGTGGACTTGAGGGAGGGTGAAAAACTGTGGACAACCGTGGGGGGAATGGTAGTTTCATTGGTGGTGGCTTTGGTATTAGAACATTGAATGGCAGAAATAACTGTATTATGAGCAACTCTATAAACCACAATGTTTAAAATGAAGAAATTATATGTGTATATAAAACTGAACACATGATCTCCTCAGGCTCAGCTTTTGGTGGCCCCTTTGCCTTCCTATACCTTTCTTATGCATGAGCACTGGTAGGGGTGCAGAAACTGCACCGTTAAGGCTCATACCCTTCAGTTTGGGTTCCCAGATGCTCAGGCAGCTGAGGAGCAGGTTTGTCACCTGGCAGGTACCTTCTACCTAGGCAGGGGTATGGACAGAGTGCAGAGGTTCAGGCTGTACCCTCAGTCACTAAGTGGGAACTGGAGCATAAATGGAAAATGAACAACGGACAGAACCCTCATCTACCTCCTTGCCTCAGGACCCTCAGATTTAGGGGTGAGCCTGGTCTAGGGGATGGCATGGTTTTCATTGTTTCTTTCTTCCTATTGATGGATCTTGACATTGTTTCAGTTTTTCTTTATCTTTTTAATTTCTAATATTTTTTATTTTATTTAAAATTATTTAAAATTGATTTAAAAACAATTGTTTACAAAGCCATTCATCCACCACATTTTTGGTTTTTGTCCACCAGCCCCTTTTTTTCACTATTATCTCCAGTTTACCATTCATCCCCCAAGTCTGTCCCTTAGCAGGTACAAAATAATTTCATATTGCTTGTTACAACAAAATGATAAATGGAATTATAAAAAAAATAGTTGAGTGAAAATTTGTGAAGGTTGTTTTATCTCACAATGTGCTCATTAAAATCATTGCCTGAGGATTTACTGAGTTGTTTGATTTACTGGGTTTCTGAGCTCTCCCATGTGGTGCCTCAGGGTATCTCTTGATAAGTGTCAGGTAATTGGGCCAGCAAGTCAGGTATGAATCAATGAGGTGGAGCCGGGGACTGACTCCAGGGTGGCTGCCTTAACCTCTACCCTATATCTCCAATCCTCAGGTGTTTTAAATTTTTCTTTATAGTTTTTGTGCCACACCCAGTTATACTCAGGGATCACTTCTATCTGGGCTCCAGGAACCATCTATGATGCTGGAGATCTAATCCAGGTCTGCCAGGTGCCAAGCAATCTGCTAAAATATTGCTCCAGCTCCACATTTTTTCCCCATTGGGATTTGTGTAGGTGTTTTAAGGGTCTTTTCACATGAGCATTTCATCGCAGCTATCAAATCTGCTCTGGCTGCTGGGCAAGGGCCCTGCAGGTGTGGGGACAGAGCCAGGTGTGCTGCCATGTGGTCCTGGGCATGGGGCCCGATGCCAAGCAGCATTACAGCTGTGATTCCACACTCTCCGCTGTCTACTTAGTTCCTGGAAACTTCTGAATCCACATCAGCCTACATCCACATAGCATTTTCCCTTCAGTATTTAGATTAGAAGGGAAGGGAGGGAAAGCGACCACAAACATTTGCAACTCATTGGAAGGCTCATTGCAAAAAAAGAGCATATGTTGGCTACTTATTTCTCACAGTCAAGGGATCAGTTCTTTTTCTCACCATACTCAGCTCTCTCCTTATTTTACCTGGACAGTCCCCTCATTCCAAACTCTCAGACTGACTCCATCTATCTATCTGAGGTGACTTTTCCTCCAGGGAATACCCTGATTCATCTGTAAATCTTTTCAGTGCTGGCCAAAGTACTCAGAGCACAGTTAAGGCCAATTAAGTATTCAATAAATAAACAGCTAGGGAGATGAAGGAGGCGACTCATTTTGTAAAGACAAACTGAATCTTCCCACTGATTCTTTTTTTTTTTCCTGGGCTGCACTCAGTGGTGCTCAGGGCTTACTCCTAGCTCTGTGCTCCAGGGGTCACTTATGGCAGACTCATTGAACTATATGGGGTGCTGTGGATAGAACCTGGGTCAGCTGCATGCAAGGTAAGTGCCTTCCCTGCTGTATTACAGATTCTGGCCCCTCTCCACTGATTTTTCTGAAAGCAGAGACAGAAGCAGAGATGATTCTCTGGAACTCTCTTGGAGTTTGCATCTGCAGATAGAACCCTAATTCTGGGTGATCTGAGATTTGCTGTTATGCCCAGGAAGGTGACTGTGATCTCATCTTCTCTCCCCCAACCCTGGAGAGGCTGAGGATGCATTCTGAGGACCCACCCCCTTCTTTTTTTTTAAAAAAAAAAAAACATGGGCTATATTCTTCTTTGTTATTCCAAGTCACAGAGTTTTATTTTGTTTTCTTCCCCCTACCCCTCTCAGCTTTATAACAACTCTGTCCTCTGAAAACTAAACAGCAGCATGGTGATGCTTCTCAGCTGAATGTGTAGTTTTTAGTTCTCAATGTATACATGTCTGATAGTTGATTAGAGTCTTAGGACCAAGGTGAGGAGCCTGGGCAGAGGAGTCTCTGCTCCTAAAGTCATTGGAAATGCTTCCTTAGTTCACATTTGGACTGAATCTACCGCTACCAGCCTTGCCTTTACCACCTGGAGTTTGCAAGTGGGGCAGCCAGCAGCCCATGGAGCATTTTTCCTTCTGTTGAAGGAAAAAGAAACCTGGATTTCCTGAGGGATTTCCAGGCACCCTTCTGCTGTTTCTGTGTCTGGTGCATTCCTACGTGGCCTTGGGAGAAGCAGAGATGGGCCAAAGGTGAAGGAACACGCTCTCTTCCGGTTTTGGGCCTGTGATATTTACCATTGCTTTCCACCTACACCCTACTGCGCTCTTGGACCCATGCTTTAGTTTTGTTTTTCTTTGTACAAACAGGAGGTTCAGCTCTGGGAACTCATTTGTGGGACCTCCTGGGACTTAGGGGTGTATCAGGTTGAGTCACAGAAGGCTAGTGGGAACCAAGCCCTACAGAGGTGGTCTTAGTGCTCAGTCCCTGGGCTGATCGGGGGACACAGCAATGATGTGGGAGGGATGCAGGTGTGGTGTGCTGAAGAAACAGGGGTTGGTTGCTGGGGGACATAGTATGAGGTCTTTGGGGACATATGTTTGAGGTGCTGAGGGGCACACGAGGTGGGGTGCTCATGTCCTAGGATTGTGCAGGAGTGTCTTAGGGAAGCATCGCAGGATGGAAACATGTGGTTAAAGTAGTTCTGAAGGGTGCAGCTTTGAGTTGATGGGGCACCTCCCTGCTGAAAGCTGTTGGTGAGGGATCCTGAGACACAGACTGGCCTTGGTGCTACTGTGAAGGCTCAGAGCCAGTTTCCCCCCTAGAGGTGCATATTTGCTGCCCCAGCTCCTCCTTCCATTTTCCAAATGCCCTTCAGGAACTCTGTCCTAAGTAGTCAAGGGTGGACAGACAGCAATACATCTATAAAGACAGACAGGCATGGTTTGGCCTAATCAGGCTGCCCCACCTTTCTTCTTGGGTGTCCACATTCCAGCTTGGCCACCCTGTCAATGTCCCTCTCAGTGACAGCCTGGACAAGAGCTCAGGTCAAATCTGTGGATGCCCACTGACCTTTTTGCTTCCAGGTTATTCCTGATGTTGGCACAGGCTGAGCTGGGACTCTGGGAAAATAGATTTGCACCTTTAGAGATCAGAAATGTTGGTTTCCTAAATTGCACATGGGCTAAGGAATCTATAGTCATTTTGTTTTTTTCCTAATTGACAGGTAATTGTGCACTACCAGCTTTTGAGAAGGCTGCCTCATAATATCATGGGATCACAGAGCCATGAAACAATGGGTGAACGGCACATGGGGATGGGAGCAGGAGGACCCCTGATGAAGAAATACCAATGGTCCTGGGAGAGCTCAGTGGTAGGAAGCCTGTGGGCTTGAATCCCTGTGATGGAAGGGGATGGCTGCTGGGATTCTTGCTGTGACAAGTCTGTCACCTCTACTGCATTATTACAGTTAATTGTGTGACTGCTGGAGAGTACAACAACAACAATAATAACAATAGCAGCATCAATAAAGGGAAGAGAATGGGGCCAGAGTTATAAAGCAGTGGTAGGGCCTTTGCCTTGAGTGCGGCTGACTCAGGATGAACCTCGGTTCGATCCCTAGCCTCCCATATGGCCCCCCAAGCTAGGAGCAATTTTGAGTGCCTAGATAGGAGTAACCCCTGAGCATCACCGGGTGTGGCCCAAATTAAAAGAAAGAAAGGAAAGAAAGGAAAGAAAGGAAAGAAAGAAAGAAAGGAAGGAAGGAAGGAAGGAAGGAAGGAAGGAAGGAAGGAAGGAAGGAAGGAAGGAAGGAAGGAAGGAAGGAAGGAAGGAAGAAGGAAGGAAGGAAGGAAGGAAGGAAAGGAAGGAAGGAAGGAAGGAAGGAAGGAAGGAAGGAAGGAAGAAAGAAAGAAAGAAAAAGAAAGAAAGAAAGAAAGAAAGAAAAAGAAAGAAAGAAAGGAAGGAAGAAAGGAAGAAAGGAAGAAAGGGAAGAGGAAGCTGGGAGAGCAACTGTGAAGTAATTGTGGGTGTGAGTTCCTCTATTCTCTAGTTCTTCCTGTGAGCAAGTGAACCATGATCAAGGTCAGGCATAGACATCTGATGGGATGATGACTCAGGAACTCTGGTAGGAGCTTTCTTTGGTGTTGACTGGCTTAATCCTCATCTCCACTTGAAAGAAACAGCAGATTTACTCTCATTCCTTTTTTCTTTTTTCTTTTTGCTTTTGGGCCACACCCAGGTGTGCTTAGGGGTCTTTCTTGGAAGCGGTCTGAGGACTGTGTGTGGTGCTGGAACTGAGCTTGGTACTTGCTTTTCTTTCCTCTTTTTTCTTTAAATATCTTTATTTAAGCACCATGATTACAAACATGTTTGTAGTTTTGTTTTGGGGTTGGTTCTGTACAAGACAGTGTCTTAGTCCCTCGACCCTCTCTGGCCCAACCGTTTTAAAGCAGGATATTGTCACTCAGAGAAGCTAGTGATTTGCAAGGCTAGCTGCTGGAGAAGGGCCTCTCCCCTGTTCCCAGCCCCATGGGGCCTAAAGGAGGAGCAGGACGCATAGAAGCAGGCCTTGAGTTCCCCCAGGGAGTTACATCAGGGAACCACTGACTCTGCAAAATCCTTCGAAGCATTTTCCGTCTGGCTGGAAGCTCAAATGGAGTTTCCATCCCTTTTGCACTGGGAAGACTGGTTCCTCTACAGATGCTTCTAATTTGGAGAAGCCAGAATGAAAGACAGACTGGGCACACATGTGAAGCCTGCCAAGACAATTTTGGAAAAGGCATTCTGGGGTTACAAAAGCAGGGCTGGAGTGATAGTACAGTGAGGAATGCATTTGCCTTTAACATGTCTGACCCCAGGTGTGATCCCTGGCACTTCATACAATCTCCTGAGCCTGCCAGGAGTGATTCCTGAGTACAGAGCCAGGAGTGACTCTTGAGCAATTCTCTACTTCCAAAAAACAACAAAAAAACACAGAACAAACAAGCAAACACACACACACACACACACACACACACACACACACACACGCACGCACGCACGCACGCATTGGCTCGGTGGGTGGGGGAGGCTGAGAAGAGAGGTCATTGCCAGCCTGCCTGAGGGGGCTTCAGAGTGACTTTTCTGTCTTGGTGGGGGGGACAGCCAAGTTCCATCTTGTCCACTGAAGCCACAGTCCAGAAGCTTCCCCTCTTATTTATTTATTTATTTATTTATTTATTTATTTATTTATTTATTTATTTATTTAGTATTTGGGCCACACTCGGCACTGCTCAGGGGTTATTCCTGGCTCTGAGATCATAACTTACTCCTGGTAGGCTTGGGGAACCATCTGGGGTGCTCAAGATTGAACCCCTATAGGCTGCATTCAAGGCAATTGCCCTGCTCACTGTACTATCCCTGTGTCGCCCTGCCTCTCAGGTCCTTAATGATAGAAGGTCTAGATTTGGGCTCTTCAACTCAACCTAGGTCATGACCAGACATTTAAGTCACCTTCTTCCTCTCCTTCTGGGCATTTCAGTGAATCAAGACAATCAAAGACTGTCGCCTGATTACTCTTGTCAGCTCTGGCTCTGTCATTTCGTTCCCCCCTCCATTCATTTCTCACTTCTCTAGGACACTCCCGGAGTCTCTGTATTCTTAGTTCCAGATTTCTCATCATAACAACACAAGGACGAAATGCTCATAGAGGGCTATTCATGGTGGAGCCCAGGGTAGTTTGAAGGAGGCCTTGAAATCAGGCCTTGAGAAAACAGATATGCCCATGAAGATGAGTAAGAGACAAAGCACACCCAATTGTCTTTCTGATCGAAACTGACCACAAGACAACTTTACCCACTTTGTGGATTTCCCGGAGGAACTCCATTTTCTCACATACTACAGACTATGAATGGAAGTCCTTGTTGTGGTCTGAGTTAACTCAGTTTCGGGGATTGAATGGGGGTCGGGTGGGGTGGGGGCAGAGGACACGTGCTCCCCCTAATGTCAATTAGGGTAACTGCAGGTTCTTTCCAATTTGCTGACAGGTCAAATCTACGAAGCCTTCAAGATAGGTAGAGAATACAATTCTCTCCTCCATGTGAAGAGCCTTCTCCTTTCTCCTGAACTGGTCTGAAGAAGGACTGTGGGTTCCCTGAGAATCCCAGATGGGATGGGATGTACCCGTAGACTGCTATGGAAGGGAGGGGCAGTGAACAGGAGACACAGATGCTGAGTTGGAAGATGTCCCTGGCTTCCCTGAACGACCCCAATTCAATTTAGTTCCTTAGAGATTAGTAACCAGGAGACTTCCTTTTCAATGTTTCCACTGTGGGCAGAGCAGCATTCGTCTTACCCCTAAAGCATGCAATGGTTGGCCATCTGCCTCTCCAACCACAGTACTGCCATCCTGGCCCAGGACTATGTGCATGGGACAGAGGGGATCTAGACCTCATGGAACACGCTTCAAACCTGGGAAGGAAGAAAGAAAGAGAGAAAAAGGAAATGAAAGAAAAAAAGAAATAGAGAAAGAGGCAGAAAAGAGGAAAAGAAAGAGACAGAAAAAGAAAGTAAAAGAAAAGGAAAGAGAGAAATTAAAAGGAAAGAGAAAGCAAGAAAGAAGTTATCAGGAAAGAGAGAGGAAAAAAATAGAAAGAAAAAGAAAGGAAGAAAATAAGGAAAAAAAGAAGACTGAAAGGAATAAAATGAGAAAATGAGAAAGAAATGGAAAGAATAGAGAAAAAAGAGAAAAAGAGTAAGCAAGCGAGAAAGACAGGCAATAGTAAAGAAAAACGAAGGAAGAAAATAGAAAAAGGAAGGAAGAAAATAAAGGGAAGGCAAAAGTTGAAAGAGAGGATAAAAGAAAAAGAAAGGAAAGAGAAAGAAGGAAATAAAAAAGGAAAAAGAAATGAAGGATGGAAGGAAGGTAGGAAGAGAGAAGAAAAAGAGAAGTATGAGAGATGCCTGGACAAGGTGCAGGTATTTCATGGTTTATCTTCAACATACACACAGCCCTGAATTCTCTCCTTGGCTGCTCTCATTTGTGCTTTGGGTTTTGCAGGGCTGGAAGGTGTCCCCCCTCCCCCCAATTCCTGCCTGTGTGGTTTGGATGCCACTCTACCCTATCCCCAGATCTTGCAGCCCCCTCTCTCATCCTTTGCTGCCTGCCAGGCTCTGCCAACTAACTGGCTTGGCCAGGCCCAAGCACTGCCCACAGCTGCGCCTGCAGTTTTCCTGCTCTCTTTCCCCTCTCTGTGAATTGGGTGGTTTTCATTACATTTTGGGCTTTGCTTTTCTACTGATTTCTCCCTTCACCAGAATGAGTCATGGCGGCGGCTCCTATTTGTTCCAAAAGAAAATAGCAGAGGGCATTTCGGTGCTGTGGTCAGGAGCCTGCAATGGGGACTGAGCCATGGAGAGCCTGAGGAGGCTTCTGGGCGAGATTTCCACAGCAGGAAGGACTGAGGCTGTGCCGACCTGACCAAGGGCTTTGGAGAAGCTCTGCCACTCTGCTTCTGAGTCTCTGTGCTGAGAGGTGTCGGGGTGGTAGGGGGCTTCCCCCATAGGATCCTTTCTGAACACCAACTTCTTTCTTGGGGAGAGGACAGTCTCACAGACTGCCTTCTGTTTCTTCCTCACAAGAACTTTTGGTGTAGGTGTCACTACATCCATTTTGCAGATCAAAAAAGTGCCCACAGGAAGTTGGGCAGAACATGCTCATGTCTGTAGCATGGCTGTGCAGGAGAGAGAAGCTATGAGCAGGTCTGAAAACTTTTCCTGAGACTGGAGCCAGCTTGGGGCAGCAGATCTGATCCTACTGCTTAGAATCCTATGGAGAGTGGCCCATGAAAATCCAATGGGGTGGGGGTCATGGCTGAGATAGCACTTTTTTGCTTTGGCTTGGCAGTGTTTATGGATTTTTATTTCTTCCTGGATTGTGTTTTCAGTCAGCCTCAAATTCCACACCCAGGGGTCCTTGGAGTTAGCCATGGTCAAACTTCTTACCTGGGAAAATTGGTCTATAAAGTCTTTGGTAAAACATCAACACATTACCAGTGAGAAGTCAGCTCATCGACCCAGGAGACTGTCCTGCACCAGAGGATTGTGAGGTGCAGCCCAGGAGGCCTCTAAATTGAAGGGCCTGAGTGGCATCCTGGGGCTTTGTGTTGAGCCAATGGCTCAGAATCACTAGCAGGTCCCTCAATCTTCCTGAGCAGCACTTGGTAGCATCACCCCCTCCCCTCCCCGAAAGAAACCAGTTTAGCTAGTCGTCACCTATTGATGTTTTTTGTTTGTTTGTTTGTTTTTGGGTCACACCCAGCGGTGCTCAGGGGTTACTCCTGGCTCTGTGCTCAGAAATCACCCCTGGCAGGCTTGGGAGACCATATGGGATGCTGGGATTCAAACCATGCATGCAAGGCAAATGCCTTACCATTGTGCTATCACTCCAGCCCCTGTTTGTTTGTTTGTTTTTTTTGGTGCTGAAACCAGGGAACCCCTGTTTGTTTTTGAGCCATACTCCATGGTGTCAAAGGGCTACTTCCACCTTGCTACTTGGAGGTGACTCCTCCCTGGTGATGCTTAAGAAAATGTACATGGCTGTGGATGGAACCCTGGGTTCTTGTATGCAAATCCTGGGCTGTTTATTGGCCACATCCAGTTGTACCCATACTTGTTCCTGGGTCTGTGCTCAGGAGTCTCTTTGGTGGGGGACTATATGGGGTTCTGAACATCAAACCCAGGTCAGGCATATACAAGGCAAACCCTCTACCCACTGTACTATCTCTGTAGCCCTGCTGGCTTCTTGAATATTTACATTCCTTTTTAAACAATCTTATTATTTGTTAAATAACACAAAAACTCAGTTTTACTATAACTCCCACTACCACCACCAAAAAGCAATAACAACAACAAAAAACCCCAGTTCATCCTACCAAAATAAATTAAAAAAAAAAGTTGTGCTTAATTTAGTCCTATGCTAAGTCCCTGTACCCCTGGGGCAGTTTCTTACTTACTTTTCAACAAACGTTTCTACCTTTCCAGATACTGAGTCTGTGCAGCTCAGTATCTATTCTTCTCCATGTTGGAAAACACAGAAGAACCTGTCAACCACGGATGAACACAGAGACCCACCGTCACTGCTAACTACACCACCCTGTCTCCTGCATGATTCCCACTTTGGGGAGGTAGTGATGGTGTGGGGGGTCTACAGAGATCTTTGAGCCTAGCAGGTTTCTGGGAGTCACTTTTCCCACTGCCTCAAGGTCCCCACTCAAGGCAGCTATTCAAGATGCTGCTTCCAGGCCACACATATTCCTGCATTATATCCAGAATTTAGGTACTCTGGGCCATGCAGTACCTGGGCATCCAACCTCCTTCTTCATCTTCTTCATCTCCTTCATGAAGAAGGAGGTTGCCATGTCCCTTCCTCTCCCCTCACTCCCTTTACAGCTTTGCTGTCCTCCAGGCTCGCTGTGGGCAACTTAGCTAGCCAGCCGACAGCATTCCCAAAGCTGGGCTCACTTTTCTGCTCCCCTCAAGGGTCACACTAGGCTTGGAGTCTAGAGGAGCTGTTAACTAGTGTGCAGGAGTGGAGAGAGATGGACAGGGCAGTCACATGGCTGTGGTCCTCATCAGAGACCCCCAGGGGATGAGGGGGAACTAGAGAGGCAGGAAAGGAAGAAGGAGAAGCAGAGAGAAGAGGCTGAGAAGGCAGGGGAAGATGATGTCCACCAATAGAAGGCTCCTGTTCTGTGCAGCTGGTGACCCCCAAGTACAAAGACGTCAGGGTCAAAGCTAGGTTACTTCTTGCTCCCAGCGTATTTCTGTTCTGTGGCTGGACTCAGCTTTTCTGTCCCCCTTGGTCCTGCTGGCTCTCTGTACTCCAGCTATGCTCATGGTTACAGAACATTTCAAGCTGCTACTTCTATCCTTAGGGTCTTTGCATTTGTCATCCCTGTGATTGCTTCAGCAGGTCCCTTTCCTCAGGCCCTTGATTGCTCTCACTTGACATTGAGGCCTTTCTTGAACTCTGGCAGCCCTTGCCTTGGCCATTGCTTCTCTGTGGCACCTCCACCTTGGATCGGCAGATATATGCAGCAAAGGCTTGTTGGGGTAGGGATACTGCAGTGTGTGGACTATTGGGTTGTCTGGATGAAGTGTGAACTGTCTGGGCCGTGGATGAGCTGCTGATGCTCAAGTAGTGGCCATTTTCCTGGCCCCACTCCAAGCCTTGCACCTATTTGGGCTTCCTAAACCTTCTCCCTAGTGGTTTTCATGTGCCTCCTCCTTCCTAAGTGCCTCATTCCTGGCCATAGAGCACCCCTCTTTGCATCTTTCCCCAAGATAGACAGGCCAGTGCCCCTTCTCTAAGTTGGACTCTCTTTTCCTAGCTGCCTCTGTGTCTACATCCCTCCTGTTACCCAAGTCCACTCCTCATATGGACATTAGTCCTACCTGTTCAGAAGATCCCTCTTTCACCGTTTGCTCCCCATTCTCTCCAGCCCTTCCTCAGTCTGCTGAATCATGAGCTCACTTTTCCTCACCCAATTCTTCCATGCTCTGCCATCACTGGGTATCTATTTACTATCTGGGCCAGGGTTCTCTCTTCCTGGCTAGCTCTCATCCTTGCTCCTTACCCTGTCTTCTGTGATTGTGCTGGTCCCTGGTTCTCAGGGCTGGCAGCCTGACCAGGGTTGGATCTGCTTTTGCTCTGTGTCTCTGCCCCCTCTAGCCAGGCTAACAACACCTCCAATGGCATCTTCCCTCAGTGTCAGTTATCTCGCCTGCCAAAGGGGGACAATTGGCTTCTCTTTAGTTGCTCCTCTCTGAATATGCCCCTTATTCCCCCCAGGAACTCCACAGTTTCTGGTTTCTAAAAGTTAATAAGCTCCAGGTCTGGACATGTGGCTGATAAATCTTGATGCTCCAGGTTTGATCCCAAGCATGTACTTCCCATCTTTCCCTCTTGCTAGTCTCAGTCACCATAATGGCAGATTCATGGAGTCCCAAAGGGTCCTTTTCTGAAGGGCTCAAAGGTTGGAGGATCCTGTTAATCTCTTAGTCAGAAGACATGTCCCTGCCTGTCTTAGAACTAAGACAGAGGTCCCAGAGGTGACAGCTGGGAGGCAGGAGTGGACGGCTGAGATTATTTGTGTTCTTTCTCAGTACCATGGCGACTTTTGGTTCTAGGGACCAAAGTGACCCCTGCCAACTTTCCATGGGAGTTTGGGGACAGTCAAATAGCTTCACTTCAAAGACCTGCTGATTTAATGGCTTGCATACTCTGAGCCTGAGCTTCATGTGGATTTACTTTCTCTGATATTTCTCTGATGGACTGCAGGGCAGAGGTTTCTCAGCCCCAGAGGAATTTCTTTTTTCTCTTTTCCTCTCCGTGGGTCTATAAATGTGGTTATTATTGCCCAAATCTAGGCTTGTGGAAAACTGGTCAAGAGGACAGAGGTGGCGTAACGTGTGATCTGTACCTGACCTGGGGCAGAAGGGAGTGGGGGTGTGGTGGATAGAATGTGACGGGTTAAGGAAATATAGGGCTCCTCACTCAGCCCTGTCCTCATCTACCAGAACTTTATACCAGGATTCTATGTCCTTGGTACTCATGCAGCAGACACTATTAGGGCCTGTAGTGGGAGAGATGAGTAGGTCTGTTTCTGGGCAGTGCTGGAACCAGATTGTCTTTTGGGTGTGCTTTCCCACTATTATTTGAGAGCCATGGTCACTCCAGCAATCCTTGGCTCAGTGGTCCCTGGCTGATGATTTCAAAACTCAGGCCTGATGATGTGATGGTGTGGGCCCCTGGACTGGAATTCAGGGCCTTGCTCATGCAAAACACATGATCCAACCCTCAGAGCCCTTTCCTGGTACTGGAATCTGGGTTTCTGAGCAGGGTTGGGGTGATAAATTCACTGGCATCCCCCCTAGACCCAGTAGGGAATGGGAGTGTCCAGAGTCCACATGGAGTTTAATTTATTTATTTGAATAAATGGATTCAATTCTATGCTTTAGGTAGCTGATCCTGCAACCTCTTTTTCACCCCTACCCTATTGCTTTCTGCTATCTTCAGCTTTGTTGTCTCTGTCCACTGGTTCTGTTTTATTCTGTTTTGTCCATGCATGTTCCTTTACATTGTAGATATAGGTGAAATCAGTCAAGATTTGTCCCTCTGTTGACTTAAAAAACAACAACAGGGCCAGAGCGATAGTACAGCAGTAGGGCATTTGCCTTGCATGCAATGGACATGGGTTTGATTCCTGGCATCCCATATTGTCCCCCAAACCTGCCAGGAGAGATTCCTTGTAAAATCACCCTACATGCCATTTCTCCAACCCAGGTGAATGAGTCAGAATCAGGGCCATGCATTAAATAATTTAAACCAGGTTGAGGGTGGCATACATAGTCTGTCAGTCGTCTACCTCATATTTCCCACAAATTGGCTGCCTGAACTGTTTTTATTGAGTACAGAGACCACCCGCAGGTGGGGAAGTAAGCACATTGTAAGGGCATATTGCACAGGCTAGCCTGAAACTGTCCCACCCAGGTTTACATATAGGATAATCTTTGTTTTGGTTGAAACTAAGTTGTAAACAAACATATACCAAAAAACCAATTGGATAAAATAAGGTGTAACCTAACAATTTTTGAGCACAGAGCCAGGAACAACCCCTGAGTGCTGCCTAAGTGTGGCACCATCACCACCACCACCACCACTTGGTTTCTCTTTGTGGAGGAATTTATTTTATTTTCTTAAGTTGGGGGACACCTAGCAATGGTCAGGGATATTCTTGGCACTGAGCCCAGGAATTACTCCTGGCTATTCTCGGGAACCATATGGGGGTGGTGGTACAGGAATTGAACCAGGGTTAGCTGTGTGTAAGCCATACACACTACCTCTGTACTATCTTTCTAGCCTTGCCTTCTGACTTTTATTGCTTCTGGTAATCTTCTGGCAGGGAGGGCTCTCTGTAAAGTATAGGGTCCCAGGTCCCTCAGCAGATCAAGGCCAGTGCTGTCTTTAATGGCCAGAAGGCAGATCCATGCCAGCAAGGAGAAAGTGCCTGAGGCCAAGGGAACCTCTCAACCAGCTAGCCTGAAACTTTACTGCCCATTGGCTGCTTGCTGGCTGCAAGCTGCAATGCCTCACTGTTTATTTGTTCATTGCTTTGCTGATCACTTTTGAGGGCTCTTTGATCTTGTCTAGCACCCTCAGGTGGGCAAATTTATTCTCATCTTCCACATGAGTGAATTGGGGTGCAGGATTTTCCTTTTCCTCACTCTTCCTCAAGCAAAGTCTTAGAACTTCTAACCCTTGTTTTGTCCTTCCTTACTAATGCACCTCTTGCATTGGGGCTGAGTCAGCTGGGGGACCAGTCAGCACTCCCCAAATGAGAGGTATCCCCAATGGACCAATATCAGAATGTGGTTCATTCATTCATTCATTCATTCATTCCATATCCAAATAAATGTTACATACAGGCTGGATAGAGGAAGCAAAAAGGATGTAGGGCCAGCAGTGGGGAGCCTTACCAAGCAAATGTTGGGGTCCCTGTCTTGGGTGTGGTCTTGAACATGGTGATGATGACCCTTCCAAACCCCCAAACCAAACAAACAAAAGAACAAAGTTGAACATAATCAACTCCAGGTCACATTTTGTCTTGTATTACTTTTTAATGATTTCAAGGGTATTTAGTTGTCTTTTCAACTGGTCTTCGAGTTACTTGAGAGTGAAACCGTGTCTTTCTCATATCAATATTTTGTAGAGTCTGGTAACGTTTGTGAACAGATACTTTATAAACACATATTGGTCAGAACCAATTGTCTTGGCATGGCCAATGAGCTCCATGGCCCTTTTAGAGAGAATGGACTCTGCACACTTACAGCTGAGCTTTCTGGGACAGGCTAAACTCATCATTGTCTTGTGTGGGTGAGAGTGTGAGTTGGGGCACACTCAGCTGGACTCAGGTCTTACTCTTGGCTCTGAGCCCAAGAATTACTTTGGGAAATGCCAGGGAACCATATAGGATGCCAGGGATAGAACCCAGATATGTTACATGCAAACACCAGGGATTGGCAGAGGCTGTGAAAAGGGAGATAGATTCTCTTGTGGGGCTGAGTCATAGCACAGAGGGTAGAGCATTTGCCTTGCATATGACCAACTTGAGTTCGATACCCAGGATCCCATGTGGCCCCAGATCCTTCCGGGGTAGTTTCTGAGTGCAGAGCCAGGAGTAAGCCCTGAGTGTCACCAGGTGTAACCCCCCCCCCCCACACACACACACCAAAAAAAGAGACCTGATCCCTTGGCCTGGATTTGGAATTATTATTATTTGGAAGAGATGCCACCCATTTGGAATCAGCATAGGCCTTTGTTGTCACTAGAACCTAAAATTCTGTCTGTTCCTTTAATTAGTTTAAAATAATTAAAATTGGGGCTGGAGCGATAGCACAGCAGTAGGGCATTTGTCTTGCATGCAGAAGATCCAGGATGGATCTGATTCGATTCTCGGCATCTCATATGGTCCCCTGAGCCAGGAGCGATTTCTGAGCACATAGCTAGGAGTAACCCCTGAGCATGTGTGGTCAAAAACAAGCAAAAAAAATAATTTAAAAATAAAATATCTTTATCTTTGCATATCATTGTGATATGTAAGGGTTAAATTGTTGCTTTGCTCTCCATGTACTCTTTTTTTTTTTGTTTTGTTTTTGGGCCACACCCGGTAGCGCTCAGGGGTTACTCCTGGCTATGTGCTCAGAAGTTGCTCCTGGCTTGGGGGACCATATGGGACACCGGGGGATCAAACCGTGGTCCGTCCAAGGCTAGCGCAGGCAAGGCAGGCACCTTACCTTTAGCGCCACCACCCGGTCCCCTCCATGTACTCTTAATTGAAGAAATGCTTATTTTGATGAACTGTTGATCTTACACGTCAGCACCCTCTGATGCAGGAACATAAGTAGAGAACTAAGAAGGTAAATAGTGGAAGAAATAGTGGAAGGTCCTCTGAGTGATTCATTCCAAGAACTGGGCATGATTCTAAATGATAAGTTCTAACTGAAACAGAATAGAGACGTTTAACCAACCTGACTGCCTGTGTGGGAGGGGAAGAAGAGAGGGCTATAGAAACAGTTGATAGATAGCTATATAAAAAAAATAAACAGACTATAGGGCTGGAGAGATAGCATGGAGGTAAGGCATTTGCCTTTCATGCAGAAGGTCATTGGTTCGAATCCTGGCATCTCATGTGGTCCCCTGAGCCTGCCAGGAGCGATTTCTGAGCAATGATTCCTGAGCACAGAGCCAAGAGTCAGCCCTGAGCATTACTGGATGTGGCTCCAAAACCAAATAAATAAAATAAGCACAGAGATTTCAAGCAACAAGGGCCCCTCTAAGTCTCAGTTTACCTTTTACATTGCTGGATCGTTGCAGAGCAACCAATTGGGAAATGCCTTTCGGTGGGAGATTGGGCCACATACGGCCATCTTTAGGGGTTACTCCTGGATCTGAGCTCAGTGGTCATTCCTGGCAGTGTTCGGGGGACCATATGGAAAGCCAGGGATCAAACCTGAGTCAGCCATGTGCAAGGCAAATGCCCTCCCTGCTGTACTATCATTCCAGTCTCTGAAACACTATTCTTTTGCTCTTCTCTTCATTGGCCTACATGTTTGCTATGTTGTCAGAAGTATACACACACATATATAAAAGATGCTCTACATCCCTGCTGTCTGACTTGATTTCAGGTGATTGTCTAATTTCTTTCTATAGACATTAATTATTAAATCACTTTGAATTTTTGTCTTAAGATTTTGGTGTGATTGATTATGTGAACTTGTTATAACATAATGAGGGAGCCAGAGGGTTAATATGAGGCTTAAGATCATGCCATGATTTGAATAAATTCTGTTATTTTCCCAGTATCATGTGCCCCACCCCAAACATCACCCGGTACAACTCTGCAGGTCCTGAAACACCTCTGGAACAATCTAGGGCACTGAAGGAACAAGTAGCATCATATTGTACCCCCATGTCCTTGTGTTGTTGAACCGAGGCCTTATTAGTTGAGAATCACTCAGAAGGTCTCTTAACCCGGACCCCTAAGCAAAGATTGAGAGGATCTCTCCCTTGACCTACACCAAGAGTAAATTAAATATGCTTAGTTGCTTTGTATATATATATATATATATATATATATATATATATATATAAGAGAAATAAAATTTCTGAGACTATATTAACAAATCAAGTCTATATATAAGGTGAAAGAATGACGTTTATTTCCAAGATGTATATTTGGTTTGGTACTGAAAAATTAACCAATGAATATAATTTTTAGATTAACAAAATAAGGAGACATTTCACATCTCAATCTTTGCAGAAAAAGCATATGATAAATTTAATCTCTATCTCTATTTTTATCTTTCATAAGGAAAACTAGGAATAGAATAAAATTTTTTTCTTTCCAGTTTTTTGAGCCACATCTGGAGATGCTCAGGGATCCTCTGGGCTCATGGAACCATATAGGATGACAGGGATTGAACTTGGTTTGGCCATGTGCAAGACAAGAGCCCTACCTAAGAATGCTATTACTCTTTCCCCAAAAGAAAACTTTCTTAATCTGGAGATTAGTACAATAAAAATTAATAAAGCATATTTTATGTCCCTAATAAACAAATGAATGCATTCATTTGGCATCTTAGTTTTAAAACATTGAAGAAGGGTCAGGAATGTGGCTCAGTGGTAGAGCACTTGTTTTGCATGAGTGACTATTTCTATAATAAAAATTTTACCCAGATGGGTGAGATGGCCCCTATAATATAGGAATACTACATTAAAAATTACCAAGCACAAGTAAGAGAAAAATATGAAAGATCTAAAGAAATGAAAGGATATATGTGTTCCTGTATTAGAAACCTGACTATAATTAGGATTTTACTCCTTCCCAAATTGGTCTATAAATTCAACACAATCCTAGTCAAAATCTTAGCAACTTTGGAGGGAAATGGATATGCATACTAAATTCATACTAACTTCATGGGAGATTCTTCAAAGACCACAGGCTTTGATGCCTCTGGCATCATATGGTTCCCTGATACTGTTAAATGTAGCCCTAGTGGCTCTTGAGTATCTAGGAGACTGAGCCATCTTACAGACTGGGTCTGAGCATTGAAACATCTGTCCCTGTTAGCCCAATATTGTTGGAAATGGTCCTTGGGGCTCTTGAGTGTTATTTTGAAGTTTACCCTCAAATTTGAATGGAAATATAAAGGATTTAGCAAATTTTTCTAAATGAGGAGAGTCATGGTACTTCCCCGAAGATATACTCATTAGGGAAGTTAGGGGCAAAATAGTACAATGAGTGTAAGGGCACTTGCCTTGCATGCAACCAACCAAGGTTTGGTTCTCAGAACTCCATATAGGTTTCTCTGAGCCTCACCAGGAGTGATTGCTGAGCACAGAGCCAGGAATAACCCCTGAGAACCTCTGAATATGACTCCAAAACCAAAACCAACAACAAAAATCTACCCAAATAACAAAAATAAAGTTAGAGAAATCTAAGCAGCCTTTTTTGGGTACATGCTTAGAAAAACAAATAAATGGTAGAGAAGAGAGCATATATGTGGATACCCACTTTGGATACAGATAATATGATTCTATAGGAAAAATAATTTTTTTAAGTGAAGCAAGGTACAATTTTTTCAACACATATTTTCCCTTTTTCTCTTCTCTCATATCCTTCTAAAGAAGTTTCAAGAGGGAACACAAATTTCTTCAGAGTAGAAATAGACCAGCAAAGAAACACAGAAACAAGCAAACAAGATATGTGCTCAGGGGAAAATACAGGCTTGAACAATAGGCTCAATCTTTTAAAAACAAGTGATCAGAGACAGTACAGGGTTTAAGGTACGGCCTTCAAATGCTGCCCACTTCATTTCCACTCAGTCTTTGGAGAACCCCTGGTGCCATCAAGCTCCTCTGGATGTCCCAAATCACCACATTGTCTCCTCCAGTCTTTTGCACAGAACCACCAGCAGAGTTGGCCAAGTATCTGAAGGCCTCTGGATTCTTGACCACTGTTTGGAAGTTCCTGCTCCACTCCCTGTCATAACCCCAACCAAATGTTGCAGACCAACTGAATATCAATGTGGAACTAATAAACTTTTACTACCATACCACACAAAAAATCAATTGAGAAGACCATTGACCTAATAAGAATGTTAAAACATTAAAACTTCTAGAAGAAAGCAGAGGAGAAAGAAATTTCAGTTTCTTGGGGACAAAGTTTTCTTAGCAGCACACCAAAACCCACAAACTATATCAATCAGGGGCTGGAGAGACAGTACAAGGTAAGGTGCTTGTCTTGCTTAGAGCTGACCCGGGGTCTATGTCTGGTCCTTTGCGCCCCACCATGAATGATCCTAGAGAATCCCAGAGCCAGGAGAATGCCTTGAATTTCACTAGGAGTGACTCTTCATCTCTCCACTCCCACCAAAGTTAAGTCCATGGACTTTATTATTATAAAATGGACTTTGTTCCTAAAACGGTATTATTAAAAGAAGGAAAAGGAAGATGTAGCTAGGTGGCAGTTTGTGATGCATTGTTTGCAATGATTTGTTTATGGAATGTATTTTGAAAAGTCTTATAAATCTTTAAGAAAAAGACAACATAATTAAAAAGTGCACAAATGATTCAGTAAGAAAACTGACAAAAACAGAACACTAAAACAGCCAATATGTTTTTTAGAACATAGCACCCAGGAGATGCCAGTACACACAAGTATGGCTGACACTTAACACTGACTTGAGTTTTGATGAGAGTGAAGAACATAAAAGAGAGATTAAATTGGCAAATCATTTTTGAAAGAAAAAGAAAAAAAGCTTGGTGACTCCTATTAAACCTAACCATTTAACTGCCACTGAATTCAGCAATTCGTTCCCACCACTGAGACCTTGAGAAGGCCTAATGGAGCACCTGTTTCTACGTCTTGATGAGAAAATGGACCATTCCAGCTCTCCAAAGAGAAGGTGCTCAGCAGCCTCTGATGTGACAGGATGGGAGTCTGGGAGCAGGGTGGACAGGAAGATTTTCATCTATAACAGATGGGGGTGTGGGAGCCCTCACTCACCACTTCTTGCCGCTGATGTCATGCTGTTGAACGGTGTATCCGAAGAAGGCACTTTTGGAGCCAGGTATGACCCGAGGGTGCCTGGTGTCCATGTTGAAGGGAGATGTGAACCCTGTAGCCAGAAAGGAGAAGAGTGGAGGCATCAGGAAGAGTTTGAGGTGTCAGTATGAATCTGGGCATCAGTGTGGGTCGGGGGCATCAGTATAAACCTGGGCCTCACTGTGACTTTGGCGGTATCAATATGAGTGTAAGGGTGTTATTGTGAGTCAGGCATGTCAATGTGAATCTGGGGCGTCACTGATAGCCTGGGATGTCAATGGGACTTTGGGATATCATTGGGAGTTTGAGATGTCAGTGCAAGGCTAGGAGCTTGATTGGTGCCATTGCCTTGAGGGGTTTGGCTGGGAGAACACCATTTCTATCTCTTCAAGAATCCCTAGATACGGGTGAAATATAGGGAAATACCAGGGCCAGTCATGGGGGTGGCATGATCAGACAGGGGTATATGGTAGAAACCTACCAGTTGCCAGGTTAGAGCACTTTCTCCCCCCCCCCCACTCTCCTTTCACCCCCACTCTGTTTCTACAGCTCCTTTTGATATCCACTCTCATCCCTTGCTGTTCCCTCTTCTTCCTCCTGATCACTTAGAGGTCAGTGAAGTTATTACCATGGTCAACCCCTCGGACATAAGATCTTAGGAGCTGCAGCTGAGCCAAGAAGAGAGAAATTCCCTAATCCCTTCACCTCACACCTAAATATCTCCCTGCTTAGTTAGGTCATGGGCTTATGACCCCCTCCACACTTGAGAGATAAACCCAATACTTTAATCTTTGAGCAGCTGTCATGAGAAGGAACAATTCACATGGTGGGTGGCCTAGTCTCTGGGTCCTCCACATCCCATCTTTTCCCCCTCATAAGCCTCATCATATTTGGGGGAGGTGTCAGCCCCCTGAGTGGGTAAAGAGACTGTTTGGAAATATACAGAAGTGTGCCACATCAGGGACCCCAGCTACCTCCAGAAAGTGTTTTCAGGGTCTGCACAGCCTCCGCATACACCAAGATACCAAGATATCCCTAGTAGTGGCACTAAGCATTAAGCATTACTAACAGGACCCTTGGGGAACCCCTGAGGGATTAAGCATGGAGCCCTCCCACACACAGAATCCCCAGGAATGAGAATTGGTCATGGGGGCAGGTGAGTTTCATCAAGACTCAGTTACTTGGTCCATGATCGTAACTGTATGATTGGGAAAGTGAGGGCATAGCAGGAATGGAGAGGTGAGCACAGGTCACTTTGTGGCAGGACTCTGAGTCTGAGTTTTGTCCCTGCGAGTGTCTCACTGGCCCTGGATTGTGGTCAATGGCTAGGCCTTGAACAGAGTCTGCTATGCAAGAACAAGAGATTTATTTATTTTTATTTTTATTTTATTCCCCTCCCCCCCGAAAAAGAGATTTCTAATAGTCCTCTTCTCTGGCCCAGCAAGTATATCCAACAGTCAGAGTTCCATCTTGAGGGATATGGAATTAGAGTTTCCAAAGAGGGATGTCAGTGGGAACGCATGTACATTCCCTTGCATAACCACCATCAGCTGGTTCTAGCAGTTTCCTGACTTTAGCAAGCCTGGACTCAGTGGGTATAAATGGGTGATCAAGGAGCAGAATCTACTGCAGGTGGAGGAGAGGCCACAGATGTCAAGTGGCCTGGGAGCCATATCCTGAGGCACTGTGAATGGAAACGGCAGCTAGGCACATTAGCTCCTTGGAGCCTCAGGGACCACAGCCTGGGCTGTGAATGACTGGAGCCGAAGGCAACTATGGGGAAGATGACAAAGGTCAGACAAAGGGACACAAGGACAGAGGAGAGAAAAGCCAGTGTCACCTGTACAGAGCAGAAAAGTCTAGGAGGTGAAGCAGCAGCTGGCATAATTTGTCTCTGGAAAACACACACACACATATACATGGATGAGCACACACATACACACTTTAAGATATAGGCATGTGGGTCGGAGAGATAGCATGGAGGTAAGGCGTTTGCCTTTCATGCAGAAGGTCGGTGGTTCGAATCCCGGCATCCCATATGGTCCCCCAAGCCTGTCAGGAGCGATTTCTGAGCATAGAGCCAGGAGTAACCCCTGAGCACTGCCAGGTGTGACCCAAAAACAAAAAACAAAAACAAACAAACAAACAAAAAAGATATAGGCATGGATCACACATGCACACCTACACAGGAAAATGCAAGTTTGGGCACTTCACATAAGTGCACAGGTGAGAGACATTCCTTGACTGGAGTCACATGGGTGTGGGCTGGCTGCACAGATAGGATATATGGCTTCCTGACACCCTCTGGAGACACACCCCCTTAGCAGCCCCAAATTCCCCATTCTCCCCTTCCAGCATCCAACATCTCACGCTGTAGAGAGGAGTGGTGCTGAACACAGAAAAACCATGTCTGATTGTTGGGAAGTCCAGACCCAGAGACCAGTATGGTCAGTCTGGTGCCTTTATGCTCTTCCAAAGAGTTTCTTGCTCTTCCAAGACCATGACTCTAGCCAAAGCTAGCAATAAGCCTGTGAGACTGTATAGGCCCATGCTGCCTTTACCTAACTCTGCTGCTCTTTCTTCCTCTGCTCCAACCACATGGCCTACCTGGCCCTCTAGAACAAGCCAATTGATTTTATTTATTTGTTTTGATTTTATTTTGGGAAGCCTCGACCAGCTATGCTCAGGGGTTGCTCTGGGTTTTGCACTCAGGAAATACTCCTGGAGGGCTCAGAAGACCACAAGGGTTCTCAAACTATGGCCAGCGGGCCACATGTGGCCTGCTGAGGACATTTATCTGGCCTGCCAGGTGTTTTTGCCACCGCTTATCCAGAGTGAAGGACACAGCAAGCAAAGAAACAGACAAGCCAGCGAGATAGATACACATTCAAAGAAAAACACTGGCTTGAAGACCAATCTTAGAATATTCTTTTAAGGCTTTGCCCTGCTACCTCAGGCCTTGAGGGGAATCTAAGCAAAAGGTAAATAAACCCTATTTTCTCTCACTTGGCCTCTTGACTTAGGCTGGCCCTGCCTTCAGGGAGGTCCTCTACAGACCCCCACCACCTACAAGATTAGAGGGATGTGACCCCGGGTTCCTCAGGGCCAGGTTATGAGTTCCATGATGTATACATAAAGCTATTATTAACAGTATTTTAGACCACAGTACCTCAATTAGTAAAGGAAAAAAACATGGAAATAAATGAGAGAAAAACAACAGAAACAAATGTAAACAACCAGAAACAAAAGCTAGAATGATGGTAAGTTCTAGAATGACAAATAAGTTCTAATCACTCTGGCTGGAACCATCTTAACTCAGCAGTCAAGCATGGCTAGATGGGGAAAAATATACAACCCTGTATATAATGTATGCAAGAAACTCCATCAGGAATTAAAAAAAAAAGACCAATTTCACAGTGATGACAAATTAGCAGAAAGTGAATTTTTGTAAAGTGAGAGTAAGCCTGGACCATCACCTTAGCTCTAGACTATATCTCCTTTCATTTTTTTGCTTGGGAAAGGGATTCTCAGAGCTCCAGAGCAGAAAAGTTCAACCAAAACACTTTTCAGCTGTGAATGTTGACGGTGAAGTCAGTCACAGTTTGGGGCCACTCTCCTGGAAATAAACTACCTCGCCTCCCTTGAACCTTATCTTCCTTCTCTAAAAACATCACTATCCCAGGGCTGGAGTGATGATAATACAATGAAGGGCTATTGAATGCTGCTTATTGATTGGGTTTGATCCTCAGCATCAACAGGAGTGGTCTCTGATTGCAGAGCCAGGAGTAAGCCCTAAGCATTGCCTTATGAGACCCAAAGGCAAAGCAAAGCAAAAGTATCATCATCCCTTGTGCTCCTACCAAAGGTGGGGAAAGCACAGATGTCGATAGTGCTGACCAGTCCCTACCACCCCTAATCCCAAAGGTGAGCTTACTCCATTGTGGGAGGTGTTCTGCATGTCCACAAAGAGTTGACCCATTTGTACTGCTCAGACTCCCCTCCCTCTAGCCCAATCTCCATCAATCCTTATTCCTCCTCCCTCAGGTATTTTCAAAACCTGCCAAGGCTCCTCCTGGCTCTGCATTTAAGAATCACCCTTGTCAGATATAGGGAAAGTATATATGATGCTGGGGATCTGAACCCAGGTTGGCTTCATGGAAGGCAAGTACCCTACATGCAAGTACCTTACATGCTCCAGACCCCAATCTGGGATTTTTATCTTTAATGTTAGCATGGAAAATGCTGAAAGACTTTCTGGTGTTCTCACCAGTTGAAAACCTATTCTCAGAACCTGTTTGTCTGCTCCTGGCCTTAATTGTGATTGTGATTATGCCCAAGTAAAAGAAAAATAAGTAACAATTTCCATGTGCTAAGGCTGTTAAATTTCTATATTATCTTCCCAGAACAGTTCTTGAAACCACAATTTAGGGCTTATCCTTTTGGCTGGATAATGTGGAGCTGCTGAGACCAATGGTACTGAAGGGCTGTGCTAGGGCTCAAACTCTGAGCCTTGAGATGCATTCCAGTCCTTTGAGGTCTCTCTCTAGCCTGCTCTGAATTAATCTAACCATCTCCAGAACCTTTAAAGCAAATACTAGACAGGTTTGAGCTGTTTGGGTCTACAAACACAACACTTTCTTGTAAGCAAACAATGTAAGCAAAAAATGTTCTACCAATGCATTTTCTCTTTTTTGTTTTTGTCTCAATGCTCCCCTTTATTTGACTTGACTTTAATCAGACTTACTATAATACACACAATAAATAAATAAAGCAGGTATCCTTAGACTGTCACTGGTTGTGCTACTGATAGTTAAATTTTGGGGGACTCAAAGGTCACCTCTACAGGGATCAGCATCTTAAACACCTTGCACTTCAGGGTGAGCTGTTCTTACTTTATTTACCTGTTTTAGTTTGTAATTCACACCTAGAAAAATTGGGCACTACTTCCAGCTCTGTGTACGGGACCTCTCCCACTGGTGCTTAAGGAACTATGTGGTATTGAAGATAGAACCCAAGTTTTCCAGTTTTTCAGAGAAAACCCAACACAATTTTCCAAAAGCCTATACTCTGTGCTCAGCCAGCCAAGAGATCTCTCCTAAGATCTCTTGTTCTTTTAGAAGGTTTTTGAAAGAATGAAATCAATTCATGACATTGTTAGCATTCTCTATTTGGGAGACTAAGGTATAAGATTAAATTACTGGCCAAAACCACCAAAAGGGGCTGGATATACTCTTTTCGAGCTCCTCCCTGCAATGCTCTCCTCCAAATTTTCATCTTTCACATCTTGAAAATTACCCTTCCAAAACTGGCCCATACAGAAACCCCATGTCTCCTGATACTTCTGGCCAGAGAGCTGATGGGGCTCTATTTCACAGGACAGGGTTGTAGGAGAGCAGCTCGGAGACTGCACAAGCACTCGGTTTGCATCAAGAGCCCTCCCCACCTCCCACCTTGGTACCTGAATGTGACCCTGTTTTCCCAGTCAATGGCAATGTCCTGGCTCTGCTCTGAGTGGCATAAAAGCAGGGGAGCAGTAGATCAGTTTGGAGGGTCTCCAGACACTCTGGGTTTCATCACCCTCCACACCCAGTTTCCTCTGGCCCCAAGACAATTCTTGTAAATGGATTGTAGAAATTGAGATTCTAGCAAGGAGAGATGAAGAAATTGGCCTGGGGAAAGTGGGCATTAGAGAGGCCTCTTGCTATTGCTGGAAAACAAACCGGCACATTGCAAGATGCAGGACTGAGCTTGGTGGTCCTACTGCTCCCATCATCTCTCCTGGTAAGGACAAAAAGTGGGCTTCCATGCTATGCTTTCAGCTTCGTTCAGTTTGCTCCCCAGGTCCTTGCTTCGTGGGACACCTCAGGAGATAATGCCAACCTTAGTTTGAAGGCTGATAGGCCCTGGGTCAGCAGCCATAATAGGCATAAGAGGCACATGGAGAAGCCAGGAAGGGAAGAGATGGGCTTGAAGATAGCACAGAGGAGAAGAACATGGCTCCTTTATTAGAGAAAGGTTTTAGAGAGAAAATCCAAGTTCCCTGGGATCGCAGTCAGGGAATGAGCCTCTGAGGTCCCCAACATTAAAACTGAGCTTCGGAGCCCAGAGCAATAGTACAGCAGGGAGACATTTGTCTTGAATGCGACTGACCAGATTCAATTCTCACAACCCTATATAGTCGCTGAGGCCCCACCAGGAATAATCTGAGCACAGAGTAAGATCCTTCCCTGGGTCTGCATGATAATCTTCAAGATCCTGCCACTTGGGAGCTGGAGAAATAGTGGCAGTAGGTAGAGGCATTTTGCCTTGGCATGCAGGCGGCCCAGATTTCTATCCCTGGCATCCCATATGGTCCCCGAAGTCTGCCAGACTAAGCCCCAGTTATAAAAATATAATTAAAAATTAGAATAGGTGCCATCAAGCTCTCCTCTGAAGAAGCATGGAGTCCTGGGGTAAAACCCCACAGTGTCCTAAGAGGGATTTGGGTCCCTCAGCCCCTAGCTGTAACTAGACCTGGTTTAAGACCTCATCTCTCCAGGGAAATGAAGCATAGGGAAATTGTCATTGGTGCACAGCCTGGTCCCTGGGTGCTTCAGAGACCCCATAGGGCCCCACCATGTTAGTCTGATCAGCCTTACTGAGCTTTTAGAAAGACCCTCCAATTCCAGTCCTTAGCTGGGCCTTCCTGGAAAGGCAACCAGACTGGCTGGAAATTTGCCGAGGCCTCTATCCGTCTGATTTTCTGGGTGTGTGAAGAAGCCTCTATTGTGGCAGCAAGGGACCTGAGGCTGGTGTCCATGGTTCAGGCACAAGCAAGAGAGGATGCTGGCTTGGGAATTGCTGAACATTAGGTGACTACAGCCTTCACTGTCTTTGGAAAAGGCAAAATATGTTCATTTTCACCTGAAATTCCCTCCTCGATGTGTTTTGGCCCAGACCTATGTGAAACAGCACTTCATTACTCCACATGGCCTAGCCTTAGAGTTAAATTTCCTGGCAGAGACTCAGAACAGATATCTTATGTGCCGACAACTAGAAGCTGGTTTTGTTTGCCCAAGAGAACTGTTTCTGATATATGCTGGTTTGGAGCAGAGAACTGAACCCTCTGACTAGACAGAGGAGGAGAAATGAGGCTCTAGCCAGTGGTCCTTCAAACTATGGCCCGCGGCCACATATTGTATTTGGTCTGTTTTGTTTCTTCATTGCAAAATAAGCATCTATGCAGTGTGCATAAGGAAAATATCGTTCATAAGTTTTGTTTTTACGAGAGTCAGACCCTCCAATTGATCTGAGGGACAGTGAACTGGCCCCCTGTTGAAAAAGTTTGAGGACCCCTGCTAGAGGCTTAGTAAAACTCCTGAGACATGTGGCAAGGGTGTAACAAAATTGAGATCTCTGTCACAGGAGCCGTAGAATTGGAGATCGAAGTAGAATAGAAGGTAATACAAAAGAGATTTATAAAGATGGACTTTAAAGAGAGTTGGTAATATCATGGAAATCCCAGTCCTCTTCCTGCTTTAATTATCTTTTTTAAAACAAGGGTTTCAGGGCCAGAGTGATATAATACAGCAGGTTGGAGCTTTTCTTGTATGTGGTTGACCTGGGTTTGATCTGCAACACCTCATATGGTCCCCTGAGCCTTACCAGGTATGATTCCTGAGCACAGGGTCAGAAATAAATCCTGAGCATCACCAGGTATGGCCCAGAAATTGTAATAGAAGGATTTTATCAATCAAACGGTTCCCAAACTATGTTCTATGACCCCCTGGCTCTCCAAGGAAGTGTCATAGAACTGACCTGAGTGAACCACTCCTACACCCTACCTTAAACCCCAAAACTCAGCCCTTATAGCTGCTTTTTTTTGGGGGGGTAGGCAAAAACCACGTGGGCTAGTGGCAGAGCTGAGGTATGGAAGCTGCTAGATCTGTATATAAACACTGTGTGGTGGTTTGCAGGCTCAAGAGCATGGATCTATGTGTCCATGGAGCAGCTTGTGGGAAAGGAAGTTCAGTGTTTGTACCTCCTTGGCTCAGAGTCACAGGAGGGTGGCAGAAGCCAGGGTTCTGCCCTGCTCCCTGATGGATAGACTCTGACATATAAACCTGGTCTGGGAATGGACACAGACAAGCTTTCTGCCCAAGGGAAGCTTAATGGTCCTCCTGATAACACAAGCTGAGGGTTCCCCCAAAGACTGGGGTCCACCACTTCTTTCTGGGACATGAATATAGCTATTTTTGGAAAGGCCTTCTTGTCCCATTCTAAGCCACACCTTATTTTCTGAAAACTAGTGGCAGAAGGTCAGGAAAGCTTGTGCCTAGGTGGGACACTGTCTCTTCACCCCCTGAGGTTTACATTTTCCCTAAAAAGGGGACCCACATGGCTGGGCCCCTGCCCATAGCACTGTTGCCTGCCCTTTCAGTGATGTCCTATTGGTGACGAAAAGTAATGGTGGTGGGCATGTTGACACCAGGGTAACTGGCAAATGGTTGCACATAAGGAAGCTCCCTGCCAATCCCGAGGCAGAATTGGGAGAGGACTGTGTCTTTCTTTCCATTTTAGCATCAAAATAAGGCCTGGTGTGCAGCAGGCACTAACAGGCTGATAGGTTAGTGTTTTGAACCTGTTGTTAGGTTTTGGAAGTAGGAGAAAATATGAAAAGAAGTGGTTAAGTCTCCAGAAGCCTCACACATTGCACTATCAGGTATAGGGGACAGTATGGGGGGACTGTATTCTCCAGAGATAAGGGAGAAGTGAGAGTACCAAGAGCTCAGCTTCACAATCCCACATGAAGGCCAAAGTACCAATTTCCTCCTCTTCCTGCCACCTGGTTCCTATCCTATAAAAGCCGATACTCAACTTGATGCTCCACCTCCAAATCCTGTGTTCATGTACAACATTGCAAGTTTCCTTTAGCCCAGCCTCCACAATGCACACATATACACCTATATACTTAACACACTTACACACAAACACACAGGTGGTCATACATACACAAACATTCACACAAAATACACATATACATATGCATAGCACACAAATGCACATATCATACATTCAAATACACATTCAAATACGCATATGCACCACACTTAAACACATATGCACATTCCCTATACTGTAAGCTCCTCCATGGAGGGTGCTATTACCTTGCTATTGAATTGTGTGGTGCTCAGGCCAATATTGTTTTTTCTGACCTGTTGGCTCTGATCCAGTCAACGACCATGTCACAGGGAGCTGAAATGAATGGTAAATCCCTCATTTTCTTGACGAGGATACCATTGACCAGACTTCAAAGGGCACAGCATGTTTGGTTTTGGTTCGTCAATGGCTAAGATTATCTCCTGCCTGCCATGGTGTTGTGGCTCTTCTAATGGCCCTGGTGCCATCCGGGTGTCGCCCCAGACAGGCATTCTTTGGGTAAAGTCAGAGCAAGATGAAGCTTAGGGTCTGCAATTAGTGGTGGGGTTTACCCTCAGAGGAGAGGAGAATAGGGCAGTGAGGTCCTGGAGAACTCATGGGCCTGCCAGTCTCTGGTCTTTGAATGTAAAACTAAAAAAAGGGGCATTGTGGGGGCCCTTCCCTTTCTACCTACAGGGCCCACACCCAGCTGTACATATCCACCAAATCCACATGGAAAAGTCAACACCATACTAGGTGTTGGAGCCATACTTGGGTGCTTCTGGAGTGGTAGAAACTCATGTGTCTACCTGACTTTGCTTGAAACAAAGACCATCCTGGTGAATACCCTGCAGTGAGGAGGCATGCAAGCCAAGTATGGCCATTGGTCTGAGATGATCAGGTTCCAGGCTCCCAGGATGATAGTTGGTGCTGAGCCCTCTCCAGAAGCCTAGGACTTCTGGCCCAGTGGGAAGTAGCCACTGGCCCATCAGACACTAGCTGACTTTGCTCTGAAACAGGCCTTGTTATTTTCTCTTCTGATGTTACATGTGGCTTTTTAATCCACCAGGATGTGTTCACACAAGCATGGGAGAGTATAATGTCAAGGAGCTTTTGGAAGCCAAAGGCCAGACATGTATTCAGATGGATGGTAGTCTCGGAGAACACGCTCCACTAGGTTTAGTGTCAAAGGTCAGAAGTCCTCACCTGTGATTCCAGGCCTTCCCATAGACCCAGGCTTGAGAGTCCAGAGATTGTAAGAGGAACCACTTGGCTCAGATTGGGCACAGTCCTGATTGCTTTTAAGCTGTCTTTCCTGGAACTCAGAAGAGACTAGGCACAGCACCTGTTAGGTCACACCTATCTTTACCCAAAACAAAGGCATTCCCCCAATTTCATCTTTCTTTTCACCAAGCCTTTAACTTGTAAAAGTCCACCTGGATAGGTACTTTTGTCTCTCACTTGACCTTCCCCAGCTCAGTTGAATTTGTACTGGTAGAGTAAAGAGAGGTTTTGGATTTGGCTTGGCACATGGAGAGGAACCAAGAGGAGAGAAGTAAAATGACTCCATGATTCTCTCCTGACTGATTTGGTTTATTAATTTTCACTTGACTCTGCTTCAGACCAGCTTACCCAGGGGTTGGAAATATGGTGCACAGGGTGATTTCACAAGCATCCCCTGGGCCAGGGACTCTGCGAATCTACGTTCAACTATTTCACAATTTGTCAGGATACATGTAGGTTGGGTCTGCAGAAGTGGCAGGTTTTGGCTGGCATGCACCACAGGGGGCAGTACCAGGATCCTGAGAGGCTTAGTGTAATAAGGAAGAGGACAAGATGGTGTCATGCTCTATAGAGAAGAAAAGAAGAGTGAAGAAAGTAACTGGTGCCCACTGTCCAGGAGCCCAGGAAGTGTGGTGAGAGGAGAGAGAGAGAATCCATAAAAACTGGCCTTTGTGGTAGTCCAGAGGACAGTCCTTGGAAGAGGAGGCCTTTCTTTCTTTCTTTCTTTCTTTCTTCTTTCTTTCTTTCTTCTTTCTTTCTTTCTTTTTTCTTTCTTTCTTTCTTTCTTTCTTTCTTTTTCTTTCTTTTCTTTCTTTCTTTCTTTCTTTCTTTCTTTCTTTCTTTCTCTTTCTTCTTTCTTTCTTTCTTTCTTCTTCTTTCTTTCTTTCTTTCTTTCTTTCTTTCTTTCTTTTTCTTTCTTTCTTTCTTTTCTTTCTTTCTTTTTCTTTCTTTCTTTCTTTCTTTCTTTCTTTCTTTCTTTCTTTCTTTCTTTCTTTCTTTCTTTCTTTCTTTCTTTCTTTCTTTCTTTCTTTCTTTCTTTCTCTTTCTTTCTTTTCTTTCTCTTTTCTCTTTCTTTCTTTCTTTCTTTCTTCTTCTTTTCTCTTTCTTTCTTTCTTTCTTTCTTTCTTCTTTCTTTCTTCTTTCTTCTTTCTTTCTTTCTTTCTTTCTTTCTTTCTTTCTTTCTTCTTTCTTTCTTTCTTTCTTTCATTTATGGGCCACACCCGGTGGTGCTCAGGGATTACTCCTGGCTATCTGCTCAGAAATAACTCCTGGCAGGCACGAGGAACCATATGGGACATCGGAATTCGAACCAACCACCTTAGGTTCTAGATCGGCTGCTTGCAAGGCAAACGCTGCTGGGCTATCTCTCTGGGCCCAAAGAGGAGGCCTTTCTATAACTACTACAGCTTAGAAAAAGTAGTAACTCTCCTCCCTCCATACACATTATTTTTGGTTTGTTTTCATTGTGTTTTTGGGCTACACCTCAACTTGCTTAGGGGCTACTCCCAGTTTATTTCTTAGAGGCTGTTTTTGGAATTGCTTGTAGATTGAATCCAGCGTGCAGCCCTTTGAGCTGTCTCTGCAGTCAACACCCATGAAAGACCATTATTAGGGAGAGAATTGGAGTTTTTTCTTTTCCATGGGGCTTAGACTGACTCAACTCTCCCCAGATGTTCTTCACTCTTTCTTCACCACTTTCACCACCCCACATCCTAAATCCAGACCAACTAGTTCCCTTTGATCCAGACTTTAGTCCTCTGCCTCCTCTGGCCTCCTGAGTGGGTACCCTAGGAAGGTATCTCCTCCCTAGGCTGACCCCAAAGGCTCTGAGGACCCATGCAGTGGGGTTGCCCTGTGGAAGCAGCCAGGGCCAGAACTGAATGGTGTAAAGTGTGTGCAGGAGGCTGGGTAGAGTGAGAGAGACTGGCTGTTTCTGTAGCCAGCCCACCTAGAAGCTGCCCAGATGCCTCCCCAGGAGTGTCAGACATACTGGGGGATATCATTTGTCTGGAGGGCCTTGCTTGAGCCTCTGAACAACAGTGAGTCCAGACTTTTGTGGAGAACTAGCCTGGCTGGTGCCATGTCCCAAGCCAACTCTTTGATGGGCAGAGTCTTCTCTGTCCTCTCTAAGGGTTCTACAGTGTAAGCTTGTGGCCCCCTGTATTGTAGCAAGAGGTTTTTACATGGGGCCCTGTGAACATTGGGGCCTAGGGTCTTGGGTTCATTTCAGGATCCAGAGACACTGGGTTCTGGGTTTGGCACGCCTCTCTGTCCTTCCAGCAGCAGCTGTGAGACTGAGGGCTGGCCACATGACACCACACCAGGGTTTTGGGTTCTGGAGACTTACTTCCAGGGCTGTGACTCACCTGGGCCATCTTAGGAAATGACCCTTACCTGCCCCATGCTTGTTTCCCTCTTCAAGCAGGGGGAAAGAATGTCACCCTTTAGGCCCTTTTAGAGATTTTTGGCCTGTTCCTATTCTTTTGTTTTTGTTTTTGTTTTTTGTTTGTTTGTTTGTTTTTGTTTTTTTTTAGCCACATCTAGCAGTGCTCAGGATTTTACTCCTTACTCTGCACTAAGGGATCACTCCTGGAGGCACTCAGGGTTTATTCCTGGATCAGTGCACAGGAATTACTCCTGACAGGACTAGGGGGATGCCAAGGATCAAACCCTTGTTGGATGTGTGGAAGACAAGGGCTCCGTCTCTTCCACAGTGGCTGGGTCTCTTTCTAAGCCTTCTCAGCAGGGCAGATTCTGTCCAGTAGTTTCCAAGCATTCCCAGTCCCCCCCCTCCCAGTTCTTTCCAGGGTAGCAGTGCACAGTTCTGTGGTACATGACTGATGTCTGAATCAGGCCTTTTATGTGGCCATTTAAACTGTTCCACACCCCTGTTTCCAGAGAAGTCTTCGTAGAGACCTTGGTTTGCATCATCCTCCTGGTCCCTGTGAGTCACAGTTCATGACGTGGAACACTGTTGGCTGCCTTCAGTGATAGGCCAGCCTCTTCTTGCCAAAGCCCACAACTGCAACTCAGCCTCTTCTAGCCTGGAAAGAGCAAGGTGCCTTGAGATAAAGACAGGCATGCCCACCTTGGGGACAGAGTGCAGAAAGTGGGTGAGGGAGAGAAACACTGACACTCTCTACCGAGGGTCTGCCTTATGGGACGTCGGGCTGTGGCAGGCTGGGGGAAAGATTGCCTGGTACTGATCAGCTCATTGGTATCCACTAGTATAGTAGTATCCACTAGCTAGTATTCACTAGCTGGACTGGGTCTGGTCTCTGGGCAGTGCTCACATATGACTACACTGTGGGAGCAGGTGGATAATTGGTTAACTAAGAATGCTAGAAAGCCAGATTACATAAATATGGTTGTATGTTCATGTGAGTATGAGTATGGCGAGACTAAAATCTTCAAGGGATTAGGGAAGGACCCAGGAGAGGATGACATTAGTAGAAAAATCAGTGGAGGGGAGAGAGGCTCTTTGGTGCAGAGAATTTAAGGTGGACATAGCAGCCAGTGCAAAGCCCAAGATCTTCAGTAAATTCAAAATATAGTCTGGAATGTATGTTTATAGAACAACCTGCATGAGTGTGGGGAGAGATTAGAAGGCTGGAGATGGGGATACATATCCTGCTGGGCACCCTATGCAGAACAAAATGAAAGCTCTGGAGCCTTTGGGGCTCACCTCCAGGGCCAGGGCACATCTCTCAGCTTTCTGGGAACATCTCTCTGGCTATAGGGCCCCAGGATGTGTGTGTGGGTTCATGCAGGAAACCAGGGCGACAACTATTGCCACAGCCAATGGAGCCTTTCTGATAAGCCCCTATACCATAAATTCTCAGCCCCCTGCTGGCTTTCTGGTCCTCCTCAGATGGGTTACCTGAGATTTCTAATTATGTGGACCTCTGGCAGGACAGGTAGTGGATAGGGCTGAAGTGAGGGGAAGGAGCTTGTGTAAGATGTTCTAGAAAAAAATAGAAAAAAAAATATATAGTGCAGCAGCTGACATGCTTGCTTGGTTGTATTCCTGGCCCTGCATATTGTCCCTGGAGCACCTGTGGGTATGGCCCTAAACTAAAGAAAATACACAAAAGATGTGCCAGCAGGTAGGTGTCCCAAGAAGAGAGGTGGGACATGGACATGCTGGGTGACAATCTGAGTGTGTTGGGAACAAACAACAGGGTTGGCCCTGCTGGCAGCATCGCCCTGGCTGGCCTTGCCAGTAGTGGCAGCAGCACATTCCATGGCTGATGTTTGCTTTGTGGTCTGGCCTGGCTTTCTTCTGCTCTCAAAGATTTTTTAATCCAAATCAAGGATCTCTGAGATGGAGATATGAAGCTCTGCTTCTGAGATTCCAAAGGGGATGGAGGGACAGAAGTACATTCCCTACTTAACACTTCCTACTGCCCCCAGTATTAGTCTGCAGAAAGTTCTGAGTGGAACCTTGACCTCACCAGAATTCTTATCTCTCCTGGCTTTCCACTTGGGAATCACAGTATACTCAAAATGCTTATATCTGGGGCCAGAGTTACAGTCAAGCAGGTAGGTTGTTTGCCTTGAATGTGGCCAATCTGAGTTCAATCACTGGCATCCTGTATGGGTCCAGAGCCCCTTCAGGAATAATTCCTGAGTACAGAGCCAAGAGTAACCCCTGAGCATCAATGGATGTTGTCCAAAACTAGCCTTCTCTCAAACTTATAGTTTTGAGAGAATGGGGGACACAGGCCAGATCAAGCACAAAGACTGAATTCCATGACCACCCCAAGATTGTCCTATGGGTGCTCAGTCTCGAGAACTGTAAAATCCTCAAGGTTTGTGAGATCACCAAACACACTATATCTCTGCCCCTCCCCAGGTGGACAGTTCTGAAGAAACAGGGTAGCCACAAAAATTAATAACCCAAGCCAGTAGGGAATCATGGAGTTAGTCTGCACTGACTGCACAGGAGAGAATCAAGAAGTCAGTCTCTCTGAGCATGTCAAACCAGACTCTCTTTTTTTTTTATTTTCCAATATAATTTCAATCAGGTGGGGGAGAGTGAAGTGAGATCCAGGAGAACTTTTATATATCCAAGGGCTAGGTGCAAAGAAAAAATGAAATTGAGGAATGCATTTGTGTTGGGTGTTTATCTTACAATTCCACCCTCATTATATGGATGGCGTCTTGTTTGCCTGCTCTATGGACAGAAAAGTACAATGTTTGTATGAATATTTTACCAGTCGCTTGCTGTTTAACAATACCCACAGGAAAATAATCAGACTTTGCTTCCAGTTCAATAATTGGATTTTGTATTGGAGAGTACTTCAGTTTATCCCCAAAAGATCTGTATTTATCAGAAAAATTTTAGGATGCTCAATGATTTTTAAAAACTCCCATTATTCAGCTGGAAAGGCCTGGATTTTTTTCAGAAGGACATATTTTATAATTCTTCTATTCTTTGTTTCTCCTGTGTTTAACATTTGATGGATCATCATCAAGAAAAGGTGATATTTCTGGCCCTTCACTGACCCCAACAGTGCCTACAAATTGCAAGTTTGCTCAACAAGTGGGACTTGCTAACTTTAAATACTTACTAACAAATGTTTGAGAGCCATGCAATATAGTATGCGATTCAGCCTATGTGGTCAGACTTTTGCATGAGATTGTCACTGCTTCTATAAATTTCTATAACCACCTGGCTCATGAGTTGTTTCAGCAATTTCAAGCTTTTCTACAAAAGCTTTCTGAGTCAATCTTCATCACTCACAGAAGAGCCCATTCTGGCTTCCCAGGGCCAATGGCTCAAGGAAATGAAACTGCTAAAAGTTTAGCCATGCCAGTATTTAAGTCATTTGCATAAGAATATACAGTGCTACATACAAATCTGCCTCCTGCACATGGTCTATCATATTCCATGGAGGCAAGCCAGACAGATTGTTGATAAATGTACCATTTATCAACCTTTAAATAAAAGAACAGATGTAGTGGGGGCCAACCTATGAGGTTTACAGACAAATTAATTATGTCAAATGGATATTACATGCATCGATTATATTCCAAAGAAACCTTATCTCCATGTGGTGGTTGATACATAATCACATTTTGTAAAGAAAACACCAATAGCTTCTGAAAAAGCTAAAGCTGTTTGCACCTTCATGCTACAATATTTTTTTTGTCATGGATGTTCCCCAATCTATTAAAATGGACAATGGCTCTGCCTACACCAGTAAAACTTTTCAATCATTTCGAAAACAATAGCAAATTAAACATATCACTGATATCCCCTATAATTCTCAAGGATAAGGCATAGTTGAAATATCTCACAGAACCCTAAAAATTCAATACAGGAAAAGGAACAGACCATTGCTGGACTTTTATCTTTAACATTATTTCCATTAAACTTTGTGAATTTACCCCCAAGGAGATCCCTAAACAGCTGCAGAAAAAAACACTTTAAAGAGTATGAACAGTTACAAAAAAACAATTCACCTATTTGAATAAAAATGGATAATAAATGAATTTCTGGTAACATTCTCATTCAAGGAAAAGGATATTCTTATGTTTCCACAGATGGCAATACTGCCAAGAAAGTCTGGGTTCCACTATGCCTTCTTAAAAGCAGTATTCTCACAAATTAAAAAACTCAGACACTGATGCATGATAAGATTGCAAGCCTTCCCTCAGACCCAACACAGGCTACTCGAGAAGACAAGAGAAGAAAATTAACTGCGACTTCAACAGGTAACCAGGACAATGAGCTGACATCTCATAATAAGGCAGAGACTATGAGAAGGAGTGAAAATGACTAGTTCCAGAATCTTGGTTCTATAGATTAGGGAACTGGTCCTGCTCTCATAGGATTTTATAATTAAGGAAACACGTGTTACATTAACTTAATATTACAATGTCTGTATAATATTCCACGTTTGACTAATTACTTTTATCAGAACCATTACAAGAAGGACATTAACAGGTCAAATCTATTGGGGCATAAAGGCTAAGTGGTAGAAGAGTTTGGTAAGATCATAAAAGCCTTGCGGGCAGGACAATACAGGCATTTTAACCCAAAAGACTTTAAGATGACCATTGGAAAATAAACGATCAGTTTGCAGGGCATAATCAGCAAGATCCACATGAACTACTACTATTCCTGATAAATAGTCTTCATCAGGACTTGAACAAAACTGATAGACATAAAAGATATAAAGAGAAAAAAAAAGGGTCATCTTATTGACTCAATAGTAGCAAAACAAGGTTGGCAGAAACACAAGCAGGTTAATGAGTTTATTACTGCTATATTTTTCCAAGGCCAGTTCAAATCCACAGTTCAATGCTTCATCTGTCACCAAGAATCTTGGACATTTGAGATCTTTACTCATTTATCCTTGCCTTTGACATCTACAGATAAATTCATGCTGCAAGATTGCCTTAAGTTATTTTTCAAAGAACAACTGAGAGACAAAATAGAGTTCATTGCAGTCACTGCAACACACAGCAGGATTTTTTTTAAAAAAGGAAATATATTTAGAAATTACCACCTGTGCTTTTTTTTTTTTTTTTTTTTTTTTTTTGATTTTTGGGCCACACCCGGTAACGCTCAGGGGTTACTCCTGGCTATGTGCTCAGAAGTTGCTCCTGGCTTGGGGGACCATATGGGACACCGGGGGATCGAACCGCGGTCTGTCCAAGGCTAGCGCAGGCAAGGCAGGCACCTTACCTTTAGCGCCACCGCCCGGCCCCACCTGTGCTTTTAATACATCTGAAATGCCTTTTTAAAAAATGATGGCAAACAGATAAAAAAAAAAACTAAAGATATACATGGACTTTCCTTTAGAAAACCTGGATTTGTCACGGTACACTATGGATTCTAAGAATAATCCTGAAGAATACCAATTATCCTGTTTTGAACCATTTTGGTGAAATGGAAAAGGGTCATTGCACAGCCTATTGTAATAATGCAGCAAGGCAACTTTGGTTTAAATTTGATGATCCATAAATTTCAGAAATCTCTAACTCGTTTGTGAAATCTTCAGCAGCTTATATTCTTTTTATACTTCAACGAGACCTGCAGCAACAGCTTGTTGCTTGTTGTTACAGCTTGTTGAGATTAAACAACTACCTGTTCAACTAACTGCTCTTTATAGATGTCTATAATGATGTTCTAATGCTTTTATCTATAGAAACAAATGCAGAATGCATTTGGAAGCCTTGGACTCCCACTACCAGTCTCACTATTAGAGTGTTTTACCCTCACACCCCTGATTTGTTATTTCTCCCTAGTTAACTCTTTCTACCCTTAGCTCTTAACTCTTCAGGAATCGAACCCCCACCCCCCAGCCCGACTCTTGCCGTGGTCCTGGGAAGAAGATGCTGCCACTACTGCTACTGATTTTCTCTTTGAGGCCCACTTTTCTCCCACCTCCTTCACCATGGACTTTTGCCTGCAACTAATTTCGGCTTTTGAAAGACCATCGGCTCTAGGATATTTCCAGATCTGTGACTGCTGTGAGTTGTTTTTTTCAGACTCCTCAAGACCATGTTGCAGGCTGACGCAGTGATCTGAAATTTATTTTCCACTAAAGCTATTTCAAAAGACTAAAAGAGGATATGTATATTTCCTTTGCATATTTTCTTAGATGTATTTCAATATGTATAATTCTTTATTGTATATTTCATTAGGTAGATGTAGTTTCCTACCTCCTCTTTTATTTGTTAGTAGAAATTTATAGTAGATAGTATCCTTTTGATAGAAATATATAATAGGGATTGTTTGGTTTGTTATTATTTTCCCCATAGGCAACAATAGTATCCTCTAACACTGTTCTTTTTGCATGGGCACATTAAAATGAGAAAATTCTGGGGCCGGGCGGTGGCGCTGGAGGTAAGGTGCCTGCCTTATCTGCGCTAGCCTAGGAGACGGACCGCGGTTCGATCCCCCGGCGTCCCATATGGTCCCCCAAGCCAGGAGCGACTTCTGAGCGCATAGCCAGGAGTAACCCCTGAGCGTCACCGGGTGTGGCCCAAAAACCAAAAAAAAAAAAAAAAAAAAAAAAAAAAGAGAAAATTCTAGATAAAGAGAGGATTAACTATCCATTAAATGTGGGAATTCTGAAATCTTTGTTTGTTTGTTTTTGTTATTTTGGGCCATACCTCGTGACACTCAGGGGTTACTCCTGGATATGTGTTCAGAAATTGCTCCTGGCTTGGGGGACCATATGGGACACCAGGAGATTGAACCACGGTCCGTCTAGGTTAGTGTGGGCAAGGTGGATGCATTACCGCTTGCACCACTGCTCTGGCCCAAAATTCTGAAATTTTTGTTACAGGGCAGCCTTCCACCTTGAGCATTTGCCATAGTGACTTAGGCTTGTTGCTCGGACATTGGCTGATCAACCTGAACTGCCTTGGCACCTACTTGCACCAGTGTGGGCTACTATGCCACCCTGACAATGACTTGGAAATCTGTAACCGCTTGGTTTCAAAGCAGATTTCCTTGTTTTGCCATCTAGCAGTGAGATGATACCAGGACATGCTTTGTGACACCCTGACTTTGACATGGGATCTGTGAAAACACCAAGATCTCTTATTACTGAAGCCTGACTGTGACACCATGTTTAAGGAGAACCTTTCCTGGGACCAAGAAGAAAGACTCTGGAGTTAGGAAAATTAGTATGCCTGTAGCCTGTAATTGTTCTTATGGCAGAATGCTTCATGTAGAAACACTCTGTTTTTAGGCCAAAGATCTTTTTCTCTCTATTTTTTTCCCAACTTTTGCTGCTTCTATGGGAAAAAACCCAAACAAACCAAAAAAACACCCCCCAAAACAAAAACAAAACCAACTGCCAGCCCTTTTATCTTTTAGATAGAGGCATCCGCCTTTTTCTTAGAACCTTGGGACACAAATTACTTTGCTTAAGCTCATATTTCTACATTTTTCTATAAAGTTAAAAAGGGGAAATGTTGGATTACTGGTTTTCATCCTATTCAGGATATATCTTCTTTGCCGAAGATTTCCATTGGATGGAAGCACTTTTGGGTTGGTGCCTTAGACCACCTGTTCTCCTTTCCTGGGTGTGGCCTTAGGGATCCCAATAAAGCCCCTGGGTTTCAGGGGAAAAATTGCTTGTGGTTTTGGTTTTCTACTACTGAACTTTCTGCTTGCTGGTCTTAGTGCAGTGAGCAGAAGGCTTGTAGTGAAAGTCTCTATACCTGTTTTATTTCCATAACTGTGTGTGGATTATTTCCTGTGTTGGTGTTTGATTTTAGACCCATGTCTGCCCAATCTCCCGGGATTGGGTCATGAGACTTCTGCTCCAGATAACCTCTACTCAGAGTTGATCTCTAGCCCCTCCTGACAGTCCAATTGGAAGGGTTGGAGTATGCTTTGGTTTCACACTTAATTGTCCTGTGAGTGAACTCTGTCACTTTCCTTCCCTGGATGGCATTTCTGCCTGAAGGGGGCTTTGGGGTGAGAGGACACTGGTAATTTGCAGTCCAGCAGTTCACTAGAATTACTGTAAGCTTTCAAAGATATCAGTGTTGAGGGGGTAAAAAGATAGTACAGTGGAGAGAGTGTTTGCCTTGTATCTGGCTGATCCAGGTTCAATTCCTGTCATCCCATATGGTCCCCCGAGTCCATCAAGAACAATTACTCATTCCCCACCCCAGTCTGTATTTGAGACAGGCAATGGAGAAGGAGGGAGAGAGAAAGGGAGGCATTGGTGGTGGGAATGTTGCACTGGTGAAGGAGGGGAGTTCTGTTTATGACTGAGACCCAACTACAATCATACTTATAATCATGGTGCTTAAATAAAGATTAAATATATATAAAATGAATAATTCCTGAGCACAGATGGGTGTGATACAAAATTGAACAAACAATTAAACAAACAAGAGATACCAGTGTTAGAGATAGCACAATGGTTAAGGCACTTGATTTTCATGCAGCCAATCCTGGTTTGAATCCATGGCATTGCGTCTGGTCCCCCAAGCACTGCTAGGAGTCGGGAATTGTGCCAGATCACTAGTGCTATTTACCAAAACCCAAAAACCCAAACCAAGCCAAACCAGTGTTGGAGTTCAACAGGAACTGGGTGAAGTGCCTGATGGGGCTCACCCTGGAGTCAGACTATGATGCTCACCCATCATGATTACTGAGCAGGCCAAGAAAGGAGGTCAGAGCGGGTAGGTGACAGAGAAGATTCCTGTCTGGGCACAGGACAAATGCCCATGGCTACCAGGGGCCCAGCAGGGCAAGTCTGGGCTTCTTGTCTTTATCACAGGCACTCAGTCTAGCATCAAAGATTCATGATCTCCCAGAAATGAACCATAATGAGATGGGTTAGTGGAGGAGAAATTGGGGTCTAAGTAGTGACATCATTGAGCTTCTAAGTCAGCCCCTCATCCTGAACATAGATGTTGTCTGCTTCTCTGTGGAGGCCAGCCCCCAGCAGACTCCTGTAGCATGGGGAGAGGTGTCTCAGCAGATTCCAGGAACCCGTGCCCTACCTCACCTGGAATCTCCAGAATCTGGGGGCAGTCTGGATTCAATGTATCCCTCAGTTTGATCACCTAGAAATGGATCTGGGGATCACCAGATCAAATGAAGGCCTGCTGGGAGAGCTCTAGGAGTGGGCAGGCTCCATGGTGGGGAATCTGCCAATGGTTCTGGACCCCACATTTGGAACATCCCTGAACTCCACATTCAGAACAGATCTGGAATCCACTTTTGGAACACCTCTGCTTGGTGTCTGCATTACTGTGTCCTGATTGCAATTCAAAATATTATTATTAAAGCTTTTGGGCCATACCCAGTGGTGTTCATGGCTTACTTGACCTTTGTGCTCAGGGATCACCCCCTTTGGACTCTAGAGATCCCATGGGGTACTGAGAATCAAATCTGGAGTTTCACCCACATAGTGGCAACCTCATGACTCACTGCACTATCTTTCTAGCCCCTGCACTGCATTTCACCACAGTGGGGGCAGCTGGTCCTGTGTGTAGGATAAGTGGTGTGAACCCATGCAGAGGAGAGTTGTTCATGAATGATTCAGGGGATTTTCTGACAAACACAGTCATGGGACATGAAGATACAGAACTCCATGGAAAAGCAATTCTAGTAGAAGAGATGGTTATTGCATTGGGACCTTTTTCCTGGCAGGAGTGGGGTGGAGGTGTTAAGAAAACAATATTAAATGGTTAAGAATCTTTGGTAGCCCATATTTAGCAGGGTGGGGTGGGGAAGTGGTGGGGGAAGGTTTTAGTGAATTGAATCAGCAGAGATACTATTTTTGAAATAGTTTTGCAAATTCCTATTGAAGTAGAAGCCTCCTTGAATCTACAGCAAAGTCAGGAGCTGCCTGAGGAAAGAAGGGAGGGAGGAAAAAGAAGAGAGGGAAGGAGGGAAAAAAGGAAGAAGGGAGGAGAAAGAGACATGGAGTCTTTTTATTTAGTTGTTTGTTTTTGGCCCACACTTGCTGATGCTCAGGACTTTCTCCTGGCTCTGTACTCAGGAATCACTCCTGATGAAGCTTGGGATATCATACAGATACCAGGGATTGAACTAGATCTACTGAATGCAAAGAAAATTCCTTACCCAGTGTGCTATCACTCTGGCTCCAAGAACACCTTTTAGAATCATCTAAACTCCCTTCTACACACAGCCAAGGCCTAAATAGCACACAACATGGTTTCATTTTCTTTTGAGTGATGTACACGCTGAAAGAGACATTGAGCATAGAAGGGAGATCCAGAGGTTCAGAGAGGGTAGAACTGATGTGAGACTCCTCCAGGGGCCCCAATCCTGTGTGGGGTAGACTGGAAGTGATAGGAATCAGGGGAGAGACATGCAGCTTGAGGAGAGTCTCTGTGAGACACAGAATGGAGATACAGAAGTACAAAGAGCATGAGACCCCACTCCCATCTTTCTAAGGCCTCTGGAGTCTGTGTATCAGCTGGCGGTGGCAGGGAGCCTGGCTGACAAGCTCCCAGGAGGCAGGCAGTGGCCAGACACACATTCCATCATCTCCTCTACCCACTCAAAGTCTTGATCCCCTTATTGCAGGGCTGTGGTGCTTTCTTTACATGGGTTCTGTGCTAAGTAGGATCCTTAACCACAGGGAGACACAAAGCAATACTGAGCCCTTCTCTGCAACACAAATGCTCGTGCCTGGATCTCATTGACTGGATCTCATTGATCACAAGGCTGCCTCAGTGGCAAAGCCCCCTAAGAGCCTCCATGATAATCAGGACTTGAGCCCAGGTCTTTGGTAGGAGAAACAATAAGGGAATTTAGATTCTTCCAAGGTGCCAATTGGCATGCCTCCCCTTGTTAGTGATGCCTAGGGCTCCAAAGCGAGGATCTGGTGAGATGCAGGTCTGGAAGCAAACGTTGACACAGGAAGTAATCCACACAGTGAAGAGGTACAGAACGAGGTCAGGAACTTCAGCACTTAAGCAAGGAATTCAACCACCCAAGCTTTTTTTATTTTTGGTTTTTGAGTCACACCCAGCAGCGCTCAGGGATTACTCCTGGCTCTATGCTCAGAGATCACTCCTGGCAGGCTCAGGGGACCATATGAGATGATGGGATTCGAACCACTGACCTTCTGCATGCAAAACAAAGGCTCTGCCTCCATGCTATCTCTCCGGCCCCCAACCACCCAAGCATTTTGCTCCTAAGGAGGAACACAGCTCAGTGGAAGAAGACTGAAGAATGAGCCTCTGCCTTCCTCAGACCCTTGCTTTTATTGACAAGAATCAAGCCACACCGCTGAGTGGGAGAGGAACACTGAGTAGGGAATAATTCAATATCCTATCATCAGATCACACCCTAGATAGAGTACAAATATTGATGAGAGTAGGACCAGTAAACCAACATCCCCTAACTGCCAGCACCCCAGAAATCTCTTGTGGACTTAGGTTTGAAAGTAGTACCTGCATAGGACCTAGGATCACTTGCTGAATAAATGGTCAATGGAGCAAATGCAACTGGTGGTGACAAATTCCTAGAGTACTGAGTGTATGTTTACATCTTTCTTACCACTCTATGTTCATCAATCTTAGCATGGCTACGCATTCCATTTTTGCTTTCTCTTGCAGGAGAGAAAATGGAGGAGTGGGACCACTTACTATCTTGGTAAAGTTACAGAGTCCTCACTAGCAGTACATAAATACCCTCCACACAGAGCAGTGAGTATTTGATCCACACTATTTCAGTTCCCTGTATCTTTATGGGGACCAGAAAGTAAACAGCAAGTGCTTAATAACAACTTTTCTGGGTTTTTTTTTTTGGGGGGGGACCATTCCTGGTGGTGCTGAGAGCTTACCTCTAGGATCACTCTCAGGGATCACTCCTGGCAGGTTCGGGGACCATATAAGGTACTGGGGATAGAATATAGGCAGTCTGTGCACAAGACAAGCACCCTACCCACTGTACTGTTTCTCTGGCCCCTGTTGTTATTTTCTCTTTTTGTTTTGCAAGGCTAAGGGCTAACCTAGACTCTCATGCATACAAAGCTCTCAGCCCCAGCCAGACTGAGTTTCTATGGAAGCTTCATTTCATCAAATGATTACTTCAGCTTGTTGTGCAAGCCATGCTCTGATCAATGAATTGCTCGCTTCGAATGTCATCTAGAAAAGTCTTGGCACTTTTCTGCTTCTTTTCCTGGCTTTATTCAGCTCCTGCAGCAGGAGCTCCTGACCGACAGAAACCATCAGATAATAGTTCAGTTAGACTCACTCCCACCCTGATCTTCTACAGGTCCCTGGTTTAGCCTAGCTACTCCCTGAAACCTGCAGCTTGCAAACAGTGATGAACATTGTTCTTGTGAAGAGTCGAGAGACACCCAAGAGGACCCCACACCTCTTGCAACCTTCAGTGTCCAAGTAACCCAAGTCATTTCTATGGCTTTAAACATGCAAGTGCTGGTTCTTTAGTCCCCGATATCCAGATACTTTGAGATCTTGCTATACACTAAACCAGAGCATCTCCTAGTAGAGTTAATGCCCCCACCTGAGGTGGGCATTGGAATGGGGGGATTTCTACAATTGGAGGGGGGCACTTTCTGTTGGTTCACATAAACAAAGTAGTTTCTCCTGGGTGCTGAAGTTTTTATTTTTCTTTTTCATTTTTTTCTGAAAAAGAGAGGTAGGCTAAGTAAGTCTGCGGACCTCTAGTCTAGATACTCTTTCAAGCTTTTCAAGACCTGGCTAGCATTGAACTTCTCTCATCAAACAACAGTCTTTCCTTAGTTTCTCCATACTACTGCTCTGTTTAGCTGTCCTTGGTCTTGCCTTGTTCTCAGTGGCACACATGCTTTGGCCCTGCCCCTAAGTTCCGCACAGCAGACGGCTGTCCAACATTGATTGATATGTTTAATGAATCCCATATTTCAGGAACCCAAACTGACCAGACATAACCCAGGGGTGGTTTTCTCCATATAAAGGGAGCTCTGAGTCACAAATCCTGTCCCTGTCCACCCCTCTCCCTTCACCCCTGCTGAAGAACAACATTCACCTCTCTGATCAGCCAGTCGTGAGCAAACCAGCCCTTAATCACTAAATCGACACGACTTTAGAAACTGGGACCTTGTTTCTCCTTAGAAGGGAGAAAGTGGAGCTGGTTCCACCTGAGCTGGAAGCAGGGAAAACTCAGCTTCCAGACCATCAGCTTCAGGCTCCAGGGAGATAGACAGATTCATCCCGCCCCGCCAAGAATGACCCGAACTAATCCGCACCTCCTCCTGCAACCGATGTCTAGACCTGGGGTCAGCGAACCCTCGGTTCCCTTCAGCGGGGACTCAGAGGTGAATCCAAGCTCTGAACCAGCCCATCTCTGCCCCACTGGTTCCGTGAAGACAGCTCAGACAAGGGTGTCCTGGTGGGTGGAGGTCCCTGAGCTGCGGAGATGGAAGCCACTTGGAATTCTCCACCTGTGCCTCCACATCTGGACCCCTCCAGACCCCCCCACTAGTGCCTCCCGCGGCTGGAGTTTACCTGGAAGCAAGACAAGGCTGCGGCGGGTCCAGTACCCCTGAGAAGGGCTCTGGTTTCCCATCCGTCTGAGTATTCTCCTCCACCTCTAAGCTTTGTCTTTAATAGCGGAACCCTGACCAAATGGGCCAGGGTCTGCAGAGGGCGGTCTGGGGGTGGCACATGTAAAGGGCACTGGGCAGAATGGCCTCTTGCTCTTGCCACCCCACAATGATTCCCCCAATTCCCCACATTTGGAGCACATTAGACGCCGGCCAGGTCCCCCTGATGCTAGTTAAATGATTGCACAAATTCTGAGAGAAGGTTGGAGGGGCCAGATCCAGATTCTGCCCAGAGGATCAGGGGGTCAGGGACTTGGAGGCTGCGACCCCCACTCCGGTGCCCATCTGGCTCCCCAAAGCCCGGGAGCTCTGGGCTGCAGAGAGCACCCCAGAAGTGGCCCGGGGACAAGACACCAGCTCCAGCTATTCTTCATCTCTTCCCCCCTCTCCTTACTGTGAACCCCACTCCAGGCTCCAGGGCCCCTAGGCGGGCTCTCTGCCGCGGAACTTGGCTGAACTTGGCCGCTCCAGTGCAGCTTGCTCCGGGGCGCAGTGGTCCCCAAGTTCTGGGAAGGAGACGCTAGCCACAGATGGGATCACGAGTCCGGGCGGGCCAGGGGCGACTAGGGGCTCACTTACCGGGCCAGAGGCTGAGAGTCCAGACCACCAGGAGCCCCCCGGGCAGGTCCATGTCGCGGGTTGTGAGCAAGGGGCCTTTGGGGAGAGAGGCAGACCGGCTGCGTCCACGCGGCGCCTCCAGCCTGCTCTGAGCCCGGCGGGGCGCGCTGACAGCTCCCCCGGAGAAAGTGGGAGGGCTTGGGAGGGGAGGGGCCCCTGGGCGGCCACCTTGGGGGGCTGCGACCACGGCCCCGCCCCGCCTGCCCGCTGACCCCCACCTCCCTCTGTTCCTCAGTTCTCTATTCCTCTGTTCTCCCCAAAGAGAACACAGCCGTGCCAGAGGCCCCCTTGATTAAGTCCGTTCTAGACCCCGACCAGACACCCCACACACGCTCCATTCTTTCTCAAGCCAACGCCTGGAACTGTTCCCCAGCTCAAGGTGGGGACCCCACTTTGCCTACACTGAAGCTCCTTTGGAACCTAGTCCCCTTCCTTCTCAGATCACACCACTGTCCATGAAATTCAGAGCAGTTCTGTTGTAGGAGGGACCTCAGCCGTGGGTGGGGGGGACATGGAGGCCATTCAGCAGGGAGGAGATGAGGCAGAAGGTTGGTGGGGATGTGGCTTTCTCGCAAAGCTATCCTTCCCCTTTGGGTCTCCTTACTTAGCCGGGTCCCAGGTACAACCTCTCTCCTCTCTCTCGCTCATTTTCTTACTCTCACTCATTCTCTCTCACTAACTCATTCTCTCACTCTCAGTCATTCATTCTCTCATCTCTCATACTCACTCACTCTCATTCTTTCTCTCCTTATCTCCTCAATCTTCATCCTCCCTACCACCACCCCCCATTAAGAAACTATACATTAATTAACTATACTTAATTTCCGTTTCTCTCCTCTTCATTTTTGGGCCACCCCCAGCGATGCTCTGAGCTTTCTCCTGGCCTGTGTTCAATAATTACTCCTGTCAGTGCTCAGAAATTCAGGTGACCATGTAGAATGCCAGGGATCAAATCTGGGTAAGCCATGCACTCAGTTCCCAGTACCCCAAAACCTAGGAGTTGGTGGATGGATAATTGGGTGGATGAATGGATGGGTGAGTGAGTGGGTAGAAGATCGGATGTGTAGGTGGGTGGATAAATGCGTAGACAAGTAAGTGAGTGAACAGATGTGTTTGAGGTTGAATGGATGGATGGAAGAATGAGTGAATGGAGGGGTGATGAATGTGCTGAAGATTGGGCTTGTGAGCAGATGTCTGTAGGATGGAAGGAATGACAGGTAGATGAATGCTATGCATTCCTGGGAGGTATCGGAAGGGCATCCCAGAAGAGGCAATGTTCAGGGTGGACCAGAGGACAAGGTGGGATTGAGAAGGTCCAAGTTCAGTCAATTCTAATAGTGGACATGGTCTCTCCCTCCCCTATATTGCTTGCTTCTTGGCAGCTATCTTGGTTTTTAGTGCTGCCGAAGTGAGCACAGCTATCTTGGTTTTTATTATGATTTTTTTTGGGCCATACCCAGTGGTGCTCAGGGTTTACTTTTCACTCTGCTCCTGGAGCACTTCTAGTGATGATCAGTGAACCATATGGAGTGCTAGGTATTAAATCTGGGTCAGTTGCATGGGAGGAAAATGCCCTAATCTGCTTTACTCTCTCTTCAGTACTGACTACCCTGATTTTTATAAGTTTCTCACCTTTCCTTCTCAGTAGTCATTGAGAAAACTGATTCCATTGCTCTGTGCCTCTGTGTGTGTGTGTGTGTGTGTGTGTGTGTGTGTGTGTGTGTGTGTGTGTGTTGAAATAATGGAGGACTTTAAGGGAGGACAGTAAAATAAAGAGAAAAAATTCTGGAAAACGTGTTCTTGCTCTTCTAAAAGAGCTCCTGAGACCTAATTCTCTTTTTCCCCTTCTAGGCTGGAACAAAGAACTCATCCAGTAGGGAACAGACAGAGTAGAAGGGCCATCTGGTCTGGTGATATCAGATTTTGGGTGACAGAAAAGAGGATCAAGTCCAAAAGGGTCTTTCTGGGCCCAGAATTCAGCTATGCTCAACCTCTTCTGGTCTGGATATTGTACACAGATGACCAAGAGTTTTCTATATTGGCCAAAGTGGGTTTGAGGAAAGAGCCTTTGATTTGGGAAGTATTGAACTCATAACAACTTACCACAAAAGCATCCCAAGACCTCACTGGGGCTCAAACTGCCACTGCTGCTCATACTCCTTGTACACAAACTGTTTGAAGCAATTTCAGGGAGTATAAGATCTGGAGTTCTGTTGAGCCACTGGCACTTGGCCATGTGGTCAATAAAATCTCACCTAAGACTGCATCCTGCTTGCTGAAGAGGTCTCTGGAGTGGGAAAGCTGTGACTAATGTTTGAGTAACAACTCTGCCATTCAAGAGCTCAGAGGCTTCTCTTCAGGGGCTCAGGGACCTGAATCTAATATGTATGACCTGATTAAAATCTGATGGAGGGAGGGCCAGAGTGATAGTACAGCAGATAGAATGCCTATCTTGCATAGAGCAAATCTGGATTTCATTTGTGGCACCATATATAGTTCCCAGATCCCCACCAGTAGTGATCCTTGAGCGCTGAACCCAGTCAGCTGTGTACCCAAGACAAAAATCAAACAAATAAAATCCTCAGAAAAACCTAGTGGAGGGGAGTTCCATCAGTTATTCTATCAAGAAACATATGCATGTTCAAACTCTGTGAGACACCCAAGAGGAGATTTCAAAGGGACAGAGATGAGAGACATAACCTCACACTCATTGACTGCATGATTATTTATTATTTAATCATTGGCTTAAATAATTTATTATTTTGATGCTCGTCAAGCACTATTGAAGTCACTCAGGGCAGCTGTGGATGGGTGACAAATGCACGATCCAGCTGGAGAAGCTCTGGTTGGAGTCCAGCAATTTAAAAAATACAATGGAAAAAATCTAGCACTGAGGATGGTAATGATAATCTTTTGCATGTGTATGTGTTCGCTATTTTCTTCTTCTTATTTTGTTTTGCTTTGGGTCACTCCCAGTGGTACTGGAGGAACATGCAGTGGCAGAGATTACACCTGGAGCCTCTATGTGAAACATGCACTCTGGCACTTAAACTATCTCATTTTTTTAAAATTAAATAGCAAAGCACTATAGCTTGCAGAGTTATTCATTGTAGAGTCTCAGGTGTACAATGTTCCACACCACCAGTGTTTTTTTTGTTTTTGTTTTTGGGTCACACCCAGCAGCGCTCAGGTGTTTCTCCTGGCTCTACGTTCAGAAATCGCTCCTGGCAGGCTCGGGGGACCATATGGGATGCCGGGATTCGAACCACCTTCATTCTGCATACAAGGCAAACGCCTTACCTTCACGTTATCTCTCGGGCCCCCCACACCATCAGTGTGACTTCCCTTCAACAATGTCCCTAAGAGGATTCCTCCCACCTTGCAGCCTCTTCCCTTGACAGGTACATCCCAAGTTTAGTTGTTGGATCTCTAGATATATACATATCTACCACATATCTACACCTCTGATGTGCTTGAGGCCCCTTTGCCCTGTTCTTACTTCCCTCCTGTTTCTTTTTACTCCCCAACCATGTTTTCATTTCTGTGACCTCAACTCAAGGGTAATCTAGGTATTCCAATTTTGATGCCTTGTATTCTCTCCTGCTATTTTTCTGCAAGCCACACATAAGTGAGATCATCCATTATGTTTTTCTTGTGATTCACTTATTTTAAATTTGAAATAAAATTTATTTAAATTTGAGATAAACTTATGATAAAAATTCATTGTGGGATTCAGTAATTTTTAATACATGAACAAGATTATATAACAATTGCCACTAATTTTGGAACATTTTCATTATACAAAAAAGAAACTGTTACTCTTTGCAGCCACTCCCAATTCCCTCATCCCAGTTCCTAGCAACAACCAAACAGCGTCTGTCTCTGTGGATTTCTTTGTACTGGATATTTTGTGTACATGAACTCACACACAATGAAGTTCACTTTTATCTTTTTCTTTCTTTTCTTTGGGATTTTGTTTTTATGGGCCACATCCAGCAGTGCTCACGGGTTACTGTTGGCTCTTTTCTCAGAAATCGCTCCTGGCAGGCTTGGGGGACCATTTAGGATGCCCAGAATAGAACCGGGGTCTTTCCTGGGTCAGCCTCCTACAAGGCAAATGCCCTACTACTATGCTGTCACTCCAGCCCTGAAGTTTACTTTTTTTTTTTTTTTGGGTTTTTGGGCCACACCCTGTGACGCTCAGGGGTTACTCCTGTCTATGTGCTCAGAAGTCGCTCCTGGCTTGGGGGACCATATGGGACGCCGGGGGATCGAACCGCGGTCCTGTCCAAGGCTAGCGCAGGTAAGGCAGGCACCTTACCTCTTGCGCCACCGCCCAGCCCCGAAGTTTACTTTTTTCATCTAGTTTATTGTTTGGATTCATCCAGGATGTGGGACACTTCAGTCCTGCTTTCCTTTTGATTGCCATGCAGTTTCTTAAATGTAATTCGCTATTGTTTTGTTTATTTGAACATTAGGGGATAAATAGTTGTTTTTTCTCTGGGTCATAAGCACTTTGGGACTTTGTTTTGTTCTGGTTTTGGTTACATCCTGTGATGCTGGGGGTTATACTTGACTTTTCATTAGGAATCACTCCTGGTGGACTATACAGGATACTGCAGATCAAACCGGGGTATGCCTCCTGCAAGGCAAACACCCTATCACTGTGCTATCCCTCTGGTCCTTGATTAGCACTTGGGGTTATTATGTCTAATGCTGCTCTGAGAATTTTGTTGCCCGTTTTTGTAAACACACTTTCAGTTTTTTTGAGTAGGAGTGTGATTTCTATGACTGGGATTTCTGGATCCTAGGAGTGGGATATTTTGACCATGTGATTACCCTGTGATTAATCATTCTGGAGTCACCAAATTATTTCCACAGTGGTAGTACCATTTTTAACATTATCATTAACAATGTTGAAGAACTAAACTTACTTTGATTAATTTTGTGGTTACTTTTGTTCTTTGTTTTGTTTGGTTTTTGGTTTTTGGGCCACACCCGGTGACGCTCAGGGGTTACTCCTGGCTATGCGCTCAGAAGTCGCTCCTGGCTTGGGGGACCATATGGGATACCGGGGGATCGAACCTCGGTCCGTCCTAGGCTAGCGCTGGCAAGGCAGACACCTTACCTCTAGCGCCACCGCCCAGCCCCTACTTTTGTTCTTATGATCTCACTTAATGCTCACAAAAGTCCTGCCAGGAGTTAGATGCACTTTCATACGGAGATCTGCATTCTCTCAGTTATAAGAGAAAAGCAACACTATGTGACTATGCAGAGAAAGCACATATGAGTTCATGGAAGTTGAGTGCAAAGAGAATGGGGATTCTGAAATTTTGGATCAGGAGTCTTAAATCACTGTCACTTTCCTTGTCCTTTGGTGGTTATTGAGATGTCCATCCGTCTCACTCATGGCAGTACTGCTCTGGAGGCAGCACTTACTGTGGGGCCAAAATACAAGTGACCATTCTGAATGATATGTAGTGGATCAAGGATGTACCTCAAGACCTCAGGATCTTCTGCTGAACCATGCTACTCCTTTCTTGGTTTCATCAATTTACTTTATACTAGTTATCTGTTCTTGGGCATTTTAGTTGTTTCCATATTTTTGCTGTTATATCTGGTACTCTAATGAATATAGGAATGCAAATGTCTTTTCTGCATTGTGATTTGGGGTCATTGGGGTTTTATTCCTAGGAATAGAATTTCTGGGTCAGTCAGAGGGAGAGGAATAGACTCAGAATAATTTCTCCTACATGTAGATAGAAAGAAACTTTATAAGAAAATATTACATGCCCAGTGGCAGTAGAAACAAAGAGGAGGAGAGCTGGCCTTCAGTAGGAAGCTTGCCACTAGAATGGGATTAGGCAATGGGCGATTAGGAATCAGTTAGGAACAATAGGACAACTGAAAGGGGGAAAGTGCCTGCCACAGATGGGGCAGAGGGAATCTGGGGACATTGGTAGAGGATAGTGGACATTGGTGAAGGGAGTGGAATTGGAACAATTCATTATAAAACTCAAGCATAAATATCTTTTTAATTTTGTAATTCACTGTGACTCAATTAAAAAAGAACTTGTTTCACTCTTCCATTCTTCCCTGCAGCAAAGAGACTTTCTCTGCCAGCTGGAAGGATGCAAATAGCAGTTCCAAGATGCCCGAAATGTCCAAGAAATTCACGGTACACTGTTCTCCAGGGCAGTCAATCTTTCCTCCTAGATACATCAGAGATGGGTGTAACTCCACCCTGGATTTAGGTGTATCTACCTGAGACCTGCCCATTCCTGGGAGGGGTCTTGGGAAGTGGATATTGCATGTATCTTTACCTGCAAGATCCCACCTTTTCCTGGGAGTGTCTTGGAAAGGTAAGGTAAGGCCTTTGACCCAGGGGATTGAGGGCTTTTGGTCTTTGGCCAGCATGGAGGTCAAAGGGAAGATGGCTGAAAGGAGTTAAGACGCAAGCTAACTAAGAATGGCTGAATGCTTAATTGGTTATGATACAGGCCACATATGTGGTGGATAGGGTGTGAATAAAGCTGTTACTTCCTGAAGCCTGACTGTGAGTGAGATTTCCACCCGCCGCTCTCATGAACCTCCAGACCCTCCGGCTAAAGGGGGTTGCAGAGCCACGTGGCCTGGGATGGCAGAGAAAGGTCCCTCCATCCATCCATCTCCATCCAGCACCATCATTAATTATTTAACACTACAGATGGGTACCTAAAATTTTGCTTCATGCTCACCCTTGCCCCAGTCTGAAGGATATAATGAGCCAGTCTGAAGCATATATCCAGCCCCAAGGAACAGAGATGAGAGGGGTATTAAAACTGACAGTTCCATGTAAACTGGGATAGGAGTTCCCTAAAGAGGAATGGCAAAGCTTCATGGACAGACCATGAAACTACAGAACCATCTGCAACTGTTAGGTGCCCTGTAGGAATCAAGATTTCCAGAGTTCCCACAGCAGTTATGTGGCAGAGCTGGGCTTTGAACCCATGAACAACTGATTCATGATCTTTGCTAGTGAGCGGGGCTTTGGGGCCTGGTCTGCAGTGGCTCTGCGGTCAAGCCATGGGTCCCTATTTCTCCTGAATCTGTCATTCTCAGGGAAGGAAAGATGGAGAGACAAAGTCTTCTTTATGGCTATCAAGCAGCTTGGCTGAACGTGGAGAATAAAGGCAGGTTTAGAACTCACAGATCTCCTGAAGAAGCCCTTGGCCAGGGGGGTCTGCTTCATATGGTTTGGGTTAGACCAAGAATTTATCATGGTTGGCTTGAAGTTTTTTTGAAGGAGGCCACATTTGGTGGTGCTCAGAGCTTACTCCTGACTTTGTGCTAAGGAATCACTTTTGGTGGAATGCTGGGGATGGAACTCAGTCAACAGCAAGGCAAGCACTCTCCCCCACTGTACTATTACTCCTGTCCACTCCTGGTTAGTTGGTCTGAGATTAAATGGGTTTCTCATCTCTGCACGTCTTGGAACCCCTTCCTCTTCCTCCACTCCCGCAGCTTTTCTCCAACCTGACCTCTGTCTCCACTGGTGATTTCTCCTCATAGCCATGTCTTCTCTGGGTGTCTCTACTCAATAGCATGTGCCAATTCTCCCTGATGTGCATTGGCCCTCAGTTCCTTTCTGCAACCCCCCACGACAAGCTCTACCACACAAAGATACAGATAGAAAAAAAGATACAGATAGGAGGATCTGGCCTCCTCCTCAGGTCTTAACAGTAGGTTTGTGCTTAGGAAATATAAATGTTGGTTTAAAAAAGATAAACATAACCAATCTTTCAGTTATTGGAGAAGGCACATCTTTTGCCAAAAGATGATATAATAAATTCCACAGTCATAAAAGAGAGAAAAATAACAGAAAGCTACAAGATTGTTGTTATTATTTTCCAAAGATGCTTGTGACTGTTCTTAGCTAATCATGTGAATGATGAGAAGGTGACGCTGTTTGTCAAGCAAAAGTGATCATCTAAAACTTTTCTGGGGTTTTTTGGTAGAACCAGTTATACTGCTTGCACATAAAGTGGGTGAAGTTTGCTTTAAATAAACGTGTCTACACCAGTAGCTCATGTGTGCTCAGCTCCCTTCGGCCAGAAGCAGGAAGAGCAGGGCAGATGGTCCAATCTTGAGCCCACGGCTGAGCAGCATTGCACAGGACATCTGTGACGATTGGGCCCTGTCTACAAAGCAATCCTGAATCCATAAAGTGATTTCCCAGTCTCCTCTACTCAGGCCACAAATATGTCCAGTCTTTGCAATAAAGAGATCAAAGAGTCTGCTTAGGACAGCAACAGACATGTAGGTCCCAAATGCCAGTGACACTCCCTGAAGAGCCATTGGTCAAAGTAAGGTCCAGATAAAGTGTTTCCTCCTTCTTCACTTGCCTTTTGGGGCAGCTCAAAGTCCAAGGAATTAAATCCTTGTTTGGGGAGAGAGAGAAGAGTGGCTAAGAGTTATGGGTAGAAAAATAATATGGGGTCCCACTGTGGGGAGAAGAATTTGATCTTCACTTGCTAAGAAATGAGTAGCTTATAGAAGGGTTTGAGTGAAATGTGAACAGAGAAGAGAGGAGGCCTATGTCCAAGTGACTGGGGGGGGGGGGGACAAGAGCCCTTCGTCCTTTGCTGACTTCAGGAAGGCTCTAGTCTAAGGTGATGTTGCAAACTCTTAAACACTAATTTGATGCATCTCTGTCCCCTTCCAAGAAATGTCTGTTTCCTAGAGTGTCTACAAGTGCTGTCTTGGATTTTCATGCTGTTCTGACAAATCACATGGGCTGGAACATGTTCCCCCAACTGTATTGTCCATGGCAACAAATCCACATCTGCCTTTGAAGGTCCCTTGTCATGAGGTCTATTTCTGCCTTCTTACTCTGTCTTGTAGCTCCAAAATAATTGTGGTGATCCACAAACCTGGATATGAGTAACAGGCCTGGGCACCTAGTGAATACTCTGTACCTTCTCACCTAGACTCTTAACTGGTTTGTCTATGACCCCTAACAGAGACAGCCAATTTGCTACTAAGTCCTCTAGTTGGTCACCATTCCTATGAGGTCTAGCCATACCCCTCAAGGTTCAGGAGCTGTCTGTGGGCTGGGAGTGCTGGGAAGCAACCTGGACCTAGGGAACAAAAACCACAACCTCCACACTCCATGCTCTAGACTAAATTTCTGCACTTCCTGCAATTATTATGTGGAGTTTCACTTCTAGTATGATGCAATTAGTTCTATAGACTTTTGAGAGATGAGGACTTGAAAGCTGGGGGATCTGGACTCCAACTGCTCCTACCTTCCTCTTGGACCTCTGGCCTCCAGAACACAAGATACATTCTGTTCCCAGAAGCCAGCCCATGAGCAACATTTTAGTCACAGCATCCTCAATGTACAATGATATCACTGCAGTGGATGGCTCTGAGATAAGTTCTTGAATCCTTCAGAGGAGCCCTGTGGAACTGAGCCCCAGCTGTCCACTAGGGATCCCTACTTTCTTCTGTACTTTGTGAGAAGGCCTACCTCCTCATTTTCCTCTCAGTGCCTCCTGGGATTATCTACCTGTACAGCTACTTGCTCTGATATGCCCTTGTCAGGGTCGAGCTTCTAGGGACCCAGTGAAAGGTAGATGGTTTAAGAGAAGTAGCTTGCCCAGGTTTTAGAGATAGAGAGAGAAAGTTGGATTTGAACTGAGAGGGTGTGAGTGCACCAATGGCGAGCATCTTTAAAACCCACCTTTACCACATTGCTTTAGCCTTAGGAGACCAAGTATGTCACTGGTAGACAATTAAAAAAGGTTCTGCTTTCCTTGGACCCTCAAATAATTCTTGGGGACTGGAGAGCACAGTATAGTGGGTAAACCACTTGCCTTGCATGTGGCCAATCCAGGTTCAATCCCCAGTAACCTTTATGCTTCTCTGAGCCCTACCTGATAACAGACCCAGGAGTAAACCCTGAGCACAACAGTGTATGGACCCAAAGCTGCAAAGAGAAATTCCTCTTGGGTACTAAAGGAGCTAGTAATGTCAATCACCTAAGAATAAAAGTATTTACTCCAACATTTTCTACCCGAGTTGCTGACCATATAGGAGCTTGTGAAGGGCAAAGTGTGGGGTAGGAACACTATGTGGGAGTGAGAGGAAGCAACCCCATCTATCAGCTGAAAATAAACTTCTCTGATTCCTCCCTTAGAGAGGTTACTGTCTAACCCTTCTTGGCCTGGATGTCCTTAGCATGATCAGCATCAGGGAGTTTTGAGGCAGAACTGAGTTTGCAAGTTGAAGGGAAGAGATAAGTGAGCAAAAGACTAATCACGAACATGTTCATGCCAGTTTGGCAAAGCCTATTCTCTACTGCTCCCTCTATCACCCCAGAGCTTGCACAGAGAATGTGAAAGTCTTGCTACCAGGTTGGGGAAATGACTCAGAGGGATGGAGCGCATGAGTTGTGTTTGACCTCTGGGTCCTGCGATCCCCCAACCACCACAGAGACCTTCTCTTTCACCTCCCACATTGCTCCCAAGTATTGCTGCTATGGCCCCAAACAAAAACAGCAAAATAAATCAAACAGTGCTACCTCCGCTACCTCCTTTCTGCTCAGGCTTGTTCTTGTGATCCAGTTGCCTGCTTCTGATGCAGTTCCCCAGCAGATGTCTGCTCAGAGATTGCTTATTTATGCATATTCCTGTAAAGAAGGCCAGTCTCCTGCACTGGGGGAGGTGGTTTCCAGATTGCCCCAGCTGTTGCTGCTGGTCCCCAAGCATATACCAGGAATAAACATTTCCCTAGCAGCTTTCATCTGGGGGTTGAGGTAAGTGGAAGCGGTTTTGATCGGGGAGGTATGGTGACTGGATTAGTGGATCTTCAGAAAACTAAGAGCATTTTGTGTTTTGCTGCTGGACATCAGTGAGAAAAATGTGGTGCAAAAGCTGTAATTAAGGACCCTTGAGAACTTCTAACTGGTGAGATTCCCAAATCACGCATTAGGCCAGGGGCTACTGTAAAGACATAGAGACAACAGCTTCTCCGGGCTGTGAGCTGAAAAACAAGCCAATGGTCTTTTATGTGATCCTTTGCTAGTTTAGCTAATTGTCTATTACACAAACTTTTCCCTTTTTGATATATCTGGGGATGTTTAGGGTTTACTCTTGGCTCAGCACACAGGAATTACTAATGGTGGGCTCTGGAAACCATATAGGATTCTGGGGATCAAGCCCAGATCAGCTGTGTGCAAGCCAAGTCCGCTACCTGCTATACTATCACTACAGCCCCTAATTATATAAACATTTTATACCCAACTGTACAAACAGTGACAAGGCAGCACTAATGTATTATTGGTTGTTTATGCTCTATCTTTTTATAATGGTAATTACAACAAAAACAGATGCTCTGAACCAATAAAATATCCAATATTTTTAAGATTAAGAGTGAACAATAGGCCCGGAGAGATGGCACAGCGGTGTTTGCCTTGCAAGCAGCCGATCCAGGACCAAAGGTGGTTGGTTCCAATCCCGGTGTCCCATATGGTCCCCCGTGCCTGCCAGGAGCTATTTCTGAGCAGACAGCCAGGAGTAACCCCTGAGCAATGCCGGGTGTGGCCCAAAAACCAAAAAAAAAAAAAAAAAAAAAAGAGTGAACAATAGAACTTGCAATTGTGTAGCATTTTCCAGTTTATAAGTACATGTGAGTTCATTTCAACATCCACTAGTGGACATCATTGTGCTGGGCTGACAGTTCCGTCACAGGATCTGCAACCTTTAAGACTTAAAGAGCCACTTGGCCTTGTTTCTGAAAGGGAAAAAAAAAAAAAAAAAAGAACCTGGGAGCCCCAAAACTTTTGTGACATTTAAAACAAATATAGCACTGCAGACATTGTTTCTTATCTAAATACTATATACAGGATCATGCTGTTAGCTGTCGATCTGAAGAAAGAAAAAGAACTTTTCACTTAACAATGTAAAATATATTTGTGCAAATTAATAGCCAATTAAAATATTTAATTTACCTGTTTAATGAGATTTTTGCCACACAGAGTGTCAGGAGGTAGCAGAAGTAAGTGATACTGGTCTCTGCCCCCCTGCTATCTGCCCTGCTAGAGTCTGGGGTTCTAGAGCCGCAGGTTGCCCATCCCTGCCCTAGTGAATGGCATTTCCATAATTCAAAAGAACTGAATTTGACACAAGAAAATCTGGTTCTGAACTACTAAATGATAATCTTCTGCTCAAAAATAAATTCCATATGGAAAGTCAAAGACACAGAAAGGAGACAAAATCGATTTTATTTGGGTGCGAAGGCACCCAATAGGCTTACCTGGGATCACTGGTTTCAACTATTTGTAAAGTGAGCCCTTCCCCTCTGTACTATTTTTCTGGCCCTTTTGAGAACCATAAGTATGAGTTAGTTAAAAAAAAACTTATCTGCTTAAAGTTTATTTATGAATTTTTTTTTTGCCCTCGAATATAGAACTTTTATCTCTTGGGAGAAACTCTAGACATCTCTTTAAATATGGAGGCACCCAAGTCCCTCCTCTAGCATTAGGATTCCTGTGAAGCATTCGTTGGAATTCTCATTGTGTCTATTAGGACTGTGTTTGCTCAATAGTCTTATGTTTGTCTCCTAATTCCCTTTGTGATTGTCTTAGGAGGTGGGGTTGTAAGGTTCATGTTGTAGATCCTGACTGTGGAGTCAATGAGTGGGATTAATGTTCTAATGTTTCTTACACTTACACACATCTGGGAACCAGAGGCACAGCTGACCATGTTGAAGTTTTACCTGTGGATGTTACAGGACTGGTCAAGATGTTGAGGACAAGAAGTAGGGGAGGAGATGGAGAGAAAATGGGCTAAAGCTTCTAGGAAGAGATCCATTGGCTAATTCAAATTATCTCACTAGACTCTTTGGGCTCAGACTTAGTCCTTAACTGGTATTGGTGATCAAGGTAGTTGGAAAACTGCCCAGAATTTAACAAAGTAGAGCCTGTGATTGTGCCGTGTCTGACTTGGTTATCTTGTGCATGAAATCAGCATTGTTTGATGAGCTGCTTTACTATCTGGAAGTTGGTTTGTCCCAAGGTGGTCAGGAATTATAATGCAGGGGACTCCAGACTCAGTTAATACTCACTGAAGGTCACAGGACACTCTGAAGTCGTTACTGATCAGTCTTCTGCCTGCCACACACCGTTCACACCTATTATGTTATTATTTTAAAAGCAAATCAATTTGGAAACATGACTACAGGCCCATGACTTTATTGATAGGTTTTGAGAGTGTTGACAGTAGAGTCCAGGGTCTCATGCAAAAACCATATGCTCCACCTCTGAGTCATATCTTTACATGCTTTCTGCTAACTTTTTTATATGCTTCTATTGTGTGTGTTTTATTTAAACCCAATTATTAATTTTGGGAGGCAGGTATAAGTTATTTTACCTAAAACAAAGATCATCCCTGGTTCCTTTGTATGTTTGTTTACAACTTGGATTTACCCCCAAACAGAAATCTCTTACTTGTAAACCTGGATGGCACTAGCTCAGGATAGCCTGAGCTATCTGTTCTTACTGCTCCATCCAGAGGTAGACCACCTGTACTCAATAAGAACAGCAGTTCTGGCAGGCATCTTGGTGGAGATGCTAGGTAGAAGACTGCCAGACTATATGTGTTTCACCTTCAGCTTGATTTGGATTCTTTCATGCGCAACCCTGATGCAGACTCATTCACCTGGGGTTGAAGATATGGTGTGTGGCATGATTTATAGGTATGGTGTATTCAGTTTATGAGACAGCAAGGTTGGTATCCTTAAACCTCTCTTCTCCAACGTATCTGGGTGGAAAGTGTGAAGGTCAAGGGATTCTCTGTACTGAGAGAGTGAGGGAGCAACCAGAGCTTCATCTAGTTCTGTCATTGGGGCTACTGGTCCTCAAGGCTCTTGCTTTTTGGTGGCCTTGGGGACTATTAGGCCCACTGCCCATTACTGTAGCCAGATTTATACAGCTTGAGAAGATGGTGGTTGAGGAAGACTGAACTCAATAAACTAGAGAACATGCTTTTCATACAGAAAGTCTAGGTTTGATCCTGCAAGACATGTCCTATCCCTGAACACTGCCTGGAGTGATCCCCCCCCCAACCAAAGATAACCCCTGAGTACCATTGGGTGTGGCCATCAAACTCCAAACACCCAAACTACAACAAAGCCCATGCTCTACTACTCCTTTTATCCATTGCTGATTTTTCTGGTCTTAGTCTCCTATCTGAAGCCTCCATAAAAGTTAGCAAGGAATTGCTGCTGTGGTGCAGAACACACTGGGTTTGTTCAAACAGGCCACACTAAGCTTAGATACTTTCTGCCTTGTTGTATCACATCAAAGTCCTGTTCTTGTTCCTGACTGAGGAGATGCTTCCTCGATTTGTTCTGAGTAGCAATGTTCCCCTTCTTTGCAGTTAGCAAACATTTCATAGCATTTCATGAATAAACACTAAAGAGTGCCCACTTTCTGTCTGTGGTAGAGTGAGGGAATGGCCAATTCTGAGTAGAATCCAGGGCCATGTCAGACATCTGTCACATCATCATCATGATGATCCATTTTTCCATTCCTATTGAGCTGTGAGCAGTAAGCATCTATGGTTAAAACAACAACAACAACAACAACAACAACAACAACAACAACAACCCTTAGTCTGTGCTTTCCTGGTAGTGCAAGCCTGATGAACTAAGAAAATGGCATCTTTTGTGCTCTTACCCTCTCTCTGTGTTTCTCATCAATCCTCTTCTTCCCCTAATTCACTTTGGGTTTATTTTTCCTACCTTATCTTCCAGGTTGTTCTGTCTTTCCTCAGCAGAGTCAAACTTACTTAGATTCTTCTATTTGGTTACATATTTATCACATGACCAAATATTGTGGTCATTTAAGGTCCCCCCCCATTTAAGGTTTTTTAAATGGAGAAATACTGTTCATTTCTTTACTGTTTTTCTTTTTCTTTTTCTTTTTTTTTGGGGGGGGTTTTTGGGCCACACCCAGTAACGCTCAGGGGTTACTCCTGGCTATGTGTTCAGAAGTTGCTCCTGGCTTGGGGGACCATATGGGACACCGGGGGATCGAACCGTGGTCCGTCCAAGGCTAGCGCAGGCAAGGCAGGCACCTTACCTTCAGCGCCACCGCCCGGCCCCTACTGTTTTTCTTTACAATTCTATTTTGAGCTGCACCCAGCAGTGCTCAGGGCTTTATGCTGGTTTTGTGTTGAGGGATCAATTCTGGCAGTGCCCAAGTAACCATATGCAGAGAAGGGATTGAATCTGAATTGGTTGAATGCAAGGCATGCGACTTCACTACTTTCTTTGTGGCCTCTGCTAAAACTTTCAATATTGTCTTTTATGTCCTTGAATGTAAGAAACATTATCTCAAATTCTTGGCCTGAGTCATTAGAGTCATTCTGATCTATTTCTGTCATAGTTTATTTCTCCTCATCCTCCCATAAGATGTGTCATCTCCTCCTGTGACTGGTTATCTCTGATTGTGCAGAGGTTATTGCACTTGGAAACAGCCTGCGAAAATAAATCAAGAGCTTGGATTTTTATCTTTTAAAGAGGATTATTCTGTATTGCTGTATTCCAAAGGACTTTAAAATCACTTGAATGCTATTTGTCATGCAAATAATGTTTTAGGGAGTAGTGACCTTGCATGCCCAGATGTCTAAGTGAGGGTGCATTAACTGTTGATAAACTCTTGCTGTCTAAAAATATTAGAGTTTAACCATGAGCCCCACCTTTTGAGGGACTCCTAATTAGTGCTGAGGAGACACAGGGGCCTCTCCAGCAAGTCTCAGCCAAATGGGCCAGTGGTTCAATGCAAGGGCTCTGGGTTTGGGGAATTTCCCAAACTCCCTTGATAGTGCATAGAGAGCCTATAGGAGGATCTGGTGATGCTCACGGGACATGGTAATGCTCAAGAGGATCCAGGGATCAAACTTGAGTAGCTAGTATCTCTTAGACCCTAATCCACACTAGCAATATGCAGAAATATAGTGCTGTTTGCTACCCATGGACATATTCAAAAGTGCTTTCTGGCCTCAAAGCTGCCTCTTCAGGCTTTGCAAATATCTCCCAAGCAAAGGCCAAACTTCTTCCTTCAGATCTCTGTCCAGTAGTTTTTCAACCACCTTAATAGCTTCCCCACACTTCTAAGCTATTACTTGGAAAAATTTTTTTCTAGCAATTTTTTTTTTCAGTTTTTCTCAGAGGTAAAATCCTCTGTATTGCTCAACCAGCCAAAAATTGAAATAAAATCCCAAATACAACCATGTTGTTTCCTCAGAGTAACCTTTAATACTATCTCATAAAACTCAATATACACTTCCTGGTGAATCTTCAAGTATTTTTTATGCCAGAGCAAGTGAATGGTTATTTTTATCCAATCTTCTTTAATAGCAGTTTGAGAAGTTCAAGTTATTCACTTATTCCAAAATACTCAGTAAGTGCTTGCTATGTCCCAGGCATGGGTCTAGGCATAGGATAGAATAGAAAGCAAATCAGAGCATTTATTTTCAAAAAATAATTGATGGAGGCGCTGGAGGCTAGGGAGCACACTCTACATGTAGCTAACCCCAGTTTGGTCCATTTATCCTATTTGGTATCTTGAACCTGGCTAGGAATGATCACTGAACAAAGAGCTGGTAGAAAGTCCCGAGTGCCTCCAGGGATGGTTCCAAAACAGAACAAAACAAAAAACTGAGGTAGAGAAAGAGAGAAGGAAAAAAAAAAAGCTATATGCAAATGTGACAAGAAATTGAGAGAAATATTGATTGAGAATAATCTATTGTAATAGGAAGAGGATGAGGTTGCCAAGAACAAGAAGAATTAACATCAGTTGTGTTTGCAAGTACCAGAAAACTGAACCCAAATGGGCTTAAATAATGACTGAAAGTATCATCTCTCACAGAACAAAAAGGAAAGAGGAAGAGAAGCGTCAGAGAGGGGAATAAGTCTTCATTCTCTTCTTCTCTCAGGGTCATAGAAGATGGCTACTGAGGTATCAATGTCTCCTCCACTCATGGAAATGTCCGAAAGGAAGTGTCACATCAGATACCTCTGATTTCCTGGGTGCACAGTTGGCTCAATAACCTCATCTATCCTATCAGTGATCAGGAAAGTTACCACAAGGCATTTAGCTTGGGATCAGTGTGTGTCTGGTTGGGGATGGGACCATCTGCCACATAAGTGTGGAAAAGACTTATTCCTCAACAAAATTGGGATTCTAGTAGGAAGAAAGGTAGAAGGAACACAAAAGTTGTTGGGAAGATTAGCAGTATGGTCCACTCTATGGAGCCTATAGTAATGAAGAATGTCACCAAATAACAGATCTCCCCCCATTCCACAACCACCCTATAGTTTTACATTTGCACCCTAATGTGATTCTGAACCCTAATTGTAACAGGTAACATTACTGAGTAGTCACTTTGTCAATGAGGTTGGTCTTATTCATGTCCTCATTTTGATGGTTGGTGGAACTTAGATTTAAACCAGGTCATCTGATTCCAAAGTCATTGATTTTAGTTTATTTTTGTTTGTTTGTTTGTTTGTTTTTTGGGCCACAGCCAGTGATGATCAGGGGTTACTCCTGGCTATGGGCTCAGAAATCGATCCTGGCTTGGGGGACCATATGGGACACTAGGGAATGAACGTAGGTCCATCCTGGGGCAGCCATGTGCAAGGCAAACGTCCTACTGCTGTGCTAGCATTCAGGCCCCCAAAATCAATGATGTTAACACCTTTGATAAATGGTATTACCTAAAGAGGTAAGTGGAAGATATCATTCTAATTCTTTGTAGATGAGGACCCTGTGGTTCAGAAATTGAAGATTACTCATCCAGTTACTCACAGAACAAAATTTTGTGGAGCCCTTTGACACTTACAATGCTGTGCTACATTCTGGGCTGCAGTTCTGTACCAGAGCTGCTCTCCATTTGTAATGCTTCCATACTTAGATTGCAAGATTGAATGTGTATTCTGAGTTGATGGCACAAGAGGAAAGGCTACTGGAAAGGCTAGAGCTTGAGTCCTGACTTCATAGTTCATTAACTATGTGAGGTGGAGCAAATCTGTGTTTGGATAGCCATCTTTTCAACCCTCTGAGAAGAGGGGCTGGAGATAGTACAGCAATTGGGGCACTTGCCTTGCACATGGTTGATTCGAATTCAATTCCTGGCATTACATATGGTCCCCAGTCTTGCCAGGAGTGATTTCTAAATGCAGAACCAGGAGTAAGCCCTGAACACTGCTGGTGTAGACCTTTTCAAAAAAAAAAAGCATCCAATTTCTGGAACAATAAAGTCCTCTGAGCATCTCTGGGTGCAGGCCTGAAGGCTCCCAGCACTGCTTGGGTGGCCACTATGGCCTCAGAACTGTAGCCATGAGCAATATTGTATCCTAAGGCAGGCCCTTTTGCAGACCAAATGACAACTCATTTGGACTCCTGGACCTTATGAGCACTGCTTGGGAGGCCCCAAAATTATTCCATGGGCTGTCAGTGAAATGAAACTTGTTCCATGAGGCCAATGAAAGGAGGGGAATTCATCTTTGGGCCATTTGGAACTTTTTGAATTTCAGAAGGCAGCATATATTTCAGGCCTCCTGGCACTACTTCTAATACCTCTGTTTCTTCCTCTGTGAGACAGGAATAATCCGACTTCATTCATTGGCTCTCAATGATTTTGCCTTAGACCTTTGGGGAGAAACATTAAAAACAGGGACTGGCACACAGAGGGAGTAGCTGTTGTTAAATATCAGGCATGGGCTGAGAGTTTGGCTTAAGATGATGTGGTTGGCAGGCAGTGATCGCACATCTGTCTGTCCGGCCAATATTTCCAGGTGTTGGGAGCCTTCTACAACACAAAATGTGATCTAATTCACTACTATCCACACAGCCAGCTTTATATGCATACATACATCTACTGACATGCTTACTCGGTGCACAGATATTTAGTGTGTCCAACATGTCTATGCAGCTGGCATGATGAAGATGACAGGCCTGACACAGAAAGTACACATGACGGTGCTCTGCAAATGGAGCTGGGGCAAGTCAGGGCCTAGAACAAACTGAGGGAGGAGTCCCAAAAAGCCATCACTTTGATTTTGAACAGTGGGTCTGCTTTCACTGGGTCTATTTCTCTATTTGTCAAACAAAAGCATACAGTTCTACCTGTGGATTTTTTTTTAATGCATAATTTTTTTTTATTTAAACACCTTGATTACATACATGATTGTGTTTGGGTTTCAGTCATAAAAGGAACACCACCCATCACCAGTGCAACATTCCCATCACCCAAGTCCCAAATCTCCCTCCTCCCCACCCAACCCCCGCCTGTACCCTAAACAGGCTCTACATTTCCCTCATACATTCTCAATATTAGGACAGTTCAAAATGTAGTTACTTCTCTAACTAAACTCATCACTCTTTGTGGTGAGCTTCCTGAGGTGAGCTGGAACTTCCAGCTCTTTTCTCTTTTGTGTCTGAAAATTATTATTACAAGGGTGTCTTTCATTTTTCTTAAAACCCATAGATGAGTGAGACCATTCTGCGTTTTTCTCTCTCTCTCTGACTTATTTCACTCAGCATAATAGATTCCATGTACATCCATGTATAGGAAAATTTCATGACTTCATCTCTCCTGACAGCTGCATAATATTCCATTGTGTATATGTACCACAGTTTCTTTAGCCATTCGTCTGTTGAAGGGCATCTTGGTTGTTTCCAGAGTCTTGCTATGGTGAATAGAGCTGCAATGAATATAGGTGTAAGGAAGGGGTTTTTGTATTGTATTTTTGTGTTCCTAGGGTATATTCCTAGGAGTGGTATAGCTGGATCGTATGGGAGCTCGATTTCCAGTTTTTGGAGGAATCTCCATATCGCTTTCCATAAAGGTTGAACTAGACAGCATTCCCACCAGCAGTGGATAAGAGTTCCTTTCTCTCCACATCCCCGCCAACACTGTTTATTCTCATTCTTTGTGATGTGTGCCATTCTCTGGGGTGTGAGGTGGTATCTCATCGTTGTTTTGATTTGCATCTCCCTGATGATTAGTGATGTGGAACATTTTTTCATGTGTCTTTTGGCCATGCGTATTTCTTCTTTGTCAAAGTGTCTGTTCATTTCTTCTCCCCATTTTTTGATGGGGTTAGATGTTTTTTTCTTGTAAAGTTCTGTCAGTGCCTTGTATATTTTGGAGATTAGCCCCTTATCTGATGGGTATTGGGTGAATAGTTTCTCCCACTCAGTGGGTGGCTCTTGTATCCTGGGCACTATTTCCTTTGAGGTGCAGAAGCTTCTCAGCTTAATATATTCCCATCTGTTAATCTCTGCTTTCACTTGCTTGGAGAGTGCAGTTTCCTCCTTGAAGATGCCTGTAATGTCCTGTAGTGTTTTGCCTATGTGCTGTTCTATATATCTTATGGTTTTGGGGCTGATATCGAGGTCTTTAATCCATTTGGATTTTACCTTTGTACATGATGTTAGCTGGGGGTCTAAGTTTAATTTTTTGCAAGTGGCTATCCAATTGTGCCAACACCACTTGTTGAAGAGGCTTTCCCTGCTCCATTTAGGATTTCCTGCTCCTTTATCAAAAATTAGATGGTTGTATCTCTGGGGAACATTTTCTGAGTATTCAAGCCTATTCCACTGATCTGAGGACCTATCCTTATTCCAATACCATGCTGTTTTGATAACTGTTGCTTTGTAGTACAGTTTAAAGTTGGGAAAAGTAATTCCTCCCATATTCTTTTTCCCAATGATTGCTTTAGCTATTCGAGGGTGTTTATTGTTCCAAATGAATTTCAAAAGTGTCTGATCCACTTCTTTGAAGAATGTCATGGGTATCTTTAGAGGGATGGCATTAAATCTGTATAATGCCTTGGGGAGTATTGCCATTTTGATGATGTTAATCCTGCCAATCCATGAGCAGGGTATGTGTTTCCATTTCCGTGTGTCCTCTCTTATTTCTTGGAGCAGAGTTTTATAGTTTTCTTTGTATAGGTCCTTCACATATTTAGTCAAGTTGATTCCAAGATATTTGAGTTTGTGTGGTACTATTGTGAATGGGGTTGTTTTCTTAATGTCCATTTCATCCTTATTACTATTGGTATATAGAAAGGCCATTGATTTTTGTGTGTTAATTTTGTAGCCTGCCACCTTGCTATATGAGTCTATTGTTTCTAGAAGCTTTTTGATAGAGTCTTTAGGGTTTTCTAAGTAGAGTATCATGTCATCTGCAAACAGTGAGAGCTTGACTTCTTCCTTTCCTATCTGGATTCCCTTGATATCCTTTTCTTGCCTAATCGCTATAGCAAGTACTTCCAGTGCTATGTTGAATAGGAGTGGTGAGAGAGGACAGCCTTGTCTTGTGCCAGAATTTAGAGGGAAGGCTTTCAGTTTTTCTCCATTGAGGATAATATTTGCCACTGGCTTGTGGTAGATGGCCTTCACTATATTGAGAAAGGTTCCCTCCATTCCCATCTTTCTGAGAGTTTTGATCAAGAATGGGTGTTGGACCTTATCAAATGCTTTCTCTGCATCTATTGATATGATCATGTGGTTTTTATTTTTCTTGTTATTGATGTTGTGTATTATGTTGATAGATTTACGGATGTTAAACCAGCCTTGCATTCCTGGGATGAAACCTACTTGATCGTAGTGGATGATCTTCTTAACGAGGCATTGAATCCTATTTGCCAGGATTTTGTTGAGGATCTTTGCATCTGCATTCATCAGTGATATTGGTCTGTAATTTTCTTTTTTGGTAGCGTCTCTGTCTGGTTTAGGTATCAAGGTGATGTTGGCTTCATAAAAGCTATTTGGAAGTGTTTCTGTTTGTTCAATTTCATGAAAGAGTCTTGCCAAGATTGGCAGTAGTTCCTCTTGGAAAGTTTGATAGAATTCATTAGTGAATCCATCTGGACCTGGGCTTTTGTTTTTCGGCAGACATTTGATTACTGTTTTAATTTCATCAATGGTGATGGGGGTGTTTAGATATGCTACATCCTCTTCCTTCAACCGTGGAAGATTATAAGAGTCCAAGAATTTATCCATTTCTTCCAGGTTCTCATTTTTAGTGGCGTAGAGTTTTTCAAAGTAGTTTCTGATTACCCTTTGAATCTCTGTCATATCAGTAGTGATCTCTCCTTTTTCATTCCTGATACGAGTTATCAAGTTTCTCTCTCTCTCTTTCTTTGTTAGGTTTGCCAGTGGTCTATCAATCTTGTTTATTTTTTCAAAGAACCAACTTCTGCTTTCGTTGATCTTTCGGATTGTTTTTTGAGTTTCCACTTCGTTGATTTCTGCTCTCAGCTTTGTTATTTCCTTCTGTCTTCCTATTCTTGGGTCCTTTTGTTGAGCATTTTCTAGTTCTATTAGCTGTGTCATTAAGCTACTCAGGTAAGCTCCTTCTTCCTTCCTGATGTGTGCTTGCAAAGCTATAAATTTTCCTCTCAGTACTGCTTTTGCTGTGTCCCATAAGTTCTGAGAGTTTGTGTCTTTATTGTCATTTGTTTCCAGGAACCTTTTTATTTCCTCCTTGATTTCATCTCGGACCCACTGGTTATTGAGCATGAGTCTGTTTAACTTCCAGGTGTTAAAGTGTTTCTTCTGAGTCCCTTTGGAGTTCACAAATAATTTCAGAGCCTTGTGGTCAGCGAAGGTAGTCTGCAAAATTTCTATCCTCTTGATCTTATGGAGGTATGTTTTATGTGCCAGCATGTAGTCTATCCTGGAGAATGTCCCATGTACATTGGAGAAGAATGTGTATCCAGGTTTCTGGGGATGGAGTGTCCTATATATATCCACTAGGCCTCTTTCTTCCATTTCTCTCCTCAGGTCTAGTATATTCTTGTTGGGTTTCAGTCTGGTTGACCTGTCCAGTGTTGACAAAGCCGTGTTAAGGTCCCCCACAATTATTGTGTTGTTGTTGATATTATTTTTCAGATTTGTCAACAGTTGTATTAAATATTTTGCTGGCCCCTCATTCGGTGCATATATGTTTAGGAGAGTGAATTCTTCCTGCTCTACGTACCCCTTGATTAATATAAAATGTCCGTCTTTGTCCCTTACAACCTTCCTGAGTATAAAGTTTGCATTATTTGATATTAGTATGGCCACTCCAGCTTTTTTATGGGTGTTGTTTGCTTGGATAACTTTTCTCCAGCCTTTTATTTTGAGTCTATGTTTGTTCTGACTATTCAGGTGCGTTTCTTGTAGGCAGCAGAAGGTTGGATTGAGTTTTTTGATCCATTTAGCCACTCTGTGTCTCTTAACTGGTGCATTTAGTCCATTGATGTTGAGAGAAAGAATTGTCCTGGGATTTAACGCCATCTTTATTTCAAAATTTGGTGTGTCTTTTGGGTAGTCTTGTCTTAGATTAGGTCTTTCAGTTTTTCTCTTAAGACTGGTTTTGTGTCTGTGAAGTTTCTGAGCTGTTTTTTGTCTGTGAAACCATGTATTCTTCCATCAAACCGGAAAGTGAGTTTTGCTGGGTATAGTATTCTGGGTGAAGCATTCATTTCATTCAGTCTTGTCACAATATCCCACCACTGCTTTCTGGCATTGAGCGTTTCTGGTGACAGGTCTGCTGTAAATCTCAGGGAAGCTTGCTTGAACATGATTTCCCCTTTTGATCTTGCTGTTTTCAGAATTCTGTCTCTATCTGTGGGATTTGTCATTGTGACTAGGATGTGTCTTGGGGTGGTTTTTCTGGGGTCTCTTTTGGTTGGTACTCTTCGGGCATGCAGGATTTGATCACATATATTCTTTAGCTCTGGAAGTTTCTCTTTAATGATGTTCTTGACCATTGATTCTTCCTGGAAATTTTCTTCCTGGGTCTCTGGGACTCCAATGATTCTTAAGTTGTTTCTGTTGATCTTATCATAGACTTCTATTTTCGTCTGTTCCCATTCTTTGACTGATTTTTCCATTGTCTGCTCATTTGCTTTAAGTTTTTTGTCCAATCTCTCCTGCTGTATGGAATTGTAATGTATCTCATCTTCCACAGCACCAAGTCTATTCTCAGCTTCTGATACCCTGTCCCAGAGCTTATCCATTTTGTCATTCACTTCGTTTACTGACTTTTTCAGTCCTGTTAGTTGACATGTTATTTCAGTTTGGAGTTTTGTCATTTCTGCCTTCATATTTTCTTGGTTCTTATTAGTGTTCTGTTCAACTCGATCCATGGTTTCTTGGAGTCTGTTGAGCACCTTCCATATTGCTAGTCTAAAGTCCTTATCTGAGAGGTTGATTAGTTGTTCAGTCATTATCTGGTCCTCAGAATTGTCATCTTCATTCTCTGTGTCTGATGCTGGACTGCGTTGTTTCCCCATTGTCACACTTGTATTGTGGGTTTTTCTACGTGTTGTGGTGGTATTCATTGTCTATATGATGTAGGCAGCACACTCCTCTGGCTCCTCCCTTTCTGGATCGGCTGACTTGCCTCTAAGGGAGGGGAGTCCTCCGTGGATGAAGCCTCACACTGGGTCAAATCTTAGGCCCGAGCATGCAACAGAGAAGACAGTCCAGAGAGAAATGTTTGCTTCTGTGATATAGCGCCGTTCTTAGTGTGATTTTTCCTTCTTGCTGCAATGGAGTTCTTTCCTTAGAAACAGTGCACGGCCGCGTAGCGAAGCGGAGCGGCCGTGCTCCTCTGAGCCTCTTTTTGCCCCACTCGCAAGAGTTTCACGCAAGAGGACAGTAGACAGACATAGACAGGTCACACTCACAGTCTTTCGCAGCTGAGCCCCACTGGGCCGGTGTACTTTCGCGGATTTTCCCCGCCTGGTGTCACACACAGGGAGCCAGCTTTTGCAAAGGTTAGCCGGTTTTTATGCTCTACCTGTGGATTTTTTAAAACACTGTTGTGATCCCTAGCCCCACTCACTCATTACTGTTCCCTAAATTGGTCTACCTGACCCCTGACCCCCAATACACACAGCATGAATATCTCATCTTGAGGTCTATACTGTTCCTTCTCTCATCAGGGACTGAATTCATTCATAGCTACTTGTTTAGGGTGGGTAAGGAGGGATTGACAAAGCCCTGCAGAGAGCATGGGCCAGGTCTGCCCTTCCATATGTGTTTGCAGGCTTGAGCTCTGCCTTTACCCCAGCAGCTGACTTCACCACATGGGTCCTTGGCTATTCATGGCCAAGACCTGGAAGTGCTGGGATTCATTCCACGCTCTGTCTTTCCTAGATTTTGGAGACGAAACTCAACTTTACAGTTTTTTAGTGTTATTGTTCAAAGGTCTCGGAGGGGACTGATCAAGAAGACAGCAATCCAGCAGCAGCTGGACTGTGGACAGGAAGCTGCAAATTCAGAAATAGCATCTGATTGGTAGCTGGCTTGACCACAGCCTTGTGGGAAGGCAGAAAGCTGGCAGCTGGGGTGCAGGGCAGGGGGCACAACTGGGAGTTGTGAAGGCAGTACCTCTCCCAGCATTCTGGAGGGATCAAGGTTTTTTAGGAGTATTGTAGAGGTGGGGCCAGGGAACCTCTCTAATGTCCTGTTTGTTTTCCCTGGAAGAAAAGTCAGAGGTTTTGTATAGATGAAAACTCCCCAAAGGGCGTTTCCTAGAAGGGGCATTACTAGGAGAAGATTTTAAACTGCCCAAGCCAGAGAACGATGCTCACAATCAGCACCTTGAAAGACAAGAGGCTTGCATACTTGTCTGTGGCTCCTTGAACATAAAGTGGGGGCAAACAAACAAACAAACAAAAAACAACATGCAAGTCTAGGTGTATACAGACAAGCTCAGTGACCGTGTCTGTTGCTTGACCTCTTTGGGTTGCCAAGTGGTGTTTTTATTTTTTCAAAAGGAAAGGATTGTTGAGATGATACAAAAGACAATTTGAGGTTAGAAAGTGCACAAGATGGGCCTGGAGAGATAGCACAGGGTGTTTGCCTTGCAAGCAGCCGATCCAGGACCAAAGGTGGTTGGTTCGAATCCCGGTGTCCCATATGGTCCCCCGTGCCTGCCAGGAGCTATTTCTGAGCAGACAGCCAGGAGTAACCCCTGAGCACCGCTGGGCGTGGCCCAAAAACAAAAAAAAATAAAAATAAATAAAAAAAAATAAAGAGTGCACGAGAGGGGTTTTCATCATGATCCCTGGAATCAGATGACTCAGTTTGAATTTCAACACTACATACCAATAGGGGATCTTGGGGGAGTGAGTTAAGTTAACCTCTCTCAGTAGCCGGGTTGGCTTGCGAATAAGACACATTAAAAATATGCACAGGGCATACTGCAAAGTAAGCTTTCAGTGAATTAGTTATGAGCATTCCAGACAGTGCCATTGACAATTTCAGTGCTCAGCTGGCTCAGTGGTATTCTGGGCAGGGAGCAGAGGCCAGGAAGAAGAGCAGTTAAATGTTCAGACACACACGGGGGCTTGTCACTTGCCAGCACCTGGCCAGTAGCTAACTGACCCTCAAAGGGTCAGATAGTGCGGGCAACTTTATCTTAATAAATTAGAGAATGAGGAATAAGAAAAAAATGTTCTAAAAACAGGATTTGTTAAAAACATACAGGAGAAATGGAAAATTGCAAGTGTCTAAGATCTATTAAGAAAATACGATTGTACTGGAAGAATTTCCCTAGGAAAAATTACTCAAGGATTGACATGTGGATTAAAATGCTTCTAAACATTTATGGAAGATATTACCAGTATTTGACAAATTCTTTCAGAGAACATAAAAATAAGGAACATGTTTTTATTCTTTTTACATGACCCACATAACTTTAATGTTAGGCCCTAAAAGGGATTCTCAAAAGAGAATCCACATCTTTTTTATGAATGGAGCTACAAAAATATTTACCAAAATGCCAATGAAATCTGGTAATGTAAAAAAACCAAAGAATAATTTATCATGTTTGTGATTTATTCTGAACATCCCAATTTGAGTAGAAACCAATAATATAATTTACAATATTGACATAAGAAAGGACAAAACTGGAGCCAGAGAGATAGCATGGAGGTAAGGTGTTTGCTTTGCATACAGAAGGATGGTGATTTGAATCCCAGCATTTCATAAGGTCCCCCAGCCTGCCTCGGGCAATTTCTGAGCTCGTGGAGCCAGGAATAGCTCCTGAGTGCTGCCGTCTTTTGACCCAAAAACCAAAAATAAAAAGGAAAAAACTCCTTTTTTGCATCTTGAAAGATGCAGAATTTTATTTGATAAAAATTTACCATTCATTTCTGATAAAATTTCATCTGATCAGAGCTAGAAAGATATATTATTAAGGAGTCTAAAATTATCTGCACAAAAAATGATAGCGACTATCACACGTAAGAATTCCATTGAAGGGCCCGGAGAGATAGCACAGCGGCGTTAGCCTTGCAAGCAGCCAATCCAGGACCAAAGGTGGTTGGTTCGAATCCCGGTGTCCCATATGGTCCCCCGTGCCTGCCAGGAGCTGTTTCTGAGCAGACAGTCAGGAGTAACCCCTGAGCATCGCCGGGTGTGGCCCAAAAACCAAAAACCAAAAAAAAAAAAAAGAATTCCATTGAAACATTGAGAACATCTCTCTGAAGATTAGGACCAAGAAAAGGATACTGTGGCCACCTTAGTTACACCACAACACCACACTAGATGCCCTTGAGTACAATAGGGCAAGAACAACAAATAAAAGACACTAGGATTAGAAAAGAAAAAAGAAAAATTCATTCACAAATCATGTGAATGCATGTATGCTTAGGAAATAATAAGACAGCCAACAAATTATTGGAATTAATAAGAGAATTAATTTAGCTAGATTATATACCAAATGAACATTTAAAAATCCTTTTTTTTTTTTTTGCCAGAGACTAGGATTAAACAAAAAGTGGAATTTAAGATATATTTTGAGGGACTAGAGTGATAATAGGAAGCTTACTTTGCATGTGTCAGGTGAGTTCAGCCTCCAGCATCCCATATAGTCTTCTGTGCACTGACAGGAGTAATTCCTGAGTGTAGAGCCAGGAGTAATCCTTGAGCACCAGTAAATGTAGCCTAAAAAGCAAACACAACAACAGAAAACGAACTTTTTTTTAACATACCATGTTGTGTTCAGGAATTAATCCTGGCTCTGTGTTCAGGGATCAGTCCTGGAGTAGCTCAGGGGATTATATGGGGTAATCATGGAACGCATCTAATATGGCTGCATGCAACAAACACATGTACCCTATTCTCTGTATTGTCTCTCCAGCATAGGAAATAGAATATTAAAAGATACTTTGCATGGGTATTGAGATGTACTATGTGTGCAGAAATGAATTCCATAACAATGGGTAAGATTCCCATGCAAACTATTATTGAGAAAAAAATATTAGCCTTAAGAAAAGAGTGAACAATATACAATATCTATGGATTTAAAATCATATTTTAACATAGGATTTTGAAGAAAACATACAAATGAGCTAGAACATAGCCTTCTATCAAATGTTCAAATCAAAAAATGTTAATGAGTTGGACTCAGACTCACAAATTAGACATAAATTCGTTCCGTCATTTTGGAAAATTGTTGGGCAGTGTCTCCTAAAATTGAACATAATATGCCTTGGCAATTGCACTCCCAAATATATTCCCCAAAGACAAGTACAAGAATGTTCTTAACCACATTCTTAATAATATCAGACTAGAAATTCTGAGTGCTAGTAGGCAGGAGAATGGTTAGTGAAGTGTGGCAGTGCACACAATGTAACTGTATGCTGTGATGAGAGTGAGTGGTTTACAACTGCACACAAGAAAAAGAAAAATGAATATATCTCACAAAGCCAACACTAAGAAAGAAGTCAAACCTCAACAACTATGCACTATAATTTTATTGAAATATGGTTCAATAACACACAAAATTCATTAGTACTTAGTTGAATTTGAGGATGTACAGTTAGTGTTTATTCCTGAAGGGTAATATGCAGGGTAGACAAAGGGATTTTTGTTTGTTTCTTTCTTTTGGAGGTCCACACTTGTACTCATGAGTTACTCCTGTTCAATGCTCGGGGATCAATTTGACAGTGCTGCTTTTCGTTTTGAGGCCACACCCAGGAGTTACTCCTGGCTCTGTGCTGAGAAATCACTCCTGGCAGGCTCATGGGACTGTATGAAATATCAGGAATCGAATCTGGATTGGTCCCAGGTCATCCACGTGCAAGGCAAATGCTCTACCGCTGTGCTGGCACTTGGGCCCCAGCAGTGTTGGTTTTTATGAGATTATTCTACAGCTGTTTTGAAAGACCTAAAAAAAGTCTTAAATAAATGGAGATACTATTCTTGGATAAAAAGACCAATAGCATAACAAAGCCAGTTTTCTCTGATGGATACTAAACATTAAATTAAATTTACTACAATATTGAAGAAAAGAACTTGACAAACTGATTCTGAAATTTATAGAGAAGAGTTAAGGAGTCTAGACTAGATAGTTTGTAAAATACCAACAAACCAATTGGTGGATTTACCATGTGAGCTATTGGGATTTATTAGAATAATATGAGACTTGCCAGAGGATGTATATTCCCATGGATGAAATAGAATAGAGAGCTCTCAGAAATAAATCCTCACATTTTTAGAAACTTGAGTTATGGCAAGCCAGATATGATAGGTCTGTAGTACAGAAACAATCAGTTATCCACTTGGGGGATAAAATAAAATTAGATTTCTGCCCTACAGAGTACACACAAGTCAATTCCAGATGAAAAAAGCTTAAATATAAAAGGAAAACTAGAAAAATATTGGAATATAGGAGAACATGTTTTGGGGGGATTGGGCCATATGTGGTTGTACCCATGGGGCCCAGAGAGATAACACAGTGGTGTTTGCCTTACAAGCAGCCGATCCAGGACCTAAGGTGGTTGGTTCGAATCCCGGTGTCCCATTTGGTCCCCCGTGCCTGCCAGGAGCTATTTCTGAGCAGAGAGCCAGGAATAACCCCTGAGCACCACTGGGTGTGGCCCAAAAACCAAAAATCAAAAAAAAGAAAAAAGACTTACCCATGGTTTATACTTAGGGATCACTCCTAGTGGGGTTCAGGGATTGAAGCTAGGTCAACCACATGCAAGATCTTAACCCCTATAATATCTTTTAGTTCCTTAGATGAATATTTCCTCAGGGTAGGTAAACACTTCTTAAATAAAATACAGTAAATACAAATCACAAAGATAATTGATAAATTTAGTGACCTTAGCTAAATGTATGAAATTCAGTTCATTAAAGACTCAGAGACTTAAACACACATTGGGAGATCAATGCAGCACATAAAACTATGGCTGAGTAACATCCAGAAAATATAAATATGAATCAACAAGAAAATAATAAGCAAGTGAAAATAGGCCAAAATAAAAGTAAACTGAAATATCATAGATTAAAGAATAATCACAATGCCTTGTCAGTATAAGAGAAGAGACTTTACTTTGTTACTCAGCAGATAAGTATAAGTGAAGCTGGGGTACAGTCTCAGCTCATGAAATAAGTTTGTCAATACTTGGCACTCTTCGTATTGAACAAGAGAACCACAATTCCCCACCGAAATGAAGTAGAATTTAGAAAACAGTTCAGCATTACCTAGTTGAATAAAACATACACAAACTATAACTCAATTTCTACACTTACATAAATATACTTTTCACATTTTCACCAGAAAACACACTTAAGAATGTTCATAGCAGAAAGTTAGGATCTTCCCAAACCAAAGATTACCCAAACTTCTACCAATTACAGAATAGACAGGTAAATTCCAACTTACCCACACAATGTAATAGTCTATGAAAAATGAATGAATAAAAAAACGAATGAATGAATAAATCACATGAACATAAAAACAGAGACAAATGTACAAAATCAATGCTGAATAAAAATCATTGATCACATGACATTTGACATCATTGTTATAATTAAGCAGCTAAACAATAAACTTTGTACCTTTTTTAAAAACTATTTTATAGAGATATGACCACATGCTATAGAACTCAGCCATTCAAAGAGTTCCCTTCTTTTTTTTTGAAGGCATAGTATTTTTTATATTTTCATGCACATGCATATTGGTTTAAGTTAACATCAAAAGTTTAAGAGTTTTTTTTAAAGAGTTAGAGTCAAAGGAGCACAGTAAAAATGGTGTTAAAGTGGCAAATATTGTTTGCATAGGCCCACCAAAATATGGGGGACATGGAAAGGAAAAGCCTTGGTCTAAATACAAGGAGACCCTACCCCTGAAGTTTCCTGGCATAAGACCAAATCTAGGCTCCAGGCAAACTAGTTTGTTCAATCCAAGTTATTGTTTGTAGTGCCAATACAGTTTTATTTTTCATGCAGTCTCTATTGTTGGCATCAGGTTTCTGTATTAAAGATCCTGGAATCTGCACATCCTACATTGAAGTCAGACTGGTATAGAGTCTAGTTTCACCTCAAAATTAAGAGGCAATACAGAAAGCTCAGTCCACTAAGCAGGTCATTGTTGTTGTTAACTCTTCTCAGTGTTAAGGGAAGTCTCTTTTGAGTAGGTCTATGTCAGAGCAGCGGTAGGGTCTTCTCTGGTAGAGGATTGCCTCCAGGTTATATTATAGACAACCTTGGATGTTTCGTAGATGTCTTCCCTAGATCAGGGGTAAATGGAGAATGCCCATTCTTCTGAGGCCTGTGCCAGGTCATTATGTCAATGTTCAGGGTGTAAGGTCCCATTGCACTACAAGATTTGTGTGTTCCCATCTATATTAGATAATAACTTATTTCTATGTATAGTATTTTCCCATTTTAATGTGCCTAAGCAAACAAGAAATAAAGCCACGTGGCATTATCGGAGTATATGGGGGCATAAGAACATGTCCACCAATACCCATGACTTGGTTCAAACATAAGCATTAAACTGAGGGACTCTTTCACCAAATTCCCTATTGAACAGTTCACAAAGAGAAGAAAAGAAAAAAAAGGGGGGGGGGGAAATCGTCAGTGTATAAGAAAATATTCAGCAAGAGTTATAGCCTTCAAAGAAAACACACATAAAATGTTGAAAAGACATACGTGTACATTCTATGCCTTTTGGAATAGTTGGGGGGGGTGTTAACTCCAGGGCACCACTATGGTCTGTGACTTAGGATTCTACAGTAACTTAAGTTAAAAAGGGTAAATGTGGAGTAATGATGATAGAGGGTGAGAGAGTTAAGAGAAAAATGATCTTTTGTAGGGGTATGCGAAAGGGCAGAGTACAAAATGGACATTCTGCATACACAAAAACATAATTCAATGATAGTGAGAGCTATTAATGTACCTTGTGTGCGCGGTGGCTAGTGTCCCCACGCGGTTTTGAAAATATAGACTGGTAAAGAGATTACCAGTGACTGCTTTAGTGCAACCCACAAGTAAAGCCTAGGGCAAGCTTCAAGCTCCGTGGAGGGACCCACCTAGCTGGCTTGCCCAGGCTTGTGGCCGGGGAAGTCCTGGAGATCTGGAGCAAGGTGGTAGAGGGGTTCTGGGGTCACCCAAGTCCCGCACCCCCCCCCCCCCGGCCTGGTTAAGAAGGCCTCTGGCATGGCGGAGGCCTGCTGAACCCCATGCTGGTAGAGACTCCCGGCTCCCAGGAAGGAAATAGAACCTTCAAGAAGCTGGGAGGCCGGAAGTTCAGGGCCCCCACCTAGACCCTCCCTAAGGAGCCGAGTGGGAAATGGGAAAGCCTAGGGCAACCTTCAAGCTCCGCCGAGGGACCCACCTTGCTGGCTTGCCAGGCATCACCAGAGTTTTCATTTGAGACAGAAACCCCATATTTCTCCTAAAAAGAAGATATGCAAAGACATGTATATCAAAGAGACATGGAAACATGTTTTTACACAAAAAGATTTGTGTTCTAAGAACAAATGTTCTTAGCACTTTATCACAAATAGTCTATGGCAGACACTGTTTTTTCTCTCTCCCTCTCTTTTCCTTCTAGACACCGTGGTTCATAGCAGACCTTTCAATGAACCTATGTGTAAAGTAACCCCATGTACTATATCTCCAACCCAAGGTGAATGAGTCTGAATCAGGGTTGCAAATGAAATAATTAAAACCAGGCTGAGAGTGAAACACATATAGTCTAGCAGTCTTCTTTCTACATAGTATCTCCACCAAGCTGCTTGCCAGAATTGCCGTTTTTATTGAGTAGAGACCACCCCTTCGTGGGGCAGTAAGGACAGATAGCTCAGGCAATCCTGAGCCAGTCCCACCCAGGTTTACAAGTAAGACAATCTCTGTTTGGGGGTAAATCCAAGTTGTAAACAAATATACAAAGGAACCAGGGATGATCTTTGTTTTAGGTAAACTTAACACCTATGCATTCTCTACTTTGCTCTTCTGCATGACTGGTGTATGTTACCATACATACAAATAAATCCAGGGCTCTGAACTTCATGATCTCCATGAATCCTCATGGCCAGAACAGTTCTTCAGTTCTGTGGAAGGATCAACAGCTTGGGAATAGTTCCTGAAACACAGATGTGGAAGTTCTCTACGACTAGAGGGCACTTGTTCTTGGTGTGGATAGCCAAAGGGAGAGGAAGGTCCCCCTGTGGACCTCTGGGGCTGTCCTGATGACTGTCTCCAGGAATACCTCAAGGGGGCGCTCCTCACATTGATGCTTAGTCAGCCTCGCAAGGGCCAATTCCTTCCTGCTCCTCCCAAACTGTACCTGAGGAGGGACCATCATCTCGAACAAGGCATCTTATCCTCATGGACAAAGGTAAATACCGTGTAGTTAGTTTGCAAGGAGAGCTCAGCACAATGTGCCCCCTTTCTTTCCTGCAGGGGAGCAGAGAAAGGATCTACAGCTGCAGGTGGCTTGAGACGTGGATAGAAGAAGTGGATAGCCATGCCAGTGTGTCTGGAATGGCGCCATTCAATCTCCTACATCTCTACAGACCACGTCCTGTATTCAGTCCCGAAATAATTGTCCAGTGCTGCTGTGAATCAGGCGGCAGGTGGACACTGCACAGACAGGACTCAGCAGAGCTATGTTTATAATTCAACTGTGGAGGTCAGACCACAGAACCAAACATTGTCACTAACAGATCCATGCCCAAGAAATTCTCCTGTGCTGCCAGTCAATGAACCTTGGTGCCAGAGAACGGCCTGACACAGGTGTTTGCTGGATGACTGAGCGGAAAGAGATTAAATCGCATTAATTTGTGGAAATGAAAATGCTTCTAATTCCAAGGCCAGGGTCGTGTGTGTGTGTGTGTGTGTGTGTGTGTGTGTGTGTGTGTGTGTGTGTGTGTAGGGTGGCATCAGTATCAGTTTAGGCCCCACCTGGTGGTACTCAGGGGTTGTCACATTCAAGGCCAGGGCCTTAATTAACCCTTTGCACTATCTCTCCGGCTTCTACTCTCCCTATTTATTTTCAGGCGCTACAAGTGTTAGTCTGAGCTCATTACCTTTCTCCTCTGAGTACCAGCCATCCAAGTTGCTTGCTCATTTTCTCCCTCTATTTTCTTCCTTTCCTGTCTTCCTTTATTTCTTCCCTTTCTTTCTTTTTTTTTTTTTTTTCTGAGAGCTAATTCTACTTTATTCTCCATGAACCAGAAGACAGATTATGAGTGAGAATTTGCCTGTTTGTCCCTCAGGAAGTCAGATTGTAAATAAAAATGGATGCCAATCTAGCAGGGCAAGAAGCAGCCAGGATATGGGCTCCAGCCCTGAGAAGTGTTGCCTGACAGTTAGAGTGAGGTTCCTAGCTCACTCCTGGCTTGTGCCCTGGCTCTGTTACTGATAACTCATGGGACTTTGGGCAAGATTTAAATTTTCCATGTGTCAGTCTCTTCTTCCTCCAAAACAAGGATTTCAAATAGTATCCATTGGACCAGAGAGAGTTTAGGAACTATGAAGTGCGTATTTCTCATGTTGGAGGCCCAGATTCGATCCCTGACACCACCTGGCCCTCTGAGTACTGTCTCAATTTCACTCAATCACAAAACTGGAGTAGCTGCTTGCCACCGCTTGGTATGGCCCCCAAGCTTAAAATAACAGTACTATTATTACTAAAAGTATTCACTGGGAAGTTGTTGTATTAACTATTAATTAATAAGAGTCTAGTGGTGGTAGATGGATGGTGAGGCCTTTCTTGGCCAAGCTCGGCGTCTGCAGCCCCTATGGCCTGGCAGATCTGTAGGTTTCCGGTTAATGGCGGGGTAATGATCTCCAGCAGTCAGATGAAGTTTCAGGATCATCCAGTTTTATTACAAGGGTCTAACTGCCATGTACACATTCTTCACATGGCTTCTAAGCTAACCAGCCTCTCTGCACCCAACCCTACCTGCTGAGCCTTCCTCCTGCTTTTCTTACCCCTCTCCCAGGCCACTCTAATTACCAACCACAGACCACTCCCAGCTGTGGGAGGGTCTCCTTTTCCAGATGAGTTAGGCAGGAAGTTGGGGGGGGGGTAGCAGGTGTTGCATTTCGCCCTTAGGAAGAGCTTGGATGGAGAAGGATGGAGGCCTTTATTCTTAGGCCATGGCCACGTGGCTTCATCCCCCATCAACCGGCGGGTCTGGGGTCCAGGAAAGCGACGGGTATTGAACTCACTCACAGGCAGGCTTCAGGAAGCATCAACTTTATTCACGCCATATCCACCACATGTGTGGCCTATATCATAACCTGTTAAGCATTCAGCCATTCTTAGCTAGCCCTGCATCTTAACTCCTTTCAGCCATCTTCCCTTTGACCTCCATGCTGGCAAAAGACCAAAAGAGTGCCAAATCCCCTCTGGTTAAAGCCTTATCTACCTTTTCCAAGACCCCTCCCAGGAAATGGGCGGGGTCTTGCAGGTAAGGTCAAGTTACCTAGGAAGAATGGAGGGATGAGGCTTCAGCAGGAAATGACAATGAACCTTAAATTGACATGAGCTAATCTTTTAGCCTGGACTCAACATGTACTAGTTATGACAATTGTGGTGATGGACATGATGATTCTTCATTAAAAAAAAAAGGAGAGAAGTTAGAGAACCTAGAAAGAATTCCTACAAAAGAAGTGTAAAAAATTGCTGATATAGAAAGGAGACCAGATGTGGTTAAACTGAGGCAGACATCATGAGAAAAGGGTTCAGGTGGTTAGTGAGAGGCATAAAGATATAATGGGGTGAGAGAGTCTTGAAGGATGAGGGGTATGAATGTGCCTTGAATCTCTGTTAAAAGAGCTCTTAGTCTCTTAGAAGAGGCCAGACCCCCTCACCCCACCAGGAGGTTGGATGGATGAAGTCCATTGAGGACTTCAGTTTCTGAAAGCACTAATGATCAATTTATATTAGCAGCTGCTAGTTTGGAAAGAGGAGAATGAGAATAAAGTGGACCTTTACTCAGTCTCTAAGAAGATGAGGACAGCAATACTGGCTTTGTCTGTTTCCCATTTGTAAAGAGTGGGGGGGGCGGATATTGATCTCTGAAGTTCCTTCTACCTTGTAAACTCTGGGGGAAGAAACCCACCTCATCAACTCTAACCTTGCTAGATTTGTTTAAAAAATTCATGGGGTACGGGCATAAATCTGCAGCCATTTGATTTGGTCAGAGTCCAGGGCGAGGTGGTTATGAGCTGACCTCTAAGTTTCACTTACGTTTCAGTCTGAAAATGAATGCCACTCTTGTCTCTGGTTATGAATTTCAGGATTAATATTTGTTTAAAACCTCTTTGAATGCAGATTGACTCCAGACTAAGCCGCAGGCAGCTTGGGGCCAATGAAGGAAACCTTGGTATTGGAGTGAGTGAATGGACAGAGAGCTGGCTCAGCCTCTACATGCACTCGTCCTTCACTTTCCAAGGTCCCAAGGAGACCTCACCATCTTCTTATTCCTTGATTAGGGTTTAAGGCCCTTTCCCTCCAGGTAAAGGGCAATGGGAAGTCAGTAAAGTCCTTCACTACAATTAGGTTTTCCTTAAAAGGGTTTGACCCTCATGCCAGTTGAGGAAGCAGAGCAGAAACTTGGATCTCTGGGAAACAGGTTAGGCAGGAAAAAGGAAGCTACCTTTCTAAAGACATACAGTAACTAAGAGCAAGGCTCAAAAAGACACCTTCTTGGCATGAAGATGATTCTAAGGACTGAACTCATGCTCTGCATGGACTGGGATGTGAGTTTGCTCCCCAGCATTGTATGGAAACTCCCCTTTCACACACATGGTCAAGGGTGACCCTCAAGCATTGAGCATGGAGTGATCCCCAGCATCTCTGGATATGACCTCCAAACTAACACAGCAACAACAAATCCAGAAAACTACAAAGTGCACTTCCTGTCTCATTTGTACAATTATGGCCCTATAGAAACCTGTGTTTTTATGATTCCTGTGAGTTATTATACAATAACTTAGGCAATAATTCAGGAGCTCAGGCAAGATTCATTTTTACTGTACTGTTATCCATTGCTATCGGCATAGGCTTTGTGCAAGCTGCTCACCAGCCTGCCTTGGAGTCATCATTCCCTCATCCCTGAGTAGCAATGACCATATGTCCATCAACCACAATCACTAACAGGGCCCCGATTCCAGTAGCTGTCCCGGAAGCTTCACACCAGGCCTATAATTTCAGGCTGAGCTTCGACCAAGAGCAAGCCAACTGCTGAATCAGTCACTCTATCTGTCCTGTCTTATTATTTCTTGGCTCTTAGGCTCTGCCTCCAGGAGAGGAACACACAATTCTGCCTTCTGCTTGGCATGCCCGGGGCACTGACCAGTCCATTTTAGCCTCCTCCCTGTCTCCTTCTTGCTTCTGAACTTCTTCTATTTGGAGGAATGCAGGCTGCTTTCTCCTGGCATCCCCACTCCCGGCCACTTGCCTACCCCATCAATTGCCGGCTGACCTTTCTGGCTCCATCCCACTGGCTGAATCATGAATTTCTTCTTCCCAAAGGGCCCCCAGCTGGGGTTCCTGCCAGACTCTCTGATGATCTGTGCAGATACTGTGGGCACTTTCCCACAAAAATTGGGAAAATGGCCCAGAAATGAAGAGATCTTGCACCACCCCCACCCACCCCATCACCACTTTGCAAACTCTCAAAGCTCAGCCAGATCTTCAGAAGAAAAAAATACTGATGACTTCTTGCTCCCTTGGGGGGCCTATTTTGTTTTCAAGTGCATCAACAAGTTAGGCATCTAACTGCAAAAGTATCCGTGCACTCTGGGGCTGAGGGAGGCTGGAATCATTCCTAAAACACACCATCCACCCTGCTAGTGGTGGTTCTGAACCATCAGTCTCTTCCCAGACCCCTAAGAGTCCCCATTCATCTCCTTCCCAATGAAAGCCAACATCCCTTTCTGACATGTCAATGTGTGTCCCTTCTTTGAACCCATGGCAATGGTCACAATCCAGTCTCCACGGCCTTGAGCTAATGGGCCTTGAACTAAATCTTGCTTCTATCCCTGGCTACAGCTTCATTAAGTCTTCATTAAATCCTTTGACCCAAACCCTTCAGCTCCCTAGGCCACATTCCTTAACTCTCCAGACCATACCTCCCTGTTCCCCCATTCTACACCCCTTACTTTCCCCAGCCATTCTTCTTAGCTCCCCCAAACCACACCTTGCTGGTCAGACTTGCTAGAAGTTTGGGTCTGGCCCTCTGCAGTCATCCAGGGAAACAAGTGGCTGTGGTTATTTGCTCTTCTGACTAGCTTGCCAAATTGTAGAGCTCAAGGAAAAACTCCCCGACCCTTCTGAGTTCTTCTGAGACTGAACAAACAAATTAACATCAGATCTGTTGATAGGAGATTAAAGACCAAACTCAACCACATATACCTGGAAGACTTACTATATGGCTGTTTAAGTCCTAAATTTAGTACATGAGGTGAATCTAGGGTTTATATCCTATATCATATGTGACCTGGGCAACAAAGGAGAGAGGAAAGAATCTCAGATGCCAAGAATGGAATGATTTTATATTAGTCAAAATCTTCCTTGCCTCTGAATGTTTGCACTGCCTTAAAATAGATTTCTCCAACACTATAGAAATAGTAGAGGGTCTGGGGCTGGAATGATGGCAAAGTGGTAGGGTGCTTGCCTTGCATGTGGTTGACCCAGGACGACCTACGTTCAATTCCCGGCATTCCATATGGTCCCCCAAGCCAGGAGTGATTTCTGAGCGCATAGCCAGGAGTAACCACTTAGTGTCACTGGTTGTAGAACCAACCCCCCCAAAACAAAACAAAAACAAAAACAAAAAACAATACAAAAACAGGAATAGTGAGGGGTTAAGGTTTGCTGTGTAGGCAATTGACTTTGTTTTGACTTCTAGCAACACTTTCTGAGGACTGCCAGGTTTGATCCCTGAACACAGAGCCAAGAGTAAGCTCTGGGCACTGCTGGGTTTTCCCCAAAATAAAATGATACTCTACAATGTAAAAAAGTGCTCTTTGGAGATATTGGTCAATATAAATAAATGAATTCTTCAATGATAATGGTTTCTTCCAAGGACGTGAAGACTTTGATGAATGTTAGTTCCACATGCCAAAGTAACATATGCTAAAAAAAAAAAAAAAAAGAAAAGGAAAAAAAGTTTATTCTGAACATCCTGGAAAGATATATCTAACTCTTTCTGGAGAGATTATTGAGAATCTTGATCAGGAATAACACATTTTATATATCCCTCAATAATAAATTTGCATTAGTGGAAACCATAAAGCTGATGAAGATTTTGAAAGAAATGAAACCACGTTAACACAGTCAACATCCACCAAGCAAAGTCCCGCTCTTCCTCACCCTCTCTCCAGGCAGCTCTCTTTAAAGTGGAAGTTTCTTTTATTAACTAAATCCAGGAATTTATTATTTACTGTCAGCAGCTTGTTTTATAACTGATTTTTTCTGAAGAAAACTGCAAAGTTAATTTCCTTTAATTTCCTTTATCTTGACACACATTATTAGCATTACTCTAAAATATTTTACCAAGTCCCAAATTACCATTTTTATGATTTTTTTATGAATTTTTAAACAGAGGTACTTTGATTTACAAGATTGTCAATAATGGTTTCCTGTGTACATAATTCCAACACCATACCCATCGCCAGTTTACCCTCTCCCCCCTCAAGTTTTTTAGTATTTCTTCCTAGCAATGCTTTTCCCCTCCACACACAGAGAAAACTAAGCTTTCTGGTCAGCTTTTGTTGTGTTGCCTTTGAACATTCGTTACTACCTTGCTATGTATCTTTAAGTCTCACATATGAGAGAGATCATTCTGTGTCTATCCCTTTCCTTCAGACCAACTTCACTGAGCATGATATTCTCCAGATCGATCTATATCACAAGAAATTGCATGTTTTTGTTTTTTTAGAGCTGCATAATATCATATTGTATATATACATATATATATCTCACAACTTCTTGTTTTTTTTATAATTCTTTATTGAGACCAATGTGAATTACAAGTCTTTCACAGTTATATTTAAGGTACAGAGTGACAGTGAATTAGGGCTATTCCCACCACCAGTGTTGACCTCCCTCCACCACTGTTCCCAGCATGCCTCCCATACCTCCACCCTTAGCCCCCTGGACTGCTAGTATAACAGGTCCCTTTTGTGTATAGCTTGTTATGGTTTGGGTCTCTTGATTCTATTTTCATTGACTTTGGTTTAGCTATTTAGGTCTGACCATTTTCTATTTCCACTGAATGTTCCTGAGACCGCTTGGCCCCTGGGTTCCATCCACTTTATTTCTTTTCTCAATTTGTTGGAAGACATAGAAATGTGAGGCAGAATAAAATGATTCATGTTCTATGGTTCTGTAAAATAAAGTGGGTGTGAGCCCCTGTCTGGAAGCTATTAATATAAATACAATTAAAAGAAGAAAAAAGAGAAAAAGAAATAAAAAAAATGGGGAGGGGCAGATATGGAAAGTCGTTTTCTTTCTTTTTTTTCCTTTTTTGTATAGGTGCAGTAAAAATTGAGGAGATTAGAAAGGAAATTCCCTTGGCCTAAGAGATACAAGGTGTCTCTATCCTTAACACATACTGTCATGAGACCAACTATAGGCTCTAGACATGTTAGTTATCAAACCTCAAGGTCTTTCTTTACAGTGCCAGGAAATGTTCAGTATCAGTTGGCAAAGTTAATCCTTGTTAACCATTAAGATCTTGGATTTTGCACAGATTCTAAGATGAAGCCTAGGATAGAGTCTTTCTTTATGGTCCCAGGAAAAGTTCTACTCAATCATGGTTGTCATAGTCAGTCTTCTGTAATTAGTGATCTTGGTTTTTGCACAGATCTAGGTCAGAGAGTCTTCTGATTTCATCTCACTGTTAGGTGATGAGGTAGGGCAACCTGCCCTTAGATCAGGATGGTTGCTGTTTCCTCACCTCAGGGTGGCATATGAGCCTACCCAGGGTCAAGTTGGGGTTAGAGCAGTATTAAGGCCTTTCCCCAGGGAGGGTTTGATTCCTGGTGCTGGTGCCAGTTCTAAGGTTGGAATCTGAGGTTCGGGGTTGGCCAGTCAATCACATGAAGTCTAAGTTAAGTTCCCATGCCAAGTGTTCAGGGTAGAAGCCACCCCTGTATTATAAAATTTATAGATTCTTATCCCTATTAGATAAGAATTTGTTTCTATACATAAGATTTCCCCATTTTAGTGTGCCTATGCAAAAAGAAACGATGTCATTTTATATTATTGGTGCATTTGGGGTTAAAAACAACAAACTATACAAACTTGGTGAACAGGTTTTGATCTGAGCTCTTATCTCTAGCAAGACTTTTCCACTAGAATTTCTTACTAAGCAGAGTCAAAACAGCAAAAAAAAAAAAAAAAAGGTAGAGGCTACCTCTACATATGGAAATAAACACACTAAGAGTTACAACTATTAATGAAATAAACATACAAAGAAAATATAAATATCAGCATTAAGTCTTTTGATATAGTGTGAGGGGGGATAAACTGATACTACAACTTCTTTATCCAATCATCCATAGTTGGGCATTTGGGCTGTATATCTTGGATATTATACTTAGTTCAGCTATGAATATAGATGTGTATCTATCCTTTCAAATTAATGTTTTTGTGGTTGGGATAGATGCCAAGAAGTTGTATTGCTGAATTATATGGTAGTTCTATTCCTATTTTTTGAGATATCTGCATATTGCTTTCCATAAAGGCTGAATCAGTAAGTGATGATTCTTTTTCTAATTTTTTTTATTTTTAATTGTGAACAATGATGCAAAGTAAGAGGACAAGGTAAAGTTACAGTGAAAGGACAATCACCCAAAAACAGAGTTCTCAGAAGAAATCCCCCTGCTGACACCTTAATTTTGAACTTACAGCCAAAGAACATTAAGAAAAATAAAACAGAATTCATGTACAATTACTTTGTTCCTCAAGACCCCGGATTGTAGTACATTATAACATTTCTTAGTGGTACACAAAGCAATCTAAAGCCATAAAATTTATGTAACTTCTTAAACTTGAAGGTATAGTAGTTTTTTACATTTCCATGCACATGCATATTAGTTTAAATTAACCTCGAATGTTTAAGTGGGTATTTTTTAAGGTTTAAAGTCAAAGGAGCACAGTAAAAACGGTGTTAGAGTGGCAATTATTGTTTGCATAGGCCCACCAAAATATGGGGGACATGGAAAGAGAAAGCCTTGGCCTAAATACAAGGAGACCCTAGCCCTGAAATTTCCTGGCATAAGACCAACTCTAGGCTCCAGGCAAACTAGTTTGTCCAATCCAGGTCATTGTCTGTAGTGCCAACACACTTTTATTTTTCACACAGTCTCTGTTGTTGGTATCATGCTTCTGTATTAAAGATTCTGCAATCTGCATATCCTATATTGCAGTCAGGATGGTGCAGAGTGTCCTCTCGTTTCACCTCACAGGTAAAGGGCAATGCAGAGAGCCCTGTCCAGTAAGCAGGTCGTTGTTGTTGTTAAGTCTTCTCAGTGTTAAGGGAAGATTCTTTTGAGTAGATCGATGTCAGAGCAGCAGTAGGGTCCTCCCTGGTAAAGGATTGCTTCCAGGTGATGTTATAGACAACTTTGGATGTTTCCTAGATGGCTTCTCTGGTTCAGGGGTGAATGAAGAATGCCCATTCTTCTGAGGCCTGTGCCAGATCAATATGTCAATGTTCAGGGTGTAAGGTCCCATTGCACTACAAGATTTGTGTATTCCTATCTCTATTAGATAAGAACTTATTTGTATGTATAGTATTTTCCATTTTAATGTGCCTGTGCAAACAAGGAATAACATGGAGACCAATGAGAAAAAAATTACCAGTGAATGTCCCAACACACATGAGTGCTGCATCGGCCCACCCTCCTCCCCAAGCATGCCCCCCCTTAGTGTAGGGAGAGAAAGGGGGAAATCCTGAGGACCACTATAGAGTCCACCTGAGCCGGCATCCAGGGAAGGCCTGGAGTCCAGGAGAGAAATAGGGGAATGGCTGGGGGCTTGCCAAGCCTCCCAGCACCCCCTAAGCTAGGGAGAAGGCCTCCGGCATGGGGTGTCCTCTAACCCCATACCTGGGAAGAACTCAAGTGATGATTCTTTTATCTCCACAACTCCAATAATACTGGCAATTTAATCTCTTTTTTACATGTGCAATTCTGACTGGCATGAAATGATATCTCATTGTTGTTTTGTTTGCATTTCTCTATCATGAGCAGACTTTCATGTGTTTACTGGTCATTCTTGTCTTCTTTGGAAAATCGTCAGTTTATATCCTCACTCCATTTGTGGAGGGGGTGTCATTAGATTTTTTTATGTTGAGTTTTGTGAATGTTTATTGTTTGTTTGTTTGTTTGAGCCACACCCATTGATGCTCAGGGATTACTCCTGACTATGTGCTCAAGAATCAATCCTGGCTTGGAGGGACCATATGGGATGCTGGGGGATCGAACTGCAGTCTGTCCTAGGCTAGCCCTGGCAAGTAGACACCTTACCTCTAGCGCCACTGCTTGGCCCCAAGTTTTGTAAATGTTTTATAGACAGTAGATATTAGTTGTTTATCTGAGGTATTGTGTGTAAATATTTTCTCCCATTAAGTGGATTATTTTTGTTATAGATTTAGAATTTTATTTGCTGTGCAAAATTTTTTTTTTTTTTGCTTTTTGGACCACACCCAGTGACACTCAGGGGTTACTCCTGGGTATGCACTCAGAAATCACTCCTTGCATGGGGGACCATATGGGACATTGGGTGATTGAACCATGGTCCATCCTAGTGCATGCAAGGCAAGTGCCCTACCACTTGTGCCACTGCTCTGGCCCCTGTGCAAAATATTTTTAATTTTATTTTTAACATTTTTTGTTGTTTTAACCTCTGTGGTAATCTCATTGAAGACTCCTATGCACTCAATTTCCTTGAAGTTTTGCTGATGTTTTACTTAATGTTTTAATGTATTAAATAAATAAAAATAAATTTATTTATGTATTTTATGGTTCTAGTTTAATTTTTGAACTCTAGTTTAATTTTCAAATTTTTAATTTTTTAAATCAACTTTTACTTTATTTTGTAAATGACAAAGTACAATTGTTATTTTAATTTTTTTCATTTCATGTGGCTATTCAGTTTTCCCAGTACCTTTTGTTGAAGAGATTTTATTTTACTTTGCATATTTAGCTCCTTTGTTTTATATTAGCTGTCTATAACTTGGGGCTTAATTTAAGACTCTCATTCTGTTCTATTGGTCTGCAGATCTAACTTTATCCATGCAGTTTTTATTATTTTAGCTTTGCAATATAGTTAAAATAGAGAATTGAAGTGTTTCACTATTTTTTCTCCTCTTGGAATTAGCTATTTGGTGAGTTTTATGGCTTCCTACAAATTTTATAGGCTACTTATTCTATGGTTTCTTTAAGTTCTTTGAACATCCTCTAAAGTTTTTTTTTCTCTAAATTTCTAAAATTTTAAAATTTCTAAATTTCTAAAATTTTCTAAATTCTAAATTTCTTCTCTAAAGTTTTTATCAGAAAAGTTACATAGGTGGCTGATACTAGCTGCGTCTTCAGAACTAGCATCCTCACTAAGTGTTGCAGGGTTCTACGTTGCTTTCCCATTGGAACCTTTATGTGTTGTTGTGGGATTGGGGCTCCTTGGCTAGAAGAAAGATATGGTCACCAAATGAAGCAGAGGGGCAATGTTCTTCTTTGGGCAAACTAATATGAGGTCAGATAGCTCATTTGAGTCCAAAAACAGCCTGTCACCACCACTGGTCACTGGTTCTGTCTTGTGGCTATGTTCTTTTCTTACCTACCAATTTTTATAGAGTTTGCACCATGTCTTTGAAAAAATACCATAGGAATTTTAATGTGTATTGTATTGAATTGGAATAATGCATTGGATAGGACAGGCCTTTTGATGATGGCGATGCTTCCAATCCATGAACAGGGAATGTATTTCAATCTCTTGGTATCCCAGTCTATTTCCCTTGAAGTGGTTTTATGGTTTTACTAGATAAAGTTTTTCACCTCCTTTGGTAAGTTGATTTATCAATCTAATGTTTTGGACACTATTTTGAAAGGGGTAAGCTTTTAATTTCTTTTTCTTCTAGTCCATTATTTTTTGTACAAGAATGACACATATATTTGTATATTGATTTTATAACCTGCTACTTAATGTACTGGTTTGTAATTTCTTTTTATGGAGGGCAGTATACCTGGCTGTACTCAGGATTTACTCCTAGCTCTGCACTCAGAATTATTTCTGGCAGTGCTAGGGGGTCAGTACAGGATTCCAAGGATAGAACCCAGGTTGGCCATATGCAAGGCAAGTGCCCTACCCACTGTACTATTGTTTTGGTTCCTGCTTTATTATTTATAAGAGGTTTTTCATCACATCTTTAAGTTTTTTTGGGGGGGTGGGAGTTGGGTCACACCTGGCAGCGCTCAGGGGTTACTACTGGCTCTGTTCTCAGAAATTGCTCCTGACAGGCACGGGGGACCATATGGGATGCCAGGATTCGAACCACTTTTGGTCCTGGGTTGGCTGCTTACAAAGCAAACATTCTACCACTGCGCTATCTCTGGCCCTGTCTCTAGGGTTTTTAATATTTTGAATCATGTCATCTGAAAATGATGATAGTTTGACTCCTTCACTTCAAATTTGGATCAATCTGATATCTTTTTCTTTTTTGTTTGTTGTAATGACTTCCAAAATTATGTTGAACAAGAATTGTGTCAGTGGACATCCTGCCTTTTGACAGATCTCACTGGGAAAGTATTTTAGGGTTTTTTCTTTTCTTTTTTTCTTTCTTTTTTCTTTTTTTTTTTTTTTGGCCACACCCGTTTGATGCTCAGGAATTACTCCTGGCTATGCACTCAGAAATTGCCCCTGGCTTGGGGGGACCATATGGGGCATCGGGGGATCGAACCACGGTCTGTCCTAGGCTAGCACTTGTAAGGCAGACACCATACCTCTAGCACCACTTCTCTGGCCCCAAGTATTTTAGTTTTTATCATAAAGTATGATCTTGGCTGTGGATTTGTTGTACATGGCTGTGGGAGTACAGGAAATACATGGCAATTACTATCTATTTTGTTGTTGTTTTGCTCCACACCCAGCAGTACTCAGGGATTACTCCTGTCTCTATGATCAAAACTCACTCCTGGCAGGCTCAGCGGACCATATGGGATGCCAGGGATTGAATCTGGGGTGGCCATGTGCAAGGCAAATGCCATACCTGCTGTGCTATCACTCGGGCCCCTACTATTTTGAAGTACGTTCCTTTATGCCCCCCCCTTTTTTTTTTAGTTTTGAGGGTATTTTAGAATCATCAATAGATGTTGTATCTTTTTAGTTTGTTTTTGGGCCACACCTGGTGATGCTCAGGGGTTACTCCTGGCTATGTGCTCAGAAATTGCTCTTGGCTTGGGGGACCATATGAGACGCTAGGGGATCGAATCGAGGTCCATCCTGGGTCAGCCATGTGCAATATGGCTACCACTGTGCTATCACTCTGGCCCCTAGATGTATCTTATCAAAAGACTTCACTGTGTCATTGATATGAGTATAAAAAGTTTATCCTTTTAGTAATGTGTTACATTAATTGATTTCCATAGAATGAACCATTCTTGCATCTCTGAGATGAACTCCACTTGATGATATGAGCCTTTTGATATATGGCTGCATTCAGTTTCCTAGGATTTTATTGAAGAGCATTGCATCAATGTTAAAATTTCCTTTACCTATTTTTCATTTACTTATCAACTTATTGCTTTTTTCAGAAGGTACATCTGGGGATGCTCAGGGAATTCTGTGTTTGTGCTCCATAATCACTGCTAGCAGGACTCAGGGGGACCATTGGGGTACCAGGAACCAAGCCTTCTCAGACGCATGCAGAACAAGTGCCCTACCCACTGTACTACATTGCACTGCCATACCCACTCTGGCTCATACAATTTTCTCTTATAGTAGTAATTTTGTGTTTTTAAGTACTCATCTAATATTGATTTCATAAAACTTAGTAGGGAGGATTTCTGTTTCTTCCATATTTTGGAAGATCTTGTGGAGTATGAGCAATTCTTACAGCTTCCTTGACATCTTGCATGAAGTCACTGTACATATCTTACCCACTCTACTTAGCTCTGACCAGGTGGCATTTGGCATGAAGGGAAATAAGATCTCCCAGTTCTTCAATGCAATCACTGATGTCTTCCATAGTGATCACATCAGAGGATGAGGCTCTCCTCTTGTATGTTATTCTTAATAAGGCCCAGAAGTTGATCACTTTTCTTCCTAACCTTGTGGGACACTTTCTGTAAGAGGACATTGTCAGAAATGGAATTTTCTTCATTTTTAAAGCAATAACTTAGGAAACCCACTCTGCTGCAGGGTTAGCCTGGCTTAAAGTCTTTTCTCAGATAGAGCTGACATCTGTCTCTTTATAACATCTTCCACCTGGGCAGCAACACTTCTACACAGTCAAGACTTCAAACACATCTATTTCTGTTAAGAAACATCCTGTAGGGCCCGGAGAGATAGCACAGCTGCGTTTGCCTTGCAAGCAGCCGATCCAGGACCAAAGGTGGTTGGTTCGAATCCCGGTGTCCCATATGGTCCCCCGTGCCTGCCAGGAGCTACTTCTGAGCAGACAGCCAGGAGTAACCCCTGAGCATTGCTGGGTGTGGCCCAAAAACCAAAAAAAAAAAAAAAAAAAAAAACATCCTGTAGTTTTTCCTGGATTTTAGTACTATCAAGATTTTTATATGGGGGGATAAAGTGATAGTGAAAAAAACATGATGTTTGTTTTGCACACAGCTGACCTGGGTTTGATCCTGGGCATCACATATGGTCTCCTGAGCCTGCCAGGAGTAATTTCTGAGTGCAGAGCCATGAGTAACCCCTGAGCACTACTGGGTGTGTGCTCCACCCAAAAAATATTCTATATGGTGGGTTTTGTATTCGTATTTGTTCTTGGCTGTATCATTTATTTTATTTTTACTGTAGGCTTTTTGGCCACACCCTTTGGTGCTCAGGGATTACTCATGATTTGTTCTCAGGAATCACTCCTAGCAGGGCTTTGGAAACCATATGGTAAACCGGGGTTTGAACCCAGACTGGCCATGTGCAAGGTACTAAAGATAGTGCCTGCTATACTATCTCCACGGTTCTACTACTTGTGGGTTTTGAAGTGTTGTAGCTCTTGAAGTGTTGTGACTCTTAAAGTGTCTACTACCACCCTTTGGATTTATTAACCAATTCTCCTTAATCTCTACTCCCTGTCAATTGACATCTGACCACATGCAGTGAATTACTCACAGCTGTTATAAACTCTATGACAGTCTCAAAAAGAGGTGTAAGGTTCAGTTCTAAACTATCTAGGGATGATATTAAAAATGCTGATTATGAATCTTATCTCAGTCTACCCAAACAATTTCTGGTGAAATTGAGATGCACAGAGAGCACCGAGAAAACCAGAAATGCAGCCAGGAAATTTGCCTGTTTTGTTTGTTTGTTTGTTTGTTTTTTGGGTCACACCCGGCATCTCTCAGGGGTTGCTCCTGGCTCTACGCTCAGAAATCGCTCCTGGCAGGCTCGGGGGACCATATGGAATGCCAGGATTCAAACCACCGACCTTCTGTATACAAGGCAAATGCCTAACCTCCATACTATCATTCTGGCCCCTTTGCCTGTTTTTTGTTTTGTTTTGGTTTGGTTTGATTTGTTTTGTTTTTTTTTTGCCCCAGTGGATTTTTTCTTCTAAAGGAGGATAGAATTCTTGGTGGAGCTTGTAATGAGGAGAGAATTATTTTTCTTAAATGAGGAGATTGTTTACCAAGTAATAGAATGTTCACTTCCTAGGACTTTATTAATACCATTTCTGGAGCTACTAGTGGTTCCAGAAACTGATGAATTAAGATATTTTCAAATTCCCTAGGTTTCTACCATACCACTGGCTCATCACTTTGCTATGCAATCCATGCCGTGCATTTATTTATGTTGGGCTGATATAGAGGAAGATGAGGTTTCAATGTGGTTGGGCAGTCTTGACCAAGACCTGCGTAACTCATGTGTAGGTTTGGCTTGTCCTAAAATGGCTCCCTAGCTACTTACTGCACATGATGTCCTGGTCCATCTCGGTACAGATGGGACATGAACAGAAAGCCCTGATTCTTGGGCTCCCATGAAGCAGAAGTCCAAGATGAGTTCTTCAGCCCCAGTGGGAGCTGGCCACACATGGAGTCCCACCCATGTGCATGTATACACATACATCTGTGTGTGCTCCTCTCCTCCTTTGCTCAGACAAGAGCATGATGGGGCTTCATGCCAGGGCTCCAAGCTGTGGGCTGAACTGCTCCATAGGCATGAGTGAGGATGAACAGTGGTGGAAGGAGACAATTCTATCTCTGCATTTCCAGATCCTACTTTCCCCTACCATCACCACTGTGAGTTAGCAATAGCAGCACAGACAAACACTCAGTACTTCACAGAGCTTCCAGTGATGTTTGTGGCCCTGCAGAGCAGCAGACACATTTTTGAGGTCAGAGTTTTGTATAGTCGGGAAGTCCTGTTAACCGCAGCCCCTAGATGAGGGATGTGTCATGTCGATGTTACGAGGCTGGATTGTTTCTGCCACCAGACACTGTCCTAAATGCTTTGTGGGACTAAGAACTAGTAACCCTGCTCTGGAGCTTATGCTCTGGATAGGCTTATGGATAATATAGCCTGCCTGCACTCTTTCTAGATTTTCTGTGGAACTGGTTGGTACCCATATCAGTCATAGAGAACAAGGTTGTGCACATACAGGGCTCAGGGTGCCCCCAACTTCCAACAGCTGAATGGCAAGCAGCAGTGTAGAGGTCTGAGTCCAGTGCTCTCTGCTCCATTGACCTGTTCTCTCCTCTCTCCCTAATTATCTCTCTGCTGTGCCCTCTGTGATTCCCAATGACACTCACTGGGCTCCTGGGTGGCATGGCTTGGTGTCTGCTTTGGTAGTGGTTCATCTTCATAGAAACTCAGAAACTAAAGTCTGGACCAGTGTTGAAGTCAATGATAAAGGCTAGTTCTACATGCTCTACACCCTAGGTCCTCTAGAGCAGCCTGCAGGTTAGCTAGCTCTGAGCTTTTCTGCTTGCCTAGCTCCATGTAGCAAAAAGTCCAGCAGTGTCCTGAGTTCTGTGGCCAGAAACCAAGGAACTAGTTCAGGAGCCTGGAAAAAGTACAGGGGCTTGAGGAAGTCTGAGCTTGGAAAGAGAAGTTTCCCAGATAAATATGGGCTCCCTCTGCACTGTTAAATCTTTCCCCAGTGGGTGTTCATGGGGCCCTGTCCTGGGCCAGGAGATGTCTATCTTGGCTAACAGAATTTGTTGGGTCCTGGAGGCATCTGATCAGGTCGTCCACCTGGCTAAGGCCATTAGCTCTGGCTCTGTGTACTTGGTCTGGAGGATCCTAGAGGGCTATGAAAAATGTCCTCTGGTGGCAGAGGGTCTCAAGTGACATCTTAATGACTTTAAAGTGCAGAGGGACAGCCCCCAATTGAGGTACCAAAAGTTACAGTTGTTAAGGTTACTGTTCTGAATCTCAGTGTCTCTCTAGCACATCTTTCCATAGCTAAGTATTGTTCCTTGGGGTACAGGGTGTTGTTGTATTGTGCCACACTCAATACGTGACCCCATGGGCTTCACTGAGAAGTAGACTTGACTTTAAAGCTCTTAGAGAACTTGAAGGGAGACTGCGATAAGATCAAGGGCTTAGGACCAGAGAGACCCTCAATGTGCTGAGCACAGGCACACAGACCCCACAGTCCCCTGAATACTGCCAGCAGAAATCCCCTTAGTTTTATGGGCTAGCCCATATCCCCTACTCCCGAAAGGCAAAGATCAAAACTTTTATCACAGGGCCTTCTGCAAAAACGTTTTGAGCCAATATTTGTCACTCTTATAAGAGCCCATTCTGGCCTCCCAGGGCCAATGGCATTAGGTAATGAAACTGCTGATCATTTGGCCATGCCAATATTTAAGTTGCCTGCAGAAGAACATGTAGCACTTCATACAAACATCCATAGTTTGTATGTCAAATATCATATTCCATGGAAGCAAGCCAGACAAATAGTCGATGCATGTACCATATGTGGACCCTTGACTAAAAGAACACATGGGGGTGGAGTGATAGCATAGCGGTAGGGCATTTGCCTTGCACATGCCCGATTTGGGACAGACCCAGGTTTGATCTCCAGCATCCAGTATGGTTCCCCGAGCCCGTCAGGAGCAATTTCTGTGTGCAAAGTCAGGAGTAACCCCTGAGCACCACTGGGTGTGGCCCCAAAACAAAACAAAACAAAACAAAAAGATCACATGTAACTGGGGCCAGCCCCCAAGGGTACAGACTAATGAATTGTGGCGACTGGATATAACACATGTTGACTTTTTTTTTTTTTTTACAAAGAAACCCTATCTTCATGTAGTGGTAGATACATACTGCCAAAGAGCTAAAGCAGTTTGCACCTTCATGCTTCAGTGCTTTTTCTGTTATGGGTATCCCTCAATTCATAAAGACAGAGAATGGCCCAGCCTACACCAGTAAAACTTTTCAATCATTTTGTAAGAAATGGCAAATCAAATATATCACTGGCATCCCATATAATCTTCAAGGGCAAGCCATAGTTGAAAGAGATAACAGAACTCTAAAAACTCAACTATTAAAATATAAAAAAAGAGGCATGCCACCCATGGGTATTTTATCCTCAACATTATTTTCATTAAACTCCTTAAATCTACTCCAACTAGAGCCTTATACAGCTGCAGAAAAACACTTTAAAGAAGATGTTCAGGTGCAAAAACAATTAATTCACCTATTTGGATAATGTATGGATTGCTGGTAATCTCATTCAAGGAAAAGGATATGCTTATGTTGTTACAAATGGCAACCCTGCCAAGAAACTTTGGGTCCCACCATACCTTGTCAGAAGCAGGATTATTCCAAATGAAAAAACTCAGACACAAATGCATGATAAGAGGGTAAATTTTCCCTCAGAACCAACACAGATTATTCAAAAAAATGTGGGCAGGAAACACACTGTGACCTCAATAGGTAACTGGAATAATAAACTGACACAATCCTATGAGGCAGAGACTATCGGGAGTTGAAACGTCCAGTTCTAGAATCTCGATGCTGTAAATGAGGGAACTGGCTCTGTTCTCACTGGACTTCATAATTTAGGAAGCACTTATTATATGAATTCAGTGCTACAATCCCTGCATAACATTCCAAGTTGACTGATTACTTTTACCAGAACTATTATAAGAAGGACATTAATAGGTCAAATTCATTGGGACATAAAGTCAAGGTGGCAGAAGAGTCTGGTAAGATAATAAAAGCTTTATGGGAAGGACAGTACAGGACTATAAACCCCAAAGATTTTAAGATGACCATTGGAAAGATATATAATCAGTTTTCAGGAGATAGTCAATAGGATCTACATGAACTACTTCTATTCTTGATGGAGGGTCTTCATCAGGACTTGAACAAAGCTGATATGCAGAATAGACATATTGAGGAAAATAGAGATCATCTTGTTGACTCAAAAGCTGTAAAATAGGGGCCAGAGAGATAGCATGGAGGTAAGGCATTTGCCTTTCATGCAGAAGGTCAGTGGTTTGAATCTCAGCATCCCATACGGTCCCCTGAGCTTGCCAGGAGCAATTCCTGAGCATAGAGCCAGGAGTAACCTCTGAATGCTGCCGGGTGTGACCAAAAAAAAAAAAGGGGTGGGGCTGTATAATAGCCCTGGCAGGGACACAAGCAGTTTAATGAGTCTATTATTGCTATACTTTTCTAAAGCCAGTTTAAATCTATAATTCATGCCTCATCTGCTTCCAAGAATCTCAGACATTCAAGATCTTTTCTCATTTATTCTTGCCTTTGAAATCTACAGATAAATGCAAGTTGCAAGATTGCCTTAAAGTGTTTTTTAAAGAACTAAAACACAATCATAAGGTTTATTGAAGCCACTGTGATACACAGCAGGATTCCTTAAAAAGGACAGAAATTTGGAAACTACCACCTGTGCTCTTAGTACACTTGAATTCTTCTACGATGGCAAAAGGATGAAAAACTAAAGACCGATGTGTGAACTTTCCTTTGTTACTGAAAATGTATAAATGTATTAACCATCTAGGAGTAAACATACATTTATTAATATAGTAGACAGCAACCATATGCAATTAGTGAGTGCCATACTCAACAATACATGCTGGAAGTTTGTCTTGTCCTTTAAAGAAGCTCAGGTATTTCTTCTTGCAAAGGTTTCTTTCAAGGCTATGAATTCCCTAAGCTGATACTTATACATGACTTTCTGTATTATTTCTTCAATTTGAATGGAGTTTTAGCTGGATAGAGTAGTCTTAGTAAGGTGCTCATTTTGCAGAGTTATTGTACTATATCCTTTCAAACTCTTCTGGCTTGTAGAGTCTCATTTGGTAGGTCTGCTGTGAATCTTATGGGCTTTCCTTTGTACGTTATGTAACTTGCTTTCATTATTCTTCCTCTGTTTTTTTAAAAAAAATTTATTTTGAATACAGTGTATTTTGGGGTTTTCCTATTTCAGACAATTTTGAGTTCTTATATTTGGTTGCCTATGTTCCTCAATTCTGGAAAAAATTTTTTTAAAATCTTTTTTGGGCCACACCCGTTTGATGCTCAGGGGTTACTCCTGGCTAAGCACTCAGAAATTGCCCCTGGCTTGGGGGACTATATGGGATGCCAGGGGATCAAACTACAGTCCTTCCTTGGCTAGCGCTTGCAAGGCAGACACCTTACCTCTAGCGCCACCTCGCTGGCCCCAATTCTGGAAAATTCTTAATTGATTTCTTTGACTGTTGATTCTTTATCAAATTTGCCTTCCTGATCCACAGGGACACTGATGGTTCTTATATTGTTCCTCTTGAATTTGCCCCATAGTTCTCTGATGTCCTGTTATTTTCTTTCAGACTTATTAAAACATTCTGTTCTTTTTTAGAGATTTTCTCCATATTATAATGAAACTCCTCAATTTTTTCCTCAGTTTTGTTATTCTGCTGCTCAGAGTTTCTACTGATTTTTTAATAGCACCTGCCATGCTTTTTATTTCTACTTGTAGTTTTCTCATTTCAATTCTTATACTTTCTTGTGCTTTGCTGACTACCTATTCAGTATTTCTTAGAGCTTGAAACAGTCTCACTATGTTGTCACTAAAGTTATTTTCTGAGGATTTACAGAGCTGGTGAGTATTGGTTGTGCCTTTCATGTTATTGTTACATATTATTGAACTTGATGATTTTCTACTAGTCTTTCCCATTGATTTCCCAGTATTAGTGTTGTACTGAGAGCAAGTCTTTGTTAACATGTCTGGGTGTCTCTGAGGAATTAGGTTAGGAGTTACTCTTTTCTTTCTCTGTCCATATTTCTCAGTGACAGGAAGTATAACTATGAGCAGTGTAAAATTTACTGAATAGATTTGTCATGTGGAGGTGTATGTAGCCAAGCCACATGTTGCAGGAACTGTTGCATGGTTCTGCTTATGTAGTGGAGGTCATATTGGAGGTTTTGTTTTTTTCTACTAAGCTTCTAATAATGGTATTATGATATTTTTGAATGTGTGATTTTGTTTATGAATTGAAAATTTAATTGAATAATTACATCAATTCTCTCCCAATTCACAGAGAAACTTAATTCATTTTTAAGCAAATTTCTGTCAGATATTTTGTAAAAATACAAGATTATTATAAAATGTATGTGAATAGACATGTGACTAGAAAAGTTAAAGTAATCTTGAAAAATAAAAGTAAACTAGGAGTAATTAGTCTACCCAGTTTCAAGACTGATGGAAACATGTGTGTGTGTGTGTGTGTGTGTGTATGTGTGTGTGTGTGTGTGTGTGTGTGAGGGGCTAGACACTAGAATAGCATAGAAAACTTGGGAACAGATTTCTGCAAGTGAACTGACTGATTTAATATAGAGATGCAAAAGCAGTTGCACAGAGAAAGAAAGCCTTTTCAGTACTTGATGCCAGTGATCAAACTTCTCCAGACAGAAGGCAAATTGGTGAGTGAAACCTTAAGCAAAAAATTCATTCAAAATAATCTACATAACTAAAAGAAAGACACAGTATGAGAAAACTTCTGGACAGAAAAGGAAAGATTTTTGTGACCTAGGCTAAACAAAGAATTTTTAGACTTGACACCAAAAGCATGACTCACAGAAGGAAAAACTTAAACTGGATGATTTATTTATCATCAAAATCAAACTTATTCTGAAAAATAACTTTTTTTCTCTCTGTGGACAAAGAACCAGATACAGACTGAAGGAAAGTATTTGCATACCACATAACTGACAAAAAACTAGTATTTAGAATATCTAAGAATTTCCCAAGACCAATGATTAAAAAGTACAATAACAAAAAATCTAACAATTCAATTTGGAGAGGTGAAAACACAGACATTTCACAGGAGAGAAGATTTTGATAGCAAGAATGCATGCATAAAGAATCTTCCAGCTTTCCAGCCTGCCTTGCCTCAGCCTGGGAAGAAGCTGCCACCCCCACTGCTGTTGACTTGATCTCAGCCCCCCTTTTCTCCCACCTCCCTATGCTGTAGACTGTTGTTTGCTACCAGATTCAGTTTTTGAGAGATGCTCTGCTCAAGGACATTTTTTGATCCATGATTGCTGGGAATCATTTTTCAGACTCCAAATGACCATGTGAAGCTGTGCTCCAGATTTATCACCCCACCCAGCTATTTCAAAAGACTTAAAGGGGATATACATATTTTCCATATATATTTCTTAAGATGTATTTAATCAATAGGTATAATTCTTACTGTGTATTCCCTTATGTAGATGTAGTTTTCCCCATCCCTTTTTTTGTATTTGTCTTGTTGGAAATTCTAGTAGATAAATTTCTCTTGGGTTCTGAGTTCATGTTAGAACCAGGTTATAGGGATTGTTTAGTTATTTTTATGCCAATATGCACCAGTAGTATCACGTGGCATTGCTCCTTTTTGCACAGGGACATTAGAATGGAGAAATCTTAAGTATAGAAAAACGTTCTTATTAATATGGATAGGAACTTATCAATTTTATATTGCGGGGGGGGGGGCCTTTCACCCTGAACATTTGTCTCAATGACTTGACTACAGTCGATTGAACATAAAGCATTCATCCCTGAACTTTGGTGGGAATTGGCATGTTTTTCTGCACCAGCACCAGAAATCTAACTTCTACTGAGGAAGGCCTTAATGCTGCTCTGACATTACCTTGCTCCAGAGTGGGTTTATAAGACACCCTGAAGACTTGGAAACAGCAAAAATTTGCTTTCAGGTCAGGTTTCCCTGAATTACCACCACAGTGAGATGAAACCAGAAGACACACCATGACACCCTTACTTCAGTTTAGAATCTCTGCAAAAACCAAGATCTCTAATTACAGAAACCTGACTGTGACAACCATGATTGAGGAAAACTTTTACTGGGACCATGAAAAAAGACTTTGGAGTTAGACAACTTTGCATGCCTGGAGCCTGTAGTTGGTCTTTTTGTTTTGTTTTGTTTTGGGGTCACACCTGGCAGCGCTCAGGGGTTATTCCTGGCTCTATGCTCAGAAATCGCTCCTGGCAGGCTCAGGGGACCATATGGGATGCTGGGATTCGAGCCACTGACCTTCTGCATGAAAGGCAAATGCCTTACCTCCATGCTATCTCTCTGGCCCTTGTAGTTGGTCTTATGACAGGATGCTTCATGGGTAGGGCCTCCCTGTTTTTAGGCCAAGTTTTTCCTTTCTATTTTCCCCAACTTTTGCTGTGCCTATGCAAAAAACTGCCACCCCCTTCTTTGTGTTCTTCTTTTTTTTATCTTTTAAAAAAGACTCTTGCCTTTTTCATAGAACCTTGGGACATGGATTACTTTGTTTTATCTTATATTTCTGCATTTTTCTATAAAATTAAGAAGGAAAAAAGAAATGATGGGGCCAGTAGAGAAAAAAGGAGAGAACTAAATATCCAAGCCAAAGTCAACAACAATGGAATCAAGAGACCTAAACTTTAACAATCAAAACATAAAATGACTGTTATACTGGAAGGCCAGGGGGCAAAGGGTGGTGGTATAGGATGCACGCTGGGATCATTGGTGGAAGGAGGTCAACATTAGGGGTAGGTATGGCCCTGAATCACTGTATATCTGAAATTCAACTATGAAGAACTTTTTAGATCACAAAGGTTTCCATAAAATAAAATTTTAAAAAATTTAAAAAGGGTTTTAATCTTTCTCTGCTAAGTAACACAAATTAAAACCACAATGAGATTTCATAATAACTCGTTCTCAGGATGGTGGCAGACACTCTAGACACTAGACAGGCACCAGACACTCTAGAGCTGATGAGAAGGAAAAATGATACTGCAGCTCTTAAAAAGTCAAGCAGTTTTTTTTTTTTAAATGTAAGTATGTCACCATTATTTGAGACTCAATGGCAGTCTTGAGCATTTCCAGAGAAATGGATCAACAAGCTCTGGTACTTCCAAAGGAATGCTACTCAGCAATCAAAGAAGAAACCCTAAACCCTAATGATAAATAATACCTGTGGTGATTCTCCAGGGGAAAAAAATCCAGAGAAAATTACTGCTCATTTTCATTTCTTTTTTTGGTTTTGTTTTGTTTTTGGGTCACACCCGGCAGCTCTTAGGGGTTACTCCTGGCTCTATGCTCAGAAATTGCTCCTGACAGGCTCAGGGGACCATATGGGATGCCAGGATTCGAAAACACCGACCTTCTGCATGAAAGCCAAACACCTTACCTTCATGCTATCTCTCCGGCCCCTTATTTCCATTTCTATGCTAGCCTTTAAGTGACAAAAGGATAGGAATAGAGAACACATTTTTCTCTAATATAATGGTTGCTGAGGCTGATGGAGGAGATGGGAACCCGTTGAGTTATGACTCTAAGGAGGTGCCTATGTGATCTGCATGGTTTGGTCTCCAGTCTTTTCCTAGTTACCAGATATGATCACTGAGAAAAAATTGGTAAAAGATACTGAGATTTCTATCTTGTTTCTCACAACTGCATAGGAATATCCAATTTATCTAACGTGTCTTTCCATTTTCTGGGGGAAATTAGTTCGGTCAACATAATTTGGGAACAGCATGCCTCAGTGACTATCTGTTATTATGAGGTCCTTCTGGTCCCAGCTGATTACTACTAGGATCACAGTGTTGGGTTAAAAAAACCAAGACCGGGCCCGGAGATATAGCACAGTGGCGTTTGCCTTGCAAGCAGCCGATCCAGGACCAAAGGTGGTTGGTTCGAATCCCAGTGTCCCATATGGTCCCCCGTGCCTGTCAGGAGCTATTTCTGAGCAGACAGCCAGGAGTAACCCCTGAGCACCGCCTGGTGTGGCCCCAAAACAAAACAAAACAAAACAAACACACAAAAAAAACCAAGACTGGGACCGGTGAGGTGGCGCTAGAGGTAAGGTGTCTGCCTTGCAAGCACTAGCCAAGGATCAGGACCACGGTTCGATCCCCCGGTGTCCCATATGGTCCCCCCAAACCAGGGGCAATTTCTGAGCGCTTAGCCAGGAATAACCCCTGAACACCAAATGGGTGTGACCCGAAGAAACAAATAAAAAAAACAAACAAAACCCAAGACCAAAAACTTATATTCACATCTCAACTTAGCTCTTGACCAAGTCCTTGATTGTTGGCTAATCATTTGTGGCTCTGTTCTTTAATCTACTCCAATCTTCTTTGCCACTCCTTGTGGTTTAGATGGTGCTGAAATACCGTTACTGGACAAATGTAGGGTGGAGAGGATCAAGAGTCTGATCGGTGAGCCATGAATCTGGCCAGTCTTTTGGAATTTTTCTCTTCTCCCTCATTTCTATTCCTATCTCTCTTCTTCTTTTATACTTCTTTCTTCTCTTTATCTTTCTCCAGCTCCTCTTCTTTCTCCTTTCTCCCCATAATAAATAGTTCTCTCCTTTCCTCTGGGATGACACCTCTAAGAAGGACCTAGGAAATCTCTGAAATAAACTCCCACATCATAAAAGAATCAACAAATAAATACATTAGAGTTTCTGGATTTTTTCCAAGACCAATGTTTCTTCTATATCAACCGTCATTTTTTTTGAATGCTCTTGATTGAGGGTTCTGGCACTTGAAAAAATACCATGAATTATTATTTCTTTTAACTGCTTTGAGTGATTATCTCTTAAATAAATGTGTTAAAAGGCACAATCCCATTAGATGACTTACTAAAATAGATCATACATAGCAGTCATTGATCCTTTGCCCCTCCCATAGCCATTTGGTTAACTTGAGTAGAGTCATAGAAATGATTCCTAAGGATTAGACCCAAAGGTCAGAGTTGAAGGGTTTATCTTCAAGGCCACCTAGATAAGTATTTCTAAAAAATATTCCCACGATGGTCCCTTTTCCTTCCTGGGCCTTTCCTGTCTGATAGATTATCTCTTAAAGGTCTCTTCTCATTCCCCTTTACCATGTATGTATCCTTTACTTATAGCCCTATGGAATAAATCGACGTTATCATAGGTCTACAAGAAGTCAGTTGGCCTCAGGTTGAGAAAAGCAGATTGATGGGCCCGGAGAGATAGCACAGCGGCGTTTGCCTTGCAAGCAGCCGATCCAGGACCTAAGGTGGTTGGTTCGAATCCTGGTGTCCATATGGTCCCCCGTGCCTGCCAGGAGCTATTTCTGAGCAGACAGCCAGGAGTAACCCCTGAGCAACGCTGGGTGTGACCCAAAAACCAAAAAAAAAAAAAAAAAAAAAAAAAAGAGAGATAAAGAAAGAAAGAAAAGAAAAACAAATTGAAACGACCATTCCGCCTTTGAATCTCTGGAAGTGAGTTGCCTTCCACTTCACTTTCACTTTCACGATCTTCTTTCTGTTGTTTTTATTTACAATGAGATTTCTATCTTGTTTCTCACAACTATGTAAGAGTACCCAATTAATCTACATGTCCATTTTATGTTTCATTATAATCACGTTTTAAAGAAGCAAGTATGTAGATTGAAAGATTAAATGACTGAATACACTTCAGAGCATGTTTCTAAAAAATATTTAAGAAAACAGCGATGATCTGTCAGGGAGTTTGTGGTCTGGCAATAGAGGTAAAGAATGTGGTGAGAACCCTTCCGCCACTGAGATTCTTAAAGTAGCAAGTATAAGAACAAGTGAAGGAACCAAACAGAACTTCTGACCACTTGAATTTCATACCTGGAATCTTTATTCCTGTGAAGAAGAGGCCAGAGTGTGTGATCAGGGCCAAGACCTGCTACTAAGCAAAAAAGAAAAAAAAAAAAAGAAAAAAAAAAAAAAGGTCTATCAGGACAGTGTAGGCGAGACAGGAGCTTCAGAGGCTGAAAGATGGCAAATGCGGAATCTTGAGATCCAAGGAAGCAGGACTGAGCAGTACTCAGGCAGCCAGGCAAAGGCTTTGTGCCCACAGACAATTGGTAAACTTAGAATTGCTGCAAGATAATCTAGGGAGAAAATTGGGCTGGATGCTGCTGTCAATTCAGTCCCATGTTCAGCCTGATTTGGGGTGCTCAGAAGTAAGCCTTCTACATCAGCACTGCTACCCAAACTTAGGGTCAGTTCGGGGGGAGGTGCATGGAGCAGCTTATGTCATATTAATCAGTTTTCTCTCAGGATTCTGGTTCAGGATCCAAGAGCAACATGTTGAAGGTCATGGGTTCAAGCTCTATGCAGCAGAGTTCCAAGAAAATGGAAGACAGAGCCTAGAGAATCTGAGTGGGGCCTCAACCTTCTTGTCCCTTCTTGAAATCTCAGCTGGGATCCCAGCTAGAGACCCCATCTGGGAAGGAGGAAGGAGGAAGAAGCCACGTTGGAACCCAGTTGTGCATCCACGGGGTCTTTCTTACAATGTCTGCCAAGGCCAGATGAAATACCAGAGAGTTGGAGGTCAGCTCCCTTCCCACCAGACTGCCCAGCAAATGAAGATGAAATCTTTTTAGCACTGCTCCCTCAATCTTCCCCCTTCCAGACAGGGTTGAATCAGAAGGGGCTGCTTTTCTCTCTGAGGTCTGTGGAGGGTGGTGAAGCTGTGCATGGCTGCTAAAGCCATTTAGGGGCTGAGAAGCAGCCAGTACAACTTAGTGGTCTTGGCTAGTCTCAGACTTCTTAGCACGTAAGGGGAAAACTTGATGCATACCCAGGATGGTCGGTGACTTCATTCTGGGCCAATGAACTACACAAACAGTCAGAATGATCCAGAAACCCTCCTGCCGCCTCTGTCTCTGGTTTTCTGGAATCATAGTGAAGCTTGTTATCACCGAGTAGAGCTTGTCTAGGATCGAAAAACTGGACAGGTCATTAGGTCTCCCTATGGGGAAAGGAATGGGCCTGATCTCTGTCAAACATCTCATGACTATGTCGGCCACTTTTCCAGCATGTTCCATTGTAGCTACACAATGGCACTGCAGAGATTATGAAGACTATTTTCAACAAGGATCTAAGCTCAGAGAGGAAACACAACTGAGCAGGGAGCTGAGGCTAGGAAATTAGGTCAGCAGTATTTGGCCTCTCTTTGCTTTACTCACTCACCATCCTTGGATGAGAGAGTAGTGGGAACATGCATCTGCTTCCTGGGTACCCCTCTTAAAAATGATCAGCCCTGGTTCTTAGGGTGTCTGTGCTAGATTTACGAGAGCATGTGGAAAATGCTGCAGTAGGGATGAGTTGGCACAGAGCCCAGGGAAGGCCGGGACTGTCCAGATGGTTGTGGGTTCCTGGTCACTTTGGAGGCATACTTGTTTCTTTTTGTTTTGCTTCAGAGCATTACCTATGGCGCTCAGGGCATTAAAAGATCACTCCTGGTGGGCATAGTATGGGATGCCAGGGATTTAACCTGGGTCAGCTACATGTAAGGAAATGCCCTACCTGCTATACTATTCGTCTGGCCTAATGTGCTCTGTCTCCCTCTTCCTCATCCATGTTCTGGCTAGAGGAACTGATTTACTGGCCCTGCTGCCCAGAACCTTGGTTCTTTTTCTCTGACTCTGTATTGTCCAGCCCCATTGGCCTCAGGGCTAAACCTTCATTATTAGGTTGCTTTCCCTGTCACCCACCCCCAGCCGCAAGGGATGCCACTCACCTCTGAGTCCTCATAACAAACTACCAATTCCCTGCGGATCTCTGTTATTGGTTCCCCAAGTTCACTACTAGAATTGTAAGGACCTAACAAAGAACTTGCATATGGGCCAGAGAGAAAGGGTTAAAACACTGATTTTGCATGTGGGAGGTCCAGGTTCCATGCTGGAACTATATGGTCCTCCCAGCACATGGCTGGGAACTCTGTTCCCCGTGTACGTGGGAGTGAGTGCATGGAGAAATGGCTGGGAAAAGGGATCAGAAAGAAGTGGGGGTACCAAGTGTTTTTGAGCAGGCCATTGTCTCCATAGGATTGGAAGAGTCCAGGATCCAGGAGCACACTTGCTCCTGACATCCACAATTCACCACTAATTTTAACTAACAACTTTAACTAACAATTCACCTTTAACTTTAAGAGAAAGAAGGGCACCTTTGTCCCCTCAGTAAATTAAGCCTTTCTTTAATGTGAACTTACTGTGACCCATCAAGATGAAGGACATGTGTTGCTCAAACAGTTCCAAAAAGTGCTTTATTTATTTATTTATTTATTTATTTATTTATTTATTTATTTATTTATTTTTTACAGAGAAAGGTAATGGGGAAGAGCAAGTTGCAGACAAGTGGCTACCAAAATGATTAATAAAGTTCCTTAGGAGCTAGTTCTCTGAAGCACAATCTTCTTACTTTCAAAACTGAGGCAAAGACGGGATAAGGACAAGTGCCTCTACCTAAGAGAACCTTCTGGTTTATTTGTTCATTGGTTTTTGGGCCACACCTGGCAGTGCTAAGGATTTATTTCTAATTCTGTATTGAGCAATTACTCCTGGAAAGTTTGGGAAACTATATGAAATGGCAAGTATAGAACCTGTGTTGGCTGTACGCAAAGCAAGCGCCCACCCTGCTGCTCTCTAACCTCCTCCTTTTAAAACTTTGAATTCCGCTCTTTTTTTTTGTTTGTTTGTTTGTTTGTTTTTGGTTTTTGGGTCATACCCAGCGGTGCTCAGGGGTTACTCCTGGCTCTATGCTGAGAAATCGCTCCTGGCAGGCTTGGGGGACCATATGGGATGCCGGGATTCGAACCACCATCCTTCTGCATGAAAGGCAAATGCCTTACTACCATGCTATCTCTCTGGCCCCTGAATTCAGCTCTTAATTTCATTGAAATCTTAGACCTACACTGCAGTCTAGGGGTTTTGTTCTCAAGAGTTCCAAGAGTGATCTTACTTACTGTGTCTCTCTCCAGCATCTTGTCTGCACTCAGGCAATGCTGAAACTGTTTCTTTTTTATTCTCTTCATCCACATAGGGGAGGGCTGAGCAATAAATAGAAGGGCATAAATTGATTCCTTAAGGAACTGAATGATAGGATTGCTGCGCCTCGGAGGATGATTTTGGAATTATTCTGGAAGTGACTATGGAAGAGAGGAAAGTGTCAGTGGAGGATAACAGAATAGTAAGGAAACTTCTCTCAGGCACAGTGCAGACTCCTGGATGAAGCACACCAAGGACCTGGTAACAGTACTTATGCACTAAAAGTACATGACACACCTAACACCACAAATCAGGCCCAGAGTTCCTGGTTGTGTACTCAAAGCAGTAGCAGTTCTCAGGAAAGACGGTTCTAGAAAAGGAATTGAGGACCTCTGAAATCCCAGGACCCCGCATAATTGGCAGGGCAAGTGTAGTCCCCCATTAGGCCCTGTAAATGACCTAGGCCTTCCAGAGACAAGTTCACAGAGCAAGCATGGATGGGGAGGGGTAGACCTTTGAGCCAAGGGGTAAACTCTTGGGGAAAGAGTTAGAAGCCCCCAATCATCTATTGCCACACCCACAAAATAATAGTGATGTGGACACACTTTACTAGAAATGAAGTACAAAGAAATGGGGGAGAGTCTAGGTACAAGTGTTAAATCTCTGACAACCACAGCAGGAAGCAAAGAATGTCAGAACAAACTATGAAGAATTAATGGCATAAATATACACACACATAGACACTTCCATATATCCACATTCATACTTTAACATACATAGACACACAGCCACACACGTATAATATTCATAAATATACACTTATACCCACACTCATACACTCATATGTATATATGTACATACTCATACAACACTCACTCACACGTTTTTCTTCCATCACCGGAAAAGCAAGTTAAAAGAAGTGAAAGTAGACGCCATTGCAAAGAGGAAAGAGTTGGGGTAGAGAGTTTCCCCTTGATTTAGCATGATCAAGAAAACGTGACTCTTTAGCTCGAGGAAGAGGATGCGATGGGGGCCAGGGAGAGTATGCAGGATTTTGGGCCTTCTGATCTAATCCCCATTACCTCAAACACCCAGCTGCACATGCTCAAACCTGACTATTCAATCATAAGGCCTGGTTGGTCCTTAATCCCCAGGAGTCAGCATAGACTCTATGATCACTGCTGTGGAATGACCTACACAGAAACTAAGGCGATGACATGACTACTTGCAAACTTGAGGCTACAAGTCTGATCCCTAGCACTTCTTAAAATTCTCCAAGCCCAGTCTAGGAAATCCAATGCCAGACTAGTGTTTGATCCCAGAGCACTATAGCTAGGTGTGGATGACACTAAAGCTAATAGCCACTACCACTGCTGAGCACCTCAACTGAAAGCCAGGCATGTGAAGCATAGTGTCCACCACCCCCAGTATGTGGAAGCCCTGGCCAGCAGCACAAACAAGTATGTTTGGACCCCACGAGCATCTCACAACCACAAGAAAGGAAGGAGACAAAGCTGAGAAGGGTCAGGTGGATAAATAGGGCTGTGCAGAAGTGTACAGGAAGGGAACTACAGGCTTGGGAGTCTAAGAAGACTTAGTGTAGGGACCAAGGGGTTTAATGAAGTCAGAAGCACCATGGACAAGGCCAGGCAGATATCCTGGGGTGGTGGGGAGCAAAGTTGGAAGCAGGCCCAGTCCTGCCAGGCCTATGGCTGCTGTGGAAGCCAGTGGACACCTTAGTTAGGCCTGGACAATCATTAGAGACCCTTCATGACAGCTTAGGAGAGGACCTAGGTTCCCATGGCAGCCAAGCCCCAAAAGCCAGGAAAAAATGAAAATGATGAAATCAAATCTGGCCCCACAATAAAAATAGTCAATAGTTGAAATTTTTAAGAAAGAGGAAAAACAAAAACAATGTTTGGTTCATGAGTCACTGTCGTCTCTCCAAATCAGAGGCTCCTGTGCAGCTTCCAGCTTGGGCTCCTGGAATGTTGGTATGGTGAGGATGACTCCTCCAGCTCTCCTACAACCTCACGTTTGGCACTTCTCAGTGGAAAGTCTCCCTTTCCTGCCTGGAACTCTGTATATGCTTAGCAGCTGGTATTGGACAAAGGACTGCAGACAGGAGACATGGCAACAGCTAGACTCCCTGGAGGGACTTAGTTCCTTCTGTATACACATGAGTAGGCTGAGCTATAGAGTGAAGAGCAGCCAGTAGTTGTGGACACCAGTATTATTTTAATGATGCATGCACTATTACTAGACCAATGTATATTCCTGGCTGGGCCTTATTCTGCAGACTATGGGAAAATTGGGGTTATCCCTCTATCCAACATACATACATGCATCCTCCATCCACCCACCCATCCATCCATCCATCCATCCATCCATCCATCCATCCATCTGTCATCCAGTTAGCTAACTACAAAATCCATCCATTCATTTGTCTACCACCCCTTATCTACCTATTACTCATCTCTCATCCATCTATCCATCCACCCCATCATCCACTCATCAAAACAGCCAGCCAATTATCCACCCACCCAATCCATCTACTCATCTATCCACCCACCCAATCCATCTACTCATCTATCCACCCACTTCCATCCTTCCATCCATCCATCCATCCATCCATCCATCCATCCATCCATCCATCCATCCATCCTCCAACCCAATCTATTCACCTATCTACCAGCGTTTGAAGGGAAAAGAGAAGCTGAACTTCCACAGAGATGCCTTCACTACCTGGTCAGGCACACTCAAGAATGCCCAGATGCAGGGCAAGGTCTCGCCTCCCCACAACACCTTCAGCTCCCTCCCCCCTAAACTCTCTTGACAGAAACTTTCTGGAACCTTGAATGCATCAACTGGTGAGCATCCTTTGCTGACCAAAGTCACTGGAGGACTGTCTTCTCATAAATACTGACCTAGGCCACTCCTGCAAGTGTTCACTAGAAGCAGGTCCCCGATCACTGATGAAACTGATTGACCTCAGCCAGCTGGCCAGGATCTGACTGATTGTGGTGTTGTCTCTTAGCAGGAGAGTCATTTCCATCAAGGCCTCAATGCTCACAGGGCTTAAACCAGCCATATGCAAAAATGCTGTATCAAGGGAGCCCATCAATGAAGGAGCAGCCTCAGAGGCTCTCTTCTGTTCCTGCTCTTGAAGGGATCTGATGACAACAACTAGTTACAGAAGTACAACAGGAGAGGAGCTGACTGGGAGTGTTTTGCCAGAGGGGGACCATTTCACCTCCCTACCCTCCTGCCAGAACCTACAGGGGTTGGATCCAGCTAGAAACTAGATGACAAGACTCAGGGGAAGTTGAGCTAACTGTAGGATACAGAACAATGAAGAGAAAAGAAGATGGTGGACCTGGAAGGGGGAAGGTCACCACATGTGTACCTCAGTTCCCTCACTTATAAAGCAGCTTGACTATTGCCTAATCCTGAGACACCACCCTTTGCCTTGATTTGTTCATGTGAAAGAAAAGGCCAAGTACTGGTAAGAACAGCCTTGGTGCTTATGCAGCACTGGGCTCTAGGCTTACAGCACACGTCTGGTCTGTTGCAAAGAACTTGCTAGACCTCTGAGTCCTTTCCAACCCTTTCACCAAGACCTCTCCAAGTGGGGCTATCTGGATGGCCTTAAACGTGGGCAATACCAGTTTGAATCACCAAGGAAGCACTTTTATTAGTTTACTAAACTACCTTCAGGGCCCTAATTGACCCTGGCCTTGATTAACAGGGTCACTTCCAAACACTGGAGGCACCAGGTATTTGCCCCAGAAGCTTGTGAGGAGGCAAGGACCACCCTCTCACTGCTGCCCCTCACATCTGCACACTAAGTGGCTGTAATGGGGGTGGTCATCTGAACTCATACACTGGCCCTAGAGCATGAGGCCTCTCAGTCACCCGGGATTGGCTCCAAGAGTGACTCAGTGAGTCTCTGGGGTGCTTTGTCCCTCCTACGTTAAGCTCCCCAAGGTCAGTTTGTGACCCTCTTTCTTGGGTCCCTGGTCTCGGCCAGGACAGTCCCTTCAGACTACCTCTGCTGAGGTGCCCACCAAGCATGCCTATTATTGACCTCAGAATACTAGCCTCCACTGGTGTCAGGTCCCCCAAGCCACACACTCTGGGGCACACATGGGGAATGATTGTTTATGGAGTGTTTTTGCTCCCATTAGCAACAGACCCCACTTACTCTGCAGTCCTGAATTTGATACTGTCACTAGGAGGAGTAGAATGAAACTGGCAGCCTAGGAAGCATCTGAAAAACAAGCACAAAATCATGAAAGGATCCAAAAAAACAAAACAGCAACCTCACTCCCCTCCCAACCAACCCTGGGCTCAAACTTTCCCCCTGCTCCTGACCCTCTGGGTAATCCTAGGCCAGCACCCCGAGACAATCAGTTCCTTCTACCTTGGCTCAGCCTCTAAAACCATGAACACCTGTACCACTCATAGTGACCCTAGATTTAGGGCTGGGCTGGGAGGGCATCAATGATAAAACTATAACTTTATTAGTCTCATTATTATTATTATTATCGTGTGTTGAACCCAGGCCTCACACATGCAAGGTAACTGGCCTTCCCTCCCCCTATTTTAAAGGTGCAGGAGTCACTTCAGTTCAGGAAATGTAACAGCAGTCCAGGAAGAGAGGTGAGACATAGGATGCCAGGGATGGAACTCAGGGTAAGCACATGTGCTTACCCACTTTAAAAAAAACAACAAACATTTTTTGGTTTTACGGCCACACTTGAAAGTGCCCAGGACTTATCCTGACTTTTCACTCAGGGATCACGCCTAGTGATGTTTAAGGACCAAATGGGATGCCAAGGATTAAACCCAGGTTGACCTCAGGCAAGGCAAGTACCCAACCCATTGTACTATCCCTTTGGCCCTCCACTATTAAAAATAAATTTAGGCACTGTGATTTACAATCTGTTTATGGTCACCTATCATAAACATTCCCCTACCATAAACATTCCCACCTACCCTTCACCAGAGTGTCCACCTGTCTCAATCTATTCTCCCACCTCACTCCCTATTTATGGAAAAGCTTAGTTCTGCCAATTAAGTGTCACTTCTCGGTTGATTGCACTTCAACAGTGATTTTGCGACTGAAAGTCTCTTAACTCCACTTGAATACACATGTAGTTTTCCTATGATCTGCTCTTCCACCTGCTTCCCAATTGGGGTGGTGGTGGAATGAGTAAGCTGCAGAAAACCACAGTGCTGAGTTTTCTGAGGGTCGCCACTTGGTGTCTTTACAGACATGGTTCTCCCTCCCCAACATGCAATTGTAGCAAGGAAACTTAAGACAAGCCACCCCAAAGGTGGTGATTTAAGGATCCAGGAAATTAGAGAACATTGTCATAAGGGATCTGGGCTGGGGGAGACATGTGATGGTGGGAAGTGCTTATCTATCCAAGGTTGCTCACCTGGTGACCCAGTCAGAGGCTGGACTGAGTTTTGAACTCAAACCCCTGAGCTCATTACAGTGAGGGAGCCTCATCCCACCAAATGCCACCCTCACCACCTGGTTCTGTTTGTCCCAGTAACATCACCTGCATTCATGTTTATGCAACAGTGCCATGTGCTTGGCAAATATAAACCAATCAGGGTAGTGTTTTAGGTGCTGGAGCGAGTGGCTTAGGGTGGTGAAGAAGAGGAACCAGAATAGTGGAGTTAGCTTTAACTGGAACAAATGGTACTGCAGGGACATCAGGCTCCAAACACATGACATTCCACAGCTCCTTAAGTCACTCGGTGTGGGCTGTAGGGGATGTTCCTGTCCTGCTCAGCCTGGGCTTCTGGGGCTTGGGGGCGACTGTCTATGTGTGGGATATGTGGATGTATGTATATATGTATATATATGTATTTTGTGTGTATATCTGTGCGTTTTGTCTTAAGTGTGTCTGTGTGTATTTTTGTGTCTGTGCATATGTTTATGTATATTTCTATGTGTGTTTTCTGTGTCTGTCTTGTGTCTCAGGTGTCTGTGTCTCTGTGTGTCTCTGTGTGCCTTGTCTGTGCATATACGATTGATCATAGTTCTGTCTGTCTCCCACTGCTCAGGATCAGATTTAGGAAAGATGTTCCCCCAAGGTCCATGGTGATACAGTGAATAATGTGGGCAGTGGGTCAGCTTCTCCTATTCTCTGGGCCTCAGTTTTCCTGCTATTCAGTGTATCCACTGTGATTGAAAGACGACTTACTCTGTTTGCCCCAGTGGGCCACATGTGGGTCTTCAAAGCTGCCCCTGATTACTGGCTGGTTTCACCCTGAGACCGACAGTGGAGTTGTAGAGTTGGAGAATTGTTCAGGCCAGCTGCATGACTGTACTGAGAGGCTCTGTGAGTTGGGGTCAGGATCCCAGTCGGACTGTGACTCCAGAAGCACACAGACAGGAAATGTTTCTTCCCAAACCATCTCCCAGTGGGTCTGGAATTTCAGCCTGCATGCTGCTTTCTTCCATGGGTTCATCACTGCCCTACTTTTGTGGGTTCTCTTTATAAATGAGAGAAAAAAACCAACCTTGGCAGAGGGATGGAGCCTTGAAATACAAGTCCATTCTTGGTTATCTTTTGGTGCCAGCTCTGACTAATGGAGGTCGGTGGTGAAGATAGAGCTCAGCTTGCCTCTTCTCAAACCACTGTTTATTAGTGTCGATGCTGACATGCACCCGACACTGTTTCTTAGTTCTTCCCACAACCCTGGCAAGATGGAAGCCTGGCTTTAAGACACAGAGCAGGGAAATGAGTCATGGTTTGACCTGACACTCTAAACTACTGAGCCGATGAGGGCTTGTGTTGTGGGAGAAACCAGCCAGAACCAATTTAGTGAGCCCTAGGGCAGGGGGTCCTGAATTGGAAAGTGGAAAGATTGGGCATATTTTCTTCCAGTTGAGTTTGCATTAAGTGAGAAGGTAAGTGGGCAACAAAGTTTGGGATGTTGCCCAACCACAGAGCCTGATGGCTCACATCTGTCTTTAACTGGGGTCACCCTGTCATGAGTCCTGGTTTTCAGACCTTCAATTCAAATTGCTACTTGGCAAAGAACTGGCTAGAGATCATGGTGGAGAAAGGAGAAAGTAAGCCAAATGCACCAGCCATGGAAAACGATGGGATCTGGGACTTGTGGAAGGTTTTGCAGAATAAAATTCTATGAGGTCTGTTTTAAAAACAAAAACTTCTTCTGCTTAGACCTTAGAGGATTAAAGAGTCTCATTGCCTAAGAGGAAAGAGGCATCCCAGGGGGCACCTGGAACAGAAACAAGGAGCCAGGGGGAAACAGAGGCACAGTGTAGAGTTAACTGAAATGTGGTGTTGAGGATGGAGGGAGGCTGGGGAGGGACAGATTGGAACTCAATGAGATATTGGCAAATTTTCTGCAAGATTAAGGTTCTGAACACTTAAGATTCTTCTCAAACTAAAGGTTTTATAGATATGTATATTTAATAAATATATGCATATTTATATACAGTGTGTGCTTCTTTCTTTTATACTTGGTCAATCAGTGTCTAATGACATACAGAATAAAACTGAATCCAGACAATGAAGGGAAAACCCCAGAGAGACAAATATTTGCCTTAATCCTGCCTTGCCTGGGATTCAAGACAGAACTCTGAAGACAGAACTATGAGCTGGAGATGCCAGCTGGGTTATCCTGGGTCTGGGCTGACTCCAGCCAACAGTTCAATGATTGGGATATTGGCTCTCTGTATTCCCAATTATACCCATCAGACAACTGCTTGCCTCAGGTGGCCCACAGTGGTAATTCAGGGTCTACCTGTGATGGAACCCTCCTCTCCAGAGGAACTAAGTGTGGCTTTATATCTGCAGGTGTGAAGATGTCAGTCAAGGCATCCAAAGATTCACTCCACCAGGTGAGTTCCCTTGTCAAGTCTCAGTGGAATATCCAGGTCTTCGGCTACGGGCTCCCATGGTCTCTGGCCAGAAGCTTTTATTCTAATTCCCAGACTGCTCTGCACAGATTCTGGGCTCAAACTTAGAGCTTTCAATGTCTTGAGAACACAGGCAAGATGAAAGGTGGTGGTCTGTGAGCTGTAGGAACAGGGCATGAATAAGAGAGAACAGTGGAGAGACAGGACTTGCCAACTGGGGACAGAAAGGCTGACTCAGGTGGGTGTCAGAGGGGCTGAGTACCTCAGCTCATGGCGGGGTCTGCAGGAGACCTGGAAAATGAAGGGAAATTTACTGTTGACCTGGTCTCTGGACCCAACATTCCATTACCCCAGTGCTTCTCTGATGATGCCATGTGACTCCTTACAATAGCACTTAGAACTTGTAGTGGTGAGTGACCATCATGGATTTTATAAACTATTGTGCGTCTCCAGTTCAATGGAGAGAAACTTCCTTCATGGGAAACCCAGATGCTCTGCCTGGTGTGGTGTCAGTTCATCTCAAAGAGCCACCAACTTTTCTTCTTTTCACTTCATTCTACACCACACCCAGCAGTGCTCCAGAACCAATTTCAGCTGTGCTCAGGATATGTGGAACCTGAGCTTCCAACATGAGTCAATTCTCCGGTGCAGCCACTCAATTTTTCTTACCCTCTGTTTCTAGTTTTAGCTAGCAACAGAAGAGTAAAAACACCATTTGGGAGGGGCAGCTCTCACCCTCATACCTTCCAATGCTTATGGACTTTAATCTCTCAATTTACTCATGAGAAAATAAACTCAAAGTGGCTTAGAACTCCTTGAGGGGATGAGGGGAGATCATACAAAGTTAGTGAGGTGCAGAAAGCAGAGGGTTTTTTTGTTTTGTTTTGTTTATGTTTTTGGCTTTTGGGGCCACACCCAGTAGTTTTTAGTGGTTACTCCTCCCTCTGCACTCAGAAGTTACTTCTGGCAGGCTCAGGGAACCATATGGGAATCTAGGAATTGAACCTGGGTCAACTGCATGCAAGGCAAATGCTATCACTTCTGTGCCTGGAAAGCAGGGATCTAATCTTTTTCAAAGTGTCATGCCCCCCCCAACCCAGGATTACTGGGACCCTTTGCCTTGTGTACTGCAAATTGTTTTTAATGCTCCTACTGACTCCATTTCCTAGAGTCAGCTGCTTTGACTCAAGGAAGGAGGGTGTGGAGAGAGAACTTTGGCCAGAGGTGACCTCATGGTCCCTCCAGGGCCTTGCAGAAGCATGCTCAGAATCAGACCTCTTCAACCAAGCTCTGTCCTCAGCAGGATCCAGGGCACTGCTGCCCCAGACCATAAGGAGAGAGGTCACTTGATATCTTAGACAACACAAGCAGCTCTTAACAGCAGTGGCAAGACTCCCAAGGAGGGCAGGGGAGCTCTTCCAGCAGGAACTGGCTATGCAAGCGACTGTCTGGTTCCATTCCTAGTACTGCATAGAGTTCCTTGGATCCTAGCATCACCATCATATTCACTGGCTGAGTGAGGAGATGGAGGTGGGTTTGCTTTGACTGCAGGAGATCAGGAGGTCGAGGCTCTTTGGCCTTATATGGTTCACACGAAGTCCTTTGAAGCCAGGCTTTGGGCTCCTTTGCTCTGCCAAGGTGGTAGAGTTGGGAAAGAAGTGGGATGGAAATCTGGGCCAACACCAAGCACCTGTGAGTGGGTAAGGTGGCCACAGGAAGGAGACTTGCAGCCCCCAAGAAAAGTAGAGTGTAGTTTTGTGGGTGATGCCCAGCTGAAAACCACTCACTAAGACAGAGCAATGCTGAGGGCCAAAGGAGATTTCCTCATTCATTTAGTCATGAGGTTAGAGGCATAGTACAGGGGACAGGGCTATTGCCTTGCACACAGCTACTGGGTTCTATCTCCAGCACAACATAGGGTCCTCTGAGTCCCGCCAGGAGTGATCCCTGAGCTCAGAGCCAGGAGTCAGCCCTGAGCACTGCTGGGTATGACGTTCAACCCCCCCCCCACACACACACACAAAATAAACAAAACAAGAAAAGAATAAAACAAAACAAAAATCCAAAGAACAAAAGTCTGTTCATCAAATATTCACCCATACCCCTAAAGTGGCAGTCTGGTTTTCAGAGTATAATGACACCTAGGGCAAACCAGGTCTTGCTTAAGTGAAGTACTTTCTCCTCTGGGGGGGTCACCCATTGCGAGGTGTCTGCTGAATACCTCTCTTTGGGCAGGCACCACTTTCTCATACAGCCTGGCTGCTTGGATAGCATCAGGTATCCCTGTGACTCCCTCAGCCCTTTACTCCCGGATGCCCCATGTGCATGACCCTGCTGCAACTCACCCTGAGATTGCCTCCTTTCCCACCTTCAGACTGCCCTCGCTTCCACCCTCTGACTGCCTCCTGTCCCCACCCTCACAGTGCTCCTGTTTCTGTAGTCTCACTCTCCAGCACATCCAACCCAAGACCACACTTGGGATTCACAGGAACAAACCCAATAGATCCCTCTCAACTCTGGCCTTTTCCTCAAACTCTGTCCTCTGTCTGAGGACGTGAGGCCTTCAACCTCTGAGCATATTGATCTTTCATGTATTTGCCAAAGCCCAGCCCAAGTGTCCCCTTTTTTAGGGAAGACTTCCTGAGGTCTTGGCCTTAGGCACACTCATGATCGCTGCAGCAATATTTATTCATCAACTATAAGTTTTTTTTATGGCTATTTATATTGCCCTCATGATGGTATTAATACTGGCTAGAGATTTAAGGATAAATTGTACTACAAGTATGTATGTGTATATGTGAATATTGTGAGTGTGTGAATGTTTTTGAGGCTGAGCTAGAAGAGAACTAACTGCCATCTCTGGCAGTTCACAGTTAATATCAAAAGCCAGAAATGCAAGCATCAGGACTGCTCAACTGCTGTGTGGAAATATGTGGTAATTGTATCCCCAAAGGTGTTAAAGCAGGTGGCCTCGTTTCTAAAGTCAGAATCCTGTTGGCTTTGGAAGACAAATATATTGCTTTGATTAGAATTAGAATGGAAGCAATGGTTCGGTGAATCAAATCAAGCTAATCATTGACCCTGCCCTTCGTAGGCCCTGCCTCACTGTGGGGAACTGGCTGAGGCAGGACGGCCTCATGCCTGTGGGGTATAGGGCTTCTCTTGAACACAGCTACTGCCAAGGTTGAGCTTTATTCTTATGCCCCAGCAACACAGGGAGGAGTTGGAGAGATAGTCTTAAGGGATGGAGCACTTACCCTACATGTGTGAGGCTTCAAGTTCAAGTTCTGACATGCATGGCAGCCATACTAGCAAGGGGATTGGCCCTGGTAGGCCTCTCATACCACAAGGCGCAAACAGTTCTTTTGGGTCCAATCACTGAACCACCCACCCCAGTTGACATCACTTGGAGTGGTCCCAGGAACCCTGAGCAATTTGGGGGTACTCCCATGCATGTCCCCAAACAAAAGGCAACTTAGGCCTTGCACTCAGAAACTGGCTATCTTCTTTAGTGAAGGCATTTATAGGGGGTATTCCTGGGGGAGAGAACAGTTAAGGGAGGGAATTTGGGAAGAGGGGCTCTTGGGGAAGGAAGACCACTAGAGAAGGACTTGATGGGGGAGGGGGCAGCTCTTTGTCGTGCCAGATCCAGACACTTCTGGGAACCATTGTTCCCAAGTGTGGCTTGCTGAAATTTTATTCTTTCTTTTCAAATTCCATGAGCAGCTCAGACTGATTTGTCCGTCTAGGAATTTTAGGGGCTGAGAGCAGAAATAACTTTTTTACAGGAGAAAGGGGATCAAAGCCAGCAGGTTCTTTGTGAAACCCACCAGCACTGCCTCTTGCTCCTGCCAGCTCGCACCTCATCAAGGCTCTCCCCAGGTTGGTTTTTAACAAGCTGCCTGGACTCTGGCTTTGTGTCAACTTTTCCCAAGCTGTTTTCTTCTGTGTTGGGGCAAATTCCCAGTCCCCTGGCCAGTAGAACTAGACCACTCCCCGACTCCCCTATACACACACATAAGGAAGACCCTGTGACTTGTTTACTAATGCACAGAGTGGGGGTCGGTTCTCACAGGGCTTCCCCCAGGACCACCAGAGCAGTGTGTGACATTTTTCAAATATATGTTCATGGGGCCAGAGAGATAGCATGGAGGTAAGGCATTTGCCTTTCATGCAGAAGGACGGTGGTTCGAATCCCGGCATCCCATATGGTCCCCTGTGCCTGCCAGGGGCGATTTCTGAGCATGGAGGCCAGGAGTAATCCCTGAGCGATGCCAGGTGTGACCCAAAAACCAAAAAAAAATATTTGTTCATAAACACTTCTGCTCATGAAATCATGACCCCCAAATGGGCAAAGCATGACTTCCTCTTTGCAAATCCAAGATGGGCAGAGAGTTGCCCATAGTGAGAAACAAAAAGGGCTGAGTTGTTAATGGATTCAGACCCCAGAAACTTTCCCATCACCTAGACTTCTGCAAGTGCTTCCCCAACCTTCATCCAGGAAGCCACCTCCATGCCATCCTCAGCTGACTCTGACTTCTGGGACCTCAAACTCCCGTTCTCCTTAGCCTATGCCTTTGGCCCAGAGTCTAGTTCTCAGCTACCATTTCCAGTTGGGTAGGCTAAAGTTACTCTAGTTTTGCTTTGGGACCATATCTAACAGTGTTCAGGTTTTGCTTCTAGCTCTGTGCTAGGAGTTACTCTTAGCAGTGCTGGACAGAACTCTATTTGGTACTGAGAATAGAACCCAGGTCAGTCATGGGCTAAGGGCCGTTAGTCCTGCTAGCATATGCAGGAACATGGAGCAAAGAGAGCAGATCTAAGATCTCTACCTGAACCTCCCAACACCCCCAGTGTCTTGTCTAGTTTGGATGCTGCCTGCACATTGTTGGTCTCACCTGTGAAGTGAATGATCTTGTGGTAATGAATGTGCCAAACCCACAGAGTAGGCACTAGAAGAGCATTTTGGCAAAGGAAAGAGGTCTCCAACTCCCAATTCTCAAGTGGCACAGTGCAGTAACAAGTGCAGACAGCTGGAGCCATGCTCTGGCCAGAACCAGGGGAACAAGATCACCCATTTCTCTGCATGAACTGAGACTCTTAGACAGCCTGTGAAATGTGAACTGAGCAGAGACATCAAATCTGGGCTGGGCATTCAAAGGATCAAATGTGGTTCCTAGGCAGGATTGTAGAAGCAGCTGGAAGTTCTTTCCTGGACACCTCCTGGGGAGTTTCATGAGAGGCTTCAAAATCAACACTTACAAGTGAGCCTTGGAGCTTTCCCTCCTGCAGCTAGGTAGCTGGGACAGAGAGACAAATGCCTCAACCCACCCAGATAAAGAATAAAGGGGTGCAGCCTTCTCCAACTTCTAACAGCCTGGCTTGGCACTAGGGGGGATTTGCCCCAACCCTGTTTGGAACTTCAACTGTTTATGATTTTAAATTGCAACTCCCAGACTCACAGATGTGGCTCAGTGGTCCAGTGCCTGCTTCACAGGTGTGAGGCTGCGTGCTGGATCCCAGCCCCACGTCGCGTGCTGAGCGCGATCTTGGCGGCATCAACACAGAAATATGGGAGAACTGCAGATCACAGCAAGAGCAACAAAGGGAAGAAAGAGTTGTGGGGGGTGCTTTGCTATTGGGAGAGCTCCAGATTTCTGCAATGTGGGACCCTGGGAGGCCCTAAGCAACTTTCTGGGATGACTTCATCAGAATTTTTTCCAGTTTCTGGTCTTCGTCACTTTTATTTTATTTTTTTATATAGTCACTGTGAAGTTACAAAGTTATTCATGATTAGGTTCCAGGCATACATTGTTTCAACCATTGTGTCCACCATTGTCCACTTACCTTTTTCAATGCTGCCTATTTTCTTCCACCCACAAGTCTGCTTCTACAAGAAGTGCTTTTTTTTAAAATATAAAATAATATTTTTTGCACTGTGGTTTACAGTACAGGTGCTGAAAGGGTTTCATACATAACACTTTACCTCCTTTCAGCACCACCACTTCCTCCCAGTTGAACTTTTCCCTCCAACATAGTCTTTGTCCTCTCCCTGTCCTATTCTCCAACCCCGAGTGGCATGTTTTCTACTGAAGACCATTCTCAGGCTCCTTTTTCCCACTGTCTTTGGGCATCTGTTATTCCACCGCTATGTTTTTTGTATTCCCTTTGTATTCCTCATATGAGAGAAATTATTCTGTGTCAGTCTTTTCCCCTCTAACTTAGCTCAGCATGATGCTCTCTATGTCACTTTTTTAAGGGCAAAATGCCATCACCCAGACTTTGAAAGCCCAAGTGGCTTTCAAAAGGGCAGAAGGGTGCCTTTGCTCTCCATGAAAACCATCCACTCTGAGTTTCACAGCAGCCGGGTAACCAGAGCTGAGCACAGAGCTGTCAATGCTGCTTTGTTGGGGCCAGTTTTCCCTCTTAGTGTGTGTGGGTGGGGATCCTGGCCTGCCATGCAGCATGGCCACCCAGAAGCTCCGGAAGTGCCATGACCCCATGGCTTCTGTACATAGTGAGGTTTCGAGGGAGCAGGGCCAGGGTAGGAGGATGGTATAAGTACCCCCTTCTCTGAGCAGACCCCTTAGTCCCTGCAGGTGCCTGGCAGGATAGGCTGCCTCTTTTCTATTGCATCTCCACCCCCTTTTCACTCAGCTGATGTGCCAGGACCCCACACCCTCCATGTCTCCTTGGCACTATTTTAATGCCTCGACTTCACTTGCCTATCTACAATCCTGAGCGGTCCACTAAGGTTCACAAAAAAGCCGTCTTTGCTGAAGTCCCTCCAGATTTCCACCAGAATGAGAAGAGACATCAGAACCAGCTGTAGTCTGTTTAGTGTTCAAGTTTATCCCACCTGTGTATTATCTTTTCTCTGGGTTTGTCCTTCCTCCTATCTGGCCACCACGTATCCTGCAATGACCCACTGGAACTGGTTCCTCCATAGCCTTGGCAATAGTTTCTTATCTTTCAATATTTGGCATCTGTAAAATACCTAATAGAATCTCTCTCTTTCTCTCTTTCACACTCTCTTTTTTCTTCCCTTCTTCCCTCCCTCCCTCCCTCCCTCCCTCAAAGAGATCACTCAGGAGTCACCCCTGAAAGTGCCAGAAAACCATTATACAGTGTGTAGTGAATTATATGTGGCACTAGGGATTGAATCTGGGTTAGACACATATGCATATATGAGGCAAGTAGTCATACTTGCTGTACTGTCTCTCTGGCCTCTATAAGCATTTTAGAAAACTTACTTTACACATTAGGTAAGTATTTTCATTTTGTTTTGTTTGGTTTGGGGACCACACTGGTAGTGCTGAAGTCTCACTCTTGGCTCTTACTCAGCCATATGTAATATGTAATACCCTGAGGTCCTACTCAGGGATCGCTCCTAGAGGGCTCAGGAGATGCCAGGTATTGAACCCAGGTCAACTGTGTGCAACGCAAGCACCTTTCCCACTGTAATATCACTCCAGGCCCAACTTGGGTTAAGTACATAAGTTCTTTTTATTTATTTATTTATTTATTTATTTATTTATTTATTTATGTTTTGGGGCCACATCCAGCAGCACTCAGGGGTTGCTCCTAGCTCTGTGCTCAGAAACCACTTCCGGCAGGCTCTGGAGACCATGTGGGATGCCAGGAATCAGACCTGACTCTGTCCTAGGTCGACCACGTGCAAGGCAAATGTCCTATTGCTGTACTATTACTCCAGTCCCGAGTATATAACTTGTTAAATTTATAAATATGTTCAAGTACTCACTCAAGTCAGCATTCATTTTGTCTCCTTTTACAAGAAAGCTAAGGCACAGAGATGTTACACAGCTATTAAGTGGCTGAGTGTGGCTTTGACTGTCTGGGTCAGTGGATAAAGGCTGGTGGCAGATTTGGGGGCTGAATACAAATAAAATGCACATATTTGAGAATAAAGGGGCTTGTTCTGAGACCACTGAGGCCCCTCTGTTGTGTTGGATGGGTGTTTGTAGATATGCACAGGGCTGTGAGCTCCAGCTTGACATGTTGACCCACTCAGAAAGAATCCAGAGGACGGTTTGTGGAAGAAACTGGCCTCTTCCAGGATGGAATCTTCTAGTAGAAACTGCAAGGAAGGAGGCAGTCTACTCCATGAGAGTCAGGGAGGAAGTAATGCTACAGGGAAGGACTGGACAAAGGGAGCAGCAGGACAGGCTGGGGTTTGGGAAAGGGGAAGCCTCTCCTGCAGCTCAGTCCTCACCTGTCCAATTTCCTCATCTTGCCCACCTACTCTGTTCCTGCAGGTGGGCTGTTTTACTTGTCTTTTCTAGGGAGAAGTTGGATTCAACCCTGGAGGGTCCTGTCAACCCTTCTCACCCCCTTTAAAATTCCCCCTCATGTGTGTTCCTCTTTAGCTGCCCAGCCTGCTGGAAATTCCTTCCCCACCAAGCAAGGGCGGCTGAGCTGTGCCTGCCAGCCAACAAATTCCTGAGTCTTACCAGGTTGTGTTTCATCAAAAAGACTTGAAAATTGGGGGCAGCCAGACCGTCTCTTCAGCATAATGAGATTTGCAGGCTTGAGAGCTGCCTCTGACAGTCAGCACCACTGCAGGGGCCCATAAGCCCCCAGACAGGTTCCCTGAAATCGTCTTTGTCCTCCAGAAAACTTCCAGGACTGGGACAGAACGTACCACAAAATATGGACCCTGAGTTCTGTGACTGTGCTCCCTTATTTACAAGTTTGTTTTCCATCTGTCTCTCTCAGGACATTAGAATTATGCCCCCATGAGAAATTCTGTTCTTCCTATGAGTAAACAGGAGAGGGGTTATTGGAAAGATTCCTAGGCTGTGGATGAAAAAGAGATGAAAGTCTGTGAGAGAGAGGGTCAGTGCTTGTGGGAAAATAGAACTCTTGACGTGGGAAGACTTGTTAACAACATCACTGTCAAAGGACTGATTTGAAGAATTGAAGGTGGTCAACACTAACAAGGGGAAACTAAGGAACCCTTTTTAACCCTGAGCTGGGCACCAAATATGTTACAGAAGAAAAAGGCTGAAATGGCTAAGTTCTGGGTGCTTGGGAATGGTAGGCCAGAAGACCTTAACCAGTGGATTTCTTTAGTGTCACATTTCTTAACTTACAGCTTGCAGGAGGTCACAACAGTAGTTTCTGGTCAGAAAGTGCACCCAGAAACTCCCTCCCTGCAGCCACTTAGCTCAGTACCTTCTTTCTCTTTCAGGACTGTAGTGCCAGGAATGCAAGACCTGTGCTTTAGACTTTACAGAACCCTGCCCTGTTGTCTGATGGGTTATAACCGATATTAACACAAGCTTGAAAGTCTGTGAATCTGGTTTCAAAAAACAATCAACTCAGTTAGATAATGACAAATTAGATTGCTCAGATAAAAGGCCAATCAGATCTCCAGAAAACACCCAGATGGTATGTATAGAGTGTTCTTCTCCTTCCCTCACTTGCTGTGCCACATGTAATAAGTATGTGAGCTTAAAGATTTCACAAGTCTATTCCCACCTGGATTGGAATTCACCATCCAGAACTGAGAGCAGCCAGCTGTGTGTGTGTGTGTGTGTGTGTGTGTGTGTGTGTGTGTGTTTAGGAGATCTGTTTTTCTGACTTTTTTAAAATTTAAATTATTTATTTAAAGAAAATGTCTCCCATTGTTGACATAACTGATCATGATACATTTGTTTCAGGATGACAGAAAGCAAAGTTATTAAGAAGTAGAAAGAGAACAGAGAATTAAAAAAATTGGAAGAAGGGGAGAGAATTCATTAGCAGTTATATTTGTGAAACTTTTTGTATCAGTTACAAAGTCATTGATGCAATAGCTGAAGATTTAGTATGCTCCCATTTTTTTCTCCAGAGATGGGAAATACATTTAAAAAATGTGTGTGTCAATTATCGTTTGCATAGGCACAGCAAAATATGGAAGAAATTGGAAATAAACACCTTTGGCCTAAAAAACAGGGAGATCTTACCTCCAAAGCACCTTGGCATAACACCAACTCAAGGCTCCAGGCATACTCGGTTGTCCAACCCCTTAGTCATTCTCAGTGGTCAGCTCTTCAGTCTCAAAGTTGTTGCTGTCAGGTTTCTGTCCAGGTCCTGTGTCGAAGACCGGGTGGTGTGTTGTGTCTTCTGGTTCCGTCTCCCCATCAGTTAACGTTGTAGAGACTCTTGCCCTAAAAGCAAACTACAAAACCCTACTTTGTGCAAAGTCTTCTAGGTTCCAGTGACTGACTGCTCTTGCCTACTAGGAGTTGTGCTGGCCAGTACCCACTTGATTACCCTGAGACCATAAGAAAGGCATCCTAGACTCGGAGACTTCTCCCCTTTGTTGACTGTTTTCTTTCTCACACCGTTCTGTACCATCTAGATGGCTTTGTTATTGTCACCTCCTAGGGACTCAGACCTCCTTCATCCCCAAATGACAGCTTCCCTCTCACCTTTGAGGAATCAAATAGGACTGTGGAGATGTGGTTGCTCCAGCACTGGTTGCCCAGCATTGGAAGCACTTATGACACTGACGCCGAATCCATTGGAAGGATTACAAGGTGCTCTATGTGGAGCTATGAAAAGGGAGATGGACATGGTCTGAGCCATTGTGACTCCCCATTGGCTTGAGGGTAATACAAGGTGACTAGGGAACACAGGAAGCTCCTGGGACTCCTACAGCTGCCAGCAACACTGGGATTTTGGCTTCACTCAACCTTCTCACTAGGAAGCTGTGGAGACTTCTCAAAGGTCTTTCTCACAGTGATGAGGATCACAGGGCTAGTAAAATGTATTTGGTTTTGGTTTGGGGCTACACCTGGTGATGCTCAGAGGTTACTCTTGGCTCCACACCCAGGGATCCTGGCAGTACTCAGGGGACTATAGGAGGTGTCTGGGATTGAAACCTAGTCAGCAGCATGCAAAGCAGGCACCCTCACAGCTGTCCTATCTCTCTGGCTCTACGGGAGAATCTGAAAGGACACATTGTTCCATTAGGGCAGTGCTTCTCAAATAGTGGGGCGAGCCTCCCAGGGGGAGCACGAGGCTCCATAAAGTGGGGGTGCGTTTGACCTCCGCAAACACTGTCATAAAAGCTAAGCCCCCGTGTTTATGTCTCTGCTTCAAACCCGGCTTTGAAAAGCTATGCATTGCAAAACGTGCTCATTGGAGCCATTAATCCAGACATCACCTCTGATTTTAAAAAATCAGCTCATGGGGGCCAGAGAGATAGCATGGAGGTAAGGTGTTTGCCTTGCATGCAGAAATTCAGTGGTTCGAATCCCAGCATCCCATTTGGTCCCCTAAGCATGCCAGGAGCGATTTCTGAGTGTAGAGCCAGAAGTACTGCCAGGTGTGACCCCCCCAAAAAAAATCAGCTCAAATTATTGTATATATTTTTGGTTTGCAGGTTAAAGTTTTTTTAAATAAAGATACTATTTACAGTCACGTGGGGGGGGGGAGTGAAAATGTTTTCTTCATCCTAGGGGGGCATGACAGAAAATAATCGAGAAGCACTGCATTAGGGAAAGAGCTTTTCGGTTCCCCCTGTACTCTTTGCTTTTCCACATTTGTTTCCTAGTCCCCTGCTCCACCTCTGCTACAGTTAGGCCCAAAAGGAAGATGTGTGAGTGGACAGGCAGGCCTACCCCTTGGGAAAGTCTTTTTTCGCAACCTCCTGGAGGAGGGGATGAGTAGGTGGGTTCCCGTTTTCACACCTTTGCCAGAGACCCTGAAGAGGTAATCCCCTCCCCAAGTCCTCCTTCATGGAAACAATTAGCTTCTTTCTTCCTATTTGGACAGTCATGCCTAGTTGGGTTCTTAAATAAGATCTTTGTTTGCAGAGCATTTTCAACCCCTAGAAGGTTCTATTTTTACTTCTCTGGCTGAAGGAGCTCTCAGGGAAAGTAATTCCAGCACAAAGGAGGCCCTAATTAATTTCCACCGCCTTTAAATATTTTTTCAAAGTATGTGTTTGCAAAGGACATTTAAAAAAAATAATTCCATGACTCTGAGGCAGATTCCAACATACTTCACACCACTTTCCACTTGGAAAGGAATCGATCCTGGCCACGGTGGTCTGGCTCTCTCTGCTGTTTTGCAGCTGGTGGAGCAGCTTCTTGGGCTTGTGGAAGGAGAGCCACAGACTGCTCTCAGCTCCAGTCTGGGGGCACAGGGAGAAGGTGCCACTGTACTCTTCACTGGCAGAAGATAAAGGGGTTGCCCAGAATCCAATCACAAAAGTGCAGGCCCCAATCCTTTAGATAAACCATTAGGACAGATTCCTGTACTCAGTCATTCCCAGAGGGACTTCATGAGCCAAAACCTACATGTCGGACAATGATTTATTATCTATCCAGCCATACAGACTTTGAAATACTATTCCTTGCTCTGCCAGTGTCCTTACTAAACTGCTCGGAGTCTGGGCACAGTTTCCTAGGAATACAGGCAGCCTCTGGGATCTTGAACACAGAATGGGAAGGTAGTTTTAGTCCTTGGAAGGATTCTATTGCTTCCAGTGGCTCACTGCAAAGCACTTATTTGGAAAGAACAAATGTTTTCTGAAAATCTCACCAAAGCTCCTCCACTTCCAAGGCTGGGTAGCTGGATTGAGGATCTGTCTCTAAGGATGAGTCTCAAATCCTAGCAGCAAAGTTAGGAGCCCCTAACTTTGAGACTCTGGCAAGCCACAAGCAGTACCTTTTGTTTTAGGACTAAAACAGCCTCAGCAAAGGACAATATGGAAATTCCTGGCAATACTCTAAAGCCAGAAGAGGCCCAGTGGCTGCTTGCTCAGTTGGCACCATCAGGGCTGCACAGAGATTTGCTGGGGTGAGGGTGGCAGTAAGGAAACATTTGATGTCAGGAAGCAGGGCTACCTGCCTACTAGGCATGTGCTTTGCACTTGATTTCTCTTTATGGCCCACAAGCATATCCACATGGAAAGTGGGTGACAGGGATCTGGGATCAGTACACTCTTCTCTTGTCCCTTTCTCCTTTATTTGCCCCCTCCACTCCCTCTTCTCTGCCCTGCCATTTCCCTTATTAATTTCTAGGCCTTCCCAGTTGGCTTGTTCTTTCTCTGGTCTCCCCTCCCCTTCTGGTTTGTTTCTGACCCCTCTGCTCATTGCTCCCAATGAAGCTGGTTTATGTAGCAACATCTGGACTTGCTGCTGGCAGTGGGGCCAACTCAGCTTTTGTAGCAGCTGCTTCTGGCCCATCCATACCCCAGACTTCCCAGGGGCTCCTGGGTAACCTGTTCATGACCCTTTTGTTGCTCCTTTCTGCTGGAAGGACACTGGCTGGTGGAAAGAGTTTTCTCTTTCTAGTTGTAAACACTAAGTGTCCAGGGAGCTATTGCAGGCACAGAACAAGTCAGATGTTTCTAGACCCCACACCCTAGACTCCAGTTCAGTGGCCTGGGGTGACCTTTATTTAATCCAAGGGAGATTGGAAGCTGGGCCTCTATCTGCTCTCTCCTAACTGACATCACAATGTAGCCCCAGATGTCCTGCTCCAGGCTCAGAAACAGGAGCAAAGATAGGATTGGCACTCTGTGTCCTGAGCAAAGAGCCAGGAGTAGCTCCTGAGTGCCCCCGGGTATGACCCAAAAACCAAAAAAAAAAAAAAAAAAAAAAAAAAAGAAAAGAAAAGAAAAAGAAAGAAAGAAACTGCCATTTACAAGTAAAAATGGCTAACAATGGATTCTTTCATATGACTACTTAGCATTTAAGAGGAATCTCCTGTAAATAGCACATAATTTTTTAAAACCCAGTCTAAAAATCTTTGTAGTTAAATGGAGCAATGTGCCATATGTCTCTTTTCTCTTCTTAGTCTTTTCTTGTATTTAATGTATTTTGGCCTTTGACCCACACATTTTATTTTATTTTAATCGGGGTGGGGGCCACATCTTGAAGTGTTCAGGGCCAGGGCTTACTCCTGCCTGCGCTTAGTGATCAGTGACCACTCCTGGTAGGGTTCAAGGACTATATATAAGAGCTGAGAATTATACCCAGGTTGGATGCATGAAAAGCAAGTGCCCTACCTGCTATACTATCTCTCTATCCCCTTACATTTGATGTTATATCCACTGTTTCTGCTCTTTACTTTCCATTTTTTACAGCCTGAGCCTAGTGGGGATCACACCTTTTAGTTTCAGACACACATCTGTTTGCCGTGCAGCTGGAAATCTCTCCTGCTGCTGGGCTCACAGTCAGCAGAGCTGGTAGGACTCTGTGGTACCTGGTGATAAACACTTTGTTTACAAAGTGGGTGCACTGAACTCCTGAGCTAACAACTGGGTCCATAAAGTAGTACTTTTGTGAGGTCTTAGATCATTCTAGAAATTCAGGTCACTGTACTTCTATTTATCTACTTCCCCCTTTGGGTATTATTGTTCGTGCATTCCACTTCACACAATTGTGTAGAGTATATCCATTTATATCCATTAGACATCCCATTTCTATAGGTCTATGCTTCCTAACATGTTCAGAGACAGAGAGGAGAAAAGTATCTTGTCCAGTGAATTGGAAGATGAAACATTGGTAAATGATGACATATTTTCTAAGGTGACATACATGTTGCTAGCACACAAACTCCCTTAAAAATCCCAATTTAGGTGTTTAAATAAAGATATTAATAAAAAAATCCCAATTTATTTTTGAAGGAAATAGAAAACATTTCTAAAATTTGTAAGAACCACATAAGATCTGGAAGAGCCAATCTTGAAGGGAAAAATAAGGGAAAATCATGCTCTCTAGCTTCCTGCCTTCCTATCTTCCTTATCCTAGTTAGTATCTTTCTATGTCTGTTTCTCTGTGTGTCTCTGTCAATGTCTCTTTCTGCCTTCTCTGGGATTATTTTACATTTTACTTCTGCCTAAAGAATTTACTTCACTATTTATCTTATCCCAGTCCACTGTTGCTGAGTTCCTTTGGTTTCTGTCTGTCTGGAAATAATTTGCTTTTGCCTACACTTTGGGTAGTACTTAGATACTTTCATTGCTCATAGATTTGAAGTTCCATTTTCTTCTTTCATCACTTAATTGACTAAGAGTTGTATACATACCTCGGTCATAAAAATTTGCATGTTCTTTTATTGTCCAAAGTTCTTTATGATGATGTTCCTTGGTTCTATTTTCCTGGATTTTGTAGTCTTTGTGGACTCTCAAGATTGGAAACTTGTCACTGTTGTAAAATTCCTGTTTATTATTTTCTTTACTTTAATTTTTTTCTTTTCCTTTCTTTTTATATTTCCTTTTTCTTTTTTCTTTTTTTTTTTTTTTTTGGTTTTAGGGCCACACCCGGCAGTGCTCAGGGGTTACTCCTGGCTGTCTGCTCAGAAATAGCTCCTGGCAGGCACGGGGGGACCATATGGGACACCGGGATTCGAACCAACCACCTTTGGTCCTGGATCGGCTGCTTGCAAGGCAAACACCGCTGTGCTATCTCTCCGGGCCCTCTTTATTTTTTTTTAAACTTTAGTGCTGGGACTTGAATTTAGGGCATCATACATGTGAGGCAAATGCCTGATCCCCAATGCTCTTTATTTCTTTAAAGACTCTTTATTCTTTCTTATTCTCTTTGTGGGCTTCTAATACATGTATTTTTTGGTTTTGTTTGTTTATTTTTGAGGCCACATCAAATTGTAATTTGTATTTACTCCTGACTGTACTCAGAGACCTCTCCTGGCAGTGTTCACGGGACAATATGAAATGCTGGGAGTCTAACCAAGGTCAGCCAACCATGTGCAAGGCAAGTGCATTCCCTGCTCCAGCTCCCTATATGTATATTTTTTAATGTATATTTGTATTTTCTACCAGGCCTCTCATGGGCCCTATTTTCCTCATTTTGTACTATTTGTTTGTATATTTGTTTGTTTGGTGTTTGTTTTTTATTTCTTTTTTTGTTTGTATATTTTCTAATGACTTAAGTACTACTTAACTAATCTCCTCAGGCTGTTCCAACTCCTAACTAAGCCAATAATTCAATTCTTAATTTCATGAATCACATTCTTTTTAAGTTTAATCATTTCTATTTTGTTATTCTTACGGCTTTCAGTAGAATTAATCTTTTATTAGCTGTTTTAATGATTTTTAAGGGAATTTAAATTATTGTTTTCCCTAATCCCGTCTGGCCGTTCAATGGAGGCATAAACACATAAATCATACATTTTTTGTACATTTTTTTCTGCTAAGTTGTCTGAGGTTTATCTCCTTAACCCTATATTTATTGTGTCACATTTCATAAATGAACATCTTAAAGTTATCTTCTTTGAAACTAGGGATCTCTATTTCTATTTTGAAAATGACTTTAAAGCTCATTAAGATTGATTTAGAAAAGAAGTTAAATAAATTCTTCATTAAATAAAGTTGTGATGGAATGCTGCTAGTTAGTAAAATAATCCAAATTAAAATGTAGTCATTTTGGTGCATATGTATTGCCTGGGTACATGATTCCTGAGCACATGTTGCCTGCATCTCCCCTCTTGAGATGTAACTTTCCTGATTTCTTGCTGGGTTGTATCCTCAGGCTCTTTCTGTCTTTGGGGAAACCTATACTCTCTTCAGCATGCTACTCATTTCTCTTATCCTCTCCCTCCCCTTCTTCAACATTGTAAAATCAACCCAGGTAAATGAGTCTAAATAATTCAGATTAAGCTGAGGGTGAAACACAGGTATTCGTAACCTTCTACCTTGTATTGAGAATGAGTTGCCTGTCAAAATGGTCATTTTTATTGTGTACAGAGACCACTGCCAGATGGGGGAGTAAGCTAGCAAAAGCTATCCTGAGCCAGTCCTTTTCAGGTTTACATGTAAGACAATCTCTGTTTTGGGGTAAAACCAAGTTGTAAAAAAAATAGATACAAAGAAATCAGAGATGATCTTTGTTTTGGGTAAAATAAGGTGTAATCTAACAAAGCACCTCCAAATAAAACCTATTTTTACTTCCCAAAAAATAGTTATTCTAGTTTTACATCTAGCCACCATTGTTTCTTTCCATACTATAGGTTCCCTGAAGTCAGAACCTTTCCCAGAACATTTCATCAAACTCAATTAAGGTACATAGTAGGTATTCAAAGCATAGTTGCTGAGTGGATTTCTATTATGTGTAGCAGTTGACCAGAGACAGAATCGACAAGCCTGACACTAACCCTTAACGATTGCATCAGATATTATTTAAAAAGGAACTGAGAACAATAAATTAAATTCTGGTGCCAGAGGAAACCCACAGGAATTTATGAAAAATACAGCATACAAACTCTTATTCAGTATTTGTTCTCTTCTGTCTTATATTTAGGCACATCTGGGTATAACTAAATCAGACAAAACTGTCCCTCTCAGACCAATAGCTTCTTCTAGAAAAAAATCAAAACAAAACCCTAAAATCTAAAAATAAAGTAAACTAACATCACTTATTAGTCAATGGGGCCTGTTAGGGTCTAAAATGCACATTGAAGCCTTTGCTGAACTAAGTGAGATGTTGTGGGTGGGGGAGCACATAATCTTTATTTTCCAAGTGCTGGAGCATTTGAAAAGAAATGAAGAACTGCTGTGACACGTGAAAAAGTCTGGAGGGATGACAGATGTTTGAAAGCAAATTACTAGTGAGCTTGTCAAAAATTGGGAAAGAATAGCAAGCACTCTTTCCTTCTGGGTCATGAGAGGGTTGAACTGTCCTGTGAGTTACCAGACTGACACCAACTCAATTCTCCATCCTAAATCCAGTGCCTTAGACCACTCGGTTATGCTACCTCCCATTCAATTCTCCATCCTATCTTTGGGGGAGAGTGAAGAAGAGGGAGGGGTAGGTGGGGCAGGGAGCTATTTTTCATCTGTGAAAAACAGTAGAAGTGCAATTTCTGTTACTTACTCACTCAATAAAAATCTCTAAATGCCTGTCTCAAATTCAGCTTCATTCTCATCTGTCTTCAGCATAGAAACCGCAATCCATGGTGAAGGTCAAAATTGTCAACTTTGTTTATAGAGATTGAGCATTGAGGCAGAGCCCAGCATGGCTTGCTGGATTTTTAACATTTGTTGAGGTATCACTCATATGTACACACACACACAGACATGTGGGTTGTATGTGTATACATAGTAACATCTGCGAACACTAACTTAAAGTGTGTGATGTCAAGTGTCATGTATACATTCATGTAAAAATTATGAATAAAGCATAAAATCAAGATGCTGAGTACACATTTCACTTTAACAGATACTCTTGAATATTTTATTACTATTGCATAGATGCTTTGAGTTTCAAATAAATGGAATCTTAAGCAGGACTTTTTTTAATCAACATCATTATTTTGATTATTTATACTCATGGTTGCAATTTCAACTGCCAGTGCTTTTTAGAACTTAATAGAAGTCTCTGATGTGTACATATGACAAGTTATCTATTTTTGTAATTTATGGATATTTTAATTATTTTAACTAGGAGCTTTGATCAAGCCAATAAACATACAAGTATTCTGTGGGCATATATTCTCATTGGTTTTGGATTAATGCCTATATGTAAAATTCATAGATCATATAACAAATGCACATTTAGCTTTATAAAAACTATATTCTGACAGCATTAATGATTTGTGGAATTGTTTTTTTTTAATTCAACCATTTTAATTGCACCAACTTGTGCCATTACATTTCACTTAGATTTAAAAAAATTTGCTTCACTGACACTGATGTTGATGTTTTCACAAGCCTGTTGTCTGACCATTCATACATGAACTTTGAGAGACATCACTTCAAATTTACTTAAAATTAAAAATTTTAGAACTGAGTTCTAAAAGTTCTTACATTGAAAATGTAAGTGTAGGGGCTGGAGAGATAGTACAGTGGATAGGGTACTGGCCTGCACACAGTGGATCCAGGCTTAATCTCAGGCACCAATTAGGGTTTTCCAAGCACTCTCAGGAGTGGTCCTGAGCACAGAGTCAGGAGTACTCTCTGAGGATCATTGTATGTGACCCAAGACAAAACAAAACAAAAATAAAAATATAAGAGCTTTGCCAGATATATGTGAAGTAAATATTTTCTCTCAGCTAGGAACTGTCTTTTCCTTTACTAAAGATACTTTATTTAAAGCAGTTTCCAATAGTACAGCAGGTAGGATGTTTGCCTTGCATGCAGCCAATCTGGGTTCAATCCTTAGCATCCCATATGATCCCCTGAGCCTGCCATGAGTGATTTCTGAGCACAGAGTGAGGAGTAACCTCTGAGTGCCTCTGGGCATGGCCCACAAACCCAAAAAATAAAAATATAAATAATTAAAATAGTTTTGCATTTTGATGAAGACTAATAAACACTGATTTGTATCTCTTGCATTTATAAATCATGTCCCATCCTCACCCCTAATTGGGAACGGAGGTTTCTTCTTCCCAGTATTGAGCAATCATGCTCCACATACTAAAATAATATCTTTTCTTTATCGAAATCACATGAAAATCAATGGAAATCAAATGAAGATAAAATTATTTAGTTTTCATTCTGTTCCACCAATTTATGTGACTACTTTAATGCCAATGCATTAGATGTATAAGCAATATGGGTATAATAACTTTTCTCCAAAAATATTCTGGTTATTTTGTGTCTTTTGTATTCTTGTGTAAGTTTTAGTAAGCTTACCCATTTTTTTTTAATTTTCTTTTAACATTTAGCATTATTGGATTTTTTTTCTGAACCTAGTGGTCACTTGAGGAGAACTTAACAGCTTAATAATATGCTGATTTGGCAGCTGGAGTGGTAGGGTGTTTGCCTTGCATGCGCTGACCCAGAACAGATGCAGTTTCTATCCCCAGCATCCCATATGGCCCCCTAAGCCATGAGTGATTTCTGAATGCAGAGCCAGGAGTAACCCCTGAGCGCCGCCAGGTGTGGGCCAAAACAACAAAACAAAACAAAACAAAACAAAAGCTAATATATTTCTTTTTCTTGTCTTATAACTCCAAGTGGGCTCTCCAAGACAATGTTGAATACATGTGATAAAAGCAGACATTTGTCTTGTTTCTCACACTATAAGGCATAGTTTTCATCATTAACTAATTTTCTTTATCAGGTGGAGGATTGTATGCATCTTTTACATTCTTGGGATGTACCCAATTTTTACTTACAAAGTATCCTTTAAAATATTACTGATTCAGGGAGAAGAAAAAAAAGAAAAAAGAAGTAAAATAACACTGATTCTATCTCGATATTCTATCTCGATATTATGTTCAAAAGTATATTGACCCATAGCTTTAAAATCTTTTGTAATATTTTTATTTAATATTACTAATGAATTATGATGGTCTTATAAATAACTAAGACATGTTCTCCCTTTTTTCAGAAAGATTTTGTCTGGAGTTGTTAAAGCTTCTCTTGAAATATGAGTTTACTAGAAAAGCCATCTTTAATGTTTCGTTTCACCTGAGGAAAAACTTTTAAAGTTATTACTTCTTTATTTACTGAATGTTTTTTGAGTTTTGAGTTTCAATTTTACTCATATTTTAGCAAAAATTATATGGAGAAGTAGAACCAAGAAAACTTGTACTTGAATAAACTCAAGAATTTTTTTACCTTTAAAAGTTAGTGACTAAACATATTTAAAAGTTGATTATGGTAGTGTTGGTGTGAATGCAGGGAAAGGGACACTCATTCACTGCTGTTGAGAAAGTAGACTAATCAAGTACGTATTTCAAAATAATATGGACAGTCCTCAAAAACAGCAACAACAACAAAAACAAGGAATAGAACTTCTATCCAGCAACTCCACTTTTTGGAATATACCCAAGTACCCCCAAAACACAATGAAGAAAAGACATCTCATTTTATATTCATTGCAAAACAGAAAACAAACCTCACAAGGGACAGCTTATCAGAGTCACAGATTTCCTAGAGAAACTTTACAAGAATGGAACAACGTAATTTTGCATTTTATAAAGAATTGAATAAATTTATGGAATTTAATAAAAAGAAATTAATGGGGGGCCAGAGAGATAGCATGAATGGAAGTATGGAGTTTGCCTTGCATACAGAAGGACAGCGGTTCGAATTCTGGTATCCCATATGGTACCCTGAGCCTGCCAGGAGCAATTTCTGAGCGTAGAGCCAGGAGTGGCCCCTGACCAAAAAAAAAAAAACAAAACAAAAAAACAAAAAAAACCAACAACAACAAAGAAAACAAACAAAAACAAACAAACAAACAAACAAAAAGAAATTAATGAAAAGAAATTCTAACCATGGTTGGAGAGATAGCAAAGCCATAGGGCATTTACCTTGCATGTGGCCGAACCGGGATGGACCTGGGTTCTATTCCCAGCATCCCATATGGTCCCCTGAGCCTGCCAGAAGCGATTTCTGAGCACAAAGTAACCCCTGAGCACCACCAGATGTGGTCCCCAGACCAAAATAAATTAATTAATTATTAAAAAAGAAATAAATAAAGAAAGAAAAAGAACTTCTAACCAAGAATCATAGCCCAGCAAAATTGTCACTAAGAATTGAGGAAGGGATAAAGACATTCTCAGACAAAAGTTATATTTGAAATCTATCTCAATCCTGGCAAGGATCCTAAAAGGCCACATATAAAATTAATATTGCCTAGACCAAACAAGCACCAGATATACATGTTGACAATAAATGCCTTCAGATCAATAATTTTCTTAATGTCAATGAACTGAACTCACATAAAATAACAGAGTGGCAGGTTGAATCAGAAAACAAAACCCAATGTTTTGTTGCTTACAGGAGACAGATTTAAACTCCCATGATAAAAATAGATTCTGTGTCAATGACTGGAAGAAAAATAAACAGACTAATGGCAGAAAGAAAAAAATGCAGAGACAATTGAATCAAAGAGAAAAAAAATTTTTTTTTTTTTTGGTTTTTGGGCCACACCCGGTAACGCTCAGGGGTTACTCCTGGCTATGTGCTCAGAAGTTGCTCCTGGCTTGGGGGACCATATGGGACACCGGGGGATCGAACCGCGGTCCGTCCAAGGCTAGCGCAGGCAAGGCAGGCACCTTACCTTTAGCGCCACCGCCCGGCCCCGAGAAAAAATTTTTTAATTAAAAATTTCTTCAAAAGAAATGAGAATGAAGATATGAACTACCATAATCTTTGGAACACAACAAAAGCAAGATGAGGGAAAAACTTTTAGTTATTCAAGCACTCATCATGAAGAAGGGGTTTACATCAATTATCTAACCTATCAGCTAGAGAAGCTAGAAAAAGAATAACCAATGAATTGCAAAGCAAATAGAAGGCAGGAGATAATAAAAGTTAAAGTATAAATCATTCATATAGAAAACAAAACAAAAATTAATACAAAAAGCCAACAAAACCAAAATTTGGTTTTCTTTTGAAAGTGTAACCCAAATTGGCAAACCCTTAGACTCACTAAGAAGAGGAAAAATCTGAGATAAATAAGATCAGAGATGATAGGGGAGCAATCACAACTGGCACCTCAGGAATACAAAAAATCGTGACATTATGAACAACTATGCTACTAAGCTTGAAAACTTAACAGAAATGGACAAATTCCTAGAATCATATGAACTCCTAAGATTGAATCAAGAGAGAAAAGAAAATCAGAATAGACTAATTTCAAGTAAAGAAATTGAAGCAGTAATTACAAATCTTTTTAAGAATGAAATTCTGGGGCTGGAGCACTAGCACAGTGGTAGGGTGTTTGCCTTGCACAAGGTTGACCCAGGACGAATCTGGGTTCAATCACCAGCATCTCATATGGTCCTCCAAGCCAAGAACAATTTCTGAGTGCATAGTTAGGAGTAACCCCTGAGAGTCACCGGGTGTGGCCCAAAAACAAACAAACAAAAACAAAAACAGAATAAAATTCCAAGTCCATATGGATTCACTAGTGAATTCTACCAAATCTTCATAAAAAGACTTAGTTCCTATACTTTTCAATTTCTTCCAAAATATTGAGGAATATAGGGAGTCAATGTCACACTGATACATAAAGCAGAAAGTGTGATATTAAGTTAAAGAAGAAAATTACAGCCAAAATCCGTGAACATGATACTATACATTAAAAACCCTAAAGACTACATTTAAAAAAAATCCTAGAAATAATAAACAAATGCAATAAACTATCAGGTTACAAAATTAATACACAAAATTTTAGTTCAAAATATTAACTCAAAAAAAAAAAGAAACTAAAAAAAAATCTATTCCTTCAAAAGTCTGCCCCCAAATATCAAATATCTGAGAATCAACTTAACAAAGTTGGAGAAAAAGATATACAGTGAAAACTAAAAATTACTACTAAGAAGAAGACACCAAGAAATGGAAAGACGGGCCTGGAGAGATAGCACAGTGGTGTTTGCCTTGCAAGCAGTCGATCCAGGACGAAAGGTGGGTGGTTCAAATCCCAGTGTCCCATATGGTCCCCCGTGTCTGCCAGGAGCTATTTCTGAGCAGACAGCCAGGAGTAACCCCTGAGCACTGCCAGGTGTGGCCCAAAAACAAAAACAAAAACAAAAAAAAAAAAGGAGAAAGAAAGAAATGTAAAGACATTTCCTGTTCATGGATTAGAAGAATCAACATTTAAAATGGATGCTTTACCCAAAGTACTATAGAGAGTCAATGCAATATTCATTAAAATTCCAGTGATTTTTAAAAAGCTATGGAGTCAAATATTAAAATTTATGGAACCATAACTTCTCCCCCCCAAATAGCCAGAACACTCTAAAGAAAAGAATATAGGAGTCATTGTATTTCCTAACTTTGAAATCTACTACAAAACTACAATTATCAAAACTACATGGTACTGGAATAAAGGTAGACCCTTAGATCAATAAAACAGAATCTAAAGTTCTCATTTAAGTCTCCAGATTTATGGCAAAATTATCTATAACAAAAGCATTAAATATATGAAAAGGATCAAAGAAAATATCTTCACAAATGGTGTTGGGAAAATTAGATAGCCCCAAATGAAAAATTGAAATTAGAATCAAGCCTCACATACTTCACAAAAGTAAGTTGCAATAGACTAAACATATTGAGATTAGACCAGAATTCATAAACTATATTAAAGAAAACATTAGCATAACTATCCAGGAAAATTGAGCACAGAGAAATCTTCAATGAGATGACTGCAGTGGCAAAGAAAACATAAAAAATAAAAATAAACCAATTAAAAGTATTTTGCACAGTGAAAGAAACTCAAACTCTAATAAAAAAAAAAGACACTTCCTGGATGGGAAAAATACTTGCACATTAGGCATCAGATAAGAGGTTTATATTAAAGATCTATAAAGCATTCACAAACTTAACATCCAAAAATTTAATGACATCTTAATATATGGGGAAAAGAGATGAACAGACATGTCACCGAAGAAGACATACAGGTTGGCATATGAAATAGACATATGAATAGGTATATGAAAAAGTGCTCATCATCCCTCATAATCAGGGAAATGCAAATCAAAACAACATTGTGATATCTCACTCCAGTGAGAATGACATATACACTAATGCCTTGCACTAGCCAGTGTTAGTGGTGCTTGTGGTGAGAAAGAAATAGTCATTCACTCTCTGATTCAGAATTTATAGGAAGCAATATAGAGATATAACAAAAAAATAGGAATAGAACCACCATATGATCCAGCTATACCACTTCTTGGAATCTCATGCCACTTAGTAGAATAATCAAGATAAGAAAAAAAAAACCCAAATGCCCAAAACAAATGAATGGAGCAAGAAGTTGTGGTATATAAACAATGAAATACTATGCAACTCTAAGAAAAAACAAAATCAACAAGATGCCAAATGCAGCATCATGAATGGAACAAGAGTATACCAATACTGTGTGAAGTCAGTCAGAAGAAAACGGTCAGATGGAGAATTATCACTCAAGTGCAGGACTTAAAGATACACGAAGATAGCAACTAAAGTCCAAAGGTCCATAATGGGAAACTGATCCACACAACTGAGTTGGGGCAGCGGAAAGGAGGATTGTTGGAGCCTTGGGTAGGATAAATAGTCCACTGGTGATGGGTAGTGTTGGAACGTGTGTGACACCATTATTGATAGCATTGTAAATCACTGATTATCAATCAAATTTAGAAAAAAAACAAGTATTTTATAGGGTCTGCATTAAATTTGTTTAATTAATACTTTGGGTAAGATCATCAGTTTGGCAATGCTGATTCTTCTTATTCATAAACAGGGAATGTGTTTTCATTTCTTAGTGTACTCTTACTATTTCTTACTAGGAAGTAATTGGTAAGAAGACAGTTATTTTTCATCAGTATTTATTTATCAGTGCCTAATGTCTTTTTGGTAAACAACTATCTACTGATTTTTGCATTCTATTAGTTATTAAGTTAAGAATGAGTAGACACGTTTTATTTTCTCATATTCTTTTCATTATGCAAGATATATTGGTCAAATTAGGTCACATGAATAATACAAACAACTCTAATTGGGATGTTGTCATTCACAAAGTTTAAGAAACATATCTACAACACTAATAAGGCTGTTGAAGTTTCATTTCTTCTTTAGTAAGTTGTGGTTTTCAAAAATTGGCAATGTCATCCCTGTTGTTGAATTTATTGGCATAAAGCTATTCATTGCATTCCCTTACTAGGCTACTGTCTCTAAAATATGTGTTCGGGGAAATAACTCAAAGGGCTGGAGCACATATTTAGCATGTGGGGTTCCCACCACTGCAAATTCTCCCAACTGACTTTCTTTTCATTCGTTTATGTTGGCCATTTATATCTTCTCTCCTCTTATTCTCCTTTTCTTTCTCCTCCTTCATTTTCTTCTCCTCCTCTTTGTCCTTCTCTATTTGTTCTCCCTTTCCATTTCTTCTCCTTCTTCTGCATCCTCCTCCTGTTTTCTTCCTCTTCCTTCCAAATACTTTTTTATTGTTTTATCTTTTTCAAACTCTGTCTTTGGCTTTATTGACTGTCTCTATTATTTGTTCATTTTTTTTATTATCCCTTTTTACTTTGATTATTTGCTCTTTTTCTACTCCTTAAAAATTAAGCTAGAATGTTGATAAAATGCCTTTCTAAAACAAGCAGCTAAAGTCATTTTTTTTTTCATTAAACAGGATCCCACAAATTTTGTTATGTTGAGTTTTCAATTTCATTTAGTTAAAGTATTTTTTAAAATTCCCTTGTGATTTGTTCTTTGGACCAAGACTTGTACTGTTTAATTTCTACATATTTGGAAATTTTATATACTTTCTGTTATTGATTTGATGTTAAACTCCTTTTCTTAGAATTAAATATATTTTGGTTATAATCTTTCAAACTGTATTATGGGCCAGGGTTGTAGCTCAGTGGTAGAGACATATTTCACTTATATAAAGCCCTAGATTCAATCCCAAACACTGTATTTTTTTTTTTTTTGGTTTTTGGGCCACACCCAGCTGCGCTCAGGGGTTACTCCTGGCTGTCTGCTCAGAAATAGCTGCTGGCAGGCACGGGGGACCATATAGGACACCGGGATTTGAACCAACCACCTTTGGTCCTGGATAGGCAAACGCCGCTGTGCTATCTCTCCGGGCCCAAGCACTGTATTTTTTCATTTTTTATATTTATTTAAAGAAAATGCATCACAGAGTTGACATAGTTGATCATAATACATTTGTTTCCAGATAAGTGAAAGCAAAGTTATTTTTAAAAAGGAAAGAAAATTTAGAAAATGGAAGAGAAGAGAAAAGAAATAAAGAAAAAATATTATAGTAGCAAACTCATTTGTAAAAAAAAAAAACTATTATATCACCAATGAAGTCATTAACTTAATGGCAGAAAGTTTAGTAAGCCCTTGTTGTTATATATCCAATTTTTTAAAATGGGTGTTCCTTTAGGAATGACAGCATCAAGCAAATAAAATTGTCTAGACATTCAAAGCTATGATACTATAAATTTAGGTACATATACTCAGTTGCAAGGTTAGCTGGAAGAAGGCTGGTTTTGAACATGGCAACTGCATTTTTGGGCATTTTGAGCAACCAGGCTCTCCTAGAAGAAAGATATGGGAGACAGTGCCCACTCTGTCCAAGAAAAGCTGTGATGTCAGCCCAACAACGGGCAATCATGAAATGTTATAATTCTTGTCCCTGCAAGAATTGTGGAGGGTCAGTGATGAGGCAGGGCTATTGGGTGAAATAGAGATTCTGGTTGAGTGGCTTGGCAGGGTGGGGTCTTGACCATTTCTCTCCTCCTGTGATGGCCACCTTTTTTTAAAAATATATATAAATATATATTTAAGCACTGTGATTACAAACATGTTTGTAGTTGGGTTTCAATCATAAAAAAGAATACTCCCTTTCACCAGTGCAACATTCCCACCACCAATGTCCCCCATCTCCCTTCTCCCACACACCCTGCCTGTATTTGAGACAGGCACTCTATTTCTCTCACAATCATTGATATGATAGTTGTTAGTGGAGTTATTTCTCTAACTGCACTCACCATTCTTTGTGGTAAGCTTCATATCATGGGCCAGTCCTTCCAGCCCTCATCTCTATTGTCTCTGGTATTATTAACATACTATCTTTTATTTTTCTTAAATCCCACAGATAATTGAGACTATTCTATATTTATCTCTCTGACTTATTTCACTCACCACAATAGTTTCCATGTCCACTTTATTTTACTTTTTTTTTTTTTTTGGTGAAATAATAGTTCCAATTTCAATGATGAGAGGGACTGGCCCTCAACTGGAGGAATTTCTGTATAAAACCAACAACTTCACTTACAATGTTGAATCTGTTTCCTTATTGTTAAGACCTTAGCAAGTTACCTAACAATTTTTTTTGCTTTGCTTTTGGCTTTGGAGAGCACACCCAGTAGTTTTCAGGGAATATTTCTGCTTCTGTATTGAGGACTGACTTCTGATAATGTTCAAGGAATTGTATATGATGCCAGGAATGGAACTAGGGTCAACCACATACAATAAATACAAGCACCTTACTTCCTGTACTATCTCTCTAGCACCCAAGTTTCCTAACTTTGAGTTTGAATAAGTCTAAAATGAGAACATCAATTGTAAGTATACTGAAAATCCAGTTATTGGGTTACTAGAAAGGTGAAATGAGAGAAAGTCTATTAAAACTGCAGTTTGACAGGCCTAGCTCCACAGCTCCTAAATCTCAACATATCACCACACTTTTCCAAATAGATTCAATATCTTGAATATTCTGTCTGACAACTCCGAGGTCTTTACAGACTAGGATTAGGTGGATTTCCCTCTTACTAGGCCTGAAGCTTCCACACACAACCTCCTCCAATTTGTCGATGGGACAGGGCATGTAGCTCAGTGGTAGAGCACGTGCTTAGCATGCACAAGGCCCTGGGTTTGATATCCAACACCTCCAATATGTCAACGGGCCCACCTCCATAGCTCCTAAGTGCCTCCAAAGTTTACACTACTAACAGCACAATAGAAGCTCAGAAAATCTAATGGGGGAAGATGTATAGAAGCCCACTAAGCTCCATGAACAAAACAGTGGCACAGCTGACTCAAACAGCTTTGTAAATCCTCAGACAATAACCTTAGTGGGACCATTGGGAGAATTTTCAATGAGCTTAAAGAAACAATGACACGGGGCCCGGAGAGATAGCACAGTGGCGTTTGCCTTGCAAGCAGCCGATCCAGGACCAAAGGTGGTTGGTTCGAATCCCGGTGTCCCATATGGTCCCCCGTGCCTGCCAGGAGCTATTTCTGAGCAGACAGCCAGGAGTAACCCCTGAGCAATGCCGGGTGTGGCCCAAAAACCAAAAAAAAAAAAAAAAAAAAGAAACAATGACACAAGTAGTCAGCAAAGCAAAAGAAATATGAGTCAAATGAGGAAACTGCTACAACCAGAAATTAAACTACGTTAGGTGATATTAAAAACTCAATAGTAGTGCTAAATAAGAAAATAACAGCAGCTGAGCAAAAGATCAATGAGCTTAAAGGTGATGTGGAGAAAGCCTATAGAAACAACAAAAGGTGGGAAATAATCTAAAAAAAAAAATGAGCAACATATCAGAGAACTTTAGGGTGAGATCAAGAGATAATAAGAATTATCAGAATCCATGAAAAGTAGGAGTGTAAATTCGATGAAGAAACAATAGTAAAAGAAATTGATAAGAATGTCCCATAGTTGAAGAATATGAACGTCAAGATCCAACAGGCCTGACAGTTCTTCACAACAGCTGCAGGCAACAAATCCCATCCGGGACAGCCTTAATACTGCGGGGTCACCAACAAGTGCCAGCTCTAATATGATATCCTGACAACGAGGAAAATGGGAACAACTTGACCTAAGAGCAGGTTATCCTACCTTATCAGCTAACGATAAGACAAAATCAGAAGACATGTCACCCGTTGGTAGGTTCAAAAGCCAAGATCGCGATTTACATATGACTGGCTGCTAGAACCATGACCAGACTGGGACCAATAAAAAAGCCCTAGTCTAGGGTTTGAACTACGACCTGCACAATAACCATGATCCCCAGTTCCAAAGGTCTGGCAGAGACAATTGTAATGGAATGGGGCTTCTGGAAACACAAAGAAAGACGCTATCCTAGGTGCCATCCTAGGTTCAGTGCAAAGACCAAGACCACCAACCACAGAAGATGGATTAAAATGACACTGAGGGAACAGAACTTCTAGAACCACAAAGACTGACTTCATCATAAGTCCCACCCCTGGAACTGTGCAGATACTGAGATCTCTAGATACAGAGGTCTGATTGTATCACCCAGGACAGAGCAGAAGTCTTCCAAACACCACAAAAGCACCACTGAGAAAGTAAATGATCCTGAACAGAGTCTATAGTTAATCCCATGACAATATACTGCAAGGGCGGAGAAACCCCATATCTCTTAGGCCAAGTGAATTCCTTTTTGAATGACCCCAATATTTACTGTGCCAGGGCAGGAGGGAAAAAAAAGCAAAAAGCACAAAAGATTTTTTTATATATTATTTTATCTCCATTTATTATTATTATTTTTATTTACCTATCTATTTTTGGTCGATTTCTTTGTTTTGGTGTGGTTATTGAAGTTGTTGCCCCCATTTATACTTAGTTTTTTTTTCTCTTCTTTTCTTTTCTTTCTTTATGTGCTCTGCCATGTTTCTTATCTCAAGACCATGGTGGGGTTTTTTGTTTGTTTGTTTGTTTGTTTGTTTGTTTTTTTGTGGTGCTTATCGTTATTGTTGGAGTCCTCACTGGATATTTGACATTTCTTTTTGTACTGGTGGAGTGTTTCACCTTCTTTTTCTCCTTCGTCTCTCAAACCGATGATGAGAGCCTCTAGAAGAATTCCGCTTATTTTCGGCGTATTAGACTTTTACCCCAGTTTATTACCTTTCTCTTCTTCAAACAAAACCACGTAACTTGAACTAGCTAGTCCTGCCTCCCAGTTAGAGGGGGAAATAAGGGAGGCACCAAGACCAAACAGGTGCAAGACTACTAAGTAGTAGGCTAGGTACAGAGGGGACCACATATTCTAGCAGCCCTGGGGGTGAGGGAAGAGGATATGGGAGGTAGGACAAAAACGGAGGTGTAGGGAGGACAAATTGGTGATGGGAATCCCCCCTGATTTTATGTAAATATGTACCTAAAATATTATTGTCAACAATATGAACAAAATAAAAATTATATTTTAAAAAAAAAAAGATCCAACGGGCCTGAAGGGTCCCAAAGAAAATAGACCTAATAAGGAAAACTCACCAGTGGTGATGGCAGTTAGAGAAATAACTACACTAACAACTATCAACAACTAACAACATGACAATGGTAGTGAGTGAGAAAAATAGAATTCCGGTCTTAAATACAGGCAGGGGGTGAGAGAGGAGGGAGATGGGGGTGTTGGTGGTGGGAAGGTTGCACTGGTGAATGGGAGTGTTCTTTTTTTGGGGGGGTTTGGTTTGTGGGTCACACCCAGTGATACTCAGGGGTTACTCCTGGCTCTGCGCTCAGAAATTGCCTGTGGCAGACTCCGGGGACTATATGGGATGCCGGGATTCAAATCACTGTTCTTCCTGGGTCAGCTGCATGCAAGGCCAATGCCCTACCACTGTGCTATCTTTCTGGCCCCAGGGGTGTTCTTTTTTTTATAACTTAAACCGAACTACAAACATGTTGTAATCATGGTGTTTAAGTAAAGATATATTTTTTAAAAAAAAAATGAAAACTTGAAGACACATTGTACTCAAAATGACAAACTCCAAAGAGAGACACAGAATATTAAAAGCAGCAAAACACAAGAGGAACTTACATAAAAAGGAAAACTATTAAGATTTACAAAATAACTATCAAATAAGATTCTTTTAGCCAGAAGAGAATGAATGGAAGGCTATAACTCAATGAAAGAAATATATCACCAAGAATACTCTATCCAGCTAGATTAACATTCAGATCTGAATTCAGTTTCATAAGCAGCTAACAGCACAGGCAAATCTTGAACCTTGAAACTGTTTTACAAGACACATTAAAGGATCTTTTAAGAACAGAACAAACTTCCCAGCATGTAGCATTGAGTATGGCACTTACCCATGGTACTTCTGGTTTCCCACTACTAGATATATTTCTCGGAGAGATAGCACAGCGGCATTTGCCTTGCAAGCAGCCGACCCAGGACCAAAGGTGGTTGGTTTGAATCCCGATGTTCCATATGGTTCCCCCGTGCCTGCCAGGAGCTATTTCTGAGCAGACAGCCAGGAGTAACCCCTGAGCACTGCCGGATGTGGCCCAAAAACCAAAAATAAATAAATAAGAAAGATATATTTATTTCCAGCTTGCTAAGGGATTTTATATGTTTCAATAATGAATTAATGTCTCATTTATATTGAATGTTCTAGGCCTTTTCAGTTTTTTATATCCATAAAGATTTTTATTGCAATCTATTACTTATTAATGTAGATGCTTAAACAATACTATAATATAATGTTTTATAATATAAAACTGTATTTCTCTTTTCAGGAAAAATAATATATTTTCAATGGCCTATTAGATTTCCTCTTTAACTTTTCTTAATCATCTTCATTCTTTGTTTTTGCTTTGGTTTTGGGTCACACCTGGTGATATTCAGAGATTATTCCTGGCCCTATACTCAGGAATCACTTCTTGTAGCTCTTGGGGACCACAGGGGATACTGGGGATCAAAGCTGAGCCCACTGTGTGCAAAGCAAGTGTCCTACCTTTTGTTAAATCACTCTGGCCCCAATTCTCTTTATTCTTGACAAATTCTCCATTTGAAGGCTTTACCTATTCCATATAGACCACAAAGTATATTTTAAATAGTTAAACAATGGTCCTCAAACTATGGCCCGCGGGCCACATGTTGTATTTATTCCCATTTTGTTTCTTCACTTCTAAATAAGATACATGCAGTGTGCATAGAAATTTGTTCATAATTTTTGTTTTTACTATAATCTGGCCCTCCAACAGTCTGAAGGACAGGGAACTGGCCCCCTGTTTAAAAAGTTTGAGGACCCCTGGAAAAATAAAGTTTCAAGAGCCAGAGAGATAGTACAGCAGATAGTGCATTTGCCTTGCATGCAACTGACCCAGGTTCAATCCCCAGCATTCCATATGGTTTCCTCAGCTTGCCACAGGTAATTCCTTAGTACAGTCAGAAACAATCTCTGAGCATCTCTGGTTGTAACCCAACTTCCCCAAATAAATGAAGTTTTATTAGTGACAGGGAAGACATAATTTCCACAATGAGACTCAAGTACAAAGTAACATTTAATTTTATATGCCAGAATTGAAATTTTATTTAAATAAATGAGAATAATTATTAGGTGGTATTGCATTAAATCAGGGGTCTCAAACTCAATTTACTTGGGGGCCGCAGGAAGCAAAGTCGAGGTGATCTTTGAGTGCAAAGTCAGTAGTAAGCCTTGAACATTGGGGGGTGTGACCCAAACAACTAAAACAAAACAAAACAAAACAAAACAAAAAAAGATTCCTCTAGGACAGGGCCACAAAATGTTGTACGGAGGGCCGCAAACAACCCGCGGGCTGCGAGTTTGAGACCCCTGCATTAAATGATAATAATTTCTTTAGTTACATAGGTTAAAATCCTATATCAATCAAATGAACTGTTTATTGATTTGTTTTCTGATTATTTCCTTTGCCATTTTGTTGAAGCAAGCAATGTGAAATAAATTGTTATATACCTGCTAAGGGGGACAGACTGGAAGTGGAAGAGAAACTGGGGACATTGATGAAGGGGAGATCACATGGGTGGCGGGATTGGTATTAGAATATTGTATGCCTCAAACAACTGTGTTACAAACTGCTTTGTAAATATTAATGTTTTAATAAAAACAAAAACACTGAAGACTTTAATTATATTCCAATAGTAGACACTTCTCAAGGCCAGAGTGATAAGATAATGACTAAGGCACTTACTTGCCTTGCACACAACCAATTTAGGTTCCATCCCTGGAATCTATATGGTCTTCTGAACACTGCCAGGTGTGATCCCTGAGATCAGAGATTCCAAATTTTGTTTTTATTATTATTCCATAAACTGATGAAAGCATCTTTGATTCAGGTCCTTCTGCATCCAGAAAATGTGTAATGACTTCTGAGATCTGCTTTGGTCTATGAAACAGTTGCAGGTATTGGAGGAAAAGTGAACTGTGGAGGAATGCTTTATAAATCCTAATTTGGAGGCAAACATAATCATCTCAAATACCATCCCAGTAGGATATTTGAAATCAGAAACCAGGAGTATCATCCATAAAAATGATGTGGGACTTTAGAAAACAGGCCTTTAAAATTACAGCATGATTCAGGACACTTAGTCTGTGTATAGATCAAGGAAAGATTAGGCTAGAATAGTTCTAGATCCAATATCTTGGAAAAACTTTGGATGATTCTGAAACATTAGCTCATAAGTATAGTTTGAAATTTTGACTTGTTATAAAATTATGTCTTTAAAAACTTTATGTTCTTGTAAAAACTCAACCTGAAATAATTTGTATGATTCCAGAGTATTGAATTATTTAACCATTATGAGATTCTGAAAACTTGGACTAGATGAAATATGTTTGATTCCAGAATAAAAATATTTTAGTTATCAAAACATTATTGTAATTAGATTGTGTTGCTTCAGAGACTTTGTATACAGGAATATTATTTATTTGGGAGCACCCAGTCTTAATGAAATTTAGTGTACTTCTGGATCAATATAAGATGAACCATATACCTTGGCTTTTAGTAATATTACATAAGTCTGAAAGATTGTTCTATAGAGATATTGTCTAGTTCTGATGTTTTATCAAAATAAATTTTATATAATTTGAAAGGTATAATAACTGGATTTGGGAATCCTTATTTTTGTTTTGTTTTGGTTTTTGGGCCACACCTGGTGATGCTTAGGGGTTACTGCTGGCTACGCACTCAGAAATCGATTTTGGCTTGGGAGACCTAGGTCAGCGCATGCAAGGCAAACGTCCTATCGCTTGCATCACTGTTCCAGCCCTTGGATTTGGGGATTCTTTTTTTTTGAGGGGGGGGTCATACCCAGCAGTACTCAGGGGTTACTCCTGGCTCTATGCTCAGAAATTGCTCCTGGCAGGTTCGTGAGACCATATGGAAAGCCGAGTTTTGAACCACCATCCTTCTGCATGCAAGGCAAATGCCCTACCTCCATGCTATCTCTCCAGCCAGGATTTGGGAATTCTTAACCTTGATTTTGCATAAGGAGCCATAGAGATAGTATAGCAGGCAAGATGCTTGCCTAGCTTGTGGTCAACCAGGTTTGACCCCAGCATCCTGTATGGTCCCCTGAGTACTGCTAGGAATAATCTGAGTCAAGAGCCAGGAGTAAGACCTGAGTACCACTGGTATAACCAAAAACAAAATCTAGAATTCTGGTCTGAAAGGATCTTATCTAGTTGTAGAATAGTGGTCTATAAGAGCCTTATAAGATTCATATTCCTTGTATAATAGCACAACATTTCAAAGTTTGGCTGGTAAGAATGTGATGTGATAGAAGGAAAGAAAGAAAGAAAGAAAGAAAGAAAGAAAGAAAGAAAGAAAGAAAGAAAGAAAGAAAGAAAGAAAGAAAGAAAGAAAGAAAGAAAGAAAGAAAGAAAGAAAGAAAGAAAGAAAGAAAGAAAGAAAGAAAGAAAGAAAGAAAGAAAGAAAGAAAGAAAGAAAGAAGAAGGAAGAAGGAAAGAGAAGAAAGAAAGAAAGAAAGAAAGAAAGAAAGAAAGAAAGAAAGAAAGAAAGAAAGAAAGAAAGAAAGAAAGAAAGAAAGAAAGAAAGAAAGAAAGAAAGAAAGAAAGAAAGAAAGAAGAATGGAAGGAAGGAAGGAAGGAAGGAAGGAAGGAAGGAAGAAAGGAAGGAAGGAAAAAAATGGTTCAGTCACAGCAAACAATAAATATGATGTGAATCTATAGGCAGCTTGTAATAGGAAACACAGTTAGGAAACAATGTGGTTTCCCTAGCTGTAGTTTTCATGAAGAGTGACTGCAACACCCGAAATTAAAGATCACTGTTCCTCTTTTCTTTCTCGACCACCTGATTCTAGGCTTCATTTCTGTACCTATAGATGAAAACTTTCTCATTCTCTCTTCATTTGAGTTTATCCTTGTGACTAAGCTCTGCTCAAAGATATATAAACAAACCACACACCCTTTCTAGAAAATACACCTACACAGAGAAGCCATGTTCTTCCTATCCTCATCTTTCTTCCAGTGGCTGAAATGTGTAGTTATCACCACCAGCCATCTTGAATCACATCTGACAAGGAAAGAGGCATAGAGGTGAAATGCCTGAGCTCCTGACATTGAAAGTGCCACCCCCAATCCTATCGATGTGAGAGAATGCAAATACAAATGCCTCACTGCAGCAAGATCAATCTATTGTTTCAACCCAAAGAACAATCAGTGATTTTGAAAACATCATTTTTGTCATTTCTGACCTATAAATATTTTCATAATTTAGAATCTAGTGTCCTGGATTAACAGTTGCCCACTCACCACTCACTTGTAGAGGGAAAACTAAGAACTCTATTCTCCGGAATTCCCTCCAGTAGGATTCTGAACTTGAGTTTGCCTAGATGGAGCATTCCTGTGAAAGCTGGAAAATGAAAGAAAGAAAAACATTGAAAACTATGCCTTAGAGAAGAGGCCAGCAAACTAGTCCACAGATCACACTAGATCACTGCTTATAAACATAAACAAACAAATAAATGAATAGAACACAGCTTTGCTTACATAATGTCTGTGTCTGACCTTGCAATCATAGAATGGCAAATATACCTGCTACAGATAGTGTATATGGCTCTTTACAAAGTATGAAATGCTTATAATCTGCCCTTCACAGCAAGAATGCCAACTGCTATAGAGAGCTTGTTGGATTTTAGCATCTTCCTTCTAATGTTTTGAATATCAGATATTTAGTGTTGGGGACAAAGCGTCTTGTTCACAGAATGGGTATCTTTTAAGAACCATATGTATACCCAGGTAGCAGGTTTTTCAAACTAACTGATGTTCCCTCTGAAAGTTCAGAGAAGTATCTCATTCTTTTTTCCTTTACTGATTGATCTTATCTCCTGCAAACAACCATTCATTTATTAAGAGAGACAAAAAGCACTGCAATTTAAGCAAGCCCAACAATCTTCATTGTGTAACACAACAGTCTAGTGTGATGCTTCTTTTGAATAGGTAAAAAATATGTGGCATTGTGGCACTTGGTGAATTTTGGATTCTTGAAATGTCTTCTGGAGTTACTGCTCAACTAGTTGGTTCCCAGTGAGAAGTTCCCAAGGGAGGCCCTGGTATTCACTGCTGGTGTCTGAATGTGCTGCCATCCACTGGTTACACTCTCATTTCCGCTGCCAGGTCAGACATCACCTGCTGATCTGGCCCCACATTGCTTCCGTCTGTCATTTTCATTCAAGTCTAGTTTTCAAGTTCAATTCCCGAGAACAGATCTTTACCTAAAGAAAAGAAATAATCCAGCTTTCTTGCCAAGCTCCCTAGACCCAGTGTGTGTGTGTGGGGGGGGGGGGGGAGAATGAAGAGGAATCCACGTTAGAACCTCTTATATTCTAAGACTACTGAGACCTATAAAAAGAGATAGTGTCCCAAAGCAGCATGTGGGTTTTCACAAGGAGGGTGTATACTTTGAATCACCAGGGAAGGAGACATGCCTACAGTTTGTCCTACCTACCTTCCTTCCTTCCTTCCTTCCTTCCTTCCTTCCTTCCTTCCTTCCTTCCTTCCTTCCTTCCTTCCTTCCTTCCTTCCTTCCTCCTTATTTTCTTCCTTCTTTTGACCTTCCCTTCTTCTATTTTATCTTTTGATCCTCCCTCCATTTCTTTTTTCTTCCTGTTTCTTTCTTCATTTGCATATCCCCCCTTTCTCTTTATTGCTTCCTTCTTTCTTTCCTCCATTCATCCTCTTAGTTTTCATTCTACCTTTTCTCTTTCCATTCCTCCCTTTCTGCCTCCCTCCCTTCCTTTCTCTCCCTCCCTTTATCCCTCCCTCCCTCTCTTCCTCCCTCCCTCCCTTCCTTCCTTTTTTCTTCTTTTTTTACCCATATTTGGTGGGATTCAAGGGCTACTCCTAGTTCTATGCTTAGGAATGGTTCACAGTTGTCCTTATCGAACCATGTACTGCAGGGTGTCTCACTCTGTCTCCTTTCTGCAGAGCTTGCATCTGACTGTTAAGCTCACTCCACCAGAGAAACAAGGGCTAATTTTTAGGGGCCTAAAGTTCTGAGACATTGATGGCTTGGAAAATTCTTACTCCTTTCTAATTATTATATTGCAGAATGGTAATCATGTTAAGTTTTTATTTTTATGCTGAAATTAAAATGTTGCATTATATTTGCATCTTATTATGCTGTTTAATACCTTTAGGCTTCTTCAGTGATCAAAATGAAAGTCTGATCACAGTGTAACAGAACTGAACAATGCAGATTGCAGCCTCCTACCAGAATTCTATAGGACCAAAAAGAAAACCATTTCCTGCGGCGTTTCTCTATCACCCCCTACAGACAAAGGTTAGCATTGCATCAAAGGGCAGGGTGGGGTGGGAAATGCAAAGGGTCCAGTTCCATTTTTGCTGTTAGCAATAAAGGGTGGATTTAAAACTGATGAATTCATTTTATTGCTGATAAAATCAAGAACAAATGAATGATCAACATATATGAGCTATATGTGTCCATTATAATAATGTTAGAAATGGATAAAATTTAAAATATTAATTTATTTTCAAATAATAACAATAAACTATTGGGTTTTACCCTAACGCATTTTTAGTGAAATTATTTTTTAAAGAAAAGTAAAATAGTTGAAGAAATCCATTGCTTTTTTTTTATCTCTTTTAAGTCTCTTTGGTGCTTGCTTTTTCACTATATTTTTCACTATACCCTCACACCAAGGGGGTGGATATGTTAATCAAATTTTATGGGTGTGTTTCACAATGTCTATCCGAATATCAAGTCATACACCCTACGCATATACTATTTTTATGATATCTCAATAATTGTTTCCTGAAGTTAAAAACATGGCTTCATGCTGATACGTGTCTGGAAAGGGGAATGTTTAAATGGGTCAAACAGATGATTGGAGGATCCTCTGCTTGCTCCCCCACCCTCCTGGGTGAGATTAATCTCCTGGCTGACACTCTGGCATCTTTTTCAATCCAGGCATCTGGGTCCTGGCAGCCTCCCTGCCTAAGCCCTTCTACCATCTTCTCAGCAGGTCACCTCCACATCTCCTGAACAGCTTTACTCATCACTTCTCATGCCACTCACACTTGTACTTCCTGAAGTCTAATGCCCATGAAGATGAACGGGGAAGGGAAAAAAGCAAGCAATGCCCAGATTAACCCCTCAGAGACTCCCAAGGGGCTGACCACAAAGACCCTCAGGACTGCAGGGGCACAGCAGACACAGCGGGGAAGATATGCAGAAGCTCACGAAGCTCAATGCATGAGACTAATAACTCATGACTCAGAAGGTCTCAAGCAGCACCAAACAGACTTTGGCGTATGTAAAACTCTAGAAAAAGCTCTCAGAGAATGACTTTAATGACACTATTGTGAAAATATTTAATGAGCTCAAAGAAACAATGGCACAGGTAGTTGGCAAAGTAAAAGAAACTATGAGAATGAAAATAAGAAAACTACATCGGGGGCTAAACACAGCAGGTAGGGCATTTGCCTTGCATAAGCTGACCCAGGTTTAACTCCCAGCATCCCATATGGTACTCTGAGACATAAGTAATTTCTGAGTACAGAGCCTGGAGTAACCACTGAGCATTGCTGGGCATGACCTAAAAACAAACACAAACAAAAAAAACCCACTGCATCAGAAGTGAAGAGTATGGTAAGTGAGAGAAAAGCACAATAGAGGATCTGAAAATCAGAGTAGCAGCAGCTGAGGAAAGGATAGAGGAACTCTAAGATGAGATGAAGGATACCTCTAGAAATAACAGACAATGGGGAATATTGTGGAAAGAAATAAACAGCATGTAGAGAATTTTGGAATAAATTTGAGAGACGTAATAAAAGATCCATCAGAGTTTCTTTTTTCTTTTTTTTTTTTTAGCTTTTTGGGTCACACCCAGCGGTGCTCAGGGGTTACTCCTGGCTGTCTGCTCAGAAATAGCTCCTGGCAGGCCCGGGGGACCATATGGGACACCGAGATTCGAACCAACCACCTTTGGTCCTGGATCGGCTGCTTGCAAGGCAAACGCCGCTGCGCCATCTCTCCAGGCCCACAATAAAATTTCTTAATATTTTACTGATATTAATATCTTACTAATATTGCTGATCACTCTTGAACACTGGAATTTTATAATGTTAATAAATATTTTTCTATAAGGTGGTAAATTTTTATTTACTTTCAGGATTGTGTCTGTCAAAGACCCAAGTCTAAATAAAAACTATTGTTAGTTAAGTAAAATGGGTTTTTCACGAAAAATGTCATCAATCACAGAAGTCCTGTCCTGTAGACAACCTCAAGATCCAGTATGTAGAATTGATTTAAGTGTTTTTCTCATTTGTTCTATAGGATCAGAGTATTAGAAAGGCAGTTCTCAAGGTTCATTATTAAAGAAAATTACACAACTTTTTTGGGGGGAGGGGTACACCCCAGTGACTCTCAGGGATTACTCCTGGCTATGCGCTCAGAAATCGCTCTTGGCTTGTGGAGACCATATGGGACGCGGGGGATCGAACCATGGTCCTACGCTAGTGTGGGCCAAGGCAAACGCCTTACCACACTTGAACCACCGCTCCCAGCCCCTGAAAATGAACAACTTTACTGCTTCATCAAAAACATTAAAACAAACTGGCTTTCCCCTTTTCAAAAAGACGTTTGCTTTTTCTTTCTTTTCTTCTTGTATGATTAATACCTTTAAGCACCATGATTACAAACATGTTTGTAGTTGGGTTTCATTTATAAAAAAAGAACACCCCTTGGGGCCGGTGAGGTGGCGCTAGAGGTAAGGTGTCTGCCTTGCAAGCGCTAGCCAAGGAAGGACCGCGGTTCGATCCCCCGGCATCCCATATGGTCCCCCCAAGCCAGGGACAATTTCTGAGCGCTTAGCCAGGAGTAACCCCTGAGCATCAAACAGGTGTGGCCCGAAAAACAAACAAAAAACCAACACCCCTCTTCACCAGTGCAACCTTCCCACCACCAATGCCCCCATTTCCCTCCTCCTCCACCCCTGCCTGTATTCAAGACAGGAATTCTATCTCTCACTCATTCCCATTGTCATGATAGTTGTCAGTGTAGTTGTTTCCCTAACTGCACTCACAACTCTTGTGGTAAGCCTTCTGTAGTGGTCCAGCTCCTTCCAGTCCTTGTTTACTATTGTCTCTAGGTATTATTACAATGATGCCTTTTATTTTTCTTAAATCCCATAGATGAGACTATTCTGTATCCATGTTTCTCTTTCTGACGTATTTCACTCAGCCTAATAGTTTCCATGTCCATGTATAGAAAAATTTCATGACTTCATTTTTCCTGATGACTTCAGAGTATTCCATTGTGTATATGTAATACAGTTTCTTTAGCCACTCATCTCTTGTCCAGCATCTAGGTTATTTTCAGATTCTGGCTATTATAAATAGTGCTGCAATAAATATAGGTGTGGGGAAGGTGTTTTTGTCTTGTATTTGTATTTTTATGTTCCTAGGAGTGGTATAGCTGGATCATATGGCAGCTCAATTTTCAATTTTTTGAGAAATCTCCATATTGTTTTTCATAAAGGCTGGATTAGATGGCATTCCTACCAGCAGTGAATGAAGGTTTCTTTCCCCCCACATCCCTGCCAACTCTGATTGTTCTTGTTCTTTGTGATGTGTGCCAGTCTCTGTGGTGTGAGATAGTTCATCATTGTTGTTTTGATTTGCATCTCCCTGATGATTGGTGATGTGGAGCATTTTTTTCACGTGTCTTTTGACCATTTGTAGTTCTTTGGAGGAATTGTTCTGTTCATTTTTTTCTCCCTATTTTTTTGATGGGATTAGATTTTTTTCCTTGTTAAGTTATGTCAGTATATTGTATATCTTGGGTATTAGCCACTTGTCTGATGGGTTTTGATTGAATAGTTCCTCCAATTCTGTGGGTGGTCTTTGTATCCTTGTCACTATTTCCTTTGAGGTGCAGAAGCATCTCACTTAATATAGTGCCATCTGTTTATCTCTGCTTCCACTTGTTTGGAGAGTGAAGTTTCCTCCTTGAAGATTCCTTTGGTGTCAATGTATTAGAGTAAGTTTTATCTACATGTTGTTCTATATACCTTATGGTTTCAGATCAGATATCAAGGTCTTTAATCCATTTGGATTTGACCTTTGTGCATGGTGTTAGAGGGAGATCTGCGTTTGCTTTATGCACATGGCTGACCAGTTGTCCCAACACCACTTGTTGAAGAGGCTTTCCTTGCTCTATTTTGCATTTCTTGCCCCTTTATCAAAGATTAATTGATTGCATGTCTGGGGAACATTCTCTGAATACTCAAGTCTATTCCACTGATCGGAGGGTCAGTCTTACTTCCAATACCATGCTTTTTAAAGGACTATTCCTTTGAAGTACAATGTAAAATTGGGGAAAGTGGTGCCTTCCATCTTCTTTTTCCTAAGGATTGCTTTAGCTATTTGTGGGTGTATATTGTTCAAATGAATTTCAGGAGTGTTTGATCCACTTCTTTGAAAAAATGTCATGTGTATCCTTAGATAAATTGCATTAAATCTGTACAAAACTTTGTAGAGTACAGCTATATTAATGATGTTAATCCTCCCAACCCATGAACAGGGTATGTGTCTCCATTTCCTGTGTCCTCTTTTTTTTCTTTCTTTTTTTGTTTTTTGGTTTTTGAGTCACACCTGGCAGTGTTCAGTGTTTACTCCTGGCTCTAAGTTCAGAAATCGCTCCTGGCAGGCTGGGGACCATATGGGATGCCGGGATTCGAACCAGCATCCTTCTGCATGCAAGGCAAACGCCCTACCTCCATGCTATCTGTTCAGCCCCAGAGGATAACATTTTTGATTCTCATGTCAAAATAGAAATTGTGGTGTGGCATCAACTATGAGGTCATAATTCACCTTTGTGACATCACAGTGGACATTCTGATGCACTGCACTATGAGGTTATAACTCTGGATTGTGATGTCACAATGGAATTAAGATGTGCACAAACAGGAAGTCCTAATTCATGATTGTTACATCTTAGTGGACACTATAATGCATAACATTATGTCATAATTCATGGTTGTGACATCACAGAATCTATTTTTATTTGACCCAAAAAAAGATCATAAGTCATGATTGTTATGTCACAACGGAAATTATGATGCACATCACATTGAGGTCATAATTCATGATGTGATGTCAAGGAATCCATTATGTTGCAACAACACTATGAGGTCATGATTGTGATGTCACAATGGACATTATGATGCACACAACTATGAGGTTATAATTTATGGTTCTGACATCACAGAATCTATTACATGTGTCACCACTATGGGGCCCTGATTGCGATATCGAAGTAAACTTCAGAATGTGTGACCATTGTAAGATCATAATTCAGCATTGTGACATCATAATGGAGATTATGATATAAGGCACTGTGATGTCATAATTCATTATTGTAATGTTGGTATCAACATGATGTAGTGCATCACTATGAGGACATAACTATTGGTCGTGACGTTACAAAATTCATTATGATGTTCCATGACTATGAGGTAATGATTCATTATTGTGATGTCACAATGAACATTATGATGTACACAAATAGGAGGTCATAATTTATGACTTTGATATCACAGAATTCGTTATGTTCACCATCACTATGAGGTCATAATTCAAGTTGTGACGTTACAATGGACATTATGATGCCCCTCCACTATGAGCTCATATTTCACTGTGATGTCACAGTGGACATTTTGATGCACAGCACTATGAGGTCATATCTAGAATTGTGATGTCACAATGCCAATATGATGCATATTATATATGCATATAAATATGATGTCATAGTTCACAGTTGTGGTGTCACAGAATCCTTCGATGATGGGACCCCACTGGGAGGTCAAAATTCATGAATTTGACACCAAAACGGACGTTATGATGTATAAAATTATGGTGTCATAGTTCAAGATTGTTATGTCACATAATCTATTTTGATGCAATCCCAATGTGAGGACATAAGTTATGATTGTTACCTCACAATGGACATTATGATGACACAATTATAAAGTCATATTTAATGGTACTGATGTCACGCAAATTATTATGATGTGCCCCCACTATGAGGCCATAAATAAGGTTTGTGACATTATAATGTAGATTATGATGTGCAGCACTATAATGTCATAATTCATGGTTGTAACTCAGAATGAACATTATGAAATCCTGGTTGTGATGTCACAGAACCCATTATGATGTGCCACCACTATGAGGTAATAATTCATGATTGTGACATCACAATGGATATCATGATACACCACAAATATGAGGTCATAACCCACCATTGTGACATCACAATGCACATTATAATGCAAACCAAAATGAGGACATAATGTATGATTGTGATTGTCAAAATATAAGTTATGACATAATTTACCATTGTGTCGCCACAAAAGCCATTATAATGTGCCTCCACTATGAAGTCACAATTCACCATTGTGGCATCACAGAATCATTCTATGATTCGACCCTACTTGAGGTCATAATACTCCATTGTGATGTACAATGGGAATTATGATGCACACCATTATGAGAAAATAATTTATGGTTCTGATGTCCAAATAGACATCATGATGTCATAATTCATGGTGTGTCATCACAGAAGCCATTAGCCATTAGGATGTGCCATCACTATGAGGTCATAACTCAACAATGTTACATCACTATAGACATCAGGTTGTGCCTTCACTATGAGATCATAAGTCACCATTGTGACTTCAGACTGGACATTATGATGTATAACACCATGAGGTCATATGCAGAAATGTGATCTCAGTGGCCATTATAATGCATAAAATTATGATGTGATAGTTCATGGTTGTGGCATCACAGAATCTTTTTATGATGTGTACCCACTGTGAGGTCATAACTCATGATCATGACATCACAATGGACATTGTGATGCACACCACTATGAGGACATAATTCCTAATTGTGAAGTCACGGTGTACTTTATGATACACCTCCACTAAGAGTCAGAATTCATGGGAGTGACTTAACACTGGAAAGTAGTATGATGCACCTCCAATATGAGGACACATTTTACCTTTGTGACATCACAATGGACATTATGATGAAAAACACTATGAGATCATAATTTTAGAATTTTGATGTCAAAATGGACATTAAGGTGCCCCTCCTTGAAGAGGTTCTGAAGTCATTATATTGCGCCTCCACTATGATTGTGATGTTACAGTATACTTTAGGATGTGCCTCCACAATGAGGTCATAGTTCAGCATTTTGACATCACAATGGAGATTATGATGCATAGCACTATGATGTCATAATTCATGGTTGTAACTCAGAATGGACATTATGAAGTGCATTACTATGAGGTCATAGTTCCTAGTAGTGATGTCACAGAATCCATTATGATGCACCACTGATATGAGATCATAAATCATGATTTTGACTTCACGACAAACATTCTAACGCACAGCACTATGAGGTCAAAATTCATGAGTATGATATCATATGGACATTATGATGCATAAAACTGTGTTTTCATATTTTTCAGTTGTGACATCAGAGTATCTTTATGATGCTCCTTCACATAAGGTCATAATTCATTATTGTTATGTCACAATGGACATTACAATGGTACCACTATGAGGTCACAAGTCATTGTTTTGTAGCCACAGTTTACATTTTGATTCGCCACCATTATGAGGTCATAATTCACCATTGTGACATCACAATAAACATTATGATGCACAGAACTCAGAGGTCATAATTCAGGTTTGTGAATCACACCAATATGGGGTCAAAAATCATGATTGTGATCTCACAGTGGAAATTATGATGCACGCCACTATGAGACCATAATTCATGTTTCTGATATCCAATGGAGGTTCTGGTGTGCACCATTATGAGACATAATTCATGGTTGCGACTTCACAGTATCCATTAATGATGTACCTCCACTTTAGGTCATAATCCTTGACTGTGATGTCATATTGGACATTATGATGCAAACAACTACAAGGTCACAGTCCACCATTGTGATGTCACAATGGACGTTATCATGCACAACATGATGCGCCATGTAAACATGGAGGTCATAAATCATGATTGTACAATAATATGATGCACATGACAATGAGGTCATGATTCATGGTTCTCTGGTCACAAAGTCCATTCTATTGAGCACCCACTATGAAGTCATGATTCAAGTTCTGACGTTACAATGGACATTGTGATGCCTCCACTATGAGATCATAATTCACCATGGTGGAGTCACAATGGGCATTATGATGCATAACACTATGAGTTCACACCCAGAGTTGTGATGTCACAATGGACATCGTGATGCATAAAACTATGATGTCATACTTCACTGTTCTGGAGGCACAGAATTCTTTTATAATTCTGACCCAATGTGAGGTCATAATTCATGGCTATGATGCCACCATGGACATTATGATGCATCACGACTGTGAAGTCATAATCCACCATTGTGACATCACAAAGAACATGATGATGCACACCACTTTGAGGACATAATTTGTGATTGTGATGTCAAAATAAAAATTATGATTCAACTCAACTGTGAGGTCTTAATTCACCATTGTGACTTCACATGAACTTTATGATGTACAGCACCATGACATCATACTTGATATTGTAATGTCAGAATGGACATCATGAAAGCACATCATTATAAGGTCATGATTCATGGTTCTGACATAATGGAATCCACTATATTTTACCAAGACTGTGAGGTCATAATTGTGAGGTCATAATGGACATTAGGATGCTCCACCTTTATGAGGTCATAATTCAGCATTGTGACATCACAGCAAATAGTATGGAGCACGGCACTATGATGTCATAATTCGTGGTTGTAACGTCAGAACAGACTTTATGAAGTGTGTCACTATGAGGTCATAATTCCTATTTGTGTTGTCACAGGATCCATTATGATTCACCACCACTATGAGATCATAAATCATGACTGTGACATTGTGACAGATAACTGTGTGGTCATAATTCAGGATTGTGATGTAACTATGAAATTAAGAGGTGTATCAATATGAGATCACAATCTGTGATTGTGAAATCATAATAGTCGCTATGATGCACAGCACTTTGATGTTCATAGTTGATCTCAAATAATCTATTTTATTTGACCCCCAATGTGAGGTCATAAATCATAATTATTACATCACAATGAGCATCATAATATGCACCACTATGAGGTCATAATGCATGATTTTGATGTCACAGACTCCATTATATTGTGCCAGCACTATGAGGTCATTATTCACAATTGTGACATTCACAATGGGCATTATGATGCATACAACTATGAGGTCATAATTCATGGTTCTGATGTCAAAGAATTCATTATAGTGTACCACCACTATGAAGTCATGATTCGAGTTGTGAGGTTACAATGGGCATGATGATGTGCCTCCACTATGGGGTCACAATTCACCATTATGACATCACAATGGACATTAATTAGGATGCACACCTTTATATGGACCTAAATCATGATTATGACTTCACAGTATACTTTGCAATGTGCTACTATGAGGTTCTAATGCATTACTGTGGAGTCACACTATAAATTATGTTGTGCACCACTATAAGGTCATAATTTATGGTTCTGTCATCAGAATGGACTTTATGGTGCTGGACATTCTGGTGCGGCACTACTACTACTTCATCGTTGTGATGGGTAGTATAATGCGCCTCCACTAGGAAGTCACAATTCACCATTGTGATGTCACATGGACTTTATGATGAGTCATGGCTATGAAGTCATAATTCATAATAGAGATGCCACAATGAACTAATTATGATGCGCCTCTATTATGAGGTCATAATTCAGGATCATCACATGAGAATAGACATTACTCGCCACCATTATGAGGTCATAATTTACAATAGTGAGATCCCAATAGATATTGAGATGTGCTACCCTTATGAGGTCATCATTTACTATTGTGAAGTCACAGTGGACATTATGATGCTCCAGCACCCTGAGGTCATAATTTATGATTGTGACATCACAATGGATGTTATGATCTGCCATAAGTATGAGCTAATAATTCACAATGGACATTATGATACACCAATACAATGATATTTAAATTTATGACTATGACATCACTAGGGACATTGTGATCCTCTGCCACTATGAGGTCATACTAATGCCTGTGACTTCATAAGGGATGTTAGCATGAGCCACTGCTATGAGGTCACAATTCGTGATTTAGACATTACAATGGACATTATTATGTGACACCAACATAAGGTCATATTTCACTTTTGGGTTTCACAATGGACATGATTCACAACCACTATGGCATCATATTTTATGATTGCGATGTCAGAATGGAGATTGTGATGAGCCACCACTCTGATAATAGGATTCACAGTTATGATGTCATAATGAACACTATGTTGCACCACAACTTTGAGGTCATAATCTATGATTGTGACATCACAATTGAGATGATGTGACCCATAGCTATCAGGTCATAATTCATTATCGTGATGTCGCAATGGACATTATGATGCGCCTGTGCTATGAGGTCATACATCATAATAGAGACTTCACTATGGATATTCTGATGTGGCTGCACTCTAAGGCTGTCCTTCATGATTGAGGCATCACAAAGGACATTATAAGGGCCACCACTATGACATCATAATTTATCATTGTGACATCACAATTGACACGATGATATGCTACCATGATGATGTCATACATCATCATTGAGATGTCACTATGAACACTATGAGTTCTTAGTTCATGATGGTGATGTTACAGTGGACAGTAAGATGCACCACCAACCTTAAGTCAGAATTCATGATCATGACATGAAAATAGACATTAAGACGTTGCATCATGATGAGATTATATTTTATGATTGTGACATCCCAATAGACATTACCATGTACCACCATTATGAGTTCATAATTCGGGATGGTGCCATCCCAATAGGCATTAAGATGCGCTCACACTATGAGTTTATCATTCATGATTGTGAAGTCATAATGGATATTATGATGTGCCACCACTATGAGGTCATAATTTACAATTGGTACATCACAATGGGTGTTATGGTGTACCACCAGCATGAGTTCATAATTCATGATTGAGAGTCACAATTGATATTATTTTTTTTTTTTTTTGGTTTTTGGGCCACACCCGGTGACGCTCAGGGGTTACTCCTGGCTATGCACTCAGAAGTCCTCCTGGCTAGGGGGACCATATGGGACACCGGGGGATTGAACGGCGGTCCATCCGAGGCTAGCACAGGCAAGGCAGGCACCTTACCTCTAGCGCCACCGCCCGGCCCCACAATTGATATTATGATGCCCCAGTACTATCAGGTCACAATTCATGATTGTGACATCACAATGGAAATAATGATGTTCCACCAAAATGGAGTCATAATACACTATTTTGACTTCACACGACAGTATGGTGCACCAAAAACATGAGGTTATAAGTCACAGTTGTGATGTCACAATGGACATTAGCATGCACCACCACTATGAGGTTATATTTTAATAATATGACATCACAATGAAAATTATGATGCTCCACACTATGATGTCATGATTCATGAATGAGACTTCACAATGGACAGTACAATGCACTACTTTGAGGACAAAATTCATGATTGTTACATCCCAAAGGAGAGTATACTGTGATGCAATTCTGGGGTCATAATTCATGATTGTGGCATACAATGGATATTATGATATGCTACCACGATGAATTCATAATTCATGATTGAGATGTCACAGTGAACATTATAATGTGACACTACGATGAGGTCATAATTTATGATTATGACATCCCAATGAACATTAGGTTGTCCCACCATTATGAGGTCATAATTCATTATATTGACGTCCCAATACGCATTAAGATGTGCCACTGGGCCAGAGGGATAGCATGGAGGTAGGGCATTTGCCTTCCATGCAGAAGGATGGTAGTTCAAATCCGGGCATCCCATATGGTCCCGCGAGCCTGCCAGGAGCGATTTCTGAGCATAGAGCCAGGAGTAACCCCTGAGCGCTGCTGGGTGTGACCCAAAAATCAAAATAAATAAATAATAAATAAAAAAGATGTGCCACCACTGTGAGGTCATAATTTATGGTTATGACACCACAATGAACCTTATGATGCGCCACCACTATGAGGTCATAATTCACGATTTTGACTTCACAATGGACATTATGATGAGCCGACAGTATGAGGTTAATTTCATGGTTATAACTTTACAATGGACATTGTTATACACTACCACGTTGAGGTCATAATTCACGATTTTGACATCAAAATGGACATTATGTTTTACCACTATGGGGTCATAATTCATGACTTTGCTGTCACTCTGGTCAGTTCTTTCCCTCAGACTCACAGGATTCTGTTCTGTTCCATGGGATTTTCTGTGCTCTTCTCCCCACCTGGCAGTCTGGAGCTCCTGTGCAGAGGGACAGGGTGCTGACAGGATTCAGCTCAACCCTTGAATTTGTCTCCCAGAGCATGGTTATGGTTGCCAATCATCCAATGACTGGACACTCACTATTTCAAGATTTCAGTTGCTCCTGGCAAACCAGTAAATGCAATCACTTCTCTCTTACTGGCCAGAAGTGGAAGACCCTGAAGTGTTCTAATTCCCATTCTAACAGGAGCAGGCTGCCCCATGCTCCTCCATGCCCCTTCCCTACTCATCTCCTTTCCTGTTTCTTGCCAAATGCAGCTACTAGCCAGAAAAACCCATAGTTCTTTATGTCCTCATGCTGATTTTCTCAGAGACTGTACTTTTACCAGCTGTGCCTGCACCCTCTGACATCTCTTCCTTTACTGTCTGTCATCCCCTTAACATGTCTTGGAGCACAGGTCACAGCATCTAACTTCTGGCAACAACTCACTTCTAAATACAAAGTTTGGTGCCCATCAGAATAAGCTAAGACCTGTTCACAATAACCTCTCAGAGAACAAGAGTATACTTCCAGCTCAGATTCTCTGCAGGGCAGAGAAGATTCATTTGCACTGCCCTCACATCCCTGGTGACTGAGCAGGCCAAGAACACAATGGCCCATTTTGAGAAGCTCTTCAAGCTTCTCCAGGGATCCTACCTCACGTCTGCTCCCATTTCCTCCATGAGAGCAAATCATCAAGCTTTGTTGAATTTCCACCAAGGGCAGAGAGAGCAAGTTTGCAGGTGATGAGGGGGAAATAGGGCTATTTTCAACCCATCTGAATACCAACTCGGGTACTGGGTTGCTCCCCTGTTTGAACATCAAAGGTCACTATGGTGGGGCTGGAGAGATAGAACAGTGGTAGTGCATTTACCTTGCACGTGGTCGAGCCAGGATGACCCAGGTTTGATTACCAGAATCCCATATGGTACCCAGAGCCTGCCAAAAGTGATTTTTGAGCTCAGAGCCAAGGTAACCCCTGAGCGCCACCAGGTTTGCCCCCCACAAAAAAAGGTCACTCTGGTATGTGTTGGTTGGTACTTTGCTACTGTATTTTTAGTCCTTGTTCTGTTCTCTGGAGCAGAGTCAGGCCAAGTTTTCTATAAAGGTCATGATGAAGAAATTCCTGCTTTCTGAGCCACTCTAGATTTACAAACTTTCAGTCCTGTCCTTAGCATAAAAGAAGCCATGGTCCCTGTGGAGAAGAATGGGTTTGACTATGTGCCCAGGCATCTTTTGTCAACACTAAAACAAAATAAAGAATGAAAGAGGGAGGGAGAAGGGAGGAGAGAGAGAGAGAGAAATAGAGAGAGAGAGAAATGCTTTGTAGCACAGCCTGAGGTACAAGGGCTGAGGGACAGAGAGAGGGACCTAGGTTGATGTGTTGAAGTGGTTGATGTGGGGTGGATGCACTGTGGGTATTGAAACAAAAATATTGGTGCTATAGTAATATATATATATATATATATATATATATTCAGGTAAAAATTTGAAAAAAATTATTTTAAATGCCTTTTTCAATTTTTCCTAAGTTGTTAGTTTATTATAGAAGAAAGGAAACAATTTGGGGGGTGCACAGTCAGTGGTGCTCAGGAGTTAGTTCTGGCTGTGCTCACAAATCCCTTCTGGTGATCCAGATTCCAGGGATAAAATCTGGGGTGGCTGTACATAGAGCAAATTCCCTGCCCACTCTACCAACAGCCTGTAGCTCAAAGGAAACTCTTCTTTAAAAAAAAAAATATTGGTGATGGGAATCTTGCACTGGTGAAGAGGAGTGTTTTTACATGACTGTAATCATACAACTACAATCATATTTGTAATCATGGTGTTTAAATAAAGATAATTTAACAATAAAAAATATGGGGCTGGAGAGATAGCACAGCGGTAGGGCATTTGCCTTGCAAGCAGCCAATCCAGAACAGATTGTGGTTTGAATCCCGGCATCCCATATGGTCCCCCGGCCTGCCAAGAGCAATTTCTGAGCGGAGAGCCAGGAGTAACCCCTGAGTGCTGCTGGGTGTGACCCAAAACCAAAAAACAAATAAATAACAAATAAATATCCTGGTGGTACACTTCCTCCACCTGGTTCCAATGTTCCCTCCCATCTCACCTCCTTCCACTCAGTTCTGTAGAGCAGGTCTCCAGTTCCATAGGCTTCTGCCCTTTATTACTGCCTTTCTGTGCATCTTTAAGTCCCAGGTATGAGAGAGATCTTACGTCCTTCTGACTGACTTCACTCAGTGACCTTCAAGCTGGCCAGAGGGAAGGAGCACAAGGAAAGTGTGGATCCAGTAGCAGAAGGTGCATGACCTTGTGATAAGGGGCACCTTCGAACACCAGTGATGCCTTTTCGCCATGTGATCTGGAACAAATGGTACTTTGCAATCCTCAGCTTTCTCCCTCTAACAGGGAACAGTAGGGATGGAAATTTCCAGAACAGTGGCTGGCTGGGAAGCATGTTTCTCCCCTGGACCGGAGCCTCGTGCTGATTCTCAGCCACTGTCTGTTCTCAGGCTGGGCCAGGTCAATCCAATTGTTTATCTTAATGTCTGGGCCCATTCTTGGCATTGCAGAAGCTCAAGATAAAAAGCGTCCAAGGAACTGCAGATCCCACCCACTCTCCCCTCTTCTCCCAGTGCTACCCTGGGTTCTTGTGGGATGGTAAAGAATGTGGCTGGGAGGCCTGCAGGGCCAGTTTCCCAGGCAGATGGTCCCTGAGAAGATTCTCCCCTTCTTTCCTTTCTCTGTTCCTGTTCCTTTCTCAGAGCTCCTTCTCCCACACAGGCCACTGTGCCCCTCTTCTTGTCCCCCTCTCCCCAACCCTTTCCCACACCACCCTTAGGAAGGTGAGTATCTCTAGTCTCTAATCTGGGTCCGTCCTTCCCTTCCAGCCTGTCCCACCATGCTCCTAAGGAACAGTCACAACTGCCTCCCCCCCAAATATGTCCTTCTTGCATCCCCTTTCTCTCAGCACCCCTGTGGCAGGCATGAATACCCTATGTTCGACAGCTGCCCTGTTGCCAGCAGCACTCTAGGATTGGACTTAAGGGCAGCTGAGAAGCTGATACCCCCAGCTCCTCACTCTTTCCCTCCTCTGTATCTGTGACTCAGTGTCCCCAATCTGCAAAGGAAAAGGGTGGGACCTTCTGAAGAGAGTAACTAGGTGTCATTCACAGAAAAGTGACAGTTGTGGAACAGTGTATGGTGGTCATGGTTGAACACAAATATCTAGAGAGAAGTGGTAAAGGTGGGGTGCTGGGATAATTCCCAAGGCATCCTAGAAGAGCTTGGGTACCTCACATGCCAGTAATGAAGCCCTCGGGCCCTACATTCCACATGCCAGCATGTGCTAACTTCTCCCCATAACCCCCGCCCCATTCACGTTCCTGCCTGGTTCACAGGTGCTAATGACTTTGTTTTGGTAGCTCTGAGCTAAGAGACAAGGAAGAGTCTTAGACTCAGTCCCTGTGGACACCCCAGAGAGTGAACAGCTCAAATTGGCATACAAGTGCAACTGTGCCCTGTCAAGAAGCAGAAACAAGGGGTGGCCAATCCACCTGGGGGAACCAGGACAGCGCAACCCTTGCCAGCTTGACCCTAGAGGTGGATCCCTCGGCCCAGACTTCTTTGGGAACCCCTTGTGTCTGGCAGGGGTCCCCTAGAGGTCAGCAAGTTCACATTTGCTTCTGCATAGAGGGGTCAAGAAAGAGATGCACTTTGTAGCTTTCCTGAGTGCTTTTCAGTGTATAGTGTAAAGTGTGAGCAGGGACTGATGGTGAAGTGATCTGATGGCAGCAGGACCCCCTGCCCCGATGGGAGAGGGACAAGCCCAGGGCAACCAGCTTCAGAACCTCCAAGTGGTCCCTGGCCTGTGCAAGCAGGGTATTGGGCGCATGGGTTGTCACAGTTCATCTTCCTGATATGTGAGAATATTTCCTCATCAGTGGCAGGGTTCTGACTGGATTGTGGCCTTCCTAAGCCTACACCAGCCCTGGAGAACATCAGGTCAGTGGAATCCAAGACATCCAGAGCAGATGTGGGCAAGGCCTCTCTGTATCACAAAATTATAGGGAGTAGAGATTGGGTTTTGGAGTCAGGGATGTGACTTCAGGGGTTAGAGCATCTGCCTAGCATTGTGAGGCCTCAGAGCCCTGAACACCAATGGGCATGTCTCCCAAACACTGTGGAGGAGGAGTGGCCCCACTGGCCTGAATCACCCTCCCAAAAGATCCCAGTTGCACTTTTCTGGAATGGGGCAGAAAGTGAGGTGAGACCGGGAAGGCCAAAGGGGCATCAGTGACTATGAGGGGTAAAGAAATGGAACCTGGGGTGACCCACTCTATGGGCCCTAGCAGACATACTCTTTCTCTAAGAGCAAGACCATCACCCCATTCCACAGAGCCAGGACAAGCAGGGCCTGTGGGCACATCATGGGCCAAGCAGCCTCAGAGGTTGCTCTAGGGCTCAACCCCCCAGCCCAGTGGGTTGGAAGGTAGCACTAAGCTGAGATCTGCTTCTCCCGAAACCCCCACACCTAATCCCACTCTGCTCCCTTGTTTACCAGCTCCCACGGCCCAGCATAAGTACATGGCACCCTCAGGTGGAGTGGAGGTAGCTTTTCCATCTTTCCTGACATGGAGAACTGCTCTCCTCTCCATTATGCCCGTCATCTCTGCCCTGTCACTTGCCAGCCCAGAGGTCATTCCACACTGGCATGCTGAGTCAGTTGCCTGATCCTGCACCTTTGGGCACTGGGAAGAAGATTTTTACATCCTACTTGCAAATATTTTTCCCCTTTTCCCTGGACCCTCCTGAGCCACCGTTCATAGTATCCAAGTGGGTTTCTGTCTGTGGAATCCTATTTCAGCAACCCTAAGAACCTCCAGGGGAAATTCCACCCCCTAGCTAGACCCCCTACTGCTCTGTGTTGGGTGCCAGTGCTGGGTTTTGATCATTTTGGAGCTTGGGGTGTGATATCAGTGGACCTCTGGGAACACTTGCTGGCTCCTGCTTGGTCGTGCAAAGTACCTTCTTCTTCCTCTACAGCCACCTTGCCCGGCACCCAGCACCTATCACTCTGTAGTTATTGAAGGATTCAGTTGTTACAGAAAGCTGATCAAGAAACAAATTAGCTCTGGAGAAGTAATAGGGAGGGCAAGATTTATTTATGCATGCTCTCTTGAGGTCAGATACCAGCCACATGGGTTGTAAAGAAACATTGATCATTTCACATATGCAATGGCTGCTACCATGCTTGCTGATGTACACATCGTTGGTAGAATCGGTGATGAATACAGCTTGCTTTAAGTCCATATAAGCATTTGCAAATGGTTTCCGTGACTCTGTTTTTCTGCTCAAGTAACTTGATCGGCCTTGCTTCCTTGTTCTCTTCTTGTCATTCCTTTATGATTTATGACATGTTTATCTTTGCCCAGCTCAAAGAATTGGTCATCTAGAGGTCCTCCATTTGCTTTCTCATTTCTACCTTTCATTTCCCCACTTTAGAATGAATGAATATTGTCCTATAAATGTTCTTGATCCTCCCTTCTCTGATCTATGCTGACCTTGACCTTGCTCTTGACAAGCATGTCTCTGTCTAATGAATTCTCTAGTCCTTGAGACTGAGAGCACTGGGGGTGGGGGTGTTGGGGACGATGAATAAATAAAAACATTTTAGGCAATCCCTGAATGATGTATCTCCTTCTGAGTTGGGGTATATATTATAATCTGGTGCATTTGAAAAACAATTTAGTGTATAAATGACCTCATTGCAGAAAGGGCTCAACATGATGTAAACTACAAAGTAAATGCACATAGGAAGCACAGCAAAAAGAAAGTGATACCAAGATGTAGAAGATGGTGAGATAAGTTTCCCAGAAACCAAGGCAAAGAAGGCAAGCTGCTCCATTCTAGAATTCCCCAGCATCCATGGAGCCATGATGAATTAGAATAGAGGCATCAAGTAGGTCTGGAGTCATGCTTTCTTACAGTCATAAGTCCAATGCATTCATCATTACTGCTTCAGTAACTGTAAACAGAAGAAGAATGAAGAGCATTCATATGGTTGCTTCCTTCATCTTAAAAATAAAACATGGAGGCTACTACAACCCGTGCAAACCTGCCAGCAATGATGATAGCTGTTCATATTTTGTCTGGATTACCTTACAAAATAAATTAACACAGAGAAAGTTCCTACTGCCTCCTCTCCTCATAGTACTTCCCATGATGAATTGCTGTTTCTCCTTCCAGACAATTTAAGGCACAGACGTAGATTCCATAAATAGACTCAAATACTGTTTCTAATCTATACAGCATCTCCTAATAAACATCCCACTCAGTACCTTGTTTTTCAATGGAAAAGTGTACTTTTTTTTAAATCAAAATAAATGCCACAACATACAATTGAGTCTTCTAGATGTAGAAGATTTGCACATTGCTTCACAAATAAAGCATGTTACATTGCAAATCTATTCTCCTGGCAATGAGCATGTAGAGTAGCATAAAGTTTACTATAAAAATCATAGCTGCTGCAGAGAATATACTTGCAATGGCATACATGTTTAACAATAGTGTTATATTAAAAAATTCAAGCCCCAATTTATGGCATTTGCTCATTTTTGTGAAGGTGTAAATATTCTTACAATGCAAGACTTTGAACATACTAACACAGCTTCACAGAACGCAGAGTTTGGGAGAATTGAACATAATCGGGTGTTTTCTTTGGTTTTGCTTTGCAGTTTCCCAGACAGGTCCTGAGACCTGTTCCTTTGATTCTCACCAAGCAGAGATGTTGATGAAATGCACAGGCCTGAGACAATATGTGCTCATTGGACCTGCAGTGTTGCCAGAATTACCTGAGTCCTGTGGGCAGAAGCCAACAACCTCCAGTGGTACAGTCAACTGCCCTGGTTCCAGGGATGGATGCAAAGAATGTGCCTATGTCTGGCCCCAGAATCAGGTTATATGAAGAGGTATAAGCTGCCTCCAACACACACTGTATAGCAAACATCCAGGTGCATGCCAGCATGTAAACTCACCTATACATACAGTTGAACAAGAGTATACACTCCATGAATCACTTTGAAGCTGACTTAAACAGGAGTTGGAGGGTTGAGTCTCAGTGATATAGTAGCTCTCGTGCCTGGTGGTTTCATTGTCAACTGTCTAAAGAGCTTATCAAAACAAATCTACCATGAACCTATGCTCAAATGACAATGCTTTCCAGTCTGCTTTGCCAATGCAAGTTCTATGCTGCAGGGAGCCTGTGAGAGCTTGTCTCCACATCCTGACCAATTTCAAGTACTGTCAGATTTTTCCATTCCTGTCAATGCAAGAAATGGCACCCCCAGTGAGGCTGAATAATGCCCCTGTGTTTGTGGGGGATGCAGTTCCCTCTTCCACAAATTGCCCATTTATATTCGTAACCTATTTTAGTCTTCTTTATAATGGATCCATCTTACATCATATCCTAAACTTGATCTGTTATATGAGTAATGGATATCTTTAGTTTTTTTCTTTTTCTTCTTTCTTTTTCTTGAGAGAGAAGAAAAATGTCTGCTCCAGAGGCAGGCAGAGTGTGGGGTGGAAGGGAAACTGGAGACATTGGTGGTGGGAAATGTGCATGGCTGAAATTCAATCATGAACAATTTTTTAACTGTAAAAAAAAAAACTGAGTTATGGACAACCTTGTAAACATGGTGTGTAAATAAAGGAATTTTTAATTACCTTATTAGTAACTCCTCTTTTGCTTTATTCCACTTTTCTCTTTTGCTGTTGTTATTGCTAAGGGGGGGGTGCTATGGGAGTGACACTTTAGTTGCTGTGCAGTATTCAGTGATGCCACATTCTGAGGCAGAAGTGGTTTCCCCAAACTGCGGAGTGTATGTGGGCTTCCTAGAACCAAATTTGAGTCCTCACACTTGCAAGGCAGGCACTTTTGCCACTGAGATATCCCAGGCCCTTTTCCTGCTAATCTTGGTTAGTTTATACTTTTTTGGTTGGTTGGTTGGTTTTGGGCCACACCTAAGGGTGCTTGGAGGCAACTCTCAACACACTGCTTTAAGGTCACTCCAGGGGGTATTTGAGCCACTATTTGTACTGGGAATCAAAGTCAGGTTTCCTCCATTGCTCCAACCATTTGATTGTCTTTCTGATGCTCAGTTAATAATTTTTTTTTTTTTTGCTTTTGCTGTTGGGCCACACCTTGTGATGCTCAGGGGTTTTTCCTGGCTATGCGCTCAGAAAATCGCTCCTGACTTGGGGAACCATGTGGGACACCAGGGATCGAATCAAGGTTGGTCCTGTATAGGCCCACATGCCAAGGCAAACACTCTACGATTGTGCTATTGCTCTGGCCCCCTTAGTTAAATACTTTTAAAAAGAAATTGGGGGGGCCAGAGTGATAGCACAGTGATCAGGGTGCTCGTTTTGGCTGATCTGGGTTCAATCCCCACATCATATAGGGCCTCCTGAACCTTGTCAGGATGCAGAGCCAGGACTCAGCCCTAAGCACTGCTAATGTACCTCTCCCAGTAAAAGACTTAAAAAAGAAAAGAATTGTGTCAACAATACTATAGCCTTTAATGTTAACGGAGTTGCATAAATTTTGTGGCTTTGGATTGCTTTGTGTACTGCTAAGAAATGTTATAATATACTACAATCTGTAGTTCGAGGGACAAACTAAATGTGCATGTATTTTGTTTTATTTTTCTTAATGTTTTTTGGCTGAAAATTCAAAATTAAGGTGTCAGCAAGAGGATTTCTTTGAGAATTCTGTTTATGGGTGATTGCTTCCCACTGTAACTTCACCTTGTCCTTTCTTTGCATCTTTGTCTTCAATAAAATTAAAAAAAAAAGTAACAAAAAAGAAAAAAGAAAAGAAATTCTTTCTCTCCTTTTCCAAACCATAAAAGTACTCTCCTCCTGGCCTCCTTTATCCAAATAACACTTTGATTAAGGTGTTCTTCAAAGAATTACTTAATCTTAGGAAGTGAAATGATAACTACAGATTTTATATGATACAAATAAGAATACTAATTCCGGGGCTGGAGCAATAGCACAGTGGTGGGGTAATTGCCTTGCATGCAGAGGGATGGTGGTTCGAGTCCCAGCATCCCATGTGGTCCCCCGAGGGCATAGAGCCAGGAGTAGCCCCAGAGCGCTGCTGGGTGTAAACCCCCCCCCCAAAAAAAGAATACTAATTTCTACATAGAGAAATTGATCTGATAACATTTACAACATGATAACTACAGAGTTTTTTTCAGGAAAAATGAAAGTAGAAAATGCATATAATTGAGGAAACAAAATTACCTACTTACAGACATACACCCAGAAGTTACCACTGAGGGAATGTGAGAATTCACAGGGCACGGAGACAGAGATTATTCACTCTTGAGGTCACGCCACCAAGGGCATTTTGCTGTCTAGTAAGCAGGACTGAGATTTCTGTTTAATGGTCTTTAATTGATTTTTCTTCTTAGTGTATTATTTTGTTTTACTTGGCTTGGAGGCCATACCTGGCAGTGATCAGGGCTTACTCCTGGCTCAGAGATCACTTCTGGTGGTGTGATCTTTCTTGGGGACCACAAGCAGTGGGACCATATACAAGGGGAACACCTTATACTGACAGTCCCAATCTTCTTCTTGGTGTTTTAGGGCTTCATTTAGGGCTCCATTGTGCATTGTTTGTTTAACTTGTTTTTGATCCATAGTTTGGTAATAACTTTGCTTCTGTGGTACCCAAACCTCCTTTTATCTTAACTGGGACTTCCAGTTTCTTCTTTTTGTAAGTCTGTCCTATGGGACAGATTGGGAGGCCAGGGGATAGAATGGGGAGTGTGAGCTGGCTATTCATATCCTCTACTCCAGTCCCCTTTCTCAGGAGACTTGTGAGGGTCCCTGAGTAAGTGCCCCAGTTTCTCTCAGCTCAGTAACTTCCTTTTCCCCAGCCTTCTGGGGGTCAAATGCTATGCGATAAGTTTTCCAGACCAGAACAAGGTGGAGTTAACGAGTGAACTGCAGAGGGCTATCCTATGGGTTTCAGGCAGCTGAGGGGATCCCGGGATTAAAGCTGGTTGCCAGCCACACCTGAATCCACCTCTCCTCACAGGAGAATACAGAGCTGATTGCAAGCCCCAGAGGCAAGCTGGGTAGCCATAACTATTGGTGTCCTAAAGCTTTCTAGTCAGTTCACAACTCTGTCCTTCCTTCTCCTTGCAAACTCAGCATACTTGACCTTCTTCAGGCCAGGTTTCCTATGTAGGGACTGCATGTTGTGGTCTCATCTCCGATCCACTTAGACTGCTTCTCCAGTAACTAATCTCTAAATGTGAAACATGATAAGGAACACAGGAAGCCATCGAATTTATTGCACAAATTTTATGAACTCAGGGTGCAAAGTCCCAAGAGGTGCGTTTTCAAAACCAGGTGATGCTGATTTGTGAGCTGTGGGGGTGATGCCTCAAACCCACAGTGGCCAGTAGGTGGTAGTGTCTCAGAGCTAATACTGATACCAGCAATGCACCCACATTGGGACAAAACAGGGCTCTGGGGAGTCCTGCTACCCCATTCCCCAGAGGGAGACCCACCTTCCTGAGATCAAAGCAGAGCCAAACTTAAACCCAACTGTGTGCATCCTGAGGAGATGCTTCTCAACCCACCCAGCATCGTCCCCACAGGGGGCTGTTGGGGAGACTAACACACCTCCACAAAGAAGCCTGCAAGAGCACATGTACTGCTGCTGGGGCAGCCCCAGATTTCCCAACAGCCTTTGCCAAGATGTGCAGGGGAAACTAAGGCATGAATGAAGCACATTGAGGTTTTCTGGAACTACTTTCCCTTAGGAATTTCTGAGCCCCAAACCAGCCTGCCTAGGTACTGGGCACTTGGAGGACTCAATAAATAACCCACAGGGTATCTCCCTCCAGGCTGCAGGTACAGATGGGTACTGGATGAAGCTGGTCTCCTTCCAAGCATCCCCTAACCTGACTGTTCAAAACCCTCATCCTTAGCCTGCTGGGGATCAGAGCAGAGGGGACTTTCCCAGCCATCTGCTACTCCCTGGACCAGCCTCTTAGTTCTGGGGATGTTCAGAGTGACTAGCCCCTGGGTCTGAAGACCAGGGCTCCCTGTAGATGGAAGAAATAGTGCCTCTTCCATTTCTTTTCTATCAAGATGTATTTAAATGCTGAAAAACATTTGTTGTAACCCAGCCTATGGATGACAGCCTGTCCTGAGGGTTCTGATTTCTGTCAGTTCTCCTTTGGGATGAATGATAGTGAACAACCTTGGATGATGACCTTTAAGGACTTGAAGGGGCCCCATGTGATGCTGAAGGCCTTCTACTCTCTGACACTGAACAATACCAGATGTCATGGGATTTGGTGTGATCAAGTAGGGTGCAGATTCTTGGCAGGGCCATGGACCCATGAGACCTGAGCTCAGTGTGGGCTTGGAAGATGAATGATGAGACTGCTGCTCTCCTGTACCTATGGTCTGATGGAGAGTGAGAGAGGAAAACCTCCTTTTCTGAATGTGCCACCTATGAGGAGCAGGCACATCCCCCTCAGGTTTCTTCTTCTGGTTTGTTCAGGAACATGCCTGTAAGATGAAAATAGAGAATACAGGGGAGATGAGGCCCAAGATCCCTCTTTTTATCCAAGGAGGTCACATGGGCCACCCTTCTTCCTGATGTTATTTTCACAAGCCAGGACCTACCTATGGGAGCACCCAGGGTGGCTCCCTGCTAAACCCCCTGTGGGGAGGTAGACATAAGGGGGAATAGGAAGCCATCAAAACCCTGAACAACTGAAAGGGTACAGGATTCCCTTGGGGACAGATAGTGCCCATGGGAGGGATAGGGGGAAGCAGGAACTGGTTGCTAGGCAACCAACTTCCTCTGTTGCCTGGGGTGACAGTGCCATGGGTGGAAGGCCGTGTGCAGAGGCGGTGCTGCTGAGTCTCTAGGACCAGCTGGGTGGAGCCTCCCTCCACTCTCTCCATCCCTCCCTCAGGGCTCCCACACAGCACATAGACTCAGTATATTTTCAAGACCCTAGTACATGACAGGGACTCTGTCCTGCCCCTTCTCGCTGTCCCCCTATTCCTTAGCACAGAACCCCATGTTTTGGCCTTCCAAATGGTCAGCTGTGAAGAAGTCATGCCCTCTGCAGGCTGGGAACAGTTATAGGAAGCCAGGCCAGAATGCTCAATGAGTGCTCCTGGCCTTTAGAATGGATGAAGCCAGAGAGATGTTCACTCATTCATTCATTCACTCAACCACTCATTCATTCATGCATTCATTCGTCACTCATTCTACTCATTCACTCATTCATTCATCTACTCATTCATTCACTCACTAATTTACTCATTTACTCATTCATTCATTCAGCAGTCATTTGGAGATCCCTGCTTGCACTCCAAGCACCCAGTCAACCCCTTAAATATGAGGGCACCCAGGCCCATCGGACCTGCTGTTCATTCCAGCAGGGGAGCCAGTGTCTCATGGGAGCAGTTGGCTGTGAGAATCGGGAGCTCGTGGAAACCAAGGAGCCTCCACAGCTGAATAATGTCCTCCCCAGATGTTTGCATTCTGATTCACAGAACCTACAACCAGTGGTAGCAGATATTGAGAATGGTATTGGGTGGAGGTCTGGCGGAGAGGGAATTCAGGTGATCTGAACTTCCTTAGCAGGTGCAGAGTAGTACAATGGTTGGTCTGTGAGAGAGGAAGACAGGCAGGTTAACAGAAATCAGTGACAAGAAAGGGGAACAAAGCAAGGGAATGTGGCAGGAACTGGTAAAGACCAACTCCTCCCAAGCATTGCCAGAAGGGAAGGTTGAGCATTTTTTTCATAGTACATGTTATTATTTGTTTTGGAGCCAGGCTCAGTGGGTGTTCAGGACTTACTCTCCTGGTTCTGTGCATGGGAATTACTCTTTGCAGGGCTTGGAGAATCATATCAGGTACCAGGGATTAAATCTGAATTGGACTGCCTGCAAGGCAAGTGCCCTACCCACTGTATTGTCACTCTAGCCCTTCCCACCTTTTCTAAAATTTTTACATCTTTTTTTATTTTAACCCACTGGACTTCTGACTGCCAGGAACTTAGAAGTAAATGTGTGCTGAGTGTGTTTGGGAAGGTATTTAGTATTTGGGAGCCTTCCAAACAGGGCTCAGAGAATTCACAACCACACTGTCAATGAGGCTAGACAGTTCAATGCTCAGGCCACCACTGTGGCCTGAGAAAATCACCGAGCCCACCTTTGTGGATGGAACTGGGAATGCAAAGAATCTTCCCTCATCCCTGAGCTATCTCCCTGACAATACAGACTGAATTTTATTAAAAATTACAAACATTTTCCCATTTAAAATGTCCCATTTAGGCATTGTGATTTACAAAGCTGATCACACTAAGAATTTCAGGCATAAAAGGTTCCAATTCAAATCCCACCACAAGTGTCAACTTCCTTCCACCTCTGTCCTTGGGGCTCCTTCCCATCCCCATAAATTTTGCTGTCCTAAGGTGCCATGTTTCTTCCCCTCCTGCATAGCAAAGCTCAGGACACCTCATTGCTCTTCCAGCTGAAATAATGAACACCTCAGAACGTGATCTCCTTCCCTCCATAGAACCTAAGAGTCATGGGAGGCATTTGAAACTATTAGGAACATAGGATTTAAAGGGGGTCTCTCACACAGGAGGCAGGTTTTAAATGAGAGGGAAGATCCACATTGCTCCCAGCCCTCAGATTCAGTCCAGAAAAACCTGCAGGAAAGCCTTACTTAGCTTGCTTCTCCCCACAATGCCTAGGAAAGATGGGGTAAAAAAGAGGGAGTCACTGGGATGAAACTCACACTCCAGGGGACCAACAAGGCAGGGCTCACACTGGCTTCTAAAGACACACACAAGGACTGGACCTTCACCCAGAGATGGACACCAGATTTTCGATGAACTGGGTCAGTGTGGCTGAGCTCTAAGCAGCCATGGCATCTCTTTCCTGTGGACCAGGGCACTTGCCAGTTCTCAACCCCAGTCACGTTTGAATGCCTTTTGCTCTGCAGAAAAGTAAGAAGCTTGGCCTGGTTCCTTTTAGGGGACTTCTCAACATTCCCAGTGAACCTCCCTATGAGGAGGGGACATTTGAAAATTTTTCCTACTCCACCTTTAGAGCCCTGCTGACCTGTTACAGGCTCCAGTGGTGAGGAGAGGGTGCAGAAGGAGGCCTTGGCTCTTGGTGGCAGGTGCCAGCCAGGGTGAACCTGGGTGATGGATTCTCCAGCTTTATCAGTTTGCATGTCCGCCCCACATTTTCACCAAGCAGAGGGACATAGATACCTCTGTGTAGAGTTGGTGACAGAATGGTGATGAACTAGAAGAACTTGAGCCTGTGCTGGTCTCAGGGAGGGTGGATGGCCTACCCCTAGAGGTAAGGGCTGAGGTCTAACCAGCTACTCCAAACTCTCAGGCACCTATCGTAACAAAACAGTCCCCACTGCAGGACTCACTCCAAGCCAGGCTGGAGCCGAGTGCCCCTGCATATGACACTGTCAGACAGAGTCCATGGGCTGGCAGTTGTAAAGTGACCTGGTGTCTCGGAGCCTGAGAGCAGCCTCTGACCCAGCACCACTGGAGCCCTCTGAAACATGGGCTTAGAGCAGGGGTCTCAGAACTCAATTTATCTGGGGCCGCAGGAGGCAAAGTCGGGTGAGGCAGGGCCACATAAGGTGATTGCGCTTACCGAATATTCGCAATAAAAAATTGCATTAGTAAGAAAAAAATCGCAAAAAATCGCATTAAACATTTGCATATCCCGAACAAAACTGCTCGAGGTATGTGAATGTTTAATGCGATTTTTTTCTTACTAATGCGATTTTTATTGCTATTATTTGGTCAGCGAATAATCGCGAATCTGAGATATTTGAAGGCCAGCCGCGGGCCACAAAATGTTGTACGGAGGGCCGCAAACGGCCCGCGGGCGGCGAGTTTGAGACCCCTGGCTTAGAGGGAGGTTGCTGCTTCCATCCCTGCGGCTGGATAGGAGGCATCTCCCACAACCACCTCACCTGACTTCAAGTGGAGGACATTTGGACACTCTAATGGGCTTTGCAGGGATCCCTCTGAAGTGTATATACTGAGGTTCAGGGATCCCCCTGCATAATGCATCTAGAGATTAACCCTGATCCCCCCTATGAACCCCAAACCCCACTATTTGGAGACTCTGCATGACTGAGCAGATGCAGGTGGGGAGGAGAAATAAATTCCTTTTGCTGGTATCCTGGCAGGCTCTTATGTTTTCAGGAGAAAAGTGGATCTATCCCCCTACCTACCCAGGTCCTTGTCAGGGCCAAAGAGGAGCATCTTCTCAAGGGCTGAGAACAGTTTGGCCAAATCTCAGCTCTGCAGTGTGTCCTGCAGATGTGGTTTCCTTCTCTGAGCCCCAAATGTGCTGCAGAGCTGAGACTTCCAAGGAAATATTGTGAGGCATGAGCAAAGACCCGTGTGTGTTTTGCTCCAGAAGTTCTTGTTGCATTTACTGAGCTTGTGTTAAAAGCTCGGGCTGGGCAACTGTCCTAAACCTCTGGTGGGGCCTTGTGAATGTAGCACCCAGAGGAGAAGGAGAGACTATCATGTTCAGGGGTGCTAATCGGAGATAAGGATGACTCCTGAGCATCCCCTCAGCTGGGCACATACTGAGTTTTGTTTTAGCCAGAGTCAGTGTTGATGAATGGGAAAGGGTCCAGTTCCCCTGCAACAGACAAGAGGTAAGATGGATAAACTTTGAGATAGTATTTGAGACCTTCCTAGACCCTGGAAGAATTAAAAGTCTTTAGTGCTTAATCTAGAGCACATGCCTAGTAAAAGTAAGGCCCTGAGTTTGCCTCCCCAGGCCCTGCATGATCCCTAAGCATGGCCCAGCCTGATCCCTAGGTGGACCCCCAGCACTCCCTGACCTTAAATGTACTGCCTCTCCCAGTCCCTCTTTCACTGGGGGATGTCCTTTTATCGAAAACAGTCTCATTACTTCAGAATATCTTTCTCAAAGTGAGATTTTAGGATGACCTGCTTGGAGTGCCAAGTGACTCAAGGAACCCCCATCCCAGGTTATAGAATTTAGGAACAGCCCACAGACCTGCATGTTGGCAGATGTTGAGAGGTCCCTGTGACCTGGGCTGGCTGGGTGATGGCAAATGTGGGCTTAGTCTGGGTGGATGACTGGGTGCCCAAATGGACAGTGGCAATATGTGGTAGGAGAGAGCCTCAGAGTGGTTTCTCCTCTCAAAACCCAGCAAGCAGGTAGGGATCGTAGCCCTGGCTCCCCAGGGCCTCCTGGACTGAGAATGGAAAGGTCTGAGATTAAACCTGCCCATCCAACGAGGCTCAGGATCAAACAGGATCAATGGAACTGGGGTTTTCACCCTGTCCAATTGTGGACCAAAAAGAATCCAAAGCCCAGCCTGATAAATATAAATATTCTGGTATTTACACACCAGACCTCTATCTTAATTCTGCTGAGGGCCATGGACCACAGTGAGAAGCAGGTAGTACATGGCCCCAGTGCTGCTGGATGTATCTCTAATTAAATCACAGTATCTCCAGTTCCTCATGAAGGGTCACTGTTCTCCTGTGTCCTCCCCAATCTCAAATCAGCTCAGTAAGGCCTGTCCAGGCCACTAGTCAGGCCACATCTACTCTCCTCACAGGTGGTGTGGGAACTGTTTCGTGCCCATAATGGTCCCTCCAAGCCCGGAGCAATTTCAGAGCGCATAGCCAGGACTAACCCCTAGCACCACCGGGTGTGGCCCAAAAAGCCAAAAAGCCAAAAAGGGCAAAAAAAAAGAAGAAAAGAAGAAGAAGGAAGAGAAGAAGAGAAGAAGAAGAGAAGAAGAAGAAGAAGAAGAAGAAGAAGAAGAAAAGAAGAAGAAGAAGAGAGAGGCACACACTTGTTGAGCAGTAGCATCTCCAGGGCTGGATCTGGAAGAGAGAGAGCAAGAACTCTCCCACTGAGAGCCGTCATCTGGGCTCCCACACTCCCTCTCCCAAGGGAGGCCCAGACATGGCTCCCTCCAGGCAGGAGCTGAAAGGGACTGAAAGGACTGAAAGGACTATTTTGGTTCTTTCCCTTTCGAAGCCTCGGTCATCTCAGTCGGTACAGGGATGTATGATGTTCTTCATAGGGTAGGGGCGAGCCAGTGTAAGGCCCCCAAATGCTGATCCCTGCGGCTTCCCTGAGACCCTTATTGATGTGCAATTCCAGAAATATCCACCAGATGGCAGAGCTACCACGTCATCCTTCAGATCCTCAAAGCAGCTGGTTCCTGGAAATTGCAAGGGCTGGGAACCTCAGGGAAAATGATGGGCTGGCATAACCAGGATATGCCTTCTCTGACAGAGAGGACTGCTGAGGAATGCTTCAGGAGCAGGAAAGGCAGGAGACAGTCCAGGAGCCTGATTGAGCTGCAGTCTCCTCCTCTCCCTCCTGCTCTTCCTCCTCTCCCCTCCTGTCTCTCTTCCTCTCCTTTCTCTCTTGCATATGCCTCTACTGATCACTTCTCCCTTCCTCATAGGTGCCATGAGGCCATCTGCCTTGTCAGAACTCTTGGGCAGAGCCTGCAGCCCTCCTCTCTCAGATCCAGATGGTCATCCATCTCTTCCTTCCACATGCCCTATTGCCCTCAACCTCAGCCTCACTGGGGAGCAAGGACCTGGGTCAAAGCCAGCACCACCTCCAGGCACCATCTTCTGGGGTGGTTGCCATGGAGGACATGATCGCCCATCTGCCCTCGGCCTTCCGGCATGCCCACATTAAGCTTGCACGCATAGCCTCTTTGGAAGAAGACAACCAGAATAGACTTGTGGGCGATTTGTTGAGAGCATTGGTGAATCTGCAGTTGTGCGCAGATGTGCAAGACTGTGTTTGTTCTGCTAGCACGTTTGAAGGCCTATGCCCGTAGAAATGGTATATTCCTTATTTGTGAACACGAGTGTGCTCTGAGTTTGCAGTCTTGCAGGGTCACACAAGGGGTAGCGAATTGTGAGCGTGCTGTTCTTAGCTGAAACTAGTCTCTATCACCCAGGCGAATTTAGTGGGATACCCAGCTTCTACCCAGTAGCTGACAAGTAGACTCGGGGTGGTGAGGGAAACTTGGGAGAACTTTCAAGTATCAGGGTCTTTAATAAAAAAAATGTCTGGCTTTTTTGGCAATTCTTGGTGATGGGAAGGAACCCCTGCCCCCTGCTCCCCTGCCACCCTTCTTGTGTTGTATGCTCTGCATACATGGATGAGATGAGTTACCCCATGAACTGTGATCCTTTCCAGGTTAAGTCCCGATTCTCCCTCTAAATCTCAAGTTCCAGAGTGTGAGGCCTGTGCCTTTATAGCCTTCTTAAAAAAAAAATCCCAGGACACCAAATCGAGCTTGAATTTCAGATAAAAAAGAATAATTCTAAGTACAAATGAATCTCAAATACTGCATAAACTCTATGTAGACTAGAAAGGTTTTCTCTATATCATGAAATTAAAATTTAACATGGTATCCTATATATTAATTTGCTGAATTTGGCAACCTAAGGATGAAAACCCAAAGCTACAAACGGAATGAAAGTAAATACATTTTTAAAAATTGGGGGTCTAGGGCCGGAGAGATAGCACAGCTGCGTTTGCCTTGCAAGCAGCCAATCCAGGACCTAAGGTCGTTGGTTCAAATCCCAGTGTTCCATATGGTCCCCCGTGCCTGCCAGGAGCTATTTCTGAGCAGACAGCCAGGAGGAACCCCTGAGCACCGCCGGGTGTGGCCCAAAAACCAAAAAAAAAAAAAAAAAAAAAAAGGAGGTCTGGAGAGGTGGGTCAAAGAGCTGAAGTACTCGTTTGTATCTGGGACCCTGTATCCTTGTATCCTTGGTGTGATATAATCTCCTGAGCACTACCTGGATTCATCCCCAAGCACCAAGCCAGGCATATTCCCTGGGCAACACTTGGTAAGTCCCAGAATAAACAAAAAAAGTATATATTTCATTAAAGTGTAATCAAAATAAAGCTGGGTCAGACAAAACTTGTAGTCAGGCAAAAAGGACATTATATAGTCATGAAAGTATCAATTTTTCAAGAAGATACAACTGGGTTTGGTTTTGTGTTTTGGTCTTGTTTTTTTTTTTTTTTTTTTTTTTTTTTTTTTTTTGTGGGCCACAATCAGCAGTGTTCAGGAGTCACTGCATAGAAGTATTTTGGGGACCATATGTGATGCTGGAATTTGAACCAGCTGTGTTCTGAACAAGCACCTTAACCATGTACTATTTCACTGGCCCAGGAAGATACAATTATTATAAACAAATAAGCACCTAACAGAGCTCCAAAAGATGTGAAGCAAATGAACCTTCAGACAATGACTTAATGACCCTACTGTAAGATATAATATTTTCTATAAATTTTCTTTTGTTTGGTTTGCTAACATTCAAGAGCATACACTAGTAGCTGAAGATTTCAATAATGCATAAGACAACTAGAAATAAAATGTTTAGGAGGAAAGAGATTGTGAGCAGAACGATGACTCAAACAAGACCTGACAAGCATGTATAGAACATTCAAAAACACAAGAATGTGGAATCTTCTCAAGGGTACATGGCACAGATCCAAGTCTGACCATACATTAGGGCACCTAACAAGTCCTTATACATTTGAAAGTTCACTCATTTAAAATATCTTCTTTGAGCTCAAAAGAAACCAACAAATATACAGAAATGATTTTATTTTAGTTATTCAGTTTATGGGCCATACCCACCAGTGCTCAAGGTTTATTCCTGACTCTATGCTGAAGAACCAGTCCTGGGATGCCAAGGATTGAACTTGGGTTGGCCAAATACAAGGTAAATCCCCTACCCTCTTTACTATAACTATGGCCTCTTTATTTATTTATTTATTATTTATTTATTTGTATTTTTTAATAATACTTGGAAATCAAACACCATACTCTTTAAACAATTAAAGAAGAAATTACAAGGAAAATGAAAATGTTAGAAAATATTTTTAAAATAAAGTGTTCATAAAACCAACACAATGTATCAAAACTTCTAGGATTCAGCAAAAGCAATTCATAGAGAAAATTTTGTAGCTATAAATGCCTTCATTATAAAGAAGAAAAATCTCAGATCAAAATTTAATACCTTCAAAAATCTCCCAAGCCTATGGGGTAGGGCACTTGCCTTGCATATGCTAACCCAGCTTAGATCTCCTGAACCCCATATGGTCCTGAATCATCCATGAGTAATTCCTGAGTGAAGAGTCAGGAGTAACCTGTGAGCATCCTGAATGTGGTCCAAAAACAAAAACAAAAAAAACTCACTGGAGTTTTGTTGGAGTGAATGTGAGAAGCCTTCTCAGCCTTTTTATACTTCTAGAAGCCCTGGCAGCCATAGCCATGACCCCCAACTGCCACCATGTCTGCTCACTGCCCAGCTCCATAAACCCATTTTATTCTTGAAAGATGTAAACCAGCTTCCTCCAAATTCACAGCTGAAGCTATGCAACACCTCAAATTCTTTAATAGTGACACTCTAGTAGGAACACCAAGTTAAATATCATAGAAGTTACCTAAGATTTATAAACAAATCAATAACAGAATGATCAACTAACAACAAATAGCTTAGTAAACCTTAATGGCCTTAATAACCCCACTGAAGATATAATATTCTCTATAAATTTTCTTTTTTTTTTGGGGGGGGGGTTTGGGCCACACCCGTTTGACACTCAGGGGTTATTCCTGGCTATGTGCTCAGAAATCGCCCCTGGCTTGGGGGGACCATATGGGACGCCGGGGGATCGAACCGCGGTTCGTTCCTTGGCTAGCGCTTGTAAGGCAGACACCTTACCTTTAGCACCACCTTCCCGGCCCCCTCTATAAATTTTCTTTTGCTTAGTTTTTTTCCATAATTCCATCATCACTTACTTGTAAACAAGCAATATAAAGTAAAATATTTGTTCCTGCCAAAGGGGCAGGTTTGGAGGTGGGTGGGAATCCGGGGACAATGGTGGAAAGAATTTTACACTGGTGATAGGATTGATGTCGGAAACTGGAATGTTCTAGCAAATGTATCATGAGCAACTGTGTAAATCATGGGATTTAAATAAACTAATAAAAAAATTAAAAGAACCGTCACTCCTAGAGAGATAAAGGTGGTCAGGTGCTTGCCTTGCATGTGGCTGATCCCAGTTCATTCTCCAGCCCCAGATCATCCCCTGACCTCTGTGAGGAATGACTCTTAAACACAGAACTAGGAATAGCGCCTCATACCAACAGATGTGGCCCAAAGAAACTTTTCAAAAAGAGCAAACTTAAAATAAAGCAAGGATCAGGAAAAGGCAGAAATTAGAAGATAGAAAAAATAATAGAGAAAATCAGTACAACCAAAAGTTAGTTATTTGAAAAAGTTAGCAAACTATACAATTAACTAAATTGGTTAAGAAGAAAAATGAATTAAGACTCAAATGTCTAAAATAAGAGATGAAATGGGAATATTACTACCAATTCTATGGAAAAAAATACTTTACAGCTTCTAAGAGGGGTTGGAGAGAGGTCATGTTATTTACCCTGCATATGATCCACCCAGGTCAGTGTTCAGCACTGCAGAAGATTCCTCTAAGGCAGAGGTCTCAAACTCGCGGCCCGAGGGCCGTTTGCGGCCCTCCCTACAACAATTTGTGGCCCTCGGCCGGCCTTCAAATATCGCAGTATTCGCAATTATCCGCTTACTGAATAATTGCAGTAAAAATCTCATTAGTAAGAAAAAAATCTCATTAAACATTCGCATACCCCGAGCAGTTCCGTTCAGGGTATGCAAATGTTTAATGCAATTTTTTGCGATATTTTTTCTTACTATGCGATTTTTTATTGCGAATATTTGGTAAGCGAAATCCCTTATGCGGCCCTGCCTCACCCCGACTTTGCCTCCTGCGGCCCCCAGGTCAATTGAGTTTGAGACTCCTTTTCTAGGGCCTAGTACCATCAGGAGTGAGCCCAGAGCACAGCAGATGTGGCCTAAAATAAAACATAAAAGACTATAAGAGAATATGAACAGTTGTGTGCCAACAAAGCTAGATGAAATAAATTAATTACTGGGAAAGATACAAATTACCAAAAATGATTTTAAGAAAAAAACTGAAATTTTAAGTTATTAAGAAGTGAGGAGCGTGAATCAATAAAGAAAAATCTTTCAACAAGAAAATGTCAGACCAGGGCCCGGAGAGATAGCACAGTGGTGTTTGCCTTGCAAGCAGCTGATCCAGGACCTAAGGTGGTTGGTTCGAATCCCGGTGTCCCATATGGTCCCCCATGCCTGCCAGGAGCTATTTCTGAGCAGACAGCCAGGAGTAAACCCCTAAGCACCACTGGGTGTGGCCAAAAAAAAAGAAAAGGAAAAAGAAAAAGAAAATGCCAGACCAGATGACTTTACTGGAGAATTCTACCAGTCATGTTCAGAAGGATCACTACCAAACCTCTTCAAATCCTCCCAGGAAAGAAAAGGAAGAAACATGTTCTCAGACACCATCATACTTAATTCCAATAAAGATATTCTCAGAAAGAATACAAGAGCCCAGTATACCTTCAGAACTGGGATGTTCTAAATATTCGCTGTATTATTTGTTGAACGTGTATGGAGGGAGCTGGCCTATAAATTGGCCTTTCATTACTTAGACTTTAATAAACACTGCTTTCAACATGAGTCACTTTGGAACGCTCCCACTGCTAAGCTGAGATTGTTTTGAGAATAGTTTAGCGGCAGTGAGATCTTTCACACTGGCCTCGGCTAATGTTTGTGTCTCAGAGATTTGGGACTACAGAGATATTTAAAATCCTCTATCACCAAGAATAAAGAAAACAAAGACCAAAACAGTGATGCGGTGTATGGAATGTGCTGTGAAGTGGAATGTTGTCATCTTTGATTTAAGAATCCCTTTTCTGAAACGCAATGGCCATAGCCGCATTTGGCCAATGCCAGAGACTCACTCTTCTCAAAATGAGATGTTAAACAAGCCAGAAAAAATTAGGATACATTGGCCACACAGCTGAAAGTTGGCAGTCTTGGAAGAAGAGGTTTGCCAAGTTCCCACCCTGCCAAAGCCACCCCAGCAGCACCCATCACCCACAACCGCTGCTTCTCTAATGGCCCTGCTTGACCACGCCTCTAACAACTCTCTGCAGAGAGTATGCTGGTATTTGGGATGACATCACAGGACCTCTTTGGAGTGAATGCTGGCACTGTACCCCATCCCGTCTTCTCATACTTCTGGCAGACCTGGCAGCTGAAGCCACACTCCGCAAAAGTTGCAGTATCAGCAATAGTGCTTGGAATTCTTGGCCCTTAAGACAACTTCAATTTTTTAATACTGTCGTCCCTACAGGAGCACACCAATTTAGATGCTAAATTTTTAAATCAAGACTGTGTAGTTACAATACTGTTAATAATCGTTTCTAATGCACATAATTCCAATACCACACCCATCACCAAGAACGCCAAGCATCACCCTTCTACCCCCACCCTACACAACACAATTGTGGGAACTATTTCTGCTATTATGTTGCCTTTGGACCTTTGTTGCTATATTGCTGTCTATCTTTAAGTCCTATAAATGAAGGAGATCATTCTATATATGTCCCTTTCCTTCTGACTGACTTCACTCAGCCAGATATCCCATCGGTCCATCCATCCATGTCATAAGAAATTTCATGATTTGTTATTTCTTAGAGCTGCATGGTATTCCATTGTGTAAACAAATCACAACTTTTTTTTTTTTTTTGGTTTTTGGGACACACCCAGCGATGCTCAGGAGTTACTCCTGGCTGTCTGCTCAGAAATAGCTCCTGGCAGGCACGGGGGACCATATGGGACACCAGGATTCAAACCAACCACCTTTGGTCCTAGATTGGCTGCTTGCAAGGCAAATGCCGCTGTGCTATCTCTCCAGGCCCAAAATCACAACTTCTTGATCCATTTATCCATTCAAACTGGGCATTAGAGTTGTTTCTATATCTTGGCTCTTGTACTAAGAGCAGATGAACATAAGTGTGTGTATATATACCCTTTGGAATTAATGATATATATATTTTTTGGTTTTTGGGTCACACCCAGTGGCACTCAGGATTACTCCTGGCTCTGTGCTCAGAAGTCCCTCCTGGCAGGCTCAGGAGACCATATGGGATGCTGGGATTCAAGCCGGGGTCAGTCCTGTGTTGGCCACATGCAAACTCCTTACCGCTGTGCTATCACTCTGGCCACTGAATTAATGATTTTTTTTTTATCCTGGAGATAGGTGCCAAGAAATTGTATCACTTGGTAGTATGGAATTTTTATTTTAGCGATGTCCATATTTTTTCTCATAAGAGTTGAACCAAACAACATTGCCACCAGCAATAGATGAGCATTTCTTTCTCATCACAACCCTACTCATACTGGCTGTTTCCAGACTTTTTGATAATCTTTTTGATAATCAGGTGTGATATTTCTCTCAGTTGCTTTGATTTGCATTTTCCTAATTATGAATGACAAGGATAATGTTTTATAATAGTCTGCTGACTATCCATATCTCTTCTTTGGGGAAGTGTCTGTACATGTCTTAGTCCCATTTATGGATGGGACATTGGATTTTTTGGTTTTGAGGGTGAATTATAGATTTAGAGTAATTTATAGAGTGATTTATAGATCTTAGAAATTTGGAGCTGGAGATTGTATAGCAGGTAGGGTGCTTGCCCTGCTTGCAACCTACCCTGTTTCAATCCCTACTACTCCATTTGGTCCTCTGAACCTGCTAAGGAGTAATCCTTGAGTCCCTGAGAAGCACCAGTGTTTCCCCAAAACAAACTAAAGCAACCAACACTTTCTATGTATACTATGTACAATTATTTTCTCCCATTCAGTAGGGTGTCTTTTTTTTTATTAGAGCTTGATTTTATTTTGCCGTGTTGAAGCTTGCAGAAGTTTTTTTAATTGTTCGATATAATTTATGGATTGTGATCTAATTTTGAGATCTTCAGTTCACTTTGATTAAAGTTTACTTTTGTGAAAGGTGTGAGTTGTTATTCTAATTTTATTTTTTACATGTGGCTATCCAAACTCCCTGGTACCATTTGTTGCAGACATTTTCTCGGCTCTGCTTCACATGTATTATTTGTCATAGATTAGATGGCTATAAATCTGGGCACTTAACTCAGGACTCTCAATTCTGTCTCATTATTCTGTAATGTATCTTTATTTCAGTACCATGCAGTTTTGATTATTACAGCCTGGTTCATATTTGGAGGATATGGTATCTCTCATCTTCTTCTGTTTTCCTAGGATTTCTTTGGCTATTTGGTGAGTTTTATAATTCCATACAAATTTTGATAAAGGTTGTTCCATGTATTTAAAAAACTGTCATTGGAATTTTCATTGTTACTGTATTAAATCTGTATAGTGCTATGTGTAGAATGATCATTTTAACAATGTTGATTCTGGAGTGATAGCATGTACAGAGGGTGGGGGCTTGCCTTGCATGTAGCTGATCTGGATTTAATCCGCAACACTAAATATGGTCCCACCAGCCCTGTAAGGAGGGATCCCTGAATGCAGAGCCAGGAATAAACCCTGAGTGTTACTGGGTGTGATCCATAGACAAAACAAACAAAAAAAATTGATGCTTCCAATTCATGAGCAGGAAATGGCTTTTTTATTTCCTCTTGTCTTCGATTTCTTAGTAGTAATTTATCATTTTTCCTGTATATGGCTTTCACCTTTGAGGAATCAGTTTGAAGGCTGTCATTCCCAAGCTCAGAAGCTGTGATGCTATTATTTTCTACTCTAACCAGCAAACATAATGACACATTTGCCTGTTTTTAAAAGTGTGTATGTGGTGGGAAAATCTGGGTCTAACATAGCTCCAATGCTATTTTTGTAGGATTTATGGAACTTGTGGTACCAGTGATGGAGCCAGGGCCCCTGCATGAAAATCCCCAGCCTTTTGAGTCAACTCCTTGGTTCTTTATTTAGATATTTTTATTAAAATATTTTGTTGATAGGATTACTTTGAATTTTATTTGGGAGGGACACCTTAGTAGTGCTTAGGGCTTCTCCTGACTGTGCCCAAGGATCACTCCTGGTGGGTCTTGGGTGCAGAGATGGATCCTGGGTTGGCTTCATGCTAGGTGTGCACCCTACCTGAGTATAAAATTTTATTTTGTACTCTGCTTTGCTTCTCTGGCATTTTAATGCTTTCTGTCATGGCAATACTACAGTAAAAGTCTGTATATTGTGGGCTGGTAGGGAGAGAAGTGGCACCTATTATGCTGTAAGACACAGGGGGTCACTGATAAGAGAGACTATGGTTTCTGACCCTGAAAGTCAGACAAGCCAGAAGCTCATGCCCACCTCACTTCTTTCTAGAATCTTCCTGCTGGCCTAGAAATTGTGCTTGTTTGGGATCCTCAGACATCCAATGCCAGCTTTAAGCCTAAACCTTAGCTTAGGTGGAATTCCTCCCACCTGGCTGAGCTGTTTCTGCCATGTGGTTCTACCCGCCTATTCACACACACACACACACACACACACACACACACACACACACACACACACACACACACACACACACCAGCACTGAGGCAGAGCAGGGAAACCATCAGTGTTAATTGGTGCTAAAAAGTTCTTGCAGTCCATCATACCTCCTCTGCCTCTGGCAGGTGGGGGACTCTCCACAGCAAAGTCATCTGGGTAACCAAGTCACTGGCCTGTAGATGGAGAAAGATGAAGTTTGGATCAAAAACAGTCACCTCCTTCCTACTCTGTGTCTGGCCCAGTTCAAACTCTTTCCTGGGTATTGGTTGGTTTTTTTCCCCCCACCCCCACAAACCTGACCAGGACTATTCCATCAAAATCCTATTGAAGGAAGGTGTGGGGAGGGGGGCTGAGTCACACCCAGAAGTGCTCAGAACTAATCCTGTCTTCGTGCTCTGCCCTAGTGGGACTCAGGAGACCCTATGGGATGCTGGGGATCAAACCTGGGTTGGCTGCATGCAAGACCCTACCCACTGTTCCCTCCATGGCGAACCTATGGCATGGCGTGCCAGCGGCAGCATGCAAAGGCCTTGCAGCTGGCACGTGGGAAGGTTCGCAATTAAGATATGTGGCACAGGGGGAGAAGAAGGAAAGGAAGGAAGGAAGGAAGGAAGGAAGGAAGGAAGGAAGGAAGGAAGGAAGGAAGGAAGGAAGGAAGGAAGGAAGGAAGGAAGGAAGGAAGGAAGGAAGGAAGGAAGGAAGGAAGGAAGGAAGGAAGGAAGGAAGGAAGGAAGGAAGGAAGGAAGGAAGGAAGGAAGGGAAGGAAGGAAGGAAGGAAGGAAGGAGGAGAGGGAAGGAGGAGGAAGGAGAGGAAGGAGGAGGGAGGAGGGAGGGAAGGAGGGAGGGAGGGAGGGAGGGAGGAGGGAGGGAGGAGGAGGAAGAAGGAAGGAAGGAAGGGAGGGAGGGAGGGAGGGAGGGAGGGAGGAAAGGAAGGAAGAAGAAAGAAGAGAAAGAAAAAGAGAGAAAGAAAGAAAGAAAGAAAGAAAGAAAGAAAGAAAGAAAGAAAGAAAGAAAGAAAGAAAGAAAGAAAGAAAGAAAGAAAGAAAGAAAGAAAGAAAGAAAGAAAGAAAGAAAGAAAGAAGGAAGGAAAAGGAAGGAAGAGAAAGAGAGAAAGAAAGAGAGAGAAAGAAAAAAGAAAGAAGGAAGGAATGAAGAAAGAAAGAAGGAAGGAAAGAAAGAAGGAAAAAAGGAAAGGAAAGAAAGGAGAGATAAAAAGAGAAGGAAAGAACAAAGGAAAAAAGAGAAGGAAAGAAGGAAGAAAATAAAATAAAGGAAAAGAAAAAAGAAAAGGGGCTGGAGTCATAGCACAGCAGGTAGGGTTTTTGCCTTGCACATGATCTACCTGCATTTGATACCTGGCATCCCATATGGTCCCCCAAGCCTACCAGGAGTGAGTTCAGAGTGCAAAGACAGAGTAACCCCTGAGCACCATCAGGTGTTCCCCACTCAAAGAAAAGCAGCTACTAAATATCTCCTAACCATCTCCTAAATTGCCATAGTACCCTTATTCTGAGCTGGAACAAGGGAAACTTATTTTCCTTTCTGAGCTGCTCCAAATCGTGGTGTGTCTGGTGTTTCTGAATCTGGGTCTTTGATCACATTTTGCAGATGAAGTGCAGAAAGGGAAAGGCTTTGCCAGGCAGTGGTAGGCTGCCTTCCTGTCCCACGTTCTCCTGGGACACAAATCCTTCTCTTAGGGCTCAAAGAACCACGCAGTGCTGGGGATGAAGCTCAGATCTCTGGCATGCAAAGTTGTGATCAAATCCACTAAACTATGTCTCCAGCCCCTAACCTTGAATTTATTTCAAAATCATCCCATCAGTACTATTCTCAGAATGGAGATGGCAATAATGGTAGAAAGAGACTCCCCAAGGGAAAATATAATCTAGGGAATGAGCACCAGACCCTCCTGTCACAAGCCCCCACGGGATAACAGTGAGGGGGTGTTGCCTACTAGCTTCCTGTGAGTGCCAGAGGGACCTGTGAGGTGCCCACACTCTCTCCTCCCCCTGGCCTTCCCTCCCAGCTTAGAGGTGATCCCAGATCTCACAGACTGGTCTGAAGCAGACACAAAGTGCAGTGCCTCGTCCCATGGACTAACTTAATCCTCAAAACCACTCACCAGACTGTGTGCAGTCCTTCCTGGTACAGGGAGACATTTAACTGGCTTTCCTGCACCTGTTTTCCTCCCTTTGCCTCCAGAAAGGACTGAATAGAGAAGCCTGAGGCCTAAAGCCACAAAGTACAAAGCAACATCTTTCTTAAGAAGCCAAGGTCTACCTGCCCAGGACAGCAGTGCCACTGGAGTGCCCAAGCCATGCCTATCATGTCTGAGGTGCCTCCCATTGAAGGACCTTCTCCAAAACATCTAATGTTACCTCTAGTACTGATATTAGGTGTCCCCATGACCAATATTTCATCAAAGATCGTCCCTCAGGTCCCAGGCCCCACACTACACCTCCCTAGCCCAGAAGCTGCCTTGAATTTGTTGCTTCCAGGTCACCTGTACCCAGAGTATGGGTGATTCTCATGGGCTTATCATCCATTGCCAACACAGGAACTCTGTGTCTATGGAGTCATCCATTCACCTGGACTTAACTGTTGCTGCTGTGCCCCTCACTGGAGTGACAGACGTGATGACAATCTCTAGGAGCATACTGGGTCCCTCCTGCCACTGAAGTCTTTGGGGATCTCCAAGATGTGTGCTTATACATTTTCATTGGGCACCACCTACTCAGCCTAATGAAACAGTTTGTCATCCTTCTAGTTCTCCTGCAGGGACCATTCTCTTTTTCAGTTGCCTCTGTCCCCTCCACTGAGCATCTGGTTTGTTCATATGATATTTCCTCTAAGAGACTCTTGAGTGACACTGTGGAATACAAGTGCCACAAGAAACAGAGCCACCATCCCAACCCCTCCTCTTGAAGGCACAGATTTACTTTATATTGTTTGGTACAACACAAAGGCAAATGGAATTATCTAAATGTAGAACAATCAGGGTCAATGTGTGATTATTGTTATGTCTCTCAATGGTATTACTAAAGTCATTATCTGAGAGTTTACAGGACTTGTTGGTGCTGGTCGAACTTTCTGTGTTACTGTTTAGGCTCATTGAGTTAGTGGTTTTCTATTAAACTCTCGCATGGGATTTTCTGTGATCCTATTGGGGTGACAGCACTATGAGATTTGGAGGTGTTGTGTGGCCACAAATGTGGTAGCATAGTCCAGGAACTAGAGCTGGAACAACTTGGAGTGCTTAAGATTCATTTGTGGAACTGGACCCATTTTTTTGTTAGAGGATGTTGGGTGTGACTGTCCTCATCAAGAAAAGGCCCAGGAACTACCAGCCCAGACTAATCTACCTGAGAAGACTTGGGCCCATCGTGTTCTTTTGGAGATGAGTTGTAGAGCTAAGCTGTTTTTCTCGCAACCATTGTATGTATTACGTAAAAACTGTTTTTCCTCACTAGTGCATAGAAGCTCTTTGTGAACTGGACTCAATCTTTCTGGCAATAGCCAGGTCTCATCTGCCGTGTAAACAAACTAGAGGTCTCCTTCTCATCTCTCCAGCGTCAATCTGTTTCTTGGTGAGACTTTTATAACAACAGGAGGCAAGAAACTCCCCAGGAGGGTCATGGTTGACAATAAAGAACAAGAAGAGATGTTCTCAGCTCTACAAAGAATCCTCTCACACACTGACTGAACAAGGCACAAACGGGTACCTTTGTATGACCAGAACACTAACTAATTACCAATAAAGCACAATTTATCATAGGAGAAAAAAATTTTGCAGTGGGCTGGAGAGATAGCGTGGAGGTAGGGTGTTTACCTTGCATGCAGAAGGACGGTGGTTCGAATCCCGGTATTCCATATGGTCCCCCGAGCCTGCCAGGAGCGATTTCTGAGTGTAGAGCCAGGAGTAACCCCTGAGCACTGCTGGGGGTGACCCAAAAAACAAAAATCAAACAAACAAAAGAATTTTGTATAGCATTTTAAAATAAAATTGAGGCTGAAGAGATAGTATAGCAGACAAGGCGCTTGTTTTACATGTAGCCAAACCCAGTTAAATCCTAGCATAATATAGGGTACCTCAATCCCCACAAGGAGTGCTTCCTGACCACCACCAAATGTGATACCCTAAATACACACACACACACACACACACACACACACACACACACGTGTGTCCAAGGATCTGTGTGCTGAATGGGCAGCTTTGACAGGACAGTAAAGCCTGACTCTGTGAGCTAGAGTTTGGGGCATCTTTAGGAGGCTAACTTTGGCCACCATTCTAGTCCCTACTGTTCTCTTTATAGAAATAGTCAAGGCCTGAAGTGAAACATAGCTTATGCCCAGGGGTGTCTGACATGGACACCCTGAAGAGATTCGGTGCTCATTAGAGAGGATAGAGTGAAGATGAGGGGTCTCCTTTTGGTTTCCTGCTGGCCAGCTTGGAGGAGCTGAGACAAGCTATTCTAGAGAAAGCAGGAAGAAAGCACCAAGACAGTTGGAGCTGGCTGAGGGACAGGGATGGCTCTTAGGAGGTGCTCGGCTGTCCATGATGGCAGAGACATTTCTCCCCAAAGATCTCCTTGCTTCTCTGAGGTTCCACTCTTGTTCTCCAAATTCAAGTGGACTCTCCCAGGAGACACTCAGCATACTTGTCCCCCCAATCTAGGGCATATTGGCAGGCTCCTTCTTAGAAAGGCCCCATGTGAATGAAGAAGGTGGTGGCTATCAATAGCTTGAGCTATTCTATTCTTTCTTTTTTTTTGGTTTTTGGGCCACACCCGGCAGTGCTCAGGGGTCATTCCTGGCTGTCTGCTCAGAAATAGCTCCTGGCAGGCACGGGGGACCAAATGGGACACCGGGATTCGAACCAACCACCTTTGGTCCTGGATCGGCTGCTTGCAAGGCAAATGCCGCTGTGCTATCTCTCCAACCTGAGCTATTCTATTCTATGGCTTTAGGCCACAACACAGAGCTGAGCCCTGCAGTGCCCTGCAGTCACCTCCCCTCCCCTTCTATTCTTTGCCATCATCTTCTTTTGTGAAAAAGGATCTTTTCCCCAGAGGAAAGACTTCCAAAGCTCTGGTTAAGATCTTGAAGGGCAAGTCAACATTCTTAGCTGAGAGATAGAGCAAAAACAATGCCGTTATGTATATTTACAGTTTATAAAGCACTTTCAGATCTTTTATCTGACTGGTGAGTCAGCGGTTCTCTGGGTCTCCTGGAAACCTCATTTGAACAGACTGCAGCACCTCCTCCACAGTGTGCATGCAGGGAGTGTGTGTGTGGGGGGGGTAAGACTCAGCATGTGTGACATGGCAGAAACTGGGTCAAAAAGGGCGGGACTCTGGTGGTGGAGTCCATGCCAAGCATGTGCCAGACCCTGAGTTTGATTTCTGGCATCTCATGATTTCTGGAGAACTTCTGATGTGCCTCCCCTGCTTTTAAAAATGACAATATTTTGGAAAGGATTTAATGCTTCAAATCTGGTTTCCAGGGCCCAGTTGGCTCCATCTGATCAACCACTAGCTCCCTCTGTCGGATATAGTCAGAATCACAGGGTTTTATTTTTCATCTCTCCCATTCTCATCTTTAAAATATTTCTCTATATTATATAATATAATATATTTCCTATATAGTTTTTCAGTGGATGAGATTTTGTGACCCACTCTGTAGGTGGGCGAGTTGAGTCTACTTAGATTCTGTTTTGAGGCTGGATCAGTGGCGCAAGCTATAAGGCCTTGGACGGACCGCAGTTCGATTCCCCGGTGTCTCATATGGTCTCCCAAGCCAGGAGTAATTTCTGAGTGATTTACTCCGCCAGGAGTAACCCCTGAGTGTCACTGGATGTGGCCCCAAAACAAAAACAAACAAGCAAACAAAAGATTGTGTGACTTTGCTAAAGCCACCTCTGGAACTAGTTGCCAGAACTGGCTACTCCCTTCCCTAGGTCCCCAGGGGCATCTCCAGGTCCAGATGTTGGGATGTGGAAAGGACAGCTGGTGGAGTCAGAGTTGGCTCCTCAGTCCAACTTGTTAGTCTTGTGCCTCTCTCCCAGCCTCGACTTCCTCTTCTGAGAAACGGAGATGCTGATGCTTCTGTCCCACTCTGGACTATCTGGAGGAATGAGCAGAAAACAGGGGTCAGGGCCGGGCGGTGGCGCTAAAAGGTAAGGTGCCTGCCTTGCCTGCGCTAGCCTTGGACGGACCGTGGTTCGATCCCCCGGTGTCCCATATGGTCCCCCAAGCCAGGAGCAACTTCTGAGCACATAGCCAGGAGTAACCCCTGAGCGTTACCGGGTGTGGCCCAAAAGCCAAAACAAAACAAAAACAAAAACAGAGGAGTGCTTAAGTAGCAGAAGGTATGATCCATTTCACTGACCCACACACTGTCCCAACAGTCCTGACTCTCCAGGATCAGTATGTAGAGAAGACAGAAATCAGGTCTGAGGAGGTCAACAATCCTCCCATTCACACAGGCAGTGAGGGGTACATGGATTTATATCCCAGGGTAACAGGGTGCAGTGTTAGATGCTGCTGCTGCCCTGGAGCACCCTGGCTCTGGAAATCTCCCTGCACCACCATGCATGGTCTGGGGTATGTGCACACATTAGTGTGTCTTTTGTAGGTAATGACAATGAACTTTTTTTTTGGGGGGGGGGGTGGCATACTTAGCAGCACTCTGGGTTACTCCTGACTCTGCTTCCAGAAATTGTTCCTGGCAGGCTCTGGGGACCATATGGGATGCCGGAGATTGAACTAAGATTGGTCCCTGGTTGGTCCTAGGTCAGCCGTGTGCAAGGCAAGTTCCCTACCACTGCTATTGCTCCAGTCCCCATGCGTTATCTATCACTCCGACCCCAACAATAAGCCTTTTAAAAGCAAGGTCCAAGCCTTCCTTCCTCAGTCTGCAGTGGCTTCCTGTGGAGAGGTGCTGGAAAATGAGCTCTGTGTACCATGCAGGGTTAATGTTGGGGGTCTCTCTGGGGTACAAGCAAAGGATTGTGTAGGAAGAAGTAAGTGAGTTTCCTACACAGCCTTATTGTAGTATCAAGTAATTAAGGATGGGGCTGGATGGCTGTGGATGGCGATGGATTTCTCTCTGCCATCCCAGGCCACGTGGCTCCGCAACCCCATCCAGCCAGCGGGTTCCAGGCCCAGGTGATTGGGGTAATCAAGACTCACTCACAGGCAGGCATCAGGAACCATTAGCTTTGTTCGTGCCCTATCCACCACATGTGTGTGGCCTATCTCATAACCTTTCAAGCACTCAGCCATTCTAGGCTACCCTGCGTCTTAACCCTTTCAGCCATCTTCCCTTTGGCCTCCATCCTGGTCCAAAACCAAAAGAGGCAGAGAACCTAAAGCCAGTGAGCTCAGCAGGGCCGACAGAGCCCATCAGGGCCGAAAGGGCCCGAATTCCCCAGCTCCAAGGTTTATCTACCTTTTTCAAGACCCCTCCCAGGAATGGGTGGGGTCTAGCAGGTAAGGTCACACCTAATATTCAGTTCCCAAGACCCCTCCCAGAAATGGGTGGGTCTCAGGTAGCTACACGTAGATCCAGGGTCTCAAATAGGTACACTACACTTTTGTTTGAGCTGAGTCTCGACCCCATCTGCTAGGTGTCAGCTACCTTTCAGAATCATGTATATGTATGTATATGAGAGAGAAAGACTTAAGGATGGGACACTAGATTTGGTTAGGTCATTAAAAATACAGTGCAAGTGAGTTCCCATGAAAGAAGTATTGAAAGCAATGTAGAGCTGGTGCTATTTGCCCTGGGTTTTGAAGGATGAATAGGAGCTTGTCACACAGAGAAAAGGGGTATGTCACCAGAGGCTGAGAACACAAGAGGCATGGAAAGGGCTGTGGCACGAGCCTAAGTTCATACCCTGCTCTGATGCCCTTTGCCCCCTTGCTGCTTTCCTTGCTGCTTACTCTCTGCCTGAGGCTACAGATATGAGCAAAGGGCACCACCTCCCATGAGAGCCGGGTTTTCTCCATTGCCTCTTGCCAGCAGGCAACCCTCAAACAGTGTGGGCGAGGAACCCCCAGGTATAGGCCTGAGCCAAGGCAGGCACCATTCCAGACAGGCCTCCAGCAGCTTAGAGCCATTATGTTATTTATATTAATTCCTCTTCTCCCCCAGTTACTCCCACCCCACCCCACCCCACTCTTCACTCCCGCTTCCCGGGGTCACCTCCATTACTCCTCTGCATCTGATTCCTTTTCAGTCTCAGTTTTGGAAAGTACAAAGGAAGACAGACCACGTTGGTGGGGACCCAACGGTGGGGTGTGTGAGCCACTGTGTAGATGTGATTGTGTGGCCGTGTTTGCGAACATGAGTCATGGAGGTGTAGTGTCCGCATGTGTGTGAGCACATGAGTACATGCATGAGCGGCTATGTTTGTATATGTGTGCGTATACATCAGTTGTGTGAGAGAGGATATGGGTGTCTGTGTATGTGTGAAAATGTATTGTGAATGCTTGTCCATGTGTTGTGTGCAGCCAATTGTTCCTCAGAAGGTGCAGAGTTGAAAGCCTCACACCTCACACCTGGGAATAGTGCTAGTCTGACAGCCATACCAAGGATGCTTCAAGAACCTTCTCTCTGAAAGCTCTCCCTTCTGATTGGGGAAATGTGACTGAAGGGGCTCCAGCAGTAAGTGGGGCACAGGAACGGTTCTTTCTGCCTATGGTGTGTGTCACACGGGTGGTGGGCAGCAAATGGATGCTCCTAATTATGTTTAGCCAAGCCGATATGAAGTATTTGTCTCATTCTCAGAGCCCATGGTGCCCCGGTGGAGGGGGAAGCGCCAGAGGCATGCTGGGAGCTGTGGCTAGGCAATCTGGGATTTAAAATGTCCTGCAGAGATGCATGTGGACAAGCCCAAGTCATGGGGGAAGGGCACCTCTTGTTCTTGAATTGCTTCCAAGGTCTGCAGGTACCCTGGTTATGCCTTGAGGGTGTGATCCTGACAGACCTGTGCAAGCAATCAGGACTAGTGATGGATAGTTTCTAGCCCAGGAGAATGCCTACTGCAGAGTCCACTTTCATCAGCTGTAGGTTGACGAAAAGGTTTATTTTACTTGACTTGTTTGTTGAAGGTTTATTTTGCCGGACTTTGTTGGAGGCATTCAATATCTCTGAAATGAAGTCATGAAATTTTCCTAGACATGGATGGACAGGGACACTATTATGTTGAGTGAAATAAGTCAGAGGGAGAGAGATAGACACAGAATAATCTCACTCATTTATGGGTGTTAAGAAAAAATAAAAGACATTATTGTAATAATGCCCAGAGACAATAGAGATAAGGGCTGGAAGGACTGGCTCACGATGTGAAGCTCATCACAAAGAGCGGTGAGTGCAGTTAGAGAATAAAAACTACACTAACAGCTATCATGATAATGTTAATAAGAGAAGAATGCCTGTCTTGAACACAGGCAGGGGGGGTGAGGGAGAAAGGAATTGGGGGGCATGGTGGTGGGAATGTTCCGCAGGTGAAGGGGGGTGTTCTTTATATGACTGTAACCCAACATTTGTTTGTAATTATGGTGCTTAAATAAAGATATTATTTAGATAAAATAAATAAATATTCCCCGAGTATTACTGGGTGTGCAGTGGTGGGGTGGAGAAGGACCCATGGGCTCTCCCAGCAGGAATCTCCTATAAGCAAGAGACCAGACACTTAGAAAAACAACAAGGAGTTGGGGTGAGAGTAGGGGGCTGAAGGTTCCAGGAGGGTCGCATGGGATGTGATTTGGAGTCATATGGAAGATGGTTTTCCTCGAGAGGAGGCACAGTCAGACAGGAGGCAAGGCTGGTCCACACTTCTGCCCCGAGTTAAATCTGTTACTCCTCTGCGGACACCAGCTCCCACCTGCTTGGGGTTCAAACACAGCAGCTCGTCTGAGTGGGCCCCTACAACACAAAATGCAACAGACTCCGGTTCTAGATTGGCCCTGTCTCCAGGAGCAATCCCACCCTCCAGTCCACTGGCTCATCCTTCACAAAGCAGGGTGGTTCCTTCTCCTGCTGCAGTTGCGATGACAAGAGGGAGAAGTGGGGAATTTATTATTGCTGCTGCTGCTGTCCTGTCCTGGACTGGACAGGGGCTCCTGAAGCTCAGGCGTGACAGCGCTGTCCCAGTGCTTTGCCCAGCAGATGCCCACCACCACGTGGCAGGTGTGGATGGAGAGGGGCTCACCACGTGGCCGGTGTGGGCAGGGCGGACACTTCGGGTCCCCTTCAAGGAGGATGCCTGTCCTTTCTATCATTCTCAGGTCCTGCTCCCTCCGTAGAGCTCACCCTCTCTGCCCTCTCCTCCTGCTGCGCAATGTCACCTCTGGGGTGAAGGCTCTGCATCCTAGGACGCAGTGTGCACCCCCTGAAGCTGGGAAAGCTGAAATGCCCCCAGTCCAGGGGGAAAAAAAAAAAACCCAGTCCAAGTCCCTTCCTCCCACTCCGGGCCTCAGTTTTCGCCTCTGCAGAATGGTCTCCGCGAGCTTGGCTCTGAGCGTCGGGGACTGGCGCGTCCGGGGACACTGAGCGCGGGCACAGCGCAGGGTCCGACGCACTGGCCGGGGGGCGCGGGGGGCGCTGGCTGCGGGATCCCGGCGGGGCCACGGCGTGGGCAGGCGGCCCCCGGCCCCGCCAGCAGGTGCCCGAAGCCCTCGGGGGGCTCAGGTGCGGCGCGGGAGGCCGGAGGGGCGCGGGGGCCCGGGCGGGCGCGCGTCCCCGTCTCCGCCCGCCCCCGCCTTTGTAGCGGGCTCCCTCCCGGCCCCTTCCTCCCGCCCAGCCCAGCCCAGCCCGGCCCGCTCCCTCGTCCCTTTCTTCCTGCCTCGCCTTCCTGCGGCGCCGCGGCTCATCCATTATCGATGCGCATTCGGGGCTGACAGCAGCGGCGAGCGCCCACGACGGTCCCCGCGCGCGGCCCCCAGCCTCGGCTCTCCGGGGCCTCCCGGGGCGCTCGGACCCCGCGCCCAGTCGCCCCCCGGACCCCGCACGCCCCGGCCCGCCGCCCCGCAGCGCCTGCATGACTGTCACAAAGGTAAGCGCCTCCGGGTGTCCGCCGGGGCCCGGGAAGATGTGGGGCGCGCGCTTGGGTCGTGCCGGCCCCGACCTGGACAGCGGGGACAGTTTGCACCGCGGCCCCGCGCACCGGCCCGGCCCGACAGTGACTGCATTTTTAACCCTTGGCGAGGCCGTCGCCCGCTGAGCCCGGAGGGGCAGTGCTGGGCAGCGCCAGCGCCGCGGTGCCCTCCGGGAGCGCGCTGCGGGGACGCGCCGGGCGGAGGACATGGCCAGGGGCTGGGCGACTGGCTGGCTGGAGGTGGCCGGTGCGGGGAGAGGTCGCCCCACCTGCGGGCTCTGCGCCCATCCTGGAACTCTGGGCCTCTCCAAAGCCCCTCGGTGCACGGGGGGGGACCCCAGTCCCCAAAGAGTCGGTCTTGAAAAGTCTTGAAGCGGTGGGGGTCAGCCTGGGACAAGAGAAGGAAGAGGGGTGGGGTGACAGGCTGTGACAGAAAGAGACAGGGAAGAAGGTGTCCTGGGACCCCCATCCTGGCTGGATGCCTGTGTTTCTGGAAAGACCACAGGGGAGCCAAACGCTGGGAAGAGGGGAGATGTTCCAAGACCACACTTCAGCTTTGCCTCACGCCCAGGGTGACTTTGCTGGGCCCTTTTGCTTTGGGCCTCAGTTTCCCTCTTGTGGAAAGTGAGGGTGCTTGTTCTGGGACGTGGTGAGGCAAAGTACCTAAAGGATCCAAGGGTGTGAAGCCAAACTTTTCGGGAGTTCTGGGGGTAAGAGTCCAGAGCCTGGCCTTGACTTTGGGGATTCCTGGACCCAAGGCCTCCACAGAAGTTTCTGTGTACAGGCTTTCAGGACTGGAAAGCAGAGACTTGAGTGGTCAGCCGTAACCAGCCATGGGGCCCTGGGGCTGTTTTATTCGGAGAAGCCAGGGACATCCATGGATTGTGTTTGTTAGGAGTCTTTGGGCTGGACTCCCAAGTTAGGGTTCGGGAAGATTTGTAGTAAGATGAACTTGGGGTGCTGAGGGGTTCATGGCTGTGGCAATAGATAGCAAGGATTGTCAGCCAGCCAGAAGCAGGATACTGAGGGATAGAAACACTTCTGCTGGGAGGGATTAAGATCACTGAGGTTGTTAATGCCAAGCAGGGAGGACGGGAAGAGTAATGGATGGGTCTGAATGAGAGACAGAGGCAGTGAGATTTGTAGTAATAGCTCTGAGATTTGATTTGATACCTCCCTTGTGTTTTTCCATCTACGTGAGCTCAGTCTTCCTCCCTGGCAGAATGGGCTCAACCCCGTTTCTTCCCCAACAGAGGAAGAAGTTGAGGTTCAGAGAGGCAAAGTGACTAACCTACCATCACATAGCAAGTTGGTGGTGGAACTGATGTTTACGTCTGCAACCTACGATCTTTCCATTGTTCTGTTCTGTTAAAGTTACTTAGGGTACTCTTACGGAAGAGGGACGAGGTTTTGCACCCTGGCTAGGGGGTTTTGAGGTTTGTAATTGTCTGTTTAAAGCATTGACAGTGACTGGGAACTACAGTGTATTGAGCACTTACAGGTGGGCCAAATTAGCTTTGATCCCCAGGGCACCCCCATATGGTCCTCCAAGCCCACAAGAATGATCTCTGAGTCCAGAACCAGAAATAAGACATGAGCACTGTCTGGTGTATCCCACTCTCCACTCCACCCGACCACCAGGCCCCACAAAAAGAAAAAGTAAAGAAAAGCTTGGGGAAGCTCAGATGTGTCATGTGTCTAGTATGTGCAAAACCCTGAGTTCTATTTCTGCCATTATATTGTCCCATGAGCACTGCTAGGAGTAGCCCTAAGGGCCCAAATCCAAACCAGAGCAGGCCACGCCTCTTGATGGCCAGCAAGTACTAAATAAACCTTCTTTCCTCCATGATGCTCCTGTTGAAGGTGGCCTGTGCATCCAAGCCAGCTCAAAGGATTAAATCAAAATCCCCACCTTAACCCCATCTCTCCTCCCTTTGTCAGAGCTTTATGGACTAGGGGTAGGCACAGAGAAAAAGAATGGGAAGGGGGCGGACCCTCCTCGAGGAACTGGCTTACCCCTTTGTGGGGGAGCTCTGGCTTCCTGCCCCGGGAACTGAGATCTTTTGTGTGAGAATCAGTGCTCTGGGCCAGGTGGGCTTGGATAGCAGGGCAGAGTTATGTGAGCTCGGAGAGGGCTGGAGTGGAGTGGGCTAGTCTATTCAGTGGATCACTTCCTGGGGATCACCTTCCTTCAGAACCACTGTTCAAAACTGCTGTGCACTCACATCTAATGTTGCCCAGAGCTGCAATCTTTGAACAGCTCTCTCACCCCAATGATACTTCAGGAAGCTCCTTAGTGACTCTGGAAGAGAAGGAAGGAAGGAAGGAAGGAAGGAAGGAAGGAAGGAAGGAAGGAAGGAAGGAAGGAAGGAAGGAAGGAAGGAAGGAAGGAAGGAAGGAAGGAAGGAAGGAAGGAAGGAAGGAAGGAAGGAAGGAAGGAAGGAAGGAAGGAAGGAAGATGAAACAGAGGCAAGGATCCAGCTGCAGCTCTGCAGCCCCCTGATGGCTCAATCAGGTCCCCTCTCCCCCCAAAGAGGGGACAGTGCTAGAGTGACAGTACAGCAGGCAGGGCTCTTGCCTTGCACATGGTGACCTGGGTTTGAACTCCAGCACCCTCTGTCATTCCTCAAGTCCCTTCAGGAAAAATCCCTAAACACAGAACCAGAAGCAAGCTCTGAGCACTGCTGACTGTGTCCCTATCACTAAAAAAATATCCAGCAAATAAAAAGAACAACAACAAAAATATTAGTGAATTGCAGAGAACCTTGGGAACTGGGGAGATAGTACAGGGGGGACACCTCAGTTTTATCTCCAGCACCCCATATGGTTTCTCTGACCACTACCAGAAACATTCCCTAAGCAGTATCCCGGAATGTCCCTCAAAAACAGATATTTAAATGGGATGTCAAGTCCAAGTGAAAAGACTTGAGTTAAAACCTGCCGATGGTGGCCCGGAGAGATAGCACAGCGGCGTTTGCCTTGCAAGCAGCCGATCCAGGACCTAAGGTGGTTGGTTCGAATCCCGGTGTCCCATATGGTCCCCCGTGCCTGCCAGGAGCTATTTCTGAGCAGACAGCCAGGAGTAACCCCTGAGCACTGCCGGGTGTGGCCCAAAACCAAAAAAAAAAAAAAAAACAAACAAACAAAAAAAAAAAAACCTGCCGATGGTAATGCGGTGCTTTGAGGCTGCCTTCTGGGTGCTTCCAGGTCCTTTTGCCCTAGCTTCTTCAGCTGTAGGTTGTGACCTTTCACATAATTGAGTGTGAAGAAGACAAACCAAGATCTGTTTTATGACAACTTGGTGATTTATTATCAGCAAATGTCCTTGTGTATCTCTTTGATATACCTGTATCTCTGGGGTGACAAAAACATTTCTAGGACAAAAAGCGGGGGCAAGTTGACTGTGTTTGAGTAGGAATTCCTGGCGGGAGGTGTCCAGAGAGGGGGCTTCACAAAAAGGAAGGTAAGTGAAAACCTTGCTCCCAGGTGGCAGTTGGCAGCCTCAGGGTTTGCCCTGGCATCTATGGTCCAAGAACAAAGGAACTGAACAGCTGGGATGCCTGGTGAGGTGGAAAGACTTAGAAAAAGAGATATGAACCATGGAAGTTTCTGGATGCTGAGGCATATTAAGTGCAGGGGTGACTGGACCATCGAACAGCTTTTGGGACTCCCCTGAGTGTGAGCAGGCAGGAGGGCATTGCCCTGCCTTTGTTCTGCAAAAACCTGTCTAGGCATCTTAGAGAAGAGAAGCTGTCCTGTTGAATCAGCCACTCTCCATCGAATAGCAGAGGCCCACGAACTGTGTGGAGTCGAGTCACTCAGCTAGGTCAGGGCAAAGGGCACTGGGAGACAGACCAGGGGCCTCCCGACTCAGATTCTCTTTGCCCCACTGCACTGAGCTGCGGTCCAGGCTGTGCGGCAGGTGACTGGTGATTTCCTGCAGCTGGACAAGAGTTGGGGTCAAGATGGATGGAACAGGGTCAGGTTGGGCGAGTAGGTCAGACTTTGGCTCTTTTCCAAGAACCAAGCCTGCTGGGAAGCTGCTCAGGCTCTTCTCATAGTCGACTTGCTAGCACCTTCTTCCTATCTGGCTTTCCAAGGGAGAACAGAGAAAGGAGCCGCAGGTCAAAGGCTGGTCCATGCTGGGGTACTTGGGAGTGTAGAAAGGGCTTCTGCTTTCTCTGCTCCAGGTATGCACGAGCCTCCTCCTTCCCTTTGTCCTCACCATGATGAACCAGCAGAATGTGGTCACAACAGTCCATTTATCCTGGTCTCAGAGCACCTGCCTACTGGGGCCAGGTACTGGGCTAGCCCTTAGGATCATGAACACATCTATTGGATGTCAGAGAAGGAGATAGGCATGAAAGATGTGAAGATATGACCAAAGCCCAAATTAGGAGTGTCCAGGGAGCACTGCTGTTTTGCCCACATATAGGAAGAGCTCGGCATTAGCACCTTCTGTTCTCTCATAGGCAGTAAAACTCACTTTCCCTAACAGTGTTCTGACCAGGGCCTTGGTGAATGTGCCCAGAATCCCCCTGTCTTCTTGCCCAGGACCATCACCACCTTGTTGATGTTGAGCACGGCTGCTCATACAGACCTCCAAGAGGAATAGAGAGGCAGCCCTTGGTCCCCAGAAATACCTCTGCCTGCTGCAGCTCAGATTTGAGCTGAGCTGGTTGGAAAGTGTAGACCAGGTTGGGCCAAGGCCTGGCAGCCTCAGAGCATGGCAGCTTGAGACTGAGAGTTTTTCCACTTCTCTCAGAGCAGACATGGCCTCAGCTGTGGCTGCCGCCGTCGGCAGCTCCTGGCACCCTGGAGCCCGGAATCGGATTTGGATTTGCTGGCCACAGGATTTGTCTGGTGTCCAGGGGATGAGTGAATGTGCACTTTCCTTCTTGCCCAGCCCCCTCGCCTTCCCCCAGCTCCTGATCAGCTCGATTTGCTCCCCTTTCCTTGGTGCCTGTGTGCAGGCCCGCTGGCCCCCGAGGCGTGGCAGCCCCAAGCTGGCCCTGAAGCTCAGAGCAGCTGGCAAGAAGCTGGCCTGCCAGGAAGGACACATGCAAATAAATACAGTGGCTTCCGCATGGAAAGAAGCTGTGTAGAATGTTCCTTTGTGGTCCTGGGTTGTGGGACCAGCTGCTAAGGAGGCACAAGTGTGGGGGTGGAAACTGGGGAGGGCCTGGCACTCCCCATTCATGCCATCCCCCCTGGGGGCTTCTGGAGAAACTCATGATTGGTTTCTGGCCGGTGCACTCCTCTCAATTAACACAGCAATGGGAGGCAGTCAGGTCTGCCCAGGACTGTTTACAGATCACACAGACTTAGATTACAGCGCTGTGGGGGAAGCCCCCCACCCCCATTTACAGATGTTTATTTGCTGCAGCAGCAGCCACACCCTAGTCACAGCTGAAGTGGGTCAGTGTGGACAAGCCTCCAGGGCTGAGTGGGAGTTAGACAGCTCATTTTATCACTTTGGGTCCATTCCTGGGAAAATAAGTTGCTCTCCAGGAAAGTGATCAGTGGGTCTTGGGGCTGAGATGGTGCATTCACAGGGACTCTGGCCTGGCCTGTGGTTGACAGTCAGCATACTCTTGGTCTTGGGCCCCAGGGAGGGAGCTGAGCTGGTGGTACAGTGACAGGTGCAGTGATGGGCAGGCTCTGTCTCTGGACACACTGACACTACAAGACCACATGGATCTGAGCCTCCTATGGGTTCTCCTCGCTGCTCCAACCCCCAGCCATGCTGACAGGATCTTGGCCTGTCACCCCTATGTGATGAATCAATGCTGCTCACCTTGAAAATGTGCCCACGTCCCACATAGACTTCTCTGACCTGAGCTGGTACAAAGTGTTGGTGACATTAGGAAGGACTGCTCAGGCCTAACAGAGGTGGGACCCATCCCCATCACCATGAAACTGGCCTAAGTAGGGACCACAAGCCCAGGGCTAGGTGCCTAACTCAACGAGGCTCCTATTTCTAAAGTTGGTTGATTTTTTTGCTTTTGGTTTTGGGGCCACACCAGGTGATGCTCATGAGTTAACTCCTAGCTATGCACTCAGAAATCGCCCCTGGTTTGGGGGACCATATGGGATGCCAGGGATCGAACCCAGGTCCTTTCTGAGTCAGCAGCATGCAAAGCAAATGCCCTACTGCTGCGCCATCTCTCGGACCCTATAGCTAGAGTTTTTAAAAAGGTGAAGATAATCCCTTAGTACCAGGGCTAAGAATAGACAGAGGGCCCCCTTCATGTTTACTTGCAGTGTGTTCTTGGGTGAGTGGCCTAACCTCTCTGAACATCTGTTTCCCCAGTTATTAAGTTAGGATCTGTGATAGTAGCCATTAAAAGGATTATGCTAAAGATCAAATGACTCCTGTGTAGCACTTAACACATGCCCCACAATTTGCTTAGCTGTTAGCATAGTGAGGTCAGAATATGAAACAGTGGCTTACAGGAGCGTCCTATCCCATGTTTCTGGCCTAGAAGTATGAGGAAGTGAGGGGACTGTTGTAGGGGGTCTGACCTCAGCAGGCAGCAGGATGGTAAGGGCTGAGCAGGAGGAGAGAGGAAGGATGCTGGGAGAGGACAGGCAGAGGGAACAGCATGAGTGAATGTCTGAACTGAAGACCAGCTCCCAAAACTGTTCCTGGGATGCAGGACCCTGGGTGGTTCCAGCCACTCTGTCCTCAGCAGAACTAGGATGGGGCTAGCACCAGTTCTCAAGGAGATAGTATGCTGGGGAAGGAGGGAATGGGTGAAAATTATGTCAGAGGTGTGATGGCAGGAGATAGGGGCCAAACAATAGGACTTGGGGGTGTCCTGGAAGGAAATGAGGTGGGAAGGGGTGGCAGTAGGAGGAAGGGTGAGACACAGGGAGGACACTGCTCTCTCCCCTGTCTGAGGAAGACTTGAGCAGAGAGGCCAAGGTAGTTGCCAAAGTTGACCCAGCAAAGCAGATCAGACCCCTAGCCTGACTGTTTCTCCCTCTCTGCCCTCTGCAGGACATGATTACAGGGACTGTGGCTGTCACCCCCAACAACCATGAGCCATTTCTTTTTTCTTTTTCTTTTTTTTTTTTTGGGGCCACACCCAGCGGTGCTCAGGGGTCACTCCTGGCTGTCTGCTCAGAAATAGCTCCTGGCAGGCACGGGGGACCATATGGGACACCGGGATTTGAACCAACCACCTTTGGTCCTGGATCGGCTGCTTGCAAGGCAAACGCCGCTGTGCTATCTCTCCGGGCCCATGAGCCATTTCTTAAAGTGATGGGTCAGTGTCCTGTTCTGTCTGTCTGTCTGCCCTACTTACACACTATAGCCCTTCTGCTCCCAGCTGTGCCAGGTGGCTCCTGGGAGGAGAGGATTTTTATTTTATTCCTCCAAAGAGAGAATCCCTACAGAAATTTCCTGATATATGATGAGTATATATTTTGGCCTATGTGATCTAACTAAGCTTTTATTTTTATTAATGATTGAAACCTTATTTAACACTGTGATTTACAAAGTCATTTTAGGTATACGATGAACCAATACCAATCCTGTCACCAATGTGGCCTTCCCTCTATCATTGCCCCCAGTTTCCCATCAAACCTGCCTCCTTAGCAGACTCAAAATAATTGACTTTATATTGCTTGTTACAACATAGATCTCACAATGGTGTTACTAAAGTCATTGCTCAAGGGTTTACTGAGATGGTCAGTGCTATTTGAACTTTCTGTGTTATTGTTTTCACTCACTGAACTTAGAGGGTTTCTATGTAAAAGTTCCATCTCATTTGCTGTCTTGTCAGTACAGCGGAATTTGGAGGAGGTGTGCTGATGCACAGTATTCGCATTCAGCAGCATGGCATCTCACTAGGTTGTTTATATGCCAGAGAAAGTCAGGTGTGGCTATGGCACTGGACCTTTCAGTGGATGAGGATTCGCCTGCCCTGATTCTGAGAAGACTTCAGAGATCTGGCTGGGAGCCCAGACATTCTAAGATAGAAGAAGTATCTTCTCTCTGTGTGTCTGTCATGGGATGAGGCAAGTTCATTGGGTGATGCATTTCCATTCCTCACCTCCTCAGAGAAAGTGGAGGTTCTACATGGCTGTTCCTGCTGCTAACCAGTCCCTGTAGGAGACAGCAGTCTGATCCCAGAGAAGGGGAGTTGGAAAAACTTGCTACCACTCACCCCTGGAAGAAGTTCCTCATGCCCATTGCTGCCTCTGCCTGTGTGGCTCTGCTGATTTGTAGAAGTGAGAGAGCATCTTTCTATCATAGACCAAATGAGCAAAACCAGTTCCCAGTTAGGGGCTGGCTGGTCCCGACTTTTCAGTACACGGTCGCCCTGCTCAAGGTACTCCTAGGGACATCTGCAGCTTATGAGACCTGTTTGCTATGTGGCACATGGACAGAGATTCTTGTACTCACTGACCAACCCTTCCTGGCAGCTTCAGAGGCCTATACTGTCATCATTTCCATTTCTCAGTAACAGAAACAGGGGCCCAGAAAGGGGAATCAAAGTAAGAAATTTACCAAGGTCTTAGTGCAACTAAAGGCCTAATACCTGGCCTTGGGGTAGGCCACTCCTTCTGGCTAGTGGCAAGTGGCCCTGAACCATGTGGTCAGAGCACAGAACCTGGGGGAGAAGACCAGGCCTAGGTTGGCTCGGTGTGTTGATGGGTTCAGCCCTGTTTCTCTGAGCTTCTGTAATAGCATTTGCTTTTATGCAGCCTCATTGGAGCTTTAAGTAACATCAGCATAACCTGGAACTAAGAGCAGCATCTTTATGAAATTGTAGATGTCACTGCAGGGGATCGATTCCTGATGCTGACAGCACACCTCTGCCCTTGGCTTCTACTACCCACAGTGCTGTGTTCAGCCACTAGTTCACCCTCCCCAGCTCTGATCATGACTTCAAACTGACTTCATACTCAGCATATCCCTCACAAATAGCCTCTATAGCCTCTATCAAACTGGTTTGCTGCGGATGAAAAGTCACTTTCCTCCTTTTCTGTTATGTCTATTTTAGAACGCTGGTGACAAATACGCTGGCCATTATAGCAAGCTGGGCTGTTTCCCTCTGAAAGGGCAAATCAAGCTCAAAGCCTGATTCATATTACATTTTTCCGTCTATGGCAGCAAAACCCAGGAGAGGTGGGTGTGGGTCGCCAAGCACCATCTTGCCAGGTTCTCTGGGCAGGAAAGTTGGTTTCCACTGGCAAATGCTCTTGAGATTTGCTGCAAAGGCCCTGCTGTCCTGAGACAGCCCTGCCTGCCTTGTGAGTTTAGTGCTTGTCCCTGTTTCCTTGTGGCATTTGCAGAAATCTTTGAAATCCTTCAAATGTGACTTCAGGAACTCATAGTTTGATGGCCTGGGATCTGGTGCACTTCCCAAGACATGGAAAGAAAGATGATAAGTAGACTGAAGGATTCAGCTGCTGAGACTTGCTTCATGAAGGACCTGTTCATGAAGCCTTGACTTCCTCTTAGAAAGATAGATTTGCAGAAAGGTGTGGTGAAGTTTGGGCTTTTTCCCAGATACTGGGGATTCCGGGAAAGGCAGGTCTATCTGAAAAAAGGCCCTGGGTCTGCCTTTCTGCTTTGTGTATATGTCTCAGCACACTGCAATCATGAGAAGAGCTACTGCAGGACAACATAGTCCTGATAGCTGCTGCACTGTTCAGGTTTGGATCCATGGAACTCGGGACTCGGTGGGGCACATCCCTACCCAGATCAGCTGCAAGTGGCCTCTGTGTTGTGCTTATTGATTTACGGCCCTGGGTCTCCAATTTGTGCTGTTAGGGTCCAGAGTTGAAACTAAGCAAAGCAAAGCTTTATTCTGTCTACCACAAACTATATAGACTAATCAATCAGGGCCACCTCCCAGAGGAGGGGACTCTGCCCAGAGGGTCACAAGACAGGTTATATAAGGTAGAATCAGGAATTCTTGACCTTTAAGTTGATTGGATGTTGTCTAGCGTGTTTCTAGAGTATTTCATCATGACCTTTTATGTCTAGATATCTAGGGTGGTATATTGTAGTATATAGGGCCTTGGGGTCTGCATCATATTTGTTGGGATAGAAACTTAGTCCTTACATGGAACTTAGCTTTGTTATCCTTAAATGAAAACTTAACTTCAGGTTGACAAAATGGAGTCCATTCTGCTTCAGGCTTCACAGTGACTGAGCCTGCTGAAACTAGGGTTGTGCCACTTTCCTTCCTGGTATACTTCACAGAATGTCCCGACAAGAGTATTCTGGAGACTCTGGGCTACCTGGTGAGAAAATAGAAGCCTCTACAGATATGGAAGCAAGCTTGCACTAAACTCTCCCAGGAGATTGCCACTAGGGATGAGCCCCTTTAGTTCCTTGTAGCAACTTGCAGCAAGCCCAGGCCTCATGCATGCACCACATGTATCTCCCATCAGCCCTAAATCTCTGCTCTGACATCCAGGAAGATTCACAAGTTTCTAGAGCTGCCAGTATTCTGCTGGAGAGGCGTGGGTGCTTCCATTTTGCAGAGAAAAAAAAGTGAGACCTCAAAAGTTTTCTCCAAGGAGGCATCAGTGCCTCCCCACCCCACCCCATTTTTGGAGGATAAGGGTTGGGTGAGTTTCCATTCAGCTTCTGGTAGAAATCAGACCACGCTGTGACTCAGAAGGGGGAGGCAGAAGAAAGTTCCAGAAAGGAGACTATGAGAACTTAGCCAGAAAAATAGGGGTAACTGAAATAGAGAGGCCTTGCTTTGGATAGGAACCTATCTTGGCCATCCAGCTGGGAATCAGGGCCTGGTGTGGAGATGTCAGGCAGGATCAGAAGCCTCTGAGGTTCATACTGCTCAGGTGCAAAACTCAGAGGACCAGATCCAGTCTCCCAGGCTGTCTTCTGGGGCACCATACCCCCTGAACTCCTCTCCCTCCATGAAACTGGCCGTGCAGGCAGGCAGGTTGCTCCTTAGTCCCTTTGAAACCATTGCCCAAACTCTGGCTTAGAGGAAGTAGCTAGAGGAAGAGGAGGCAGAGAGGAGAGGGGATGTGAGGAATGGTCCTATCAGGCACCTGTGCTGCAGCCTTTGCTTCAGGAATGAGCTAGAACCTGGGGATCTACACACCACACCTGTATCATGTGCCCTATTAGTCAGCCTTCTCTGATACCCTTTAACTCCAGGGGGAAAATGACCTCAGAACAGGGCTCTGAGCCTGCAGCTAGAGACATATAGAAGGGAACAGACCGGCTGAGACAGCCCCTCCTCCACACTTTTCCCAACCCCACACCCTGCCCACACCCCTTCCCATTCCCTTCCACAACACCCCACACACCTTCCCTCATGCTCCTCCCCTCCCAAACATCCCTGCTCTCCTGATGGCCCTCCCCCACTTTCCCTCTTGCCTGTCCCCCACATCTTCCCCAATACATCCCCATTCCCCATCATGCTCCTCTAGGTTCCTCTCTGGCTACTCCAACAAGCACAGACAAGAGCCATTACTAAGACAACAGAGGGCATAGAGCCACACACACACATATTCTCCATGACTGTGTGATCAAAAGGTGGTGAAGAAGGGGTTCAGGGAGGCTGGAGAGGGTGACTCACGTGACAAAAACAAGGTGCTCTGTGGTTGTGTGCTGGCCCTGCCACAGGTGGTTTCTCAGAGAGGTTACTTCTGGTTTTGAAAAATAAAATCCTGATTCTGGGTCAGTCCTCCCATTTTTATTCTTCAATTTCCTTAGATTAGTGATAAAAAGTTTCTCTTGAGCCTGTGGGGCTATCACTGACCTTGGTTGGAAGGAATCCAAGTAACAAAGGGTGTTGGGAGCCCTTGTGCTGTGCTTGCACAGCTCTGTGGTCACACTTCGTGATGGTCCAAGTCACTCCTGGCCTCAGTGCCTCTGGCTCCTTGGCTGTTACTGTTGTGTAGGGTCTCTGGAGGGGTTGTACTGGCACAATTGGCACAATTGGCACAACCAATTCACAGAAAGTCCCTGAGTGTCTATCCAAGAAAATTTCATGCCAGACCAAGAAAAAAATATTGCCATTAACTATATGGGCGACCTGGGCCATGTAGCATACATGGCTGTAAATGTTGATATCTAATGATTCTCAGTAGAAATGGTGATTTTCCTGGCTACTTTAGCAACTCACATTGTCTCTCATTTTCACTGGGCCATAGATGTTCAAAGGCTGGACATCACAGTCCCAGGATGATGAACCACAGAAGTCCTGGGTGAGGGGTGTGTGGAAACTGAGGCAGAACTGGCTCCAGAGAGCAGAGTTTGATCAGGGTGCCAACAATAGGGAGTTCTCATCATTCTGGGCCCTTTGCCCATAACTTCTCCCTGTTCGCCTGCTTTCCTGACCACCTGACCCCTCACACCTCTGCTCTGTAATGCTTCCTGCATCTTGCAGAGCCACATAGAGCAGAGGGAGGACTCAGGATTTCACTCCTGTGTGCTGCCTTGAAAAGCAAAATAAAGGAATCGGCAGGGTCAGACATGACATACCCTGGCCTTGGGTTACAACACTGAGGTTATCAAAGGAGCAAGGCTACTAGGGATGACCTAAGGACAGTGATGCAGGGTCGTGGCTCTCTGGGGGTGAAGGTGCAGCAACTTTGCAAGTCCTTATGATTGCAACCATGTTACCTAAACTACAATAATAAAAAAAAATTAAAAGAGGCGAAGGTTTCATTCATAACCATTTGTTATGCTGGAGAGAACCTACAGGGGTTAAGGCACTTGCCCACCAGGCATGAGACCAAGTCCAGATGGAACTTCAGTTCCATCCCCCCGCCCCCCCTAAACCCCGACCTGGAGTGATCCCTGAGCTCAGAGTTAGTGCTGAGTACCATCAGGTGTGGCCCAAACAACAACACAAACAGCCTTTTGCTAAGTTCATGTGTGTTGCAGTGAATGTCTCTGTCTCTGAGGGTGCAGGGGCCCTTCTGCAAAGAGATCCCAGCCTAAGGGGTGGGGGGGGGGTGTTACAGAAAACAGGGCTGTGGAAGGTCAGCCGAGTACTGTGTGCACAAACCGTAACCTTTAGGACAGGGGTCCTCAAACTTTTTAAACAGGGGCCAATTCACTGACCCTCAAATCATTGAAGGGCTGGACTATAGTAAAAATAAAAATTATGAACACATTTCTATGCACACTGCAAATATCTTATTTTGAAGTGAAGAAACAAAACGGGAACAAATACAATATGTGGCCCTCGGGCCGTAGTTTGAGGACCACTGCTTTAGGACTTGGAGAGCTGAGCTTAGTCATGAGCAGGAGAAGGAGAAGCCAGGGGAGGTGCCCCTCATTTACAGCTAGGAAAGCAGGGAAATGGGGTGCAGGTTCAGCTTGTTCTGCAGAAAATCAAAGGTGGCTTCTGTGAATACAGAAGAGAGGAAGGTACAACCAGGACTCAGGGCATGAGAGCCCTGGAACTGGGAACGCAGGGGACAGATGTGGTCTGAACTATGCTTTGTGTGTGTGTGTGTGGGGGGGGGTTGTCTGACCAGCCTTAATGCCACAAGAAAAGGTGTGCAAGTCCGTGTGATGGGAGGAATGGACACAGTTCCCAAAATGGAGTCCCTACTGGCATTGCCTCTTTTGGGGGTGATAATGACTGACACTATCCCCCAGAAGATGCCCCTCCTGTTACCATCACATAGTCCTGGCCTTTCCCATATGTCTCGTGATGCATGAAAGATTGGGAGGAGGCTCAGGGGACAGAAAGGATATCATGCCTGTCTTCATGAGGAGATTATCTGATCAGAAGCAGGAAGGGCCCTGAAAGTGTTGGGTTTTTCCTGCTTGGACCCCAGATCTGAAATTTTGTAGCAGTGAAATTTTATTGCCTCCTGTCCCCCATTGGAACTCAGCTTCCCCATCTGCCTTGGCTTGAGCTGGGTGCAATGGTTGAGCTGTCTCTGTGCTGAGGCAGAGGTACTGCTGCTGCCCCAGACTCAACACTGCCTCAGTTTCCTCCTCTCCTACCTCAGAACCCCAATACACACACAGTGACACAGACATGCTCACATGCACAAACATGTTCACATGTAAAAACATGCTCATACATAAATAAATATGCTCGCACATATGTGCACAACATGCTTGCTCATGCACACCCATGTGTACAGCCATATACACATTAAACATGCAGACACACATAAATGTACAAATTCACATTCACACACATGTATACACAGAGACAGATACCAGCATTGAGGTCCCAGCCCTGCCACCACCCCTGAGACGCCCACCCCTCAAGTCTCAGCCTGTCTGAACCTTCATGTTTGTTTCCCTCTGTCTTGGAGTTGGCATCTTCTATTTGTCCTTTGCATACCTACTTGTGCTGAATCTGCCTCTTTCCAAGAAGGAAGGCTTCTTACCTGGACATTCCAGTTTATGTTACCTGGCAGGGGGGGTGATATTAATAGAGATAAATGAGATAGCCACAGGATTTGGGGACAGGGGTTGGGGGCACAACCATATGTGCTCAGAGCTTATTTCTGACTCCACTCAGGGATTCCTTCTGACAGGGCTCAGGGGACTAGAAAGGGATTGAACCTGGGTCAGCTGTTTGTAAGGCTACACCCTACCTGCTGGACTATCACTCTAGACTAGACCCACGAAAGAACCTTCTGGAGTGATTGATGGTCCCATGAATGGAGCCATGTCAAACTTTTCAAGTAGACATCTTCAGATGTTGTACTGTCAGCATGTTGGGTATTTTCACACTCCAGTTAAAGAGGAAACAGCTCGGGGATGTCGCTCAGCAGTAGAGCTGCACGCCATGCACATTTAGGGCTTTAAGTTTAGTCCCTAAATTTTGGTATATTTCCCTGAACACTGTCAGGCGTGTTCCTCTTTCAGAGAATAAAACAAATCTCAACAGTGAAGAGAAATGGAAACCATTTCTGTCTGTTTCCGGTGGAAGTATCTCTCTATTCATGTATGTTTGCTCTTGTTTGAGGAGCTCAAACATGCAGAAGGGGGGAGATGCAGGCATCTGAACGACTGTGGGAGCCATGACTGGGATTGCAGTGCCTCTGGGAACCCGCCCCAAAGCCTGAATGCAAAGGCTGTTCTCCCTCCCTGGGAGTAAATCCCTGAAGGCAGCTTAAATGCCTGACCCAGGGTCAGTCTCATGGGTACAGCCTGTGACCTTCAGCTTCCACATTCTGCCATCCTTGTCTCTGAAGTCTGTATAGTTTTGAACAAGGAGCCCTGAAAATTATGTAGATGGTCTCTTGTCCCCCTTTCCTAGAAAATTAGAATGTGAATCTCACATAGATGTGGCCTCAGATTCAGATTCAGATTCATTGTGTGTGTGTGTGTGTGTGTGTGTGTGTGTGTGTGTGTGTGTGTGTGTGTGTGTGTGTGTAGGAGAGGTATGGGGAAGGAGGATGGGGGAGTCCATCCTGGTGATGGACAGGGTTCAGTGCTAAAGGTCACTCCTAGTGGTATTTGAGGGCCGTGTGGAGCTGGGTATTGATTGAACCCAATCTCTGGAGCTGTGTCCCCAAGCCCATCTTTAAACTGAGTTTCCTTCTGGTCCGACCTTGTCAGCTCTCAGATCGGGGCTGATGCAGAGGCATGAGCAGCTCTCAAGACACCTGGACCTGGCTTGGAACGGTCAGATCCGACACATAGGAGTAGCTATGCAGTAGCTATGCAGTAGTGACAGTGATCCACAGAGGTGCTCAGGGAGAAGTGGGGATCACGGTGGAGCAGCGTGGTCAAGATGGCTTTCCTGGAGGAGCCGCTTTCCGAGCTGGGGGAGAGACCAGAAGAGAAGAAAAAGCTGAAGCCAAGTGGCTTGTGGGAAAGGGGAGGACTCCTCTGGGGGAGAGGAAGGAGCAGAGAGCCCTGGTGGGAAGGCTTGGGTGGGGCCTAATGGGAGGCACAGGAAATGACAGCTTGAGAAATCAGAATTGGGAACCACAGACTATACTGGACCTTCCAAATGGATAAACAGAGGGTGTGGAGAACAAGCTTCAGGGTGTCTGACTGTGGTTTGACCATCTGCACCTGCCAGTCTCCTCCCTCCATCTTATGGGGAGTTCGTTCCCCACCAGTGTGGCTTGGGTGTCCCCGTGAATAACTGCAGCAGACCACACTAGGACATAAAGAAGAACACACATTGGGCGGGGAGGTGACGGCTGGGCAATCTGCCTCCCTATTCCTCTTATTCCTCTCAATGTGGGGTGGTGCCAGCCTGGGGAGCAGCTGAGGGTCCCACTTAGGTTGGGTGACCCCCCCCCATTATGCCAGAACAGCAGCTGCAGATCCAGAACAGGTCTGTTTGTTTCTCAGAGTCCTGCAATATTGACGCAGACAGCAGGAAAAGGGGATACTGTTTATTGAACACATCCTCCAGGGAGCACATCGCGGGCAGCAGCTGCTTCCTTGTCTCCGAAGCAGAGAGCAGAGCAAAGACAAAATCTCTGGGCCTGAAGCTGGCCAGAGCCTGTGTGTCTGCACAAGGAATGCTGAAGTTGTGGCGGGAACAAAAAGTTCTCTCCACTTCACCGCCACAGTCTAGCAAAGTCGGCCAGGCTTGGCTTCCCTAAAACCTCAGCCTCGTTTCTCCCACCTCCAGCTGTTTGACCTGGTGTGACTTGCTTAATCTCTCTGGGTCTTTTGTTTGCTGTTGGGCCACGCCCGATGGTGCACTGGCTTCTTCCTGACTGTGCTCAGAGATCACTTCTGGTAGTCTCAAGGGACCGTCTAGGGTGCTGTGAATCGGACCACTTGGCTGCATGCAAGGCAAACCACCCTATCTGCGGTACTATCTTTCTGGCTGCCTTTCTGAATGTTGATGCCAGCCCTGAAACGATGGAGGAAGCCACCCAGCTCTCTGCCCTGGATTTATGGCTCAGATGTGCTGCAGAACATCTTGGCTCTGAAGGCTGGGTCTGGAGAACTCACAGCTAACAGTGCGGGCACTGCAATGCACCACATCGCAGAGGTCCATGGCCAGCACATCGCCCAGAAACCAAGCTGAGTGGCTGGCTCAGCTGTGGTGAGTGCAGTCTGGAGAGGGTGTACCCTAGGGACCCCTTCTCTTCCTTGTCTCCTCATCCCGGAGAGCCCCGCAGCCCCATGTCCCTGAGAACACTGGCAGGATTTCCTCCTGGAAAGGGGACACGCTGTCTTGCTTACATCCCTTGGATCAGCAGGGCCCACAAGGCCAGTAGCCTTTCCCTGTCTATACTAGGGACTGGGCCACTGTCAGCTAGGCCCTTCTCCAGAGCAGGGCTACATCTTACCCGCTACCTCTTTCCTCTTGGCCCTTTAACTCCCAAGAGGCAACAGTTGTGAAAAGCAGCATTAGGATAGTCAGATGGGTACAAAGTGCCATCCAGAAGGGGTTGCACACACTAAGCACTACTCAGAGGGGAGCAAGTTTCCAACTGGCTGGTTTGGGGAGTTGTCATACTTGGTGACGTTCAGGGCTTAATCCTGGCTCTGCACTCAGGAATCACTCCTGACTAAGCTCAGGGGACCCAGCACAGGGATGCTAGAGATTGAACCTAATCTGCTGTGTATGGCACCCTCTCTGTGTGCCGTACCCTCACCCAAATGAAGTACCCTCCCTGCTTCCTATCAGCTGTGAGGAAGCTGAGTGGTTACCTGGGAGACTAGACTGGCACATCAGTGAAGGCTTCTGAAGTGGGGATCAGGGGATCTGCATTTACCTTTGAAGGATACACAGAGGTTAGCCTGAGCAGGGCCCAGGGCAGTGAGGCCCTTGAGGGGCTCAAGAGTTCTGATATTAGCCAGGACTGTAGGGAGATGGGCAGGTGTGGAAGAGCAAAGAAGGGTTGGAGGTGGCAGGGATTATGGAAAATTCCTGGGCCTCTGGAGTTCTGGGTCACAGAGATTCGCTCGTAGATGTGTAATCAAGACATTAGAGTCCAGCACTGTCCATCTCAGGCCTGGCAATGTCACTGTTCTAGGTGACAGGATCCAGAGACAACAGTAAATACAGCAGAAATGGTCCCTGTCCTGGCCCATGAGGTGACAGAATTCAGATATTAGGGGGAGGCAGAACCCCAATAAGCTGATATTGGGATATCAGGAGGTAGTCTGTGATGAGCAAGGGCAGAGAGCATGTCAGGGGCTGCTTTGGGGAGGCTGCTGGGTAATGGGGTATGGGGGGCAGGAGGGAGTAGAGTGAAGTTTATGGCGACCTCTGGGTCCTGCTGATTACAGAAGCTCACTCTGGAGAATCCTGTGGGGGCACAAGGAAGAAAGGAGGAAGATCGATCTAGATCTCCTCCCCCATGGCAGGCACATGCTTCTAGTTTACTAAGGTTGGGAGCTGGCTTGAGAATGACAACTCCTTGGGGTGGGGTGGAAGCTAAGAGGATAAGGAAGGAAGCAAATCAAAGGCAGAAACCTGGCAGCCATGTTGTGCTAATGAGGTGCTGCACCAGGGAAGAGGCAGGGAAAGAGGGGGCTGAGGAATCTTTGAGCAATGGCAGCAAAGTCATAGGAAATGATAACTGGTGTGTTCTGGAGTCCGGAGAAGTGCTGGTCACAGAAACCCATGAAGTGTTACCTCACCCTGCTTTCCCGAGCTCACCCCTGAGCTTTGGGGCCCCTGGCCCGTGGAGCTACAGCCTTCTTGAGTGAGGACGTTCCAAAATGGGCCGTGTCCCCCACAGAGCTGACGGGGCTCAGAAGTCCTGGGGGGGATCTGCCCGTCCCTGCCAGCCTCACCTTCCATCCAACCTCATTAGTATTTTGAGCAGAAGCATATTTGTGTCTCTCTGCAGGGAATCAGTGCCCTGCTCCTTTCAAATGAGTCGAACCAAGAACAATTAGGTGGAACAGCCTTGTTGGGTCAAGGAGGCAGACGGATCGCAGTGGCTGGTGCTGCCGTTCTTTGGCCACTGGGCATATCTGTTCTGGGCCCACCTGGGTTGGAGCCTGAGTGGGAGGAGCTACTGGATCTGGTCCCGGCTGGAACCAGCCATGCTTGTCCAGCACTGTCCCTGTTCCACGGATGTGCTGTCTCCTTTGCGGCAAGTCTGGGAGCCACAGAGCTCTCCTGTTAGGCTCATTTTGAAAGTGGGGAAAACGCTGCTCAGAAAGATTAAGCCACATGCCCAAGGTCACACATCTGGTAAGCAGAACTGTAGGAGCCTCCTTGGAGCCTAAGACTGAATTAAGGAGCAGTTTGGCCCCTTGGAAGACACTGTTGAACATAAGTTTCCCTTTCCTTCTCCTCCAAAACAAACACATAAAAGACCAAACAGAAAGTTCTTGTGCTCTGAAATGCAGAGGCACCACTGAGGGGACTGAGTGACCCTGAGAGCTGAAGATAATTAAGGGGTCATTGCACTGATGGGGGCAAAAGTCTGAGGAAGCCCAGGCCTCTTGGCCTCCCACAAGAGGGGGTGGTAATTCTACTAGAAGGTCCCATGTCCAATTTGCACCTGCACCCCTAATCCAACCATCATCCTTGATCCGGAGACTTGACCATGAGAAAAAAGAGCTGAAGAAGGAGGAAACCTCCAGCCTCTGTCCTTGGCAGCCCTGAGAGAAACGAGGTGCAGCCTGGCAGTAGCTAAATCTGGGGGTCCTGGGGAACAGAGCTGGGCTCCTGGTCAGGGGAAAATGAACTGCAAGTCCTGTGCTCTGCCCCTACCCCCAGTTAGCCAGGCAAGTTTGCTTCATAGCAACTGGTTAGGGGTGTGGATGGAGTCAAGGACAGAAATTGGGTTTTAAGGATTTTGTTTTTCCAGAATAGCTTCTTATAAACCCGAGTCTTAGATCACTCAGTGGGGTCACTGCCCAGGAATTTGGGGTTATCACTCCTGGAGTTTCCCAGAGGGTCCTCTGTGCATTCAGCTGCTTCCTTCTGACCACATGGCAAGCCTGAGCTGCCCTCTCTGCTCAGCCCTTTACTCACTCAGTCTGCCCAGATCATCTGGCTCAGAGCAGAGTCTTGCTGGAAGAACATTTCCATCTGAAATAGTGCTTCTGGGGAATTGGGCAGCCGGCTGCTGTGGAGGAGGGGATGCCGCTTGGGGTCTGCCCAGTGCAGCAAGGTGCAAAGAGAGTGCCCCATAGCAGGCTGTTCCTTAACTTCTCCTGTCGAGCCACTCTCGTGTCCATTCAAGCCCATATTTCTGGTCACTGCACCCTATTTTTGGCATTTGCTCTGATCCTGCCTTTCAACCGTGCTGGCCCACTTGTGCCCATAAATTTACCTAGTGCTTTTCTGCTTTCTCTTTCTCTCTCCTGATCCCTGCTTCCAGGGCCCAGCCAAAAGGCCGCCTCCTCTAAAGAAGCCTCACAACTTCCTCCTCATTCCAGAATTCCATTCCTGGTTGCTGCAGTGTGTAATCTTTCCTGGCTGGCTCGGTCTACCTCCCCGTACCACCCCAATACTCCCCCCCCCCCATGTGGGAAGAAGTGTGATGTGATGACCTTGGCCCCACAGCGTGCTCCCCAGTGCCTGGCCCTCTGAATGTTCCAACAGAGATGTTTGAATGGTGTGTTTGTGGTCTGTGCTTGGAGAGAAGAATTGACTCTGTGCGAGCAGCAGAGCTTTGGCCTTGTTCACAAATCCACCAGAGACGATGACAGACAGAGGGACCTTATTCTTCCCCTGCCCCTCCACACCCCTCCTCCACTCTCCACTCCCACCTCTGCCCTCAGAAGAGGAAATGTGCCCCAAGCCAGTGCCCAGGAGCTGGTGGCCTGGTGGCAGCCCTGCACTCTGCCCAGTTCTATTGCCCTCATGGAGGCTGCCATATGCTTTCTGGAATCTGTATCTCATTATCCTTCAACTCTGAAATATGTCTTGTCTAATGATGCTGGAGGCCTAAGCAGATCCCCACCATCCACTGGGCTTGTGGGCCCCAAGTCTCCCTGGGAACGAAGGATGCTCTCTGGGGAGTGGCTGAGGGCTGACGCCCACCCTTTCTTGTCCCCACTGACTTGGCAGCAGCTTCCTTCCTCCAGAGAGGACCTGATAATGCTATGGAGGAAACAGAGGCAGCTCAGCACAGTCACTGAGATCCCTGTGGAGTCCTCCTCAATCCCTCCCACACTGCAGAGATAGAAGATACACACAGATGGACCCCATGGCTTCATTGCTGGCCTAGGAACGCCCTCTCTCCCCACCTCATTTTTTCATAAACAGTCTGTCGTCACACACATACACATCACTTACTTTGCATATTTTTCCAAAATGTGTTTGCTGGAGTTCTGATTCTAGATTCTGATTCTAGAGGGCTTCCTGGAGGGAATCTCCTATGCTGCTACTGGGCTGGGTTTGTGTCTCCACGATATTTTTCACTAACTGGCCAAAACATGAATTTTGTAGCAGAGGGCAAGGTCCCACAGCATTGGTAAGCCCTCCTCTTCTCCAATGGCCCATAAGAAATGGTCATGAGAAAAGAGAATGTGGAGCTGGACAGACAGTGGCATGAGGGCAGTGGGGCTCTGTAGAGGCCTTGGCAGGGACAGATGCTCCTCTGGAGACCCTGAGAGCTAGCAGGGCCCAAGCTGTGGCTTAGATGGACAGTGTCTATGTGGGTGCCCAGATCATAAGGCAGACCTGAGGAGGCCAGGCTCTGATACCCAGATTGCCCTAGCGGAGTTCTAAATGTCTATCCTCAGTTTACCCAACTGGAAGCCAGGGGTGTTGTCACTGTGGTTCCTAGTCTCACTCTGGTGCCATGAGTGACCACTATGCTTCACAACTGGGCCCAGAACAAGTCCCCTAACCAGGGCCTTGCTTTCCCCTTTCCCCCAGGTGGTGGGCAGGTCCTCGCTTGCCTGCCTCTTCTCTCCCACTCAAAGCTCAGGCCTTGCTGTAGAGTGTTGTAGAGTGTTGGGAAGCTTCTTTACCAGCAGCTTCCAAGGTCAGGAAGTCAGTGGGATATTTTCTGTACCTGCCATGGGTTAAGGCAGGTGGTCCTGCATAAAAGTCCTAGATTAATTATTCTGGGGTAGGTTAGAGATGAACCCTACAGAGGCATTGTCTCACTGGGGATCCCTGGTCAGACATGAGAAGGATTGCTCATCAGAGGTCTAAAACATGTTTCTTTCTTGCTCTTGATTGTTTGCAGGAGGGGGGGGGGGTCACACTTTGCAGTGCTCAGGTCTTTTTCTTGATTCTGTACTTGGGGGTCACTCCTGACAGGCTCTGCAGACTATATGGGGTGCTGAGATTGAACCCAAGTTAGCCGTGTGCAAGGCAAATGTCCACTGTGCTATCACTCCCACCCCTGTTTGTACTGCTCTCACTCCTGTTACTGAAATCAGTGTCTGTCTTTCCCAGAGGAGTGGTCTGGGACCCCTCACCCCGTACACCACTGCACTTGAGCAGCCCAGGCAGGTCCCTCAGAAGTGGCACTGGACTCTCCGCTGGACAGCGAACTCCCTTAGCAGCTTGGGTTTCTAAATGCTTTAGCTGTGACTTAGAACACCGCACCCCATCTGTGGAAGTTGAGTTCCATTTCTCCTCCCAGTATCTGTCCATCCATCAGCAGTTGTGTGGGAAGGAAGCATTTGAGGAGGCGCTGCTTTTATCTGTGATACAATTATGTGTGATTTTCTGTGTTGTACATTATTTTGTTTGGTTCTTTTGGTGGGGGGGGGACACCCCGCAGCACTCAGCGGTTACTCCTGGCTCTGCACTCAGAAATCGCTCCTGGCAGGCTCAGGGGAACTTATGGAATGTTAGGGATTGAACCTGGGTTCATCGTGGGTTGACCGAGTTCGAGGCAAATGCCCTACTTCTGTGCTATCTCTCCAGCCCCTGTGTTGTGCATTTAAGCTCTTTGCTAGGTGGGAGAAAAGGAAGAAAATGAGAGAGAGAGAGACAGAGAGAGAGAGAGAGAGAGAGAGAGAGACAGAGACAGAGACAGAGACAGAGAGACAGAGATAGAGAGACAGAGACAGAGAGACAGAGATAGAGAGACAGAGACAGAGAGACAGAGACAGAGACAGATCAACAGAGAGAGATGAAGATAGAGAGACAGAGAGAAAGAGAGAAACCTGGAGATTGTGTATGGAAGGTGTACCAGTACTTAACAAAGCTGTGTGCAACAGGTTCCTCTTCTTCACTGCGGTCTTCTGCGTTCTTCCAGACAGATGACTGAGATGGAGTCAAGCCCCCCAGTAGCTGTGGGGTACAGTGAAAGCCACTTAGATGTGAACAGGTGTGAGCCTGGGGTGGGGCAGGACAGGTGGCTGAGGGGCAGTGGGGTCAAGGAGGGGTCCTTACATAAGTTCCCTCGGAAGGGATCCACAGAGGCCGCACCCCTGGGTTAGCAGCTTGCATGAGGCCCTGGGCTCTGAGACCTACCCACCGGTGAGTTGTGAACTCTAGTTCTGTTGAACCCAACAGATACCATGATCATCCATCACTTATCTTGGTCAACATTTGTTGCATCCCCAGATCTGGGCTCAGATAACTATGAGCTGCTCCTGGGCAGAACACAAATGTAGAAGTACAGTTTGAGGCACCAGACAGACAGGGCAGGGCTTAAGGCCTTGCATGCGGCTGACCTGGCTTCAATTCCTGGCATCCCATAGGGTCCCTCACCTTGCACGCAGCCAACCTCAGTTTGATCCCCAGCACCAGCTACCCCGGTGTAACTCCACCCTGGATTTAGGTGTACCTACCTGAGACCCACCCTTCGCCATCCACCACCATCATTAATTATTTAATGCAACACCCCAGAACCCCACCGGGAATCACCAAGAGTAATTCCTGAGCGCAGAGCCAGGAGAAAGCCCTGAGCACTGTGTATTGCCCCAAATCTAAGAATGAGAAATGCAGTTTGATAGAGAAACAGAGGGAATCCTGGGGCAGATATGACTGTTTTTGCTGCCACTTGTAACAATGAAAATCATACACACTTGGTTTAGGTATTCTTAGAGACTTGCACATCTTCTTGGGGCAATCCAGCCCTCAGTGGCTCCCTCTATAGTGTCTGCTTGGAGCGTCCCCCCTGTTTTGCTCAAACAGTAGTCTCCGCGGGTGCACTCTTGGCCATGGTGCCTGCATACACTTGTCTGCTCTGAGCTGCAAACCAACCACACGTTCTGTAGAGGGGGCGGTAGTCCCATCGGCACATGTGGGAGGCTCAGGGGATCAAACTTGGTGCCTCATGCTTACAAGACAGTCACATAGTTTTGGTCACTGGTGATTTTTAAAATAATTTAAAGGGACGGGGCAATAGCATAGCAGAAAGGGTGCTTGCCTTGCACCCAGGTTTAATTCCCAGCTTCCTAGATGGCCTCCTGTGCCTGCCAGGAGTGATTCCTAAATGTAGAGGAGGAAATGTACTCACACCCAAGCACTGCCAGGTGTAGCCCCCAAGTCAAAAATAAATAAGCAAATAAATAAATAATTTAAGGTATAGCCCTCCTTCGCCTTGTCATTGTGATAACTCTTGGCTCTGTACTCGTCCGCTGCCATGCTCACATAATGATGTTGGGGAACACGGATGCCACAGGGGTCAGGCCAGTGTATGATCTGGTACTGGGCCAACTCTATCTCACTCACCAAGGCAGGTGCTCTGCTGAGGAAGGCACACACAAACTAGATGAAATTGAGCAGACAGAAAGCTCTGGAGCTGATACCTGAACCTAGAATCATGTTTCCCTCACAGTTCACATTGGCCTCACATGGGGGTTCGATTAAGGGGGCTTTTCCCTGAAAACACAGTGGACTCCAATCCAGCAGCCATAGACAGGACTCAGCATGCTCTCTCCAAAGTGTAGGCAGGCCTGAGGGAATATTGATTGGCCCAGCCTTTTTAGAAAACAATATGGAATTTTCTCAAAAGACCAGAAATTGAGCTTCTGTCTGATCCAGCAATACTGTTCCTAGGGGCCCAAAAACACAATGCAGAAAAAGCAACTGTATTCCTATGTTTATTGGAGTACTATTCACAAGAACCTTCATCTGGAAACCACCCAAGTAACCAAAGAGATGACTGAATAAAGAAACCATGGCACATCTACACAATAGAATGCTACACAGCTGTTAGGAAACTGAAGTCATGATATTTGCTGGCAATCATATCAAAGACAATAGAAATGAGGGCCAGGAGGACTGGTTCATGGTAAGAAGTTTGCCATAAGGGGTAAAGAGTGCAGTCAGGACAGAGAAAGAATCACTGTGACGCTTGGAAATGCTTGGAAATGATCTCTCTGGACAAGAACTGGGTGCTGAAAGGAGGGAAAGTTAGTAACAGTATTGCAAACCACAATATCTATAAGGAAAAAAGTGGAGGGAAAATAGAATTGTCTACTATAGAGGCAGACTGGGAACTGGGGAGAGGAGGAAAATTAGGAACATTTGTGATGGGAAATGTGCACTGGTAAAGGGATGGGTGTTGGAACTTTGTATGACAAACTCAACCATCAACAACAACTTTATAACTTATGTACTGCACTGTGATTCAACTACAAACAACAAAGTGCAGATGGCCCTGAGCCCAGGAAAGAGACCCTGGATTGGAAGGCACCCAGGAAGGACCCAGATCTCCTGGTTCTCTCCCATTGTGCCAAGTGAAACTGAGTCTCCCACTGGGGTATAGGCAGGTGCAGCTGGGAGGACTTGGGTCCTGTGTATCTAGCAGGATGTGGGGACAGAGGTAGTGGATGCTTAACTGGGAAGTCAAGAATGGTCAGTGGTGATTTGAACGTCTGAAACTTGGGATCTTCTGGAAGAGTTGCATCTGCAGTATGAAGTTGCAGGAGCTGGGTATAGCTGGGAATATGTCTGGGGCCTCCCCAAGTGCTTAAGGCTCTGAGCAAAGGTGCTCATTCTGACCAACAAAGCAGAATATCAACCTCTTTGATCCCCAAACTCTAAGGAGCCAGCCCCAGCAATACAGATCAGGGCTCCCACCCCTGACTCGAGTTGAGGGGCCTGGAGCCCCCAAGCATGTTTTTGGGTGGAGTCATAGCACATAGCCTTGCATGCAGCTGAGTTCAAGTTGATTCCCAATATCACTTAAAGTTCTCCTAGTCCCACCAAGAGTCAGCCCTGAACACAGCCAGACATGACCCCCAAACAAAAAGCAAAATAAAATGAAAATTAAAAACTATGCAAACACATCTCAGAAGACAAGAACAACTAATGCTGGTGGGGATGTGGGGAGAAAGGAACTCTCATTTACTGCTGGTGGGAATGCCATCTAGTCCAGCCTTTATGAAAAACAATTTGGAGATTCCTCATAAAACTGGAAATTGAGCTCCAATATGATCCAGCCACTCCTGTATCTAGCCACAATATACCACTTCTAGGAATATACTCTAGAAATACAAAAACACAACACTAAAATGCCTTCTGCACACCTATTTTCATTGCAGTATTATTTACAATAGCCAGAATCTGGAAACAAGCCCAACAACAGACGAGTGACAGAAAAACTGTGATACATATACACAATGGAATACTACGCAGCTGTTAGGAAAAACGAAGTCATGAAATTTTCATATACATGGATGGACATGGACACTATTATGCTGAGTGAAATAAGTCAGAGAGAGAGAGATAGATACAGAAAAGTCTCACTCCTCTGTGGGATTTAAGAAAAATAAAGGACAGTATTGTAATGATACCCAGAGACAATAGAGATGAGGGTTGGAAGGTCCAGCCCTCAATATGAAGCTTACCACAAAGAGTGGTGAGTGCAGTTAGAGAAATAACTACACTAACAACTATCATGACAATGTTAATGAGTGAGGGAAGTAGAATGAATGCCTGTCTGGAATATAGGCAGGGGATGGAGGGAAGAGGGAGATGGGGGGGGGGCATTGTTGGTGGGAAGGTTACACTGGTGAAGGGGGTTGTTCTTTTTATAACTGAAACCCAACTGCAAACATGTTTGTATTATAGTGCTTAAATAAAGATTCTATTATTAAAAAAACTGTGCAAAGCATCTCTGTCTTGGCTATCTTAAGACCTCCGGATTTGTCACCATAAACAGCACAAAAGGAATCCCAGGAGTGAAGCAGGTGGTCAGGGGTCCAGCCCTAAGCCAGGGTTCCATACTGCTGTTAAACACAGCTCAGAGGGGCTGAAAGGACCCTTTCAGGGACCCAGCCACACCCTTCCTGCCACTCACCCATGACAAGCCAATCTTATCCTTGAGGATGCCCTGAACATGTACCCTGTGAACCAGGTGTCCTAAGCATGCTCCTTTGCTGGCTGTGGCAGGCTAGGCTTTCTGAGGGGCAGCCAGCAGCAGGCTCCCCTTTCCCACCTCCCTGATCTCAAAGGGGCAACCTTGAGGACCACTCCATAGGTCAGTCCTAACCAGCCAGAGGCACCCTGCTGTCTAGTGGGAAATCCAGTATCCTGTACCTCAGGGGTGCTGTGGGAATAGGGGAGAGGGGTGAAGGATACAGGAGAGAGGAATGAGGAGTGTGGAGGTAGGGAGGGGTGCAGGGGTCTGGGGAGAGTACAGGGGGCAAGGGAAAAGGGTTGTACTTCTCTTTTGAAGATCTGGCTCTTGGTGCTCTGGGGATTGTCTGAGTATTGTATAGACCAAGTTTTAGACCATGGTGTAGACCAAGGATCCAGAATGTGTCCCCTCTTCTTCCCTCTTCCTCCTCTCCTAGAAAGAGTGACCCCAGGAGCCATATTTTTGGAACCCAAGGAGTTGGATCCTCAAGACTGCATTCTCTGCTGTTCCCTTTCTGACTCCCACTCTCCCTTGGACCCTTTCCCAGACTCTCCATGGCTCCCAGAATGACCCTGAATCCTTTCTCCTCCTGTCGCCTTCTGCTGCTCCCCTTGGCCACTTTTCTGATCCACCTCTTCTCCCACTCCATTCTCCCAGGGTTTAATGAATAAGCATTAGCTGACACAAAGCAACTCTTCACTAAAATGCCATTTGGTGCCTGTTAGGTGTAATGTAGACTCAGATTCAGCTGGGCTCTGTGCACAGTACAGACGGACAGAGTGTAGACTCAGCCTGGATCCATGGGCAGCCATGGAGCTGCCCTGTAATAGCTGCCCTGGCCCAGCAGGAGGCGCTGAGGGCAGGAAGCAGGAGTGTTTGTGGAGATGAAGCCTTTGAACTAGGCTTCCAGGGATGGTGGAATTCAGAATCGCTGGGCAGGGAGAGGGCAGGAAGCACTGGCAGGATGTGTGTAAGATGGTCCTCTGTGCCATCTGTCCCATGGGGACAGATTTCTTTTTAAAGGACAGTTATCCTTACCCCACCACTACCTGTTCTTCTGCCTTTTCTGGCAGCACAAGAGAGTGAACTGGGCCACCCAGGGTGCCCTGATGGAGTGTCATCTCCAGCTTAGCGTGGCCCCTGCCATTCACCCTAGTGACCACTGTCCCCCAGTATTCAAGTATGGAGCTGTGCCGAGTACTGTAGGGAGTGCCCCCTTGGGAAAAATAAAAAGGCAGAAAAGCAGAGGATTCTGATCATGTGACTCTGGGCATCAGACTTGATGAAGATGAGGTCCTGAGGGCCTGAAAATAAACAGGACCCATGGGGAGGAAAAGAATGTCAGGCCTGGACACCAGACCAACCTTTGTCTCACTCATGGCGGCCACTGGACCATGCGCAGAGAGTTCTGGATCATCTGGTAGGGGGTGGCGGAGCTGAACCTCATCTTTGCTTTGCTGTAGCCTCCTGACTCTGTGCAGGCCTGAGTCCTCCCTTCTCCTACTACCTCTTGCTGTCATTCTTCCTCCCAGCATGCCCAGTGTGACTTAACCAGAGTCAACCCAGCTAGGGGCTGCCCGGGGTGAGCTGGGGTCACTCTGTGAGGACACAGGGTGGGAGGGCACTGTGGTCACCATGGACTGTGATGGCAGATGGGATGGAATGGGGTGGGGGACTGTGAAGAGGCGACACTCAGCGCACAGGCTTAAATCATCCACACTGACCTTCTAGCCTGTCCCCATGGGTGGCGGGGGGGAGGCTGGGGATTGTGCAACCAGCTTTCTCTCCCTCCTACTGCCCCCACGCCCAGTTTTCTTGATGCAGCCATCTCTGGCCAGAGACTGGGGCATTCAGAACATGGAAGTAATGTTGATTGCATTTGGCATCCAGAACTGGTGACTATTTACCAAGCACCTGCCCACCCCCAGCCCCAGTCAGCAGTTTACAGCCTTGTTACACATCCTGACCCATAGGTCCATGGCCCAGAGGTGGAAAAACACTGTCAGTTAAGCAGCAATTCTGTTCTCAAAGTCCAGCAGAATTTCTGAAGTCTGGCGTTGATTGAAAGCCTCTACCTGGAGCTCTGGGCTTTGAAATGTGACAGAAATGGGCCCTGTGTGCTGGAAGCTGCTAAAGCTCTTTCTGGCCTGCAGTCCTTGGTAGGTGTGGGCAGACCTGGCTGTGGCCCAGGAAAGGGGCTTGGGTTCCATGGGGTGACCTGGTAGAATGTGGGTTGGAGAATCCATGTTTGGAGTAGGCCCATAGTAAACCTGCCTGATGCATTGTGTCTCCTCACACCGTCAGGAGGAAGGGCTGGGACTGGCCTCAGAACCAGTAGGCTTCTTCTTTTACATTCATTTTTCATTCAAAATTATTTTCTTTTAATTTATATGGAAGACAGGGAGAGTTAGGGCCACACCCAACAGTAGAATATATTTTGTACTTTGGGGACAAGTGGGGTAATGAGGCTACTCCTTGCTACTCTTGGGGCTCAGCTCTGTGCCCAAGGATCTCTCCTTTCAGGTTCAGAAGACCATGCATGGTGCCAGGCATTGAACCAGGGTCTGCTATGTTCACAGCAAGAGCCTTAACGTCTGAACTGTCCTTCGGACTGCCTTGGCTTAGCCTCTTTCTCAGGCTGGTGTCTGGAGCTGGTCTACAGACCATCTTGTTCCAGCAGAAACAGCCTTCTTATCATTTCCCTCTTTCTTGGCCCTTGAACTTTCTCCTCTCATTTATGCCTTTGTGCAGGCTATTTCCTTGCCACTGGAGTCTGAGTCAGCCCCCCACCCACCCCCTTGCCAGCTTTTCCTGACTCCTTCCCCACTTTCCCAACTCCCAGAGGTCAATCGTGCTTTGTACTGCCTCTCACAGCATTTGTCCCACTCACACGCTCTGCAGATTGTTGCTGCTTTGAAGGCCAAAAGGCTACGCATGGGAACTGGTGGGTGAATTCAACTTTTGGGGCCACACCTAGCAGTGCTCAGGGCTTATTATCTGTGCTCAGGAGTCACTCTTGGGAGTGCAGAGGGGACCATATGCAGTGCTGAGGTTCAACCCAGGGATGCTGGATGTGGGAAGCAAGTGCCTTATCCACTGTTCTCTCTCCAATCCCATGGTGGGTCAGTGTGGGCCAGGTGCTCAGCTCAGCCTTGTGCAGATGACCTGACAGGCCATGCTTAGTGTTGAGGTCTGTGCACTGGGAATGATAATACCTGCCTCCTAGAATTGTCAAGTCCAGTGATAATCAAGTCCAGTGTTTGACAAGGATTGAATGCTCCTGGACTGTGGTTCCCCATTATAGCCTTGTGCCCCTGGACTTGTACCAGGCACAGATAAACTATTCAGGCATTGTTTGATGAACAAAATTAGTGACTTGATACTGAAAACAATCCTGACTTATCTAGTCAACTTGATTTCTACAAGAGCCCCAAGAATATACACTGGGGAAGAGTTTCTAACAAGTAATGTTGGGAAAACTAGATGTCCAAATGGGAAAGAATGAATCAAGGCTGGATATAGCACTCAAGGACTAGAGAAACTGCCTAGCTTATGGAAGGTCCCTGAGTTCTGGCCCCACATGATCACCAAGAACTGTGAGATATAGCCTGGTGGCCCCAAGAATTGCCAGGGATAGCTCCAATTTAAAAGTAAGAGGGCCAGAGCAGGGGCACAAGTGGTAAGGCATCTGCCTTGCCTGTGCTAGCCTAGGACTGACTGCAGTTCGATCCCCTGGTGTCCCATTTGGTCCCCCAAGCCAGGAGCAATTTCTGAGCGCATAGCCAGGAGTAACCCCTGAGTGTCACTGGGTATGGCCCAAAAACGAAAGAAAGAAAGAAAGAAAGAAAGAAAGAAAGAAAGAAAGAAAGAAAGAAAGAAAGAAAGAAAGAAAGAAAGAAAGAAAGAAAGAAAGAAAGAAAGAAGAGAGAAAGAGAGAAGAGAGAGAGAGAGAGAGAAAGAAAGAAAGAAAGAAAAGAAAGAAAGAAAGAAAGAAAGAAAGAAAGAAAGAAAGAAAGAAAGAAAGAAAGAAAGAAAGAGAGAGAGAGAGAGAAAGAAAGAAAAAGAAAGAAAGAAAGAAAGAAAGAAAGAAAGAAAGAAAGAAAGAAAGAAAGAAAGAAAGAAAGAAAGAAAGAAAGAAAGAAAGAAAGAAAGAAAAAGAAAGAAAGAGAAAGAAAGAAAGAAAGAAGAAAGGAATGAATTTGTGCATTTACCCTACGACATGCACAAAATTAAATGGAAATGGGTCATAGACTTAAACCTAAAACCTAAAATGGTAAAATGCCCAAAAAGAGAACACAGAGTGAGTTTTTTCTTGGCAATGACCTTGGTGATGACTCTTTTGGAATATGAGACTAAAATCAAAGGCAGCAAGAGTAAAAATAAACTATTGGGCTTCTATCAAACTAAAGTGCTTCTGCCCAGCAAAAAAAAAAATATCTTCCACAAAATGAATTGGCAGCCTGTTCATGGGAAGAAATTGTCGATTTATGATATATCATAAATTTAGTCATTTCATAGTCAAAATATAAGCAAAACTCATAACTTAATAGCAAAATAAAAATAAAATCTCCAACAAAGTAGGACCAGGGTGCAGCTCTGTCATGGACCTTGAGAGTTTTATGCCCTGTGTTTGATTCCTTATACCGCTATCAATAAGTAAACACATTTTTAAAAAAGACCTGAGAGAGAGATAGTACAGACTTGCAGGTGAATGACTCAGGTTTGATAATGAGCATCCCATTTGGTCCCCCAAATACCACCAGGAGTGATTCCTGAGCACAAATCCAGGAGTAATCCCTGAGCACCACTAAGTATGGCAAAATCTAAAACAAACAAAACAAGCCAAACATATACTTTTACCAAATAATAAATATAAATGGTTTTGTAGGTATAGGAAAATGTGTTCAGCATCACAAACCATCAAGGAAATAAAAATCACATTGGGGGCCAGAGTGATAGTATAGTGGGCAGGGTGCTTGCCTTACATATGATCCTCTGAATGCACCAGGAGTAATTCCTAAATGAAGAGCCAAGAATAACTCCTGAGTTTTTCCAGGTATGGTTCCCCTCAAAAAATTTACATGGGGGACACGTTAAATAGAGCATTTGTACATCCATACAGGTAGATAAAACGTGGTTTCTTCATTAATATGACTACATTCATGGAGCGGTGGTGCAGCAATAAGGCATTTACCTTGCATGCAACTGACCTAGGACAGACCACGGTTTGATCCCCCGGCATCCCATATGGTCCCCCAAACCAGGAGCGATTTCTGAGCAAATAGCCAGGAGTAACCCCTGAGCATCAATGGGTGTGGCTCAAAAACCAAAAAGAGAAAAAAATCCACATGGGGTAGGGGGGACTTGTAGGGGTCTTGTATAGAGACTGAAGAAAATTGTAGAGGGAAGTTGACACTGGTGATGGGATTGGTGTTGAAATATGCCTAAAGGTCAAATGTCAGTAACTTTGTAATCACGATTCTGTAATTAAATAAAAAATTATTCAAAACTAACCAACCACTTTGAGCTGGAACCTTCTGCCTAACACACACACACACACACACACACACACACACACACACACACACACACACACACCTCTCTTAGGATTTTTTTTTTTAATGACAGTTGCCAAGTATTGCTGAAAATGAGTTGTTGTTGGGAACGAAAATGGGTCACTAACAAAAGCAGTATGACCAAGTCTTGAGAAACTATAATAGAACTAATGTAGTACCCATACTTTTCTTTTCTGAGTATATACAGAGAAGGTGATGGAAACAGGGAACTGAAGCCTTCCATACTCCCATGTCATCCACAATTACTAGGACACATTAAACAGACCATTTGTACATCCATACAGGTAGATGAAACGTGGTCTCTTCATTAATATGATTACATTCCTGCTTGGGCCACTGGCTTATGATAGACCTTTCTATGCACAGGTCGCGCCATCAATGTCTATATTTTGATACTGCTTGATGTTCCCCCAGTGATACAATCACCCCATGATGCACTTCTCAGAACAGGGATGAGGCCAGTGAGAGGGCACAAAAGCACAGTTCTGTAGGAGAAATAAGTGTAGTGATTTAATTTCTGTAGGATAAGAAAGATCAAGGATACTGGGCAGAATGCGAGGAGGTTACCAAACATGCACATGTTTAAAGGAGAATTAAAGTGAAGGATGGGCATGTTGATGGACTTGGCTGCAGCCTCATTTTAATCTGTAAAGGTTCAAGGCTGGAGCAATAGTACAGTGGGCAGCACCCTTGCCTTGCATGCAGCCAAGCCAGGTTTAGTCCCTAATGTCCCATGTGATCCCTGAACCCTGTTAGGAGTGATCCTTGATCGTAGAATCAGAAATAAGCCCTGAGCACCACTGGGTGTGGCCCAAAAACCAAACAACACAAACTAAAAAAAAAAAAATCTGTACATTGTATATCAAATCAGCTTGTGTTCATCTTAAATACAGGTAATTGTTATTAAAAGATTAAATTTTGGGGCCGGAGAGATAGCATGGAGGTAAGGCGTTTGCCTTTCATGCAGGAGGTCATCAGTTCGAATCCCGGCGTCCCATATGGTCCCCCGTGCCTGCCAGGAGCAATTTCTGAGCCTGGAGCCAGGAATAACCCCTGAGCACTGCCGGGTGTGACCCAAAAACCACAAAAAAAAAAAAAAAAAAAAAAAAAAAAGATTAAATTTTAAGATCTTTGAAGGAGTAATTTGGTGGAGTAGCATCCATTTTAGAGTTCTCCCGTGAGCCAGAGAAGAGCAGGCTTAGCGAGTTCTCAGCCTCCATCAAAGTTGTGGAAGTCCCCGAATCAGGGCCCTGGAAAGCCGAAATGTCCTCGTGATTCCTAGAGGAGTCATTGAGACGCCTGGCCCTGTGCATGGTATGCTGCTGTAACTGGGGGACATGATGACAGAGACATGGAACTGTGGGACCCTTACTCTCTTGCTACTAGCACCTCCCCTCCACCCCTTCAGCTCAGCTACTTTTGGAGAGCTCGACACAGAAACTAAGCTGGTCAATATATGGTGCTTCTCTGGCTCTACTGTGGAGCGCCCAGACTGTTTGCCCCAAAAGGTGGACTTGCCGGACATCGTCCCTTTGCACCTATCATCCTGCCCCAGGGGATTCTGTCTGCAACACGCTCATCTCACAAAATCATCTGTCCTCCTCCTTGCCTGAGAATGTCTCTGTCCTGGGCACCCCCTTCAGAAGGATGTCTTTGGGGCCAGAGTGATAGTACAGTGGGTAGGGTATTTGCCTTGAGGACAATCTAGTTGATTTTTTTTAAATACTATTTTATTTAAACACCTTGATTACAAACATGATTGTAGTTGGGTTTCAGTTATATAAAGAACACCCCCCCATCACCAGTGCAACATTCCCAAGGACAATCTAGTTTTGATCCATATGGTCCCCCAAGTACCACCAGAAATTATAACTGAGTGCAGAGCCAGGAGAAACTCCTGAGCACAGCAGCTAGGTGTGTCCTCCCATAGAAAAGGATATTTTCAAATTCACTTAATGGTGAATGCTCTTAACTCTGCTCTGGAAGTGGAAGACTTCTAGCTGGCACAGTCTCAGACCAGTGCCCCAGGTCCACTTTCAGACACTAGACATGAGAATCCATGTAACAATGCTACCCAGGATAGAACTGGAGTGAGAATAGCCCATTGTACAAAGCGGGATCTATGTGGGGCAAAGCAGGGAAAGATGCACATCATTCTAGCCACCAAGTGGGGCTTGTAGGACCTGACCTTGTATTCATTTCGTTACTGACTTTTTTTTTTTTTTTTTGGTTTTTGGGCCACACCCAGCGGTGCTCAGGGGTTACTCCTGGCTGTCTGCTCAGAAATAGCTCCTGGCAGGCACGGGGGACCATATGGGACACCGGGATTCGAACCAACCACCTTTGGTCCTGGATCGGCTGCTTGCAAGGCAAACACCGCTGTGCTATCTCTCCGGGCCCTCGTTACTGACTTTTTAAATAACACCATGTTTCTCAAATTATAAAAATGATATGTGGGCTAGAGCGATAATACAGAGAATAAGGCATTTGCCTTGCTTGGCAAACAATGCAAAAGCTTAGGGCAAGGCAAAAAAACTAACACATTTGCATAAAGCAAATTCAAAAGCAAATATCCAAAATGCTTATTGCAAAAGCAACTGTACATGAACCCCCTCCCTAATTCTTTTATATATTTTATTTTGATGTGTATATATTTTGGTTTAGGGGCCATATCCAGTGGTTAATCCTGACTCTACATGTAGGTATCACTTCTGCAGAGCTTAGAGGACCATATGGGATATTGGTGATGGAACTGGCAAGTGCCTTACCTGCTGTACTACTTTAGTAGCAACTGTTTTTCTATCTTGTCAGAAAAGTAAGTGCTGCTTCACCATATGGAGTCTTTCCAGAAATATATTGTAGATAATTCATAGCACCCCATCTTACTTTATTAGCTGACCAGTGTGTATGTATAGGTGAGGGGATCAGATCAGTTGGGATCAGAAAATACCTCCCCAAACTTCCAGCAGCCACTAGAGCCTGATGGATGGTGACAGAGCCTGGAGAAACTTCATTTTGGGTAAAGGGAATACCTGAAGATGCTCCGGGAACCAATCAGTGTTAGGGACCAAACCCAGAAGCTCCTACATGCTAAGCCGGTACTCCATCCCAATAGCCATCTCCCAACCCTCTGAGAAATTCTTTGAAAGAAGAAATTGAAAGCCAGCCAGCCAAATCATCCAGTGGGGAGGCACTTCCACCTATCCTGGTTTGACCCCCAACAATTTATAGGGTCCCCAAAGTACCACAAGGAGTCAGGAATAAATCCTAAGCCTCATTGGGTATGCCCCCCCAAAAAGGGGGATTTGAGGCACAAAGATAAGGAGGATTCCTTTGAGGAACATCTAGGCCCAAGAGTGTCTTTTGTGGAAAGTATGGGGGAGGAATTCAGGCCCTCTGGTCCTGCCCCTTCTCCACTGATGACTGAGGGGTCGTGCAGGGCCCCAGCAGCCCTTTCTCCTTTGCCTGCAGCACTGACTGAAGCACATTGTGTCCAGGCTGTGCCCCTAGGGGCCTAGTGATGAATTTGTTGTCGGTGGCAGTGGGCCTTCTCCCATGAATTATGCATCTGCAGCCCAGACAAAGCTTCTGTATGTGGCAGCCGGTCTTGGTGGGGGCCTGGTCCTCCACTGAGTCCTGTTTACCAGGCTATGTATGCCAAAAGATTGGGGTGTAGAGTAGGAAAATGGGCTGTAAACTGGGGCCTCTACAACAAACCAGGGTACACTCAAGGGTCTGGGTATAGCCTGGAGAACAGCCCCTGCCCCTCTTGAGAGCCCCTCCCCTCTGCTCAGCTGAGGCTTTTGGGAGAACTTGGCCTCAATTTCCCATCAGTGATATGATCTGGATACCCCTCATCCACCCCACTTAGGACCCAAAGCCACCATTCTGCTTATTGGGGAACCCTGAGAAGATTAGGTGAGTTCTCTTCTTCTTCCTTGGCTTGGGCCCTGACACACACAAACCACTCAGCAGGTAGGTGTGGAATAAGAAGGAGCTTTGAAGCCCTTTCAAGGTTGTGGCTTAGCTCAGAGGCCCAGTGGAAGTAGATACGTGGCTGGACTTGTGGATACACATGGGTCTCTCTGCTTCCTGTTCTCTGTTCTGGACTGGAAGAACTCCAAGCGCACTACCCTAGGCGCTGACCACCGCACCCCACATTCTGCTTGGCCTGGCTAAGGAAGGGCTGGACTGTCGATGCCCCAGTAGTTAATAGTTAGATTCTCCAGGCACTGGCATCGGGGAAAAGAGTTTCAAGTCCCAGGCAGGATGAAACAAGCTCCATCAGGTTTTCCATTGCCCTAGTTCCTTCTCAGGAAGGGCTTTTAGCCTTGTTTTCAGTCTTTTTATAGAGTTCAGAGTTTTACTGTGACTCCCATCAAGGGGAATGCTCTGATCAAGGTCACCCGGTCCTCTCCAGGGTCGCCTGCTGGGGGCTGCCAGGCTGCATCCCTCAAAACAAGTGGCTGCCCAGGACTCAGATTTAGATCCCCCTGTGGGGACTGGGGTGGATCTGACAGGCTGATGGAGCAGCTGCAACCCACATAGGGAGGCCCTTGCATGGTCTGTGGGTCCCCCATGAACAGGACCTGTCACTGCCAGCAGGAGCAGAATGTCCAGTGAGAGAGAGAGAGAGAGAGAGAGAGAGAGAGAGACAGAGAGAGAGAGAGAGAGAGAGGAGAGAGAGAGAGAACAGAAGAGTTACCCCTCTTCTGTTTTCAGGAGGGAGTTGGAAGGGTAGGGTGGGAAAGGCAAAACTAAGGGAGAGGGTTGGGGAGCAGTGTGTGTGTGTGTTTGTGTGTGTGTGTGTGTGTTTGTGTGTGTGTGTGTGTGTGTAAGAAAGAGCACATGTGTGCATAGTATACACAATCATTCTTAGGAAACTCTAGTCCCAAGTGAGAAATAGCTGGACCAATCTATGGATGCTCCTGATGCTAAGGAGGTAAGAGAATAGAATTGAATCCATAAATTCACAAATCCACAAACAACTTTCTTTATGGAGAGACATTAATGTATAGAAGTAGATGATGAGAAGTGGATTTTCATATCATTTTGGTTTGTTTTCTGGGGTCACACCTGGTGATTTCAAGGGCTTATTCCTGGAAGGCTCCAGGGATCATAGCTAGCTTGGTCACCTGTAAGCCTTACCATCTGTCGTATCCTTTGGGATTTTGGACCACACCTGACAGTGCTTGGGCTTACTCATGTCTCCATGCTGAGGGATCACTCCTGGCGAGACTCAGGGACCATATGGATATCAGGGATGGAACCCAAGTCAGCCATATCTGGGGATGAAATAGAGAGGAGGAAACCAATATACACAAGTTGTAAACATATCATCTCTCTCTGAATCTTCCCCAGAGCTGTGCAAGTAGAGAACAAGCCTTGCTATTATCTGGGGTCTCAAAGCTAGTTAGAAAGCATCCCTGGAGACCAGAGCAGTATCACAGCTGGGAAGGCACTGGTCTTGAACAAAACTGACTGGCTTCAATCTCCGGCACTGCATATGGTCCCCTGAGCTCCTCCTGGAGTGATCCATATGCATAGAACCAGGAGCAAGCCCTGAGCACAGACAAATGTGGCCCAAACACAAAGAAACCCAGATATAATGGGATGGAATCTTGTCCAGGATGTCTACAGCTCTCCCAGGCTGTCCACTCCTAACATAGACTCTCTCCAGGTGGTATAGCAGTAGCAGGACAATTCTGCCCCGTGGCCTGGAGGACTGGCTGTAGGAGATGGCAGCCACCAAGTGGCTGGAGGAAAGGGGCTCTTCCATTCTGGTCTCTGCAGATCTTGGAGCTGAGGGTGGCCTGCCACTCACACTTGGCATAGTTCATAATTTCCCCCAACATGCCTCTTCTGAAGGCAGAATTGGCTTTGCAGTTCTAACTGCCACCTGAGCTTCCGCCTTCCCACCTATGAGTCAGTAAGTGGGCGCTCATGTCTGCCAGAGTGTATTTGTAGGAGTGCATGTGTGTGGGTGTATGAACGCGTATGCTGAGCTATGTCCTTTCTCAGTACATCCAACATGAAGAGCAAGACAAGGTGCTCCAGGCCTCTCCCCATGGGTCTCCCACCCCCTCTCGCTCCCATTTTTAGAGAAGATAAAAATGAGGGACTTGGTTAGCAGCTACTGAGCCGTGCTGTTCATTTCCACCTACACCACACGTTTCATCTACACCCAGCACCAATTGGGTGGGCGCCATCCTGTGGAGAGATTTGTGTGCCTGAAATTGGAGTTGAGGTTGAACATGGGGGGGGGTACTTAGAATTGAGTCTTCCCACCCACGATGCCCCCAAGGACATGCTACTCTGCATTACTGGGTTTTCAGGTCACCTCTAGAAATTCTCATTTAGTACCTACTGTGCATGAAGCTTTGTGTTGCGGACTAGGAATAGAGGTGGGCCTGTCTTGGTCTCTGCCCTCCATGAACCCCCTCTTAGTTCTATGACATTCAGAACATCTGTGACTGACTCCTATAAAGAAATGCACCTTCTGTTGTAACCAAGCATACCTACAAATGCATACATACAAGTGTAGAGAAAATGCACGAACAAAACCCAATTCCAGAGTCATACCTTGTGCCCTATTAGCTTTTTTGTCTTTTGGGGGGGAGTCACACCTCACAGTGCTCACCCCTTGTGGTGCTTAGAGAAAACTTTGTGGTATTGAAGATTAAACCAGAAACAGCTACATGCATGGCAAGTGCCTTACCCCTGTTCTTTCTCTCCTGGCTCTGCTTCTGATCTCTTTGTCCTATGGTACATTTTATTTATGTTTTAGTGCTGGAATCAACCCAACCACTTTGGTTTCATAACCTCCTGGCAGGAAGTGCCCCTAGCATGAGAAATACTTGCTGACCATTGCTTGTATTTCAATGCAGATAAATTACGTGCTTCTGGGAAAAGAGTGAGCAAATGGGTTGTTTTGATGGGAAAGGTCAGGGAAGGCCCCCAGCTCAAGTGGCACTTGAGCAGAGGTGGATGTATGGTGAGGGTTCAGCTAATAAAGAAAAAAAAGTCAGAAGCAGTCAGCCTGATGCCAGGCTCCATACACAACCCAGGAGCTGACTTGGAGTTGCTGGCAAACATCTAGTTATAATAACCAGTGACAGAAGAACTGGAAGTTCTCATATCCAGATGAGAAAATTTAAACTCCTAGAAGATAATGTACCTTACCTAGGCTCACACAGCTCCTCAGAGATGGAGCAAGACTTGAACTCTAGGATTTTCACTACCTGAGTATAAGTTCCCAGAGGTGTTTCCCTAACAATAGTTTGTGGTGAGTTCATAGAGATGCATGAATACAAGCCTGAAAAAACAAAATCTTTTTGTTTGGGGGCCACACCCAGCTGTTCTAGGGCTCATTCCTGCTTCTCTGCTCTCAGGGTCACTCCTAGTGGTGTTCAGGATTAAACCCGGATAAGCTGCATGCAAAGCAAGAGACTTTTCCCACTGTTCTATGTTCTATCTCTATCTCTAATGTTCTATCTCTCTGCTCCCCTGAAAAGGTTTGATTTTTTTAAGGAGACAGCAGGAACATTTTACAGTTTGAGGAAGAGAAGGGACATTAGCAAAGCTTGTTTGAGGATGGAAGATAACCATGATATTTGGACAGGAGAGGTTTCCAAAGAGAGATGAGGACATATATCAGATGACTGCAGATGTCCGCTACCTCAGACAACATGATGTGCACATGCCTTAAAGCTGATAAGGAGGACCTTGCCCAGACAGCACTTGCTGAGGAGAATGCAAGGGAAATGTTTTCCCTTTATTTTGAGGAAACTCAGACCTCCAATCTCCTTCCCAGTTCAGGAAGCAACAAATACTCTAGAAGCATTCTATATATGTGTTTATTTATTTATATTTGGTTTATGAGCCACACGCAGTGATGCTCAGGAGTTACTCCTCGCTCTGCACTCAGGATTTACTCCTGGCAGGGGGACTGTATGGGATGTCAGTGATCAAACCTGGGTCAACCAAGTTTGAGGCAAGTACCCTACCCATTGTACTTACTATCTCTCCAGCCCCTACATTCTCATTTAACCTTGACTTTTTTCCTTTCTCTGAATTTTATCACCTACTTATATTTCTATCCAGCTAAAAGATAAACATTTGATTGTACCTTCTGCCTCACGCCACATTTTAGCACTGATGCCAGCATATCATAGACATACATTTTGAACTTGTGGAGCAAAGATGGCCCCCAACGATTCCCCCCCCCCCTCTTCCTCTCTCGTTTCAAGAAAAGTAATGAGCAAGTGCGGAGTGGCTTCAGCAGGGCCTGGATGATCACAGTTTGTTGTATAGGTTCCAGGTTTAGTTTATGTATGTTTGTACAAGTATAGCAGGCACATCAAACCAGTTCTGTCCTGAATTAAATGGCTGAAAACAAAGCTTAAGTCAAGAGTTATCTTTTCTAGTCAGTTTAAACAAAATTCTTAAATATGGTGCAGGGGATTTGTAGATTGCAAATACTGAGTTCAGTTTGTGAAGGATGGATTAGTGCTCACAGGTAAGGGAAATGGGCTGGAAGAAATTTACCTGCCTGCCCTCCAGGTCATTTAAAACCAGAAAAGTAGACAGAGCCTTTCCTGACTCACTTTAGCTGGCTCCACATCTTACTTTTGAATCATTTTTATATTCATATAATGCCTTCTTTGTACTATGTGTGTATGTTTGCCAGCATGTGCTTCGATGCTGGTCACACCTGGCAGTGTTTGGGGCTTATCTCTTGCTCTATGTTTAGGGATTGCTCTTGGAGGGCTCAGGGGACCATATGGTATGCTGGGGATTGAACCCAGGTCAGCCATGTGAAAGGTAAGAAGGGCTTTATTGACTATATTATACTGTCACTCTGGCCCCATTAGTACCCTTTTAATCTCTGTCCCAGAAGGCAGACATGGTGGGAGATTGTGGATAAACTGAGCCCCAATCAGGGGCTGGGCTTGCTGTGACCCAGCCAGTTCCACAGGACAAGGATTAGAATATCTCTAGGCTTTCTTTCCTCCAGCATGCATGGTGAGTAGTGGCAGGTAGGTAACCAGTGTCTGTAATGAAAATCTCCCAACAGAGCAAGGCCCTGGGCTGGGTGGCCATGTCCATGACTGTCAGCATCTGGAAAGCTGTTGCTTCTGCAAGAGCTAGACAGGCTCCTTGCCTGCTTACTGATGAGCTGGTGATGGCTCAGGGTGGTGGGTAACATTAACAGTGAACTCTGCATCTCCAAACCCAGCCAGCACACTGGTTGCAGCCATTAGTTACAAGATCTTCCTTGATTTCTGCAGAGCCAGACTTTGTCACACTGTCTTGACTCACCCACACCCTCAAGTGACACATGGCCTGGCAAGTACCACAAGCAAATAACTAGCCCAAGAACAGGCAGTGAGATCTGGAAGTAGGAGTGCACCTTGTGGGTGCCAGAGGGAGTAACTCTGAGAGGCTTCTGGAGCAGGATGTTGGAACTAAACCTGTGCTGTCCAAATGGATTTTCCAGAAGAAGAGAAGGCATTCAGACAGGGGACCAGCCTGAGCAAAGGCACAGAAGGCATGGAGGGAAAATGCAGTTTGGCTGGGAGGTAGGGTTGGGAGGTTGAGATTGTTGTGTATGTAAATATTTTAGGGGATTACTATTACCCTAACCTGATTGGTGATTGTGCCCTACCCTAGGGTGTGACCTGGCATTCTGCCCCCACCCTAGGGTAGTACCTGATTCTGCTTCCACCATTGGTTGGTATCTGATCCCACCATTGGGTGGTACCTGATTCTGGGGTACTATTAATAGAGATGAGAGCCAGGAGGACCAGTCTATGGTAGGGAGCTTGCTACAAAGAATGGGGGAGTGCTGTTAGACTGAGAAGGGACCACTATGACAATGGTAGTTGGAAATGATCACCCTGGACGAGAACTGGGTGCTGAAAGGAAGTAAAGTGATATGCATGATACATACCCTTTTAGTAACCCTATTGCAAGCCACAGTGTCTAAAAAGGAGGGGGTGTTTGACACAGAGGAAGGCGGGGTTGGGGGAGAAAACTGGGGACATTGGTAACAGGAAATGTGCACTGGTGAAGGGTGTTGTATATGACTGAAATCCAATCATGAGCAACTTTGTAATTATGTATTTCACAGCGATTCAATTAAGTTATTTATTTATTTATTTATTTATTTATTTATTTAAAAAGAACACTTCAAATACAGTGGATCCAGTGCTAGGGATGTGGCTCAGTGGTGGGCCACTTGGCGGGCATGTCTGGGGTACATGTTTCACCCTCAACAGCTGCAAAATGAAAGGAAAAGGGAAATCAAAATCCATCCAGAGAGTGGGAAGCTGTCCTTGCTGAAGCTGGACACCAGATACGGTTTTGTCTTCAAGGTCCCTGTGAGTGTGGTAGGGTGGAGGGATGGTGCTACTGCTTGCTCGTTGTCCACCTGGTACTGTGTCTTGTGTTGACATTTATTACCTCATTCCTATCTCCACACTCTTCATGGTTTCTGGAGTCATGGCAGCATTCAATTGAATAAAGGGAAAGGGGTTCCTGTACAGCATCAACTGCACCTGAGCAGGAAGTTCTGGCAGAGGACATGTGGGTGACTCTCATTAACATCTTTCCTCTTTTGGGTCAGCAGAGCCCCCTAGCTGTGTGAGATTTCCAGTAGTTACAGGGAGGCAAGAATACCTATTAGGGCACCCCTGGAACTTAACTGAGAGTTGAAAGAAAACCTATAAAAGATATGGGAATGGGGGTTTCCAAGATCAGGCCCACCCTCCAAATTCACTGGGATCTTGGTTTGGGGATCAGAGCCTTTGAGACAGGGCCTGTGGGAGACAGTCCCAAACACTACTATTCACACCCTTTCTCCTTTGTCTACACACATTGGTGTGCTTTAGGCTACAAATCACAACAAAAATGTCAACTCAAAGTGATTGAAGCTGTAGAAGCATGGATAGTTTTCTGAACACCAAACTTGGGAAAAGTAGACTTAAGAACCCACACTTTGGGGTCGGAGTCATAGGACAGCACTGGTGAGGGGCAATGGCTGTGGGTAAGGGAGCATGGAAGCGCTTGCCTTGCATGCTCAATCCTGTTATATTTGGGCTAAGGGCTCCTCACCTCATGGCCCCAAGCAGGCTGTCATGGTGCCAGCCATTATCTTCTCAAGTGCAAACTCAGGAAAGAAGCAATGTTTCCGTTGGTATGTGAAGGAAGGGTTTCTCTCTACAAGGCCCTTCTTTCCTGAATGTCAAACTGGGTCAAAGGGACCGTCCCATGTGCATGGGATGCTGGACAGAGAGATGTCTCCCACAGTTCGAATCTTTGTCCGAATGCAGCAGCGGCTGCCACACCTTCCTCCTCCAGGTTCTCATCCCTTGGTTCCAATGGAATCTGAGGTGGCAGTATAGGGGACAGTCCTGAAGTTGGGCTCCATTTTCTCCACCCCTTCCAAATAGTAGCCTCTCACCCACAAATGTTCTGTGTTTGCAGAACTCAAGGCTACAGAAGAGAGGAAACTCCCCTGGTTTTTAACCAGGAAATTAGAGCTCCAGGCAGCTAATTAATTTGTCCAACGCACACACGGAACCCACACCGTTAGGGTGGGACATGGATGTGAACCCAGGCCTGCCTGGCTGCATTCTCCTGGATCATTCCAACTTTCAAAGCTTCCCATGAACCCAGCTTACGTCCTTCTAGAACTCTCTTACATGTAGAGACCAAACAGACAGACAGAGGACTGGTCCCTGGCCAGTTAATGGTCAGATGAGAGGCTCAGCAGCTGTGGCCCCTTGTTGCTGCTTGGCTTCTTTCACTTTCCACAAACATCCTGGCTGAGGAGGCCTTTAAAATAAAAAAAACACTAAGAATCACCTGAGCAATTCCAGGAGGCTCACAGAGTCCATCCCAGGTCTAGGTCTGAGAAGCCTGGATAGGTGTCCAGCTCCAGCCCCAGGACTGCCTTCCGTTTGTCAGTCAGCCAGACCTCCTTCCTGGCGAGAAGTGTACCTGTCCCCATCTGCCCCATTTCCCCTCACTCTCCTGTTCCTCACTACCTCCATCCTCCACTCCCTCTTCTCCACTTTCCCCTGTCCCTCACTCCCCTGTCCATCCCAGCCCTGTTTCTGCAGCCACTTAATTGCCTTCGCTCCCACCCCACCCCCACTGCCTGAGTTGGGTTTGTACTTCCCATGGTCAGTCCCCAGAGGCAGCTGCCACTGTGGATGCAAGAGGATGCGAGATGATTTTCTCTGAGGCTGATTTGGGCTCCTTCTAACACCACCTTCAGTTCCAGCAAATGGCGGAGAGCCCTGGGGTCTGCCTACTCCGTAAATTGGCTGGTGAGGTCAGCACTAGACTGCTTTGGGGAAATTTGGCTTCTGTTTGGGTGACTCAAAGGACGCGTCCTGTAGAGCTGTCCTTCCTCTCCACAGGCTGATTTTCCCTCAGTGACTGTGAGGACAAGTGGCTGGAGAATGTCTGGTCTGTGCTGGTCCTCAGTCGTGTCTTGGATGATGACCACCAAGGCAGCTGAGCTGGCCCATCCTAGGCATTCTACACAACTGCACCTGAGTCTGTAAGCGCAGACCCTCATGCAGGAAACTGAAAACCCCAGTAGTGCCTTGGAGGAGCACTGCTAGCTAGTTGGTTCCCATTATCAGGAGACCCTCATCCATTGGTATGCCAGGTGGAAACCTTGGTCTCCTGTCACCTGGCAACAAAGCAAGACAGACTGGGAGAGTATCTTTTGAAGATGTGATGACACAGCCTAGGCCTTCCCCTTTCAGTGTTACAATCTCTAAACCAGCTGAAGAAGACTGGGTGAGCTGCAAGGCAGGAGGATATATCTCGAAGGATCAAGGGAGTGCACCCTTTCCTGGGTACCCTCAATGCAATGGGAAATGTGATTGGGGCTTCCTCCATTGCTGTAGATCCTCGGGGCTCAGCCTGTTCACAGAGTAGAAGCCAGGTCAACTCTCAGAGCTTATTTGAAGATAAAATCTTGCTTTGCTCACCATTGGTTGGGCCCAAGAGATGTACATGGTATGGTGAGAGTCTGTGTGTGGGTGTACACATGTGAATTAGGTTTGTTTAGGGTATGTGTGTGGTATGTCTGTGTGAGTCTATGTAGGTATGGAATATGCATGTTTGTGTGGTGTGCAGTGTATTTAATGTGTGCATGTATAATTTATGCACGTGGGTGTGATTCTATAATTAAGTATGTATGTATGTATGTATGTATGTATGTATGTATAGATAGATAGATAGATAGATAGATAGATAGATAGATAGATAGATAGATAGATAGATAGATAGATAGAAGTTGTCATTTCCTCCTGGACTTTCAACATGATTCAAGAGGCCTTACTAGCTGAGTCTAAGAACAGGAGCAGAGACTATTTTCAATGAATTTGTGTTTCTGGTCAAACATTGCAGTTTGTTTAAAAATCCATCTGAAAGGGTCTCATGGGGGTCAAACCCAGGGTCTCACACATAGGTTAGTGCATCCTCATGCTCTCGGTGATGGGAAGAACCAGCTCTTGTGTGCCCAGAAGCAGAACCTAGAAGGTTCGGGAGCCCTGAGTCCTCAAGAGCTGGCCACCATGTGAGGGCCAACAGGGGAGGGACCCTTTATCAGGGCCAAGAGAAATGAAACATAAATGTGTTGTGTTTGAGGAGCACACCTAGGGTACTCAGGGGCTGCTTCAGCTCTCACAGTCTCCTGCCCAGCAGACATGTTCACATGTTGTCTTGGAGGTTCCCTTTGCCAGGGAGCAGCACTAGCCCTGGCAATCTCCCTGACAGCAGGTGCGCAAGTGCCCCAGCACTCTCAGCCCCACTAATGCACTTGGATCTGGAATCATCTGGTTCCCCTGTGCCCCCAGGGCATGCCACTACACACGTTCATGGGCGAAGACTTGAATGAAAACCTTTCTGCAAGGTTCCCCGCTAGGCCAGGGAAGGCCAGGGGACAGGCTGGTCAGGATATATTGTGTGAAACCATGGTGGAGCCTGGGACTGTGCATTTTGGTTCAGCACCCTGGTGCTGCCAGCACTTCTATGCAAGGAAGAAGCAAGCACAGATCAGGCCAGATCTGAACAAGTCTGTAGGTCTAAAGGCAGATTCCCTAGCCTCTTTCTGGAGACTTTGCAGAGGGCTCAGGACCTGAATTCCAGTTTGGGCCACTGGGACAGGTTAGTTGGAGACTCAAGTCAAAGGATTCCTTCTTGGGAGTTGAAACTGGAAGATACGGTCTCACCTCATTTCCTCACCTTTGGCCCAAGGGTTGTCAGTGGGAGGCCTCCGTGGGCCAGTGGCACCCAGTTCCTCAAAATAGGTCAGGAGTCTGGCAGCAGAGGGGACACTGTGGCTGCAAATAGAAACCATCTGTAGAGCCCGCATTGAGTCCTAGTGGTCCTCTCTCTGGGTCTCAGAATCCCGGTCTGCCCCATCCCAGACACTCCCTGTATCTTGCAGGGCAGAAGAGGCACTGCTACTCCCCCCTTCCCTCCCCAGAAAGGAACCCTGCAAAATGGGCTGGTTGGTGGGTGGTGATTTGCTGGTGATCATGGACAAGTCCCTAGCTCTCTGGGTCTCAGTCTGCAAAACAAGAGGCTAGATTTGAGGGCCCCAGGGTCCTTTCTGCTTAGCAAGCTATTTTGGTGTCTGTTTCTGTTTGGGGGCCATACCTGGCAGTACTCAGGGCTTACTACTGGCTCTGCACTCAAGAATCATTCTGGCATTGCTCAGAGGGGGGCGTCTACGAGGTTTCAGTGGTCTAACCTTTGTCTCACTGGCAACATGGCAAGTGATTTTGTAGGAAAGGTTGAGCACCCCCCCTATCTGGAAAGCTGACAACTCCTCTTCCAGCTTCCTGCTTCCAGCTTCCAGATTGATTGTTGCCAGTGACTGGTGACTGCCTAAAAGGAGGTGAATGCAGCTGGATTCAGGAGTTTCCCAAACGCCATTGGTTTTCAGAGGAAGAATCCATGCAGTGTCAGCCCTCAAGACCCTCCAGTGTGGCCAGGAAGTGAGTGGGACAGACAGAATCGCAGATTTGGTAGTGGGAAATCGGCCCACTTGGCTGCCTCTCAGAACAGGGATTATATTTGCAAGGAGAGCAGGAGGTCTGTGTGGGGATTACACGAGCAGCAAGTGTGAGATGCTAGGCTCCCATGAAGCACCGAACAACTGTTTCGCCATGAAGATTGGAGAGATCGCACAGGAAGTAGGGCATTTGCCTTGAATGTGGTCCTGACCCTGGTTAGATCTCCAGCATCCCTTATGTTCCTCTGACTACCAACAGGAGTGATGCCTGAGAGCAGAGCCAGGAGTAAGCTCTGAGCATTGCTGCATGTGGCCCCCAAAGCAAACAAACCATCCAATCAACAAACAAAAATGTTGGCTGGTGTTATGATGATGCAGTGCCAGGAGTGAGGGAAGCACAGGAAGGAAACTGGGGACCTTCCAGCAGTACCTACTTCAGGGTTGTTCTGAGATGGGGATGAGTACTTCTGAAGAGACAGAAAGAGGAAGCTGAGATCTCTGTGCTTGAGTGTTCAACTGTGGGAACCTAGACTGAAGGATGCTGCAGGGGCATATGGGAGGGCGTTGAGGGGTAGAGAGCAAGTCTTGGCCTTCCTCCTCCCCATTTGAACAGTTGCCAAGGTCTCATCCAAACCATAGTCATTCCCTCTGGGCTTTGGTCAATCCATGGTAGCAGAAGTCAGAGCCTGCTGAGCCAGGTAGAGGCGAGACCCCCCATTACACAGGTGAAAGACTGAGTCTTACCCATGAGGTTTGTAGTTGGCCTAATCTGGAGTTCCACATCTCCTGGAATGGAGAGAAAATCTGCTGGAGAGCTCAGCTCCTGTGCTCCTTGCTCATGGCAGCCCAGTAGAGAATTACTGCATTCTTCATATAGACTGTGACTGTTGGAGATGGGGATTTTGCCAGCACTGGTGTTTGTTGCTTGGTTTTGGCTTTTATCCCACCCCCAGCTCAGGGGTTACTCCTGGCTCTATACTCAGGAATTATTCCTGCCAGTGCCCAGGGGACCATATGGGATGCCAGGAACTGAACCCAGGTCAGGCGCATAAAATGCAAGCGCCCTACCAGCTGTGCTATCTCTCCACCTACAACCAGCACTATTGATAGACTTTTTGGTGTGGTGGCAAGGTTCTGTGGCCTGTTTACTGCCGCATACTACCCCACTAGGGTAGCCACTTGTTGTGTGTGGCCAATAAAAATTTGAAATGTGCTTGGGCTCAGAGGATGTGTGTTTTCAGTAACTTACTTTCTCTGACTATAAGTAACCAATTGCCATGACTGCTGTGGTCAGGGCACATCTTGGTCCTGCTCTGTAAGGAAGTTCTGTAAAGGGTCTGTTCACCATGAAGCTGTGTTGCATATGCCCATCCTCTGCCCCTTTCCACCTTCCACACACAAGTCAGGCAGCTATCAAAAGTTGGGACAGGCTCTCCAGAGCCTGCTGGTCCTGTGATACAGCCTGTGCCACCACTGTGCACAACTTGAACAGTCTCATGATGGTAACCATTGGTCTCCTTGCCATCCTTCATGGACTTGATGCAGAGCCAACTGTGGGATACACCAAGCCAGGAGAGCAGGAGGCACTATCTGAGAAGAGTATACAAGACTACCTGGTCAGGAAACCTCCTAGTGGTCTGTCTGTCTTTGTGCTTTTACCTCTTTGTCATCACATCTCCTTTGTGATTCAACTCAGGCCTAACCACACATTCACTGATGCATTTTGTAGAGACCTGGAAATCAGATGTGGGTGAGAGTTTATACCACAGAAATGATCAAATCCAACAAGCCAAGGATCCTCGAATTCCTAGACTTTTGTTGTTGTTTTGTTTTGTTTTGTTTGGGTGCAGCGGTGCTCAGGACAAGGGGTTGCTCTTGATGGGGCTCAGGGACCATATGGGGGAGTCAGAAATCAAACATAGATTGACCACATGCAAGGCATGTTACCTACCTGCCGTATTAGTTCTCCAGTCTGATCTGAATTTCTTTTTTTTTTTTTTTTTTTTGGCTGTTTGCTTGCCTTTGGGTCATAACCCAGCAATGCTCAGGGCTTATTTCTGGCCCTGCGTTCAGGGATCACTCCTGGTGGTGCTCAGGGGACCTTATGCAGTGCTGAAGATTGAACTTGGGTGGGCTTGTACAAAGCACTTTCCCTACCCACTATATTATCCCTCAGGCCACATGAGCCATTTGCTAACTGCCCAGCATTGACCTCCTACTAGCATTTCTCTGCATCTGTGAAATGACAGAGCCAGTGGGGATCCGTTACCAACACCTCTGGGGGAACGGGGTGGATGTACCAGGGCTACCAAAATTTTCCGGCTTACTAAGCTGGAACCAGTTTTCTCTTCTCCTCATGCCGGAGCTTCTCAGATTCACTTCCACTGAGCAATTCTTGGAGCACCCTTGAAGGTATTCCCAGCTCCCCACCTCATCTTGAACGCAGATGGGTCCAATTTTGCCCTTTTATATTTTGGTGTTCCAAGTTCTATTTCATTTAGAAAAAGGGGTCCGGGGCTGGAGAGGTAGTGACGGTACTAGCCTTGCATGAGACATATGTACAGGGGCTAGAGAGATAATCCGGAGGTTTTCTGCCTACCTGGTTACTTTTGTACTTTTGAAACTCTGGTTTAGATCCCTAGTAACCCATATGACTCCACAAGTCCTGTCAGGAGCAAACCCTGGGCACAGAGTCAGAATTAGCCCCTTAAGCACCACTGGGAGAGGAGAAAGGGTCATAAAAGGAAAAGACGAGAGCCCTGTACTTCTCAAAGAGAAGTGGTGATGTGGCAGCCATCAGTGCTGACAGTGGCTTCCAGCTTCTCAGGATATGGGCTGGTTTCCTCTTCCTCTAGTTCGTCCTTTCTTGGTGTTTAACAGTTCAGAGGGCAGGAGGGCCTGTGACCATTTGAGCTCTGCCCTAGAACATGGCCTTTGGAGGCGTCAGAAATGCTGGTGATGTGTCCAATTGTCCTTAGAGGGAACCCAGAGCCCTGTGTCCTGAGTCCTGGACACCATCGTCTTTACTGTGCCTGGAGAAAGAGGGAGGCCTGGCTGGGTCACACAGCTTGAGAGCCCCTCAAACAAGACCAAATATACTCATCTGTTTCTCTGCTTAGAGAGTGGCACATCCGTTGGGGTGCCTGAGGGAATGAGAACCCCTGTGGCCACCAGCCACTGACCAGAGACAGGAGGGGAAACTGCACATTTTTGTGTTCCAGTTAAAGACCTGGATTTCCCACCGCAGCCTCGAGCTCAGGCACCCTCTGGCCGTGGAGCCACGCTGGGATCAGATGACAGGATGCAATTTGCTTCCATGTGGTGTGTACGTGGTGATTAGCTCTGAGGAAACAAAAGGCCGACTCGACTCCGTTTTGAGAGGCTGGAAGGCCAGTCAGCTGCGAAATGAACACTTCTTCCTTCCGGCCCTGCCCTCTCAGAAGGAGGCCAGAGTGGCCCTGGGGAACAGCTGAGCAGCTGCACACATCTGGAGCCCAGAGTGCTCCCGCCCTCCTCCTCCCCCTTAGCTCTTCCTCCTCTTAGCACATAAGCACTTCAGAGGGGTTAGGGCTCCAGTTCCAGAAAGAGAAGCCGCTAGAGCCAGTGTTGCTTATCACTTACTTTGTTCACACATTGCCTTGGGTCACTCTGTGACCTCTAGTGAGCTGGCTGACAGCATTCATTTACACATAATAAAACTGACACTCAGAGAGGTTGAAGAACCAGTGAAAAGTCACACAGCCAATGACTGATGGAGCCTGAAGGATTCTTTCTGATGTCCAAGCCCTTCCTGCCCTTTGATTTCTCTATACTTTTGTTCAGGACTCACAGGCCCTGAGGGGTAAGAAGCTGGGTGGGCTTATGGGGTGGGTAGTTGTGTGCTTTGTTGGGAGGAACAGCAGTCTACAAGCCTGCGCTCTCTGTTCAAGTTCTAGCTCTGGCACCTACACAAGTCTTGGAACCCCTCCGACTTCTGAATCTGTCTCCTAGATGCCGCATCCACGCATGATCAACTTCACTGGGGCTGTCGAATCTGCCTACCTGTTCCCTGGACAGCTTGGAAATGACCTGGGTAGTCTTGAGTGAACTTGACTGTTCTGTCAGTGATGGGGACTCAATACTGCCTGTGGGTGAGAAGTCCTAAGGATAGGAAGTACAGAGGAGATGACTTCAGCAGGGTGGGAGAAGAGTTGAGGATAGCACTGGGGCCAGGGGAGTTAGGCAATCAGATAATTTACAATCTAGTTTTGGGAGAGAGAAGCCTGTTTGCATCAAATGTGAAAGTGCTCCTCAGGACTCCTCAGTAGGGAAATGTAGACCAGAAAGACAGGGAGGTGCCAAGTAAGAATGATGTCTATTCAACACACTGGACTTGGACCAAAGAGACAGTGCAGCAGGAAGACACTTGCCTTGCATGCTGCAACACGAAATCTATACCCAGCACTTTATATGCTCTCCCAAGCCCACCAAGAGTGTTTCCTGAGCACCACTGGGTATGCCCCACCCCCAAAACTCAAAAGGCTTGAAAGAAGCAGGGTGGGCAGGTTGTGATGAGAAGGGGACCTCATATTCTAGTGGTGGGAATACAATCTAGTTCAAGGCTCTAGGGAAAACAGAAGAGAAATGCTTTAAAAACTAAAAACAGGGGCCGGAGCAGTGGTGCAAACTGTAAGGCATCTGCCTTGCAAGCGCTAGCCTAGGAAGGACTGTGGTTCGATCACCTGGCATCCCATAATATCCTCCAAGCCAGGAACAATTTCTGAGTGCATAGCCAGGAGTAACTCCTGGGTGTCACAGGGTGTGCCCCCCCCCCCCAAAAAAAAAACCCCAACAAACAAAAAACACTAGAAACAGAACTTCCATATGACCCAGAGATTTTATTTGTTAGCATCTACCCCCTAAAACACAAAACCAGTCATTTGAAAACATGTAGGCATTTTTTATTTGATTTTGGGAGTACAACACAGGGTGCTCAGTTGGTTACTCCTGGCTCAGTGCTCAAGAATTATTCTTAGTGGTGTTCAGGAAGCTGTTTGCTAAGGATCAAACCTGGGTCAGTCGCTACCTGTACTATTATTACTCTGGTACTGCCTTGTTAATGATTTATGTGCTGAATCCTAAAACAAGAGTATGAAGGCAGCACAGGTACCCAACAGATGAATAGATCCGGATGTTGTGGGATACAGAGGCAATTGATCTGATACCGCTGGGACGACATATAAATGGAGGGTAGCGTGCTGAGGAAAGCAAATAAGAGAGAAAACAAATCCCTGGCCTGTCTCATTCATCTGTGACATGGAGAGAAACAAAACAAAGGAATAGACTGTCTCCGATCATAACAAACCCTTGGACTTTGACCTCAAAACTGAGATTACCAGGCAGTGGGGAGATGTATAGCAGGAAGCAAGAAGGAATTAGAAAGGGCCCTGGGATATTGTTAGACAACTGTGGGTAAAGGACCAGTAACTTTGTACTTCAAAACAATAAACAGGAGAAAGAGTATAGCTGGTAAGGTGCTTGCCTTGCATGCAGCTGTCCTGGATTTGATCTCTGACAACCCATATGGTCCCTGAGCCTGCCAGACATGATCGCTGAGTACAGAGCCAACAATAAGCCCTGAGCTTCGACACGTATGGGCCCCCAACCCAAAAAAGCCTACCAGAACTAATAATGTTAACATTCTTTATAGCCATGTCATCTAAACTACAATAAAAAATAAATAAAAGAGAGACTGGGGTGATAGCACAGTGGTGGTAGGGTATTTGCCTTGCCAACCTGGGACCAACCTGGGTTCATCTCCTGACACCCTATATGATCTCCTGAGTCTGCAAGAAGAGATTTCTGAGCACAGAGCCAGGAGCAACCCCTGAGCACTGCCGGGTATGACCCAAAAACCAAATAAATAAATAGATTAAAAAAAAGATAACTGGCAAAATAAATAAATAAAAGAGCTGGATGAATCTAGAAACAATCCAGGTGCCCAACAACAGATGAGTGGCTAAAGAAACTGTGGTACCACCAGGCGGGTCTTCAGGGCCACGCCTGGTTAATCGGGCCTTGGGGGGAGGGGGTGAGAGATTCCTCCCTAGGCATCCAAAAACTACAGAACCGCGCGGGGGCTTACGCCCCCGCGCGTACTTCATGTATTTCATGTATTCAGAATATCCCTTATTCTTATGTTATGTTTTCCGTATACAGAATGTTTATTTTGTATTCTCCCCTTTCCCACACCCCTACAAAGCTCTTTTTCACTCCTTAACTCTCTAACCCCTTCTCAAACATCACTAATCTAGTTTTCTCTTTTTAACTTCAGTAGTGTAGAATCGTAATCACAGTCCAAAGCTGTGCATTGTGTATGACAACCCCAAACTGTTTCAAGATACATAAAATGGACACGTATTTCTTTAGAATATTTTGTGTTTCTTCTCTGACAGCTATAATTCTTACTAAATGTTGTCTTATACAGTGATGATTCTAACCACTTTTTATCTTCTCTTTTTAAGCTGTTTAACAAGTAATTTTGGTGGAAGAGTCCCCCAGTTTAATGCTTATGATTGAGTCATGTCAATGGAATCATTGTAATTGTTCTTATGGCTCCCATATGCGCCAATAACACCATGTGGCATTGCTTCTTATTTGCATAGGCACATTAAAATGGGAAAATAGTATAAATACAAATAAGATCCTATCTAATAGAGATTAGAACACACAAACCTTGTAGTGCAGAGGGACCTTACACCCTGAACATTGACATAACGACCTGGCACAGACCTCAGAAGAAAGGGCATATTCCATTCTCCCCTGAACCAGGAAAGCCATCCACGAAACATCCAGGCTGGTCTATAACATCACCTGGAAGCAATCCTCTAACATGGAAGACCTACACAGCTCAGACTTCGACCTGCTCAAAAGAGACTTCCCTTAACACTGAGAAGACTTAACAACAACAACGACCGGCTTACAGGACAGGGCTCCCTGCATTGCCCTTTGATTGTGAGGTGAAAGGAGAGGATGCTCCACGTCCTGACTTCAATGTAAGATATGCAGATTCCAGGATCTTTAATACAGAAACATGATACCAACAACAGAGACTGTGTGAAAAATAAAAGTGTGTTGGCACTACAGACAATGTATTGGATTGGACGATCTAGCTTGCTTGGAGCCTAGACTTGGTCTTGTGCCAGGAAACTTCAGGGGTCTGGTCTCTTTGTACTTAGGCCAAGGTTATTTCTTTCCATGTTCCTCATATTTTGATGGGCCTATGCAAACAACAATTGCCACTCTAACACCATTCTTACTGTGCTCCTTTGACTCTAATCCTTAAAAAGAACTCACTTAAAATTTGAGGTTAACTTAAGCTAATATGCATGTATATGGAAATGTAAGAAAATACTATGCCTGTAATGTTTAAGGAGTTACGTAAGTTTTATGGCTTTAGATTGCCTTGTGTACTGTTAAGAAATATTATAATGTGTTACAATCTGGGGACTTGAGGGACAAAGTAATTGTACATGGATTCTGTCTTATTTATCTTAATGTTCTTTGGCTGAAATTTCAAAGTTAATATATCAGCAAGGGGACTTCTGAGAATTATGTTATGGGTGATTGTCCTTCCACTGTAACTTTACCTTGTCCTCTTACTTTGCACCCTTGTTCTCATAATTAAAAATAAAAATTTAAAAAAAAAAAAAAAAAAAAAAAAAAAAAAAAAAAGAAACTGTGGTACATCTACACAATAGAATACCATGCAGCTGTTAGGAAAAATGAAGTCATGACAATTTTTTATGCATGGATGGACATGGAGACTATTATGCCAAATGAAATGAGCCAGGGAGAAGGTATAGACATAGAATAATTTCACTTCTTTGTGGGATATAAGAAAAACTAGAGACAGTATGGTAATAATACCCAGAGACAATAGAGACAAAGCTCAGGAGGTCAGCCCAAGGTAGAAAGTTCACCACAAAGAGCCATGAGTGTAGCTAAAATAGAGAAGGATCTACTAGGGCAATGATAGAACTGATTACTCCAGACAAAAACTAGGGGCTGAAAGTGAAGAAACTTACAGGCAAGGCATCTCTCCATCAACAGTAGTGCTAACCACAGTGTCAAAAAGAGAAGAGACAAAAGCAAACAAACAAAAAGAATTGGGATGTTCATGGAGACAAAAAAATTTGTCATCACAGAAGTCATTGTGACTGTTGGGGTTACAGGAACAAGCCTGTTCTTGGCTTGTCTGCGTTTCTGGGGTTTAATAGGAAGCTTTATCTTTGCACCCACCAGCACCCACTAGCATCTGAACTCAGCTCTTGAAGGTCACACACCTCCAAGGGTTGTAAATGCCCTTGCTCTGGCCACAAAAGTGCAGAGGGCTGATATCAACTCCAGACTTCTACCTTTGGTATTACCTCCATAGCAAGAAGTGGGTCTAGCCCACTTCTTGCCAATACAGCCTGCCACAGTTTAGGGCTTAATCACAGTCTCTGTCCAACCTGAATCTGGCCGGGCTGTCTGAGACTCAGCATCCAAATTGAAAATGCCCCAGAGTATCTTCACTGATGGCTGGGTGGATCAATGACAACCCATCAGCATTTCATGATGGGTGTTATGGATACAAAGATAGCAAAAGGATCAGCTAAATAAGAGCCCACATGATAGCTCAAAGAGCTGAGCACAGGCTCTGGATGCTGTAGCCTGGTTTCCAGTATGTGTGGTCCCCAGTTTTCTGGGGAATAACCCCTGAGCAACAAGCCAGGAGTGGCCCTTGGCACCACTGGATGTGGTCCCAAAACATAACAAAATTCAAATAACAATTAAAAAAATTAGGGCCAGATGGGACTACAGCAAAAGTAGAGCTGGTAGGGTACTTGCCTTGCATGCAGCTGACCTGCATTTGATCCCAGAAATCCCATATGGTTCCCCAAGCATTGCCATTCCTGATTTCAGAGCCAGGAGTAACTCTAAGCACCACAGGGTATGCCCCCCCCAATAAAAAATTACATAAAACAAAACAAATTTAGGGCCACATTGCTTGCCCAAGCAACTGAGCACATGCTTTGCACACAGAGGAAGCACAGGTTTGATCATGGGCACTTTGTTCTATAGGACCACTGGAAGTAATTCCCAAATACAGAACTGGGAGTAGCTCTGAGCACTGTTGGGTTTAGCTTAAAAACTGAGAAAAAAAAAATTATCCCATGGGCTAGAGTGATAGATAGTACAGCAATTACTTCAACATGGCCAACCCCAGTTCAATACCTGGTCTTTATATGGTCCCCTGAGCACATGCAGGAATAATTCTTGAGCATCATGAGGTATGACCCAACAAAGAAAATAAAACAAAGAACCAAGCTAGCTGTTTAGAGTAGCTCAGGAAGCTAGAAGCTATGGGCTCATTTTGGAGCAGAGCATCAAGTGAAAACAAAGATGGAACCCAGAGCCACAGAGTCCTGTCACTCCTTTGCGTGCACAGGACTTCAAGTTTGTGCATGAGACTGTAGGTCCAGTGCTGAGGACTGCAGAGCAACAAATCTCGGTTCATCTTGCCTGTCACATTCCAAGACCTGGTAGAGCAAGTCTGCAAATGGAACTGAGCTGAGCCAGCACCAAGCTGGGTTACAGCACATGGGTAACCAGTCTCTGAGGCCCTGTGGGCAAACCTGCCTCCTAGAAGCTCCTACTGCACCCAGAACAAAGCCCATGCTCACTGGGAAAACACACTGTAGGTTCTGCACCCCTAGAAGGCAGAAGCCAGTTCAGAAGGATTCCCTGGACGTGAGGCCACAGCAAGGTATAGTCAAGAAGGATACAAGCGTGCTCTCCTACCAGGAGTCATGCCCTGTGCTATGTCCCTGCCAAGTTGGGGGTGGGGTGGGGCTGGAGAGGATAGAAAGGCGTAGAATAATGCACAAAGAATAAGAGAGAGTATAGATAGATAGAAAGTGCATAGAATAATGCACAAAGAATAAGAGAGAGAAAGGGAGAGAGTGGAGAGAAGATGAAGGAGCAGCATGGGTGAGTGTGAATAGGCCAGGCATGGCGAGACTGGGGCTCTAACAGGAAAGCTTGTGTGTTGTGTGCAGGGTCTTGGGGAACCTCTGAGCCATCTCTCTCCACATCTCAGTCCCACCCTCTTCGCCTGGGCTGTCCAGAGAACACTGTGGTGCCACCCCTTCTGTTCTTCCTCTTCTGCTGCTTCTTGGGCACTGTGTGAGTGTCCAAGGTAACAGCATGAGGCACACCTTCAGCCTTGAAGCTTGCTGTGATTATTTGTCTCCCCTATGGAAGAGCAGCAGGAGGCGGTCCAGGAAGGGTGTGTGACGTGCCTAAGGTGAAACTGAACTCTAAGTGTCTGCAGGGCTTTATTCACACACACACACACACACACACACACACACACACACACACACACACACACACACACACACACAACACAGGGTTGCACGGGAGCTGCCCTGCAGAGTGCTCAGAGCAGGGCCATAAAAAACCGCCCCTCCCTGCTGCTGTGCCAAGCCTGTGAAATGGTCAGTGAATCGAGCGCATTGGTGTGTGCTGCTGGCATATGTGCTCTCCTGAGGAGCAATTTTCAAACAGAGAATCGGGAGTAGACTCCAAAGACGGCTGGGTGTAGCCCAGGAATCTTGTCGCAAACCAAAAACAGGAACAGAAGACAGACAAAGGCAGACGTGGCTTTGGAAGTGGCACCCTGAGCCTGGCCTGGCAGAGGCTGAGTTGCTACAGTCTCCTCCCTGCCACAAGGTGTTCCTTGGGGTGGTCCCTCTCACACAGGTGTTTACAGGCCACCAGCCCTATATTTGGGACCCCTCGAATAGTCCAGGAAATTGGGTTAGTGGTAGGTCCTGGGTCTATCCCTGACCCCAGGGAGCAGAGTTTCAAAACTATACCTTGGACTCAACGAAAACTAGAGAGGGGTGCTGGGGTCTCAGAGGTCTCTGTTGAGGAGGGGGTTCATGGTTGGCACACAAGAAGGGTGAAAGCATTTCAGGCCAGAGCTGCACCTTGAGGAACTGAGGGAATTGTGGCACCTAGAATGCTTTTGCAAACCAAGATAGGGCAAGTCTCAGCACTTGCATATCAGATTGGGTATTTGTCAGGTCTCTGTATCTTTTTTCATACTATATTTTTTTTCCTCATTTCTGTTTTAACTTAGCTTTATTAGTAGTCAGAGCTGTGAAATCATGAATTCAGCTTGTGGGTTATATTTTTTCCTAAGGCACATTAAAATAGAAAAGCACATTAAAATAGAAACAGCTACTTTTGTGGATGACTATGCCCCTATACTAGGAACCTGGGGTGAGCACAGGCAACTCCCACCCCTAGAATAATCCTGACCCAGAAGAGGTTTGCCTGAAGTCATATGGCCAGGAAGGATCCAAACAGCTCCCCTCCTACATGTCAAGTCCTGGCTGAGAATACTGGAGTTCTCCATGGGCAGAGGCTGGGAGAGAAGTAGAACATGATGTTAGGGAGTGGAAAAGAGGTGTGTGTGGGGGGTGTGTGTGGGTGTGGGTGTGGGTGTGGGGGGGGGTGGTGGTGGTGGGAGTTTCCAGAAAGCTGGTAGGAAGAGGTGAGGTGCTTTACCCAGAGGCCCTCTGAGGCCCTCATTAACTGCTGAGAATCCATGTGGTAAGCCCTAAGCTGCATTGAAATCATATGCCGAATTTTCTTCCAATTTCCAGGATAAGTTTCCTGATTCTTTGGTGTTTCCTTTCTTTTTTCTGCCCCTAAAAATGTCATGTTGGGGCTGGATCAATAGTAGAGTAGCTAAGGTGCTTGTCTTGCACTGGCCCACCTGGGTTCAAACCCTGGCATTCCATATGGTCTCCTGAGCCCAATAGGAGTGATCCCTTGCACAAAGCCAGAAGTAATCCCTGAGCACAAAAACAAAACTAAACTGAACATCATGTTGACGAAGTGACCTTGGCCTTTCTGTGATGGAGCGTGAAGAGTCAGGCCAGGGTCTTTGGAGGGCTTGGCAGGAAGGAAGGGGAGTGGTCGATAATGATGGAGCTGTCCCTGCTTGATGCCCGGCCAGGGTGGCATGTTGGGCACATGAGCACTGCACTTGAGAGCAGTTCTCAACCCTTGGATGTGTGGCTGTGAGAAGAATGCTCATAGGGCCTTCTCTATAAGAGGGTCTGTTGTCATGAAGCTGCCCCTTGCATCCATCCTCCACCTGTCCTTCAGGCAACTGTGCAAAATCTGGGACAGATTGTCTGGGATCAGCAGGTCTGATGGTGGAGTCTGTACCACCCCTGGGGGGGCAGAGAAGGACCACACAGAGAGAACAGGAGCATTACCCACACTGTACTTCTTTTTCACTGGGGCCTGAGGAGTAAGCCAGAAAGCTGGATTAAATGTTTGACTTTGGGTCAAAGAGATAGCACAATGGCCAGCCTGGGTTTGATCCTCAGCATCCAATAAGGTCTCCTAAGCCTTGCTAGGAGTGATCCCTAAATACAGAGCCAGGAGTGGAGTAAGCCCTGAGCATAGCCAGATGTGCGCACTGCCTCTCCTACCCCTAAACGAAAGCTTGATTTTGGGCCAGTGGGTAGGGCACTTGCTTTGCACATTGCCAACCTGGTTTCAATCCCTGATATTACATATGGTAGCCTGAGTATTTGTGTGGTCCCCAAACTAAATCAATACACAGTAAATGACAATAAAAAGAATGAGAGTTCCAGGGCAGCACTGAGCCTAGTTATTGGAACCTGGTTCCATTCCCGCATGCTGTGGGCAACCCCAGCTTCAAGGTCTTCCTTCCAGGGGCCTCAAACTCGCGGCCCAAGGGTCGTTTACGGCCCTCCGTACAACATTTTGTGGCCCTGCCCTAGAGGAATCTTTTTTTGTTTTGTTTTGTTTAAGTTGTCTGGGTCACACCCCCCCCAAAGTTCAAGGCTTACTACTGACTTTGCACTGAAGGATCACCCCGACTTTGCCTCCTGCGGCCCCCAGGTAAATTGAGTTTGAGACCTCTGCTCTAGACTCATCCACATGGCAATAAGTTGCATAATTTCATCTTTTTCTATAGCTAAGAATCCAGTCATTTTGTTCTTGGGCCATTTCAGTTACCTGCTAAGCTCAAAGATCTCTGTCGTTCACAGATGTCCTGGCGCCCGCAGTACCGCAGCTCCAAGTTCCGGAACGTGTATGGGAAGGTAGCCAACCGGGAACACTGCTTTGACGGCATCCCCATCACCAAGAACGTGCATGACAACCATTTCTGTGCTGTCAATGCTCGCTTCCTGGCCATTGTCACCGAGAGCGCAGGAGGTGGCGCCTTCCTAGTCATCCCCCTGGAGCAGGTAGGCCTGGCTGTGCCTTGGGATGGAGAGAAACTCTTTGTCCCTCTATTTTCTGTGTCTCTCTACCCCACCTCCTCACTTCTTACTTGCTCCTCACGTGCCCAGGACACTAAGATCTTTAGGTGCAACCCAGAACTGCCCAAATGTCCATGTGCTTGGACAGATTAAAATCCCTCAGAATGGGCCCGGAGAGATAGCACAGCGGCGTTTGCCTTGCAAGCAGTCTATCCAGGACCAAAGGTGGTTAGTTCAAATCCCGGTGTCCCATAGGGTCCCCCGTGCCTGCCAGGAGCTATTTCTGAGCAGACAGCCAGGAGTAACCCCTGAGCACCGCCGGGTGTGGCCCAAATACCAAAAAAAAAAAAAATCCCTCAGAATGCTTGGGGCTCTCATTAGCAGAAAATGCTGGAACAGCTCATCCCCAGAGCCCTTCAGTGTACCTGGTGTGTTCCTTTGAATCGGAGGGCTGTCTGGGTCCTTCTGGTAGACTTCATCTCTCTTGGTAAAGGCAGCCTATAAAACCTGCCAAGCCCATGACATTTACAGGCAGTGGCCTGAGATCCCGAAAAGATGATGCACCCCCCAGGAGCGTGTGCTCATGTTCGTGTCTGAGCTGACTCATTCCCTCTAGCAGCCTCTGCCAACCCCCTTCCTGAGAGAAAATGGAGATGCAGTCACAGGCTCCAAATTCCAAATTGGTACAAAGAATGGAATTTGTGAGTCTCACCTGCCCCCACCCCACCCAGAGGGAAGCACAGATTGCAGGGACAGACTGGGAGTTGACCCTCCCTATCATGGCACAGGTTCCTGAAGAGCCTGGAAAACCCAGAAACATGGAAGGAGCCAGGGGCTTGGTGGCAGAATTCTGGCTCCACTTGACTGCCCAGCAGCCCTCTGACCAGGGCAGATGCCTTCAGCACTCTGAACTTTGTTTTTATGTTACAAGATCAGCCTGGTCCCCTGGACCTGTAACAGGGACTTGAGAGCATTCAGGAACGAACACACAGAGAGTGGGAGGGACTCTTTGCCTACTCTTTACATGTGACCTTGGCTTTCAGGCATGCTGGGCAACAAGATCTTTGCCTTGCCTCCCCCTCTCAGTCAGACAGAATTGGAGCCTTTTGGGGGTTAGTCAGGTCCCACCTGACCTACTCTACCTCTCTTCAACTCCAGCTACAGTAGAATGACAGCATGTAAGGGAGCCCTGCCTATTCTAAGAGGTGGCTTGTAAATGTTAACATCCATTGTTGTACCACCCTCCAAGCAAAATGAATTCCTCCTGAATTAAAGATCTGTATATTAAAAGATGGAAAAGTCACAAGTGGACTATGGGAAAATGGAGAGCATTTTAAAAAGCATGTCATGAGAAGGGTTTCTGAGGCAAGATGCATCTCCTCATATCCAAAAAGGAGATGATTCATAGGTTAGAATGAATGTTGTTGTTTTAGGTTACCCCGGTAGTGCTTAGGGGAGCATGTGGGCTCCCTCTTGCAAAGTAAGTACCAAATGCTAAGTCCTTTGAACCATCTCTCCAGCTCTAGAATAACATTTTCAACAGTAGTTTCTATATGACAGTAAGATGTGAAAGCCAATGAGAAGGCAAGCCACAAAACTGAGCACAATGTTTATATATATATATATATATATATATATATATATATATATATATATATATATATGACATACTTAGGGGTTCAGAATATATGAGTTCAGAAAAATCAATAAGAAGATCCAGAGAAATAACTCAAGGGGTTGAAACATATCCTGTGCATAAGAGGCCTGGGTTTGGAATCAGAAGATAGTGCAGCAGGTAGGTATTTGCCTCACATGCAACGGGCCTGTGTTTGTTCCCCAACACCTCACCCTAAGCTCCACCAGAAGTGATTCCTGAGTGCAGAGCTAGTAAAACCCCTGAGCATCACCAGGTGAGACCCAAAACTAAACAAACCAAAAAAAATAAGGGGGGGGGGGGTGAAGTGTTCTACTTCTGGCACTAAATGTTTCTCCAAAAGAAACAAAAACTGTTTTAAAAAGAAAAAAAATTAATCAAAAAATAATCCAGTAGAAAATGGACCAAGGAAATTGTGAGCAATCCACAGAAGACAAAATCTATCTTTTTGCTAAGTTACTAAGTTAAAAGGGAATGATTAAATGAATAATGATCTGGGGTATTTTCAAAGCTGTGAGCCAGCAGGCACTCACATACATGCTTGGCACATTTGCCTTGTTAACATCTTGCTCTTGGTGAGATAAAAATGTAGGCAACTCAGCAAAATCTATTTACATTTAAAGATTTGTGTTCTCTGGCCCAGCCATTCCCCACTTCCGGGAACTTAGAGAAATTGTCTTAAATATATTTTAAAAATGTATGCAGTAGGGGCCAGAGCAGTGGCACAGCAGTAGGGCGTTTGCCTTGTACACGGCTGACCTAGGATGAACTGCAGTTCAATTCCCCAGGATCCCATTTGGTCCCCAAAGCCAGGAGCGATTTCTCAGTGCAGCCAGGAGTAACTCCTGAGAGTCACAAGGTGTGACCCAAAAACAAACAAACAAAAATGTCTGCAGCAGTTTTTAGTACTTGATTTATTTTTTATTTTTTATTATTTTTTTTTTTTTTTGGTTTTTGGGCCACACCCGGCGATGCTCAGGGGTCACTCCTGGCTGTCTGCTCAGAAACAGCTCCTGGCAGGCACGGGGGCCATATGGGACACCGGGATTCGAACCAACCACCTTTGGTCCTGGAGCGGCTGCTTGCAAGGCAAACGCTGCTGTGCTGTCTCTCCGGGCCCTTAGTACTTGATTTTTTAAAAAATCGATTTTTATTTTTTTAACAGAAATGAAATTTATTTCTCAAAACTCTTCTTCTCTGTAAAGGTAGCAAAGTATTTGATCTGTTTGTTTATTTGTTTGCTGCATTTTGGGCCATATACAATGGTCCTCAGGGCTTACTCCTGGCACTGTGCTCAGGAATCACTCTGGACAGACTCAGAAGACCATAAAGGATGCTGGGAATTCAAACCCAGGTTGGCTTTGGTACTAAAGTATTTTAAAGTGTCAGTAGCTTTGGTCAGAGCAGGTATAAACATTTTGTGGAACACATATCAATTCCCTTAATGGCATACATCTCTCCACTTGTTCATATACATAGGCACACAATGGAGCCTTCAACTCTGTTCACATTTCCTGATGTATTTTGTTGAATGAGATTAACAGTAGACTTCCCCTGCTGCCGCCCCCCTCCTTTGTTGGTTTTTTTTTGAAGGGGGGTTGGGTCTGTTCTTGTTCTTTTCTCATTTTTAGTAGTTCTTGCTCTCTTTCTCTATTATTTGTTTTTCTTTGGCTTTTGAGCCACACCTGGCATTGCTCAGAGCTTACTCCTAGCTCAGCACTCGGGGATCTTTCCTGGAAGTTCTCTTGCAAAAGATAGAACCTGAGTCAGCTGTAGCAAGGCAAGAGCCTAAACCCCTGTAGAATACATTCTCCTCACCTTAGCAGTTTTCTCTGTACTGGAGAACTCTATCGTTGGGTGGTGCTTTTGTGACAATGACAGCTGGGTTCACCAATAAGGATGTGGGGGTGGCATTAACCAGGGGCTGCCTCATTGAGGGTGCTCTCCTGCCTTCCAGGTTGCTATCCAGTGCTGTTTTCCTATAATCAGTCTTAGTTCCCCCCACTTTAAAAACTCTTGTGGGTCCAGGAGTTTGTGCAGGTGAGAGAACACATGCTTGCACACACAAGGTCCACCTGGACTCAGATACCACCTGCTGCAGCCCTGGTGACCCCAGTTGTCCCTGAAATTTTGATGCACCCCACTACCAGGTTCAAACCTCAGCAAACCCTATAATTACATCAATCTGATATGCAACCAGCAGCCACCACTACTAAATGTGTGCAAACATCATCTTCATCACAGTAACTACATCAGACAACAAGGAAGGGAAGGGGACCATGAGAGGGAGAAATTGGCCCTTTATGCATTCAGGGTGTAGGAATTCACCATGATACCATGTTGTTCTGACATTGACTTGTTCCAGGCTTTTCTTAAGCAACCAGAAGACACAGAGCACTGTTCCTGTCCCTGTACTTCTCCCTCAATGTTTTCCTTCTGCTGCCAGAGCTCTGTTCCTTCTTTCCTTACTCCTCAGATAGATTTGGGTCAGACAAGGCTAGCTCTTGTCCAGGCCCCCAAATTCCTACCACAAGTCCTAGCTTCTTGAAGTAGGTTTCCTTACCCCTGGCATTTCCTTTAGCTCTAGTATAGCTCGCTTGAGATTTTAATATTTGTAATTACAAAACAAACAAACAAAACCATTTTTCCAGAATGGAATACAGACTCACAACAACAAACATGTCCACAAAGTTAGCCTTGGTCCTTGACCCTCAACCCGTGGAAGATATATTTTACACTGGGAAACTGAGTCCTAGCTCTCTTATTTCTCTGTCATGATTCTTTCTGCTGCCCAGGAGATTGGAGAAAAGAGCCATTCTGGCTGACTGAGAGATCTCAAAGAAGTGCCTTCTCTTCCCTTGAAGCTCCAGTTCAGCTGCTGTGGGGAAGGCCAAAGCCTGGTTTGTCCCTCCTTAACATTCAGTAGCCATTCAGGCTGGAGAGTGGAATGTTAAGCTACAGATGGGGGAGCAATCAGCACCCTGATTGCCTGGCACAGCTGGAGAGGCTTCATGAATATTCCAGAGAGCAGGCACAGTACCCAGCTTGATTAACTGCATTCCCAGGTGCACCCCCACTCTCCTGCTGCACCCCACCAGGCTACCCGGGGGGTCCAAAGCTGGAAGCAGAATCTGCCTCTGCTTTAGTGGGTTCCTGGTAGAAAAGACCAAAGTCTGGGCCTGGCAATTTGGGACTAGGCTCTCCTGGTAACCCAATATCTCTCAGTCAAAATTCTCAATTGGAGGATCTAAGGGTCGAACATACTGACTTGTGTCTCCGATTCCATGATGAAAGTATGGCTTTTCTTTTTTTAATTTTTTAATTTTTTGGTTTTTTGGGCCACACCTGGCGGTGCTCAGGGGTTACTCCTGGCTGTCTGCTCAGAAATAGCTCCTGGCAGGCACGGGGGACCAGATGGGACACCGGGATTCGAACCAACCACCTTTGGTCCTGGATCGGCTGCTTGCAAGGCAAACGCCGCTGTGCTATCTCTCCAGGCCCTTTTAACATCTTTTTTTTTTTTAATTTTTTTATTTGAAAGTATGGCTTTTCTTTTCTTTTTTTTTTCCGGGCCACACCCATTTGATGCTCAGGGGTTACTCCTGGATAAGCGCTCAGAAATTGCCCCTGGCTTGGGGGGACCCTATGGGACCCCGGGGGATCGAACCGCTTTCCTTCCTTGGCTAGCGCTTGCAAGGCAGACACCTTACCTCTAGCGCCACCTCGCCGTCCCCGAAAGTATGGCTTTTCTTGTTATTTATATATGAAGAAATCAAGGGAGTCTTTAGCTTGCACAATACCCAAGAGGCAGTTTCTTTGTTTTTAATAGTAATATCTTGATTTGAGCACCATGATTACAAACATGCTTGTAGTTAGGTTTCAGTCATAAAAAATAACACCCCCCTTCACCAGTGCAACATTCCCACCACCAATGCCCCCATCACTCTCCTCCCCTACCCCTGTCTGTATTCAAGACAGGGATTCTACTTCTCTCACTTATTAACATTGTCATAATTGTTGTTAGTGTAGTTATTTCTCTAACTGTACTCACCACTCTTTGTAGTGAGTTTCATATAGGGGTCAATCCTTCCAGCCCTCATCTCTATTGTCTCTGGGTAGTATTACAATACTGTCTTTTATTTTTCTTAAATTCCACAGATGAGTGAGACTATTCTGTGTCTATCTCTCTCACTGACTTACTTCACTCAGCCTAATAGTTTCCATGTCCATCTATGTGTAGGAAAACTTCACTACTTCATTTTTCCTGATGGATGCATAGTATTCCACTGTGTATAAATACCACAGTCTCTCGAGCCACTCATCTGTTGTCTAGCATCAGGATTGTTTCCAGAGTCTGGCTATTTTAAATATCACTGCAATGAATATAGGTGTTAGGAAGGCATTTTTGTATTGTGTTTTTGTGTTCCTAGGGTATATCTCTTGGAGTGGTATAGCTGGATGATATGGGAGCTCAACTTCCTTTTTTTTTTTGAGGAATTTCTAGATTGTTTTCCATAAAGACTGAATAGATGGCATTCCCACCAGCAGTGAATGAGAGTTCCTTTCTCCGCACATCTCTGCCAGTACTGATTGTTCTTGTTCTTTGTGATGTTTGACAGTCTCTGTGGCGTGAGATGGTATTTCATTGTTGTTTTGATTCGCATCTCCATGATGATTAGTGATGTGGAGCATTTTTCATGTGCCTTTTGGCACTTGTATTTCTTCTTTGAGGAATTGTCTGTTCATTTTTTTCTCACTTTTTGATGGGGTTAGATGTTTTTTTTTCGTTTTTTTTTAAAAATAATTTATTTATTTAAACACTGTGATTACAAACATAATTGTAGTTGGGTTTTAGTCATAACAAGAACACGCCCCTTCACCATGCAACCTTCCCATCACCAATGCCCTGATCTAAAGACAGATTCTAAACCTACAGCTCCATTAGCTCCAACCCAGTCTACAGCCCCAGACTCTTGGGGAGGGGGCCTATCCGTTTAGGGGCCTTATTTTTAAAGGGGAGGAGTCACAACTAGTGATACTCAGAGTTTACTCCTGGATCTGCACTAAAGAATTACTCATAATAGTGCTTGGGAGACCATATCAGAAACTGAGGGATTAAACCCAAGTAGGCCTCACTTAAAGCAAGGGTTCTACCTATGGTACTATTGCTTAGGCTTCCATAGATGTGTTCTAGTGTGACTGTTGTTTGCATGTCTATGGAATTCTTGGGAGGTTCCTTTGATCTGTTTTTTATCAGCATCCTCTGAGAGGTCCCCTGAACTCTCTGAAAGATCCTCAGACCCCAGAGCAGTTTCCTCACTGCAGAGGATGCAGAGGATGCTGCTCCAGCAGATGCTGGAGAAAGACTTTTTTCAGTGAGGGGCATCAGAGGGCCACCCATCACTGCACAGGGCAGACAGACCCAAGGAAGGGGAGTGAAGTCTCTGAGAGATCCAGTTGTCACTCAGTAGTGGACCCAGCAGGTGAGTCCTTTGAAACCAACTCAAATGGGGCAGTTTTATGAAGTGTTTCCCATTCCAATACCCATCTGAGGTATTCTATATTTGGTGCCACTGAAGTATTTGTACATGCTTCCTTATTTTCCAGGTGGTTAATTCATCCATCCATCCATCCATCCATCCATCCATCCATCCATCCATGCACTCACCTTCTTTTCATGTTATTCACCCACTTATCTGTATATCCATTCAACTATCCATCACCCAAACATACATCCATGCATCCAACCATCCATCTATACATTCATCCATCCATCTACCTACCTACTCATCCATGGGTCCACCTATGCATTCACTAATCCATACATTTGTAAATTCATCATCTACTCACCCATTCATGGATCCATCCATCTACCCACCTATCCATCCATCCACTCATTCTCCCACCCACCCACCCATCAATCCAATAGAATACTAAGCAAGCATCTACTATATTTCAGTCATAGTTCTGAGTCCAGAGATGCTTTAATTAATAAAGTCAAGACCTGTGGCATAAAATTTGCAGTCCAGCTGACCACCTTGATTGGTTTGAGTGCCCCTGGGGATGGCCTGCACATAATAGGTGCTCAGTCATGGGGCCAGATCTAAAGGGCACTATGCCTCATCTTCTAACTGAGCTCTTCATTTGGCTGGTCCTAGGAAGCCTCTATGCAGAGCCCAAGGAGTAATATAGGCCCTTTAGAGATGTCCTGCATTACTGAATAAAATACTGAATTCTGCCCTTAAACCCTAAGAGAAGTCAGTATTGCCTTATCAACCCCTCTAACTCTGGCCCATCCCAGAGGTTGGCAGATTGTTAACTTCAGCTTGTCTAAGACAAGAAAAGAAGAGGGAAGGGTCAGAGAACTAGGACAGGACAAGGAGAAAGGAGCTCAACTTGTATGCTGTCTGATTCTGCTGTGATCCCCAATACCATATATTTCGATCTCAGTAGCATCTGGGCTACTCCTGCTTTTTAATTAATTGGCTAATTAAAAAAGGAAGCAAAAGTGAAGGAAAAAACAGAAGTGCCAGTTCAAAGCTGAAACCTACGATAAAATCCATCGTTAGTGCCCTCAAGCCTTAGCTTCCATTCTAGATACTAGTCCACTTCCTCCCAGTCACCCCCACCCCAATAAGCACCCTCATTCCTTCCCTTAAAAGGGCCCCAAGTCTTTAGCCCAGTTCTGCCCTGAGAGGTCTCCCCCTCTGAGAGCAGTCTCTCCCAAATCCATTTTTCAGTTCTTTCTTCAATTGCTCTTTGTTCCTCAAGCTGCCTTCCACTCTGGGCAATTTGCATCTCAAAGCAGGTGACAGCCGGCCCCGGGAAGGAGGCGAATGTGCTCGGGGGAGGGAGCTGAGTCCCGCAACTTTATTCCATTTGTCTGGGACCCAGGATTGACAACCTGGCTTTGTGTTTTTTCCTTTTTTGGAAAAATGACTGCCTATTTTTGAGAAAAGTGAAGGCAGCCTCTTCCGCACAGACGAGGTGTCACTGGCGGGTTTAATCGGCGGTAACGGGATGGGGTCTGGATGAAGGTACAGGAAGTGGTGTTTGCTCAGAATGGGGGGTCTCCGAGGTCAGAGGCACCTAACTGCCTGCCTCTCACTCTGGCTGAGCAATGAGGCCTGAGTCTCAGGGTCCTCCCCAGGGTCATGGACCCCAAACTCTGTGACCTCTGGCCTAGACTCCAAACAGGGTTGGATCAACCAGGCCCTAAACTCCTTACACCTTCAGGTATTAGAGCCCCACCTCTTTAGCCATGAACCCCTTAGCCTGTGACCTCTCTAGGCCAGTATCACTTTCTCCATTTGTGATGTTCTGAGCCTGGCCAGGGGATATCAGAAGGATAATCCAGAAGTACTCCAGGGATCCTGGGAGCAAATGGGACCTCATCAAATAGGGTGTATTGGGTAGGGGGCTCCCCAGTAGTACCTGGGGCCTGCCAGATGCCACTCCCTATGATACTAGTGGTTGAAGAGCCTAAGAATGCAATTCCTGCAGCCCTGTACTTCCAGGGGCTACCAGAGCCTCCTAGAGGCCAAACATGAGGTCTGTTGGTCCAGTCAGGATCCGAATTGGCACTTAGACCCTGACTGCTGGGCTCCTCTTTCCCACCCCCACCCCTGGCTGTCTCTGTTTTCTGATGAACCCCTAAACATTCTTAGCAGTAAGACCTGCACCTCAGAGGGATAGGCACCCCACCCACCTCTTGATCGTTTGTCCTCCAAAGGTAGTGAAAATAGTGGGGGTGCACATTCCCCAGAGTTTGCTTGATGTGACCTACTGGCCCAGAATGAGATCACAGGTTTGAAGGAGGTAGGGACTAAGAATTCTTGGACACCTACTGGTATTACCAAAGTAGAATGCCTGCTGGCCCAGAGCCCCCTATCATGCAAGCTGAATAGAGGAGCCTGGGAAGATTTCTTATTGAGCCTGACAGTCATCCTTCTGAAAGCTGGGTTTTGCTGGTAGGTTCGTTTGGTTGGCTGTTTGGTTGGTTGGTTGGTTGGTTAGTTGATTAGTTTGTTGGTTTTGTGGGCCACATCCAGCGATACTCAGAAGTTACTTCTGACTCTGCACTCAGTAATTACTCTTGATAGAGCTGTTGGGACCATATAGGAAGCTGAGGATTTAACCTGGGCCAGTCTCTTGCAAGGCAAGCATCATAACCACTATCTCTGGGCCCTGAAAGCTGCATCTTCCTGTTTATCTGAGGAGCCACATCGTACCTGAGGCCCAGGTTGCTTAGCAACTAAAATCAAATTCTTGGCAAAGTGGAAGGGAAATTGAGAGAGAACAGACACACTAGACAAAGCGAGTGCCTTAGACACAGTCACATCTTGTCCTAAATGACTGTGCGTGGGATGTCCCCAACCCAACTGCTAAGAGTCTGAGCCCTTTAAGAGTCCTGGGGTCAGGCAAGAGGCAGGACCTAACAGGGGTCCTCCAGAAATGGAAACTGCCCCAGGACTGACTCAGGCCTGAAGTCTCTCAGGCCAGAGAACACTCACTCATTGTTCTAGAAGATGCCATGGGAATGGCCAAGGCTTCAGGGCCCCACAGGACCCCAGAAAGAAAGAGTCTATTTCCAGCCACACATCCTCAGGCTATCTATCCTCACACTGACCACTTTTGTCCCCTGAAGGATGAGAGAGCCTGGGTAAGAGTCTTAGATCCCATTTGAGTCAGCCCCTAAACCCCGGCCTCAAGACACACTGCCTTTCCACAGGTCCCAGGCACACCTGGAACCGCTCCTTCTCTTGGGCTCCTTTGACCCATCTGAACCTTCTGCAGTGCAGACACCCAAAAAGGGGAGCTGCACACACAGTACATGAGTGGGGTGGCTCTGCCTCTGTGATGTGGCTAGGTGCAGAGCTTCATAGGAATAGGCGTGCACAGAGGGTGTCAGCATATGAGGCAATCTTGGAGGGGCACTGGATTTTGAGGGATACCATCAGGTGCCTAGGATATACAGTAGTCTCTTCAGGCTGGAAGTGAATGGCAGGGAATTGAGTTTGGGGTGCAGGGACATCAGGGGTACACAGACTCTCCAGCTCATGCCCACTTGGATTCCACAAGATTCCAGTGGGCCCTATAGCAGCCCAGCCTGAGCTTGTCACAGTTACAATAAAAACCAGCTTTGGTGTGGCCTTGGAGTCCCCACACCTCTGAGGTACTCTGATGGCCCCTGGAAATGCAATTAGATCCTCAGGCCTTCAACCTCTAGTATCACAGGGAATGGCGCCTGGCCCTCACATGTTGCTGGGAGGTGGGGAACAGTGCCAAAACTCTGCACCTCAGAGGTATAACATAATGCCTTGGTCAGAGTTGCACAGCGAGCTGCTACCCCAGATACAGAATACATCAAGACCATCTTGTAACCACCCTTCACCCCCTACTGTGAGAGGATCTCAGGTAGCAGCACTGTACTACCTTGGTGATATTTTTTGTTTGTTTGTTTGTTTTGGGGCCACACCCAGCAGGACTCAGGAGTTACTCCTGACTGCTCAGAAATAGCAGACACGGGGGACCATATGGGACACCAGGATTCGAACCAACCACCTTTGGTCCTGGATCGGCTGCTTGCAAGGCAAACGCCACTGTGCTATCTCTCCGGCCCCTTCTTGGGGATTTTCTGCTAGAACCTTCCATGTGCCCACCAGGAGGCCCTGATTCTGTGTGTGGTATGCTCAACTGGACCCAAGCTTGTGGTACTCTGGAGGAGCTACATGCTTCAGGAAAGCTAAGCATTCTATGCCTCAGTTTTCTCCACTGTAAAGTGGGAGAAATGGTAACTCCAACACCAGGACCATTCAGCAAGGTGGTCACAGAAGGCTAGGGTGAGTGCACGATAGCATGGGGCTACCCAGCTCCGTACCAGACCCCTCCACAGTTTTCTCATGAAGCTCCAGAGAAGTCAGCTTCATTTATTTCTATCTAACCAAGCTACAGACACGGGGCAGTTGCAAGGCAACATTTACTTCTGGAACATTCTGTGCACGTAAAACAGCTTCTTTACTTCTGGGGTGGCAGTGTGCATAGATTCACTTTGGCTGTTTGGAAACGTCAAATAAAGTTTCCACAGCTATAAAATAGAGCTCTCGGGTGACAGAGGAAACGTTGGTGTGAAATAGAGTTCTCTGAAGGCACACAGGAATTGTGACCCAGCAGTGTACGCACTTTTCTATTAATGCGTTAGCAACACCAATAGGGGAAGCAAGGCGTCAGAGGCACAGACATATCAAAGCACTTGTCAAAGGAGTCTGGGCATGTGACTTGGGAAAAGAACGTATAGCCCACATGTATAAGGTCCTGGGCGTGATCTCTGGAATCCAAAACAAACAAAACAAAACCAAAAAGCCCAGGTCTTTAAAATAGCAGCAAGAAGATACATCTGATCTCAAAATATGCATCAGTGAAAAAGCTGTAAATCCTACCAGGTAGGGTCCTTTGTTTATATTCATAAACTGAGCAAGCACTACATTTCAGCTAGAGACCAGTGGAAATCTGCATGTGCTTTTTATCCTAGCCAAGCTCACAGGTTTCCTAAATGACTAGGTGGTCCTAGGTTAATTCCAAGATAATATCAGAGCCTGAGCATCGCTATCCAATAAGAATAACTCCAGTACATATTTGGTTGTGACAGGGCCAAGGACCCTACCTGAGCACTGCTTCCCCTGCCCCCTGGGGCATCCTCCAAACCTAAGCTGTCCTGGCAATGAAGAAGCCTGAATATAGGTGACCTTGAGGTGCCTCTTGTCTGCGGAGGAACCCTGATCCTTGGCTATGATATTCTGGGAGACAAAGGCCGAGGGGAGTGCTGGACCTGGAGAGGGAGCAGCTGGGGCCAGGCTGGCCTGTTCCCAATCTTTCTGCAGGAGGAGGCTGGCAGGCTCAATGCTCTCCAAAGTGACAGCTGGGGGAGCCTGGCTGGGGGCCTCTCCCCGCCTGCCATCTGTGCCTCCTTCCTGCAGCCGGCCAGCATGGGGATAAAGTCGGGGAGGGGAGATTCTTGGGGGGACCTGATGCCAGATAACAGCATGAGCAGGTGGGGGAGGTGCTGCCCAAGCAAGACTCAGACCCGAACCTGGGAACCTCTTCTTATTGGCCTCAGCTCTCCCTCCCAAGCACTGTGATGTTGGGGAACTCTGGAGAAGATGCAAAGGCCTGTGTCCAGGGAAGGGAACCTCTTCATGGTTGCACAGAGCTTCACCTGCCTACTTACTATCCAGAAGACATGTTCTCGGGCCAATCCCCAACACAAGAAGGGAAAATAAAGGACATGGGTCAGGTCAGTGGCTCAGGTGCCTGAACCATAGAAAAAAAGAGGTGGAGTGCCCCACAGACAACTGTGGTCTGTCAGAATGTGCCAATAATGAGGCCTGAGCAACTGTCTGGCATAGGGCCAACCTGGGCTCTACCCCTGGCATCCCATGTGGTCCCCTGAGCACAGGCAGGAGTAATTCCTGGGTACAGAGCCAGGGGTAACCCCTGAGCATTGCCATTGTCCTTCCCCCAAAAGAATGCACCATTGAGACTAGCATGAGCCCCTAGTACCCAAGCAGGGAGGATTCTGATCTTTCTATATGGACCCACATCTAGAAAAATCTTGACTTCTTAGGGAAAAAAGTACCGATCTCTTAAAAAAGCTTCATTTTCAAAGAGGCAAAGAGCCTGCCTTATCCATTAATAGAATAAAAGTGAAACTTCCAAAGCTACCAAGAGATAGTGAAAGTGTGTCTCTCACACCTAGTTTTAGGTGACCCCACTAAGGACTTCTGACCCCTGATTCCTGTGGGTAGACCCCAGCATTCAAATTGTTCTAGTGTCTTTCTCCACAGCTTATAGGCATGTGCCCCCCTTCTATGGAGAGGACTACAGTCACTGCTATCTGAGAGGTCCTCAAACTTTTTAAACAGGGGGCCAGTTCACTGTCCCTCAGACCATTGGAGGGTCTGACTATAGTAAAAACAAAACTTATGAACGAATTCTTATGCACACTGCATATATCGTATTTTGCAATGAAGAAACAAAACAGATACAAATCCAATATGTGGCCCGCGGGCCATAGTTTGAGGACCACTGGGCCTTTCTCTCTAGTTCTTTTAAATGTGATTTTATTATTTTTCTTTACTGGTCCACAGCCAGCGGTGCTCCAAAGACCATATGTAGTGCTGGAGAGTGAATAGGAGTCAATTATGTACAAGACAAGCACCTTCTCCCCTTTACTATCTCTATAACCCCTTTTTATATAATTTTATATTTTTATTACATCATTTAAACACTGGTTTACAAAGTTGTTTATAAAACAGTTGTTTTTGGCATTCAATATTCTAACACCAAGCCCACCACGGTGTAACATTCTCTCTACCGTAGTCCCCAATTTCCCACTAATCCCAAGTCTGTTCTCTTGGCAAGCACAAAATAATTTATTTTCTATTGTTTGGTACAATTAAATGTCTAATGAAATTATTGAAAATACTTCAGTAAAAGAAAATTTGTGAAACTGTTATGTCTCACAATGGGGGCATTAAGTCATTGTCTGAGGGTTTACTAAGCAGTTTGTTGCTAGTTGAGCCTTCTGTGTTATTTTTGTTTGTTGAGCTTAGGTGGCTTCTAGGCTACTTTCCCATCTAATTTGGTGTGTTCCTACTGCGATGTCAGTATTTTGTTTGTCAGTATTTTGTTTTGTTTTGTTTTGTTGGGTCACGCCCAGTAGCGGCAGCAAGGCTCAGGTTACTCCTTGGCTCTGTGCTCAGAAATCGCCCCTGGCAGGCTAGGGGGACCATATGGGATGCCAGGAATTGAACCACTGTCCATTCTGGGTTGGCTACATGCAAGGCAAACTGCCCTACTGCTGTGCTATCTCTCTGCCCCCCCCTTTTTGTGTGTTTTTTTGTTTTATTTTGTTTTGTTTTGTTTTTTTGGATCACACCTGGCAATGCTCAGTGGTTATTCCTGGCTCTATGCTCAGAAATTGCCCCTGGCAGGCTTGGGAAACCATATGGGATGCCGGATTTGAACCAGCGACATTCTGCATGCAAGGCAAATGCCTTACAGCTGTGCAATCTCCCCGGCACTGTGTGTGTTTGTTTTTGACCAAACTAAATGTCACTCAGAAATTACTCCTGGCAGGCCTGGGAGACCATATGGAATGGAGGGAATTGAACCCCAGTCCACCCGTGTAAGGCAAATGCCCTTCCCACTATGGTATCACTCCAGTCCTTGTGGTGTCAATATTAAGAAATTTGGAGCCTCATGATTTGTAGAACTGGGCCTATGAGCTTACATGGTGGTAGCAGTGGGTATGACTGTTAGGGCTTCTGGCAGCATGGGTTGGGGGTATGTGAAGAGGCTCCTGGCCCCCACTCCCAGAAGACCCCAGAACCAATCAGCTCCAAAATCAATATACCTGGGGATTTTGTCAGTGTAATGTCTCTGTAGAGATTAACTGTGAAACCATGAAGTTGGAACATTGGCATTGCTACAGCTGTCCCTTGCCATATAATATTGTATCTAGGGGATTCCACATCCAGCATAGTCTCCTGGTTCATTTATACAGCTCTGTACACAGACACCATTGCTGGCTGAGCTGCAGGTGCTCTGTCAAATGCAACTAGAGTGTTTCCAAACTTGTGCAAACATTGCTGCAAAGAAAAAAACATAGATATTCCTGTTTAGATATTGAGTCGCAGATCCAAGATTCTAGAAGTGGAAGTTATAGCTCAGAATATACGTATTTAAGGGCCAGGGTGAGATAGAACAATGAGCTGCTGCTTGACTTGCACACAGCTGATCCAGGTTTGATCCCTGACATCCATATGGTCTTCCCAAGTATCACCTGCAGTGATCTCTGAGCAGAGAGCCAGGACTAAACCCTGAGCATTGGTGTGACCCAAAAACCAAAGAAAGAAAGAAGTACTTGTTTACACACACACCAGCACCCTTAAATGCTGTAAATATAAAAACAATCAGAAAGGCAAACTATCCAAAAATCTCCATGAAGGATAGATGAAGCATAGATAATATCTCAAATCAAAATAAATAATCAAAAAGTTGGGGAAGACTTAAATGACATTGCAAAAAAGTGATATCCAAATGGCCCATACGCCATTGAAAAGGTGCTACTTCTCAATTCATGTACATGAATACATGTGTTAATGAGTAGTAGAGCTAAGGCCTCTGTATTTTGTTGGACAAAAATATATTTAATTTCAAACTGAGCTAAAAGTAAAGTATGTATTTTTGTTTGGGGGCTAAACCTGACTGTTCTCAGGGATTGCTACTGATTCCACACAGGAATTACTCCTGGTGATTTCAGAAAACCATATGGGGTGCTGAGTTGACCATGTGTAAAGCAAATGCCCTACTTGCTGTACTATCGCTTTAGCCCTACTTCAGCATTGGGTGAATAGTTTCTCTCATTCTGTGGGTGGCCTTTATATCCTAGTCACTGTTTCCTTTGGGGTTCAGAAGCTTCTCAGCTTAATATAGTCCCATTTGTTTATCTCTGCTTCCACTTGTTTGGAGAGTGCTGTTTCTTGAGTGTTCCTTGAGTACTCCTTGAAGATGCCTTTAGTCTCAATACCCTGTAGTGTTTTACCTATGTGTTCTTCTATATGCTTATGATTCTAGGTCTGATATCAAGATCCTTAATCCATTTGCATTTGACCTTTGTGCATGGTGTTAGATGGAGGTCCAAGTTCGCTTTTTTGCATGTGGCTGACCATTTATTCCAACATTACTTGTTGAAGAGGCTTTCCTTCTCCATTTTGCGTTTCTTGTTCCTTTATCAAAGATTAGTTGATTGTATGTCTGAGGGACATTCTCTGAATACTTAAGTCTACTCCATTCATCTGAGAGTCTGTCTTTATTCCAATACTATGCTGTTTTAATGATTATTCCTTTGTAGTACAATATAAAGTTGGGGAAAATTATGCCTCCCATCTTCTTTTTCCTAAGGGTTGCTTTAGCTATTTGTGGGTGTTTATTATTCCAAATAAATTTTAGGAGTGTTTGATTCACTTCTTTGAAGAATGTCATAGGTATCCTTAGAGGAATTGCATTAAATCTGTATAATGCTTTGGGGATTATTGCCATTTTAATTATGTTAATCCTCCCAATCCATGAACAGGGTATGTGTCTCCATTTCTCGTGTCTTCTTTTATTTCTTGAAGCAGTGTTATCTAGTTGTTTGTTTGTTTGTTTGTTTGTTTGTATAGGTCCTTCTCCTCTTTAGTTAAGTTGACTCCAAGGTATTTGAGTTTGTGTGGCACTATTGTGAACGGAATTGGTTTTTAATGTCCATTTCTTCTCACTTTTTGTAGCTTGCTACTTTGCTATATGAATATGTTGTTTCTAGAAGCTTTTTGGTAGAGTCTTTAGTATTTTCTAAATATAGTAACATGTCATCTGTAAACAGTGAGAGCTTGACTTATTTCCTATCTGGATGCCCTTGATATCTTTTTCTTGCCTGATCGCTATAGCAAGTACTTCCAGTACTATGTTGAATAGAAGTGGTTAGAGAAAGCAGCCTTGTCTTGTACCAGATTTCAGAGAAAAGGCTTTTTCATTTTTTTCTCCATTGAAGATAATATTTGCCATTGGCTTGGGGTAAATGCCCTTGACTATTTTGAGAAAAAGTTCCTTCCATTCCCATCTTGTTGAGAGTTTTTAATCATGAATGCTTGTTGGACCTAATCAAATGTTTTCAAATGATCAAATCTATTGATATGATCATGTTTTTTCTTTAGTTGATATGTTGTATTATGTTGATTGATTTGCATATGTTAAACTATCCTTGTATCTCTGGAATGAAACCTACTTGGTCATGGTATATGACCTTAATGAGGCATTGGATCCTATTTGCTAGGATTTTGTTTGAGGATCTTTTTGCATCTGTGTTTATCAGGGAAATTGGTCTGTAGTTTTCTCTCTTTTTTTTTTCAGCATCTTTATCTGCTTTTGGTATCAGGGTGATGTTAGCTTCATAAAAAATATTTGGTACTGTTTCTATTTCTTCGATTTCCTGGAAGAGCCTGAAGAGTATTGGTAATAGATCCTCTTAAAAGGTTTGAAAGAATTTGTTAGTGAATCCATCTAGTGTAAAAATCATCCCATGTGCTGTATCTTCAACCCCAGGTAAATGAGTCTGAATCAGAGTTGTCACACATGAAATAATCTAAACCAGGCTGAGGGTGAAACACATATAGTCTGGCAGTCTTTTACCTTGTAGTACCACCAAGCTGTCTGCCAGAACTGCTGTTTTTATTGAGTACAGAGACTACCTCTGAGTGGGGCAATAAGGACAGATAGCTCAAGCTATCCTGAGCCAGTCCCACCCAGGTTTTACAAGTAAGATGACCTCGTTTTGAGGTAAATCCAAGTTGTAAACAAGCATACAGAGGAACCAGGGATGATCTTCCTTTTAGTAAAATAAAGTGTAACCTAATAGTCTGGGCCTAGGCTTTTGTTTGGGGTATGACATTTTTTTTTATCATTTTAATCTCTTCAATAGTGTTGGGTTTGTTTAGATATACTAGATCATCCTGGTTGAACTGTGGAAGATTATAAAAGTCCAAGAATTTACCCATTTATTCCAGGTTCTCTTGTTTTGTGGTTTGTGTGTTTTTGTTTTGTTTTGTTTTGTTTTTGCCACAGCGGAGTCACTTCCAGCTATACTCAGGGCTACTCCTTGTTCTGCACTCAGGAATTACTTCTGGTGTGGCTTGGGAGACCATATGGAATGCCAGGAATTAAATCCAGGTCAACCACGCACAAGGCAAACACCCTACAGCTGTACTATCATTCCTACCCCTAATTTTCTTACTGGTGAAATGCTCTTTATATATTTGGAAAATTAGCCCTTTGTTTGAAATATAAGTTGCAAATATTCCTTTTACATTGTAGGGATTTTTGCATTGCAAATTTCATCTTTTACATTTCAGATTGTCTTTATTACCATTCTCCTGTGAATTCTAAATCTTGGGCTATGGTTAGAAAGTTATTTCTCAGAGATTATAAAGTAGTTTTTCTCTTAGGCCTCAGTATTCTTGCTAATCTAGTTTTATATCTCAAATCTTTGATACATTTGAAGTTGATCTTGGTATAAATTTTGAGATACAGACTCAACTGAATTATTCTTCCATAGAGCTATCCAGTTCTCTTAATACCACTTGGTATTTAACCCATCTTTCTTCCACTGATTTGAGATAATGTCTATGCTTGATGTTTTATTGTCTTTGTGCATGGACCACATATTAATGGAATGCCTGTTTTATTCTCTAGGTCTGTCTCTTTACTCAGAATCATCCATAATGAAGTGTTACAAAGACTTTATATCAGAAGGGCTGAACCACTTGGCATTGGCTTTCCTAAGATGTTAATCGAAGTCTCTTGTTTCTTTTGATTTTAACTTTAGAATCTGGCTGTATCGATACAAAAGGTTTTCTGTTATTTTTCCTGCCATTATGTCACATTCATATAATATAGAGAATGTCTTGCCTATGATGTTGAATTAATCTATGGAATAATTTATTTGACCTAGTCTTTTGTCTACTTTCATAATATGTTAATTCTTTGTTCTCTTGGGCTGGAATGAGGATTGCTCTACATATGTGAGGCCCTAGTCCCCTAGTCTCTATCCTAGCCACTGTGTATATATATATATATATGCTACACACATACACAAATGTACATGCATACACATGCATTTTCTTCACCTAAATATTCTATATTCTGGTTATATATTTTTGTTGCTATAAAATATAAGTCCTGTAAGGAGCCCCTCCCCAATACTTTATGTTAATTTCACCTGGATGGTCAGACCCACTCACATCTGGGAGGTGTCTGCAGTTTGGAATAAAAAAATATAAAAGGTGTTGTCTCAGAGGAAGGAGGCAGCAAGGAAACATGGAGAGCAGCTGAAAGGGAGACAGAGGCAGAGAGAGCCAGAGAAGAAGCAGAGAAGTGGCTCCTTGGAAAAGGCTTATCATAGAACCTATGATCACACATGACGATTAGGACCATGAAATAAAGCTGCCTGACTCTTGTTTCTGTAATATGTACTTATATATTTGAAAATCATTGGCTTCTTCTTCTTCTTTTTTTTTTTTTTTTTTGTGTGTGTGTGTGTGTGTGTGTGGCTTTTGGGTCATACCCGGCAGTGCTCAGGGGTTATTCCTGGCTCCAGGCTCAGAAATTGCTCCTGGCAGGCACGGGGGACCATATGGGGCACCGGGATTCGAACCGATGACCTCCTGCATGAAAGGCAAACGCCTTACCTCCATGCTATCTCTCCGGCCCCAAAATCATTGGCTTCTTAATGTTAACTTTTTGTCTTGCTACAATACTAAATTTAGTAACTGTTTTTAGTGATTTTTTTTTAGTGGTTTCACTTGAATTTTCTAGAAATGCTATCTTATCATTTCTAAGCACTGAGATTTTTACCTTTTTGTAATTTTTATACCTCTGATGCCCTTTTCTTTTCTAATTGCATTGGCTAGCACCTCTGGGAAACTATTATACAGTAAAACTGTCTTATTCCTAACTTTGGTGACAACATATCAGATGTTTCCCCATTAAATCCTTAGGGTTGAAATAGATAGGTTTTATTTTCTTTCCTATATTATATGTGAACCTTCAAAAATACATTCCAGTTTAAATAGTTCTGTATTGAGCAGCACTGGGATTCAGTTGACAACTCTGTAGACTTGCTGATGTCAAAAGTCCTATTTGTTTGAGGTGGGGAGGGGACTTCATTCAGAGAGATCCTTGAAGATGGTGTGTGGCCAGGGACCTGACATAGGCTGAGCCATCTGATGCTATTCAGATGTGTGAAAACTCAAAACGAGACCCCAGACAGCTGTGTGCTCCTCCAAGATGCTGTATGCAGACAGGAGCCCAGATTTTATGTATTTCTTAATTTTATTTTGGATGTGGATTGGGGGGGGGTGTCTTGGTGCTCAGAATGTTCTCCTGGCTCTGCGCTCAGGAATCTCTCCTAATGGGGTTCATGAGACTCTATGGGATGCCAGGGATCTAAGTGGGTTGGAAAGTGCCTTAATATTATCTTATTTATATTATCTCTCTAGCCATGGAGCCCAGATGGAATGGAATGATGCTTAGTGAAAGTGGAAATGACAGCCTTCCTGCCCCCAGTGTTCTGAATGTCCAAGTTCCCAGAATGGGGAGAATATTTCCAAACTCAGCATCTTTCCTGACAGCTGGTGGGAATTTCCTTTCTTCCTTCTTTCTCTGTCTCCAAATTCTGCCTGAGCTTAGCCCTCCAGACAAAGCCCCAGACAAAGTGCAGGAAATGATAGGAAAGGTGCTTTTCCTGCCCTGAATGAATTCTTCCTGCACACATGGGTGGGCAACAGCAGGCATGGGGGAAGAAGTAAAGAGAGCTAAGAAAGGGGCCCAAGAATCTTTGTGTATTTCCCAATCTTCTAAGCCTTCAGTTGTAGATTTTATTGCTAAATGTCCTCCTTGAGTTAAAAAAAAATCAGTATAGCAGGCCATAGAAGGCACTAGCCTTGTGTGTGGAACAACCCCAATTCTATCCCCCAGGTATACATATGGTCCCCCAAACCCTATCTACCAGGAGTAATCTGTGAGCACAAAGCCAGGGCCCTGAATACTGCCAGGTATTGTGCACCACCCCTCAAATAAACTTAAATATAAAACATACCCTGACATTTCCAGGAGCCAGAGGAGAACCACATTATCAGGCTCCAACACTGAGAATTGCCAGGAGGATTCCTCAGGCTCCTAAGCATCATTTGGGAGCCCCTACCCCAGAATAATAGTTCACACAGTTTTCTAGTCAATCAACCCAACTGAGGTTCAGATCCTGGCACTGCCAGAATCTAGCTACTTATATCAGGCGAATGGGGCTTTCACTTGTGGGGTGAGGGCACATGGTGGCAGGAATTATGGCAGGAAGGAAGGCATTGGGTGTCCCCCTCCAGCCTTACCCTTCACATCTCCCTTCACTCTCACAGCACATCCACCCCCTATGCCTGCATTGGTTGGAGTCCAACTGCTGGGCTCCTGGGAAAGGACTATGAGACTTCCATCTTCAGAGATCTGCCTGAAGACTAGAAAGAAATTTTTCTGGATGGGCAATTGGGTGAGGTTTAGGATAATGACTAGACTTGGCCACCACCACCCCAGTCTACAAGACTTTGGGGGGCCATAACCAGCAATGCTCAGGGATTACTCCTGGATCTGCACTCAAGAATCAGTCCTGTTGGGTTCAATGGACCTTATAGAATGCCAGATAATGACTCAAGTCAGCTGTATGCAAGACAAGTGTTCTACCCTTTGTATTATGACTCTAGACCCAAAACGAAGGACTTTAAACAAAAGACCCTTGCTTAGGGGTATGATGGGTAAGGCTCTTTACACATGAGGAGACTTCTAGAAAGCTCCAGACTGATCACTTCCAGTCATTCCTCCAAAGGAAGCAGCAGCCTAATGGGTACTCATGGGTATCTGCTGAAATTAAGCTCAAGGAATTAAGTGTGATCATGCTGCCCACATACATGCTCTTTGCTCCTTAATTTGCCCCTCCTGTGTGAAGGGCTGAGGGGTGTTTTCCAACACTGTGGGATTACAGAGCTGCTTCTGTCCTTGCTGGGAGGAAAATTGCTGGAAGTGGGAGGGAGACCTCCATCTGTGAGTTCCAAGCCTGTCTGAAGAAATCTTGGACTCCAGATCTTCAAATCTCACCTTAGTTATATCCTCCCTGAGCTGTTAGACCCTGCACCTTGGTTTTCTAATGTACATAGTGGAGGCCAGAATTTCCTACCAGCAGGATTGTTCCAGAACAACCATCACAGACTCCCATAAGACACACACAGTGTCTCATGAAGACTTATGAAGCTTACCACAAAGATTGGTGAGTGCAGTTGGAGAAATAACTACACCAATAACTATCATTATGATGGTAGTGAGGAAAGGAAATAGAATACCTGTCTCAAAGACAGGCAGGGGTGGGGGAAGAAGGAGGTGAGGAATTGATGGTGGAAAGGTTGCACTGATAAATGGGGATTTACCAAAAAAAGACACACCCAGTGCCTTATCATACTGGGAGCTGATGAGAGCTCTAAAGAGAGTGTCTTTTTATATCTAGTACCATATAGTCCCTCAAGCATCCAAGAGCCATAAAGAACTACCCCTAGAAGCAGCAGGTGTGACCCCAAACCAAATAGCCTGTCTCATCATCCAGATGAGGAAACAGAGGTCCTGGAAAATTAGACAACTTATTTAAAGTCACAAGCTGGGAAGTAATTGATACAGAAGAAAGTGAGATGGAGCCTAGGACATGATTCAATGGCATTCTTCCCACCTTGTGTATGTAAGACTGTGAGTTCGATCCTAGATTGCTGCCTTCATGCATTGAGCATACTCTCCCGTAAGCTGTGCTGTCTAAGATCCTCCAGGGCCACAGCACTGTGTGATGATCTGCAAGCACCACAACCATGTGCAACCCACATCAGAACAAGAGCAACAAGGGAAGGCAGAAGGAGAGGAAAGAAAAGATGGTGAAGGACAGGTTTGTAGTCCTTGTCTCATTGGGTGCCTCATCAGGGAATGGAGAAGTTTATCTACTTTCCCTCCCCCACAGGGTCCAGACACAGATGCTACAGGTTGGGAAATGGGAGAGTAGCAAAAAGAACACCAGAAAATTAGAGAAGATTCTTCATCAGGCAAGTGATGCAGATATGTTGTATATGTATTCTCAGGAGCAATAGAGACCTGTCTAGGGCATAACAAGTTAACAAGGATACAAGACCAGTCTTTCAGATTATTACAGAGGGATGAGAGCTATGGAGGGTGGGGACAAAAATAGTAAACCCAATTTGGTGATGAACACTAAGGATGGTAGGAAATGTTAAATAAATGGTTGGTGGAAATCTTTGGGAAAAAAACACTTAGGAGGGATATGTTAGATAAATGGTTGGTAAAAATTCTTCTGGAGACTGTCATGGGCAGGAGTTTTGTTTATGTAAAGACCAGAAGGAACAGTGTCTTAGGAAGAGAGAAGAATATGCATTAAGGTCCAAGACAGAAAACACCAATGTAGAGGGACTGTTATGGGTAAGCATGAGACACAGGAAGTACAATTGGACAGATAGGCAAGGTCTATATACCCTGGAATCTTGCAGAACTATAAAGACTCTGGATTTTCATCTGGGTGCACAGTAAATTTGGAGGATTTCAAGCTTCAGATTGACTCTCTCTTGAACTAATTAAATAAACACCATGTCAAAGCAACAGCATAGTGGGTAGAGTGTTTGTCTTACATGCAGCCAACCAAGTTCAGTCCCAGCATCCCATATGGTCCCCCAAGCCTGCTAGGAGTAACCCCTTAGCACCACCAGATATGCCTGCTCCCCCTCCAAAAAAAGAAAGAAAGAAATACTATAGTCCATTTCTGAGAAAGCTTGGTCTTCAGATGCAGAGCACCATGTTTACACTTGGCCCATGGCAGATACCTTCTGCTGAGGTAAAGTTGAACTTGGTTCCCCTCCCCTTTTTTTATTGTAAGAATTTATTCAAGAGACAAAAATTGATTAACATATTGAGGTAAACTGACATAACATAATATAGTAACATAACATATAATATAATTAATATAATATAATAATACATGTAAGTCAAAGAACATTTCTAAATAAAACACAATTTTTTTATCATAATGACTTACATATCTTTCACAGTAGTATTTTAGGTACATATTAACATTGAATCAGGGGAATATCCATCACCCCCAGTGTTGTCCTCCCTTCATCCCTGTTCCCAAGCATATATCCCTTTCTTCCTCCTTTATCCCCCAGAATGCTAGTTTAACTAAAAGCATATATGTTAACACTAATTTAAACCATTTTTTTTGCAGTTCCAGATATTTTTACTAGTGGTTTCTTAAAGGTTTAGAGTCAAAGGAGCACTGTATAAACAATGTTAGAGTGGCAATTATTGTTTGCATGGGCCCACCAAAGTATGGGAGTCATGAAAAGAAAAAACTTTTGGCCTAAGTACAAGGAGACTTTACCCCTGAAGTTTCCTGACATAAGACCATTTCTAAGCTTCAGGCAAACTAGTTTGTCCAATTCTGGTCATTGTCTGTAGTGCCCATACAGTTATATTTTTCACAGTCTCTGTTGTTGATCCGACGTTTCTGTATTGAAGGTCCTGGAATCTGTATATCCTACATTGAAGTCAGGATGGTGCGGAGCAGCGTCTAATTTCAACTCAGAATTAAAAGGCAATGCAGAAAGCCCTGTCCAGTACGCAGATCATTGTTGTTGTTGTTGTTGTTGTTGTTTAAATCTTATCAGTGTTAAGGGAAGACTCTTTTGAGTAAATCGATGTCAGAGCAGCAGTAAGGTCTTCCCTGGTAGAGAATTGCTTCCAGGTGATGACATAGACAACTTTGAATGTTTTGTAAATGGCTTCCCTGGTTCAGGGGTGACTGGAAAATGCCCAAACCTCTGAGGCCTGTGCCAGGTCATCATGTCAATGTTCAGGGTGTAAGGTTCCATTGCACCACAAGATTTGTGTGTTCCTATCTCTATTAGATAAGAACTTATTTATATGTATAGTATTTCCCATTTTAATGTGCCCATGCAAACAAGGAATAATGCCACCTGGCGTTATCAGTGCATAAGGGCCACAGGAACAAGTCCAACAATCCCCGTGACCTGGTTCAAACATAGGCATTAAACTAGGGGACTCTTTCACCAACATTCCTTATTGAACAGTTCACAAAGAGAAAAAAGATTTAAAAAAAAGTGGGGAAAATAAACCATCTAACTTAAGACAGTGGACACAATGTCACAATTGTCACCGTTTAAGAAAATTTGTGTGTTCCCATCTCTATAAGAACGTGTTTGTATATAATTTCCCATTTTAATGTGCCTATGCAAAGGAAGAACAGTATTACATGGCAAGATTGGTGCCTATGGGGATGCTAGAACAAGTCCAGCCATCCAATTGACTTGTATATAAAGAAAGCTTTTATAAGGGTGGAGCAACAGCACAGCAACAGCACAGCACAGCAGGTTGCACAAAGCCAACCTAGGTTCAATCCCCAGCATCTTATAGGGTCCCCCAAGGCTTCCAGGAGTAATTTCTGAGTGCACAGCTAGGAGTAACCCCTGAGTACCAGCCACCGGGAGTGGCCCAAAAGATAAAAAAAAAAAAAAAGAGCTTTTATACATCATGAAGAAAATGATAAACACCCCAGGGTTAGGTGAGGAAAGATTCTGCAAACAATGAAGCCACTCACAAGCCAAGAAATGCAAATGTCCAATAAGCAAATGAAGACACAGCCAGTTACACTACGTATCAGACCTGCCAGTGGAAAGAATGGCACATCCTAGTTTATTTTACATCCTTTATAAAACACAGAAATAGAAAATATAATACCCTGGTCTCTGGGGATGGGGGAGGGAGAAAAAGTCATTGTCTTGAGCTTGCTGATGAGAAAACAAATCAGTACAGCCTCTTTGAGGAATGTTTAAAAAATCATGACAAGGGGGTGGGTAGAATGATAGCGAAGGGGTAGGGCATTTGCCTTATAAGTGACCGACTTAGGACAGACCTGAATTCGATCCCCAGCATCCCATATGGTTCCCTGAGCCTGCCGTGAACAATTTCTAAGTGCAGAGCCAGGAGTAACCCCTGAGTGCCACTGGGTGTGTTTCCCCCCCCCAAAAAAAAAATCATGACAAGGGACTGGAGCAATGGTATAGTGGATAGGGCACTTGCTTTGCCATGACCAATCCAGGTTCTATCCCTAGCATCCCATATGGTCCTTGGAGCATGCCAGGAGTAATTCCTGAGTGCATAGCCAGAAGTAACCCCTAAGCACTACCGGGTGTGGCAAAAACAAAAACAAAAAAATCATGACAAAAGAATCTTTAAATATTTCATCTAATTTTTTTTTAAATCTTTAAAATTTCAGGTCTTAACAGACCCAGCATTTTCATAAACAGACATTTACACTTAAACAAAATGCACAGGGTTGGAGAGAGTACAAGAGCATTTGCCTTCTATGCAGGTGACCCTGATGTATAGTCCCCTGAGCTCTACCAGGTGTGAATCCCGCGCACAGAGTCAGAAATAACCCTCCAGCTCAATTGTGCATGGCCCCCAACCCCAAGTAAGTAAGTAAATTAAAAGATGCGTACTATACACTGTATTCCTAGATATTCTTACTAAACGTTTTATTTTAGTTAAATGGAATCTTTTGGGGTTTTTTGTTTTTGGGTCACACCCAGCAGCGCTCAGAAGTTACTCCTAGCTCTACACTCCGAAATCGCTCCTGTCAGACTCGGGGGACCATATGGGACACCGGGACTTGAACCACCGACCTTCTGCATGCGAGGCAAATAGCTTTACCTCCATGCTATCTCTCCAGCCCCTAAATGAAGTCTTTTAATTAGTATTTACATTTCCTCCTACTTTCCTTCATTCTTATTACTGTCTCAACTAAGTGGGAAGGTGCCCACTTAGTGATGGGTACAGACACTGAGTTCTGGTTGACTAAGGATGGCACATACTTGTTAGAGCACCACCACTATGCAGGGCTATGAGATCAATTGTGGGTGTGGGCTGGTATTAAACTAATGGGCTCTTGCTCATGGTGTGGGTGTGGTCTGACTGAGTTTGCCCCAACCCTACCAAAAATGTCTTGAAGTACTGGAAATTGTAAATGACTTCAAGTTCTAAAATTAGGCAGCTGCATAAAATAAGGAAATATAGTTGTTATTAAAATGGTGATGCCTTAGGATTGGAGTGATCCCTAGTACTCTATGTGGTCCCCTGAGCCTCACCAGGAGAGATACCGAGTACATAGCCAGGAGAAAGCCTTAAGCTCCAGTGGGTATGGCTTCCAAATGAAAACAACAATCACTACCCCATATGGTGGTGCCTTAGAGAATTTAGTGTCACAGAAAAAATACTATCCAGCGATGTCCATCTGGATATAAGATGGAGTTGGTATTCACCACAGTAGAAGAATTACTTATGCCTCCAAGTTGTCTACTTTTGTTTTTACTCTTTACTTTCTTTAAAAATGAGAAGGCACCAAACCCAAAGTCAACAACAACAGAATCAATACCCTATCTACAACAAGCTATAAACAGAGGGGAATAGCCATACTAGCACTCTGGGGGCAAAGGAGGGCGATATGGGACACATGCTGGGAAAAGGGGTAGAGGGAGGACAACCCTGGTGGTGGGAATGGCCCTGATACATTGTCACTATGTACCTTAAATATGACTGTGAAAGATTTGTTGCTCACTTTGATCACAATAAAATTATTAAAATTAATAAAAAGGGGCCAGAGAGATGGCATGGAGGTAAGGCGTTTGCCTTGCATTCAGAAGGTCGATGGTTCGAATCCCGGCGTCCCATATGGTCCCCTGTGCCTGCCAGGGGCAATTTCTGAACATAGAGCCAGGAGTAACCTCTGAGCACTGCTGGGTGTGATCCAAAACAACAACAAAAAAAAATTAAAAAAGAGAGAGAGAAGGCAGAGGCCAAAACAACAGTCGACACAGGTTCAGTTCCCAGCACCCCATATAATCCTCTGAATCTGCCAGGAGTGATTTCTGAGTATAGAGCCAGGACTAAATGCCTGAGTGCCACCAGTTGTGGCCCAAAAACAAGAGAGAAAAAGAGAGAGGGAAAGGAAGTCACGAACAGCTTTTTAACTGCATATCTCACAATGATTCAACTAAATAATTTATTTACTAAAAGAGAGAGGAAAGCCAGGTTGAAATAATAGTTCAGTGGGAAGGCACTAGTCTTGCATGCATCTAACCTGGATTCAACACCATTTAGGTCCTCAGAGCCCCATCAGGAGTGATCACTAAGCACAGGGCCCTGAATATGTCCTCAAACAAACAAATAAACATAAATAAATAAATAAATAAATAAATAAATAAAATTAAGGCCAGAGCGGTGGCACAAGCAATAAGGCATCTGCCTCACGCATGCTAGTCTAAGACAGACCACGGTTTGATCCCCCAGCGTCCCATGTGGTCCCCCAAGTCAGGAGCAATTTCTGAGCACATTGCCAGGAGTAGCCCCTGAGCGTCACTGGGTGTGGCCCAAAAACCAAAAAATAAAAGATTAACACTGAGAAGGGAGCTGGGAATTTGGCTTGGTGTTGCCTTGAAGGCAATTCTCCACAGCACCAAAAATTTTCAAAAGCATAAAAGCAGAGAAAATTATGGAGGGAAAGTTTAAAATCTTAAGTGTGTTCTCACCCTCATGGATTTCTCACCAATACCCAAATCAGAAATGGAAAGTCTGTGTACCTCCTTAATAACATATGAAAAATATGTCTGTAGTCATTTCTATTGTGGTATAATAAAGAACCCCAAATCTTTTTTTTGTTTTGTTTTGTTTTTGGGCCACACCCAGCGGTGCTCGGGGGTTACTCCTGGCTGTCTGCTCAGAAATAGCTCCTGGCAGGCACGGGGGACCATATGGGACACCGGGATTCGAACCAACCACCTTTGGTCCTGGATCGGCTGCTTGCAAGGCAAATGCCGCTGTGCTATCTCTCCGGTCCCAAGAACCCCAAATCTTAGCTGGGTAGTTTGTGGTAAATGATGACACTATTTTCTGCTCTCTCTTGCTTGCTAATGTGTAGGGGTCACGTGGTTCCCCAAGGTTTTTCCCCAGGGACCTTGATCTATGGAGCTGAGGATGAGGAGCACTTGTGTGCGATCTTCCTACATCACTGCATTGAACTGGAACCCAACAGGATGGTTTCTCTCCTGAGGTTGATCTTAAACCATCAGCTAGAAGCTGGACTGAGGGATTAATGCTTTCAAGGTCATTCACATAGCCTTGGACCAGAGGCTCCAGTTCCCAGCAAGCTACATGATGGTACTCCTGATTGGTGAGAGAAAAGAGGAAGGGAGTCAAAGGCAGAAACCACGGGCTTAACTGATTCCCTTCCACATTCTACTAGCATCACAGACCCATCTGATGTCAGGGCTGGAGAAACCTGCCCCTCTGTGTTTCAGTTAGTGGCCAACTTAGTGGTGCCTCCTTCCCCATATCCCAGGAGCTTTTCAAGAACCTGGAGTATTCCAGAGGATGCACCAGCACTAATATGTCAGCTCACAACATTCTGACCATGTCTGATTTATGCAGAAGCCCTGAAGAGTCCTGGGCAGAGGTGGGAGGTGGTGTTTGCCCCCACAAGTGTAGTAAGCTCAGTGCAAAAGGTCCTTACGTAGCTTATTCATGAAGACTTCTACTGAAATAAAAGCATGATTATCCCTGAGAATAGTAGTAGTAGAACAATTTGGCAATGCAGTTTGTGGTGATGTGTTGATGGTAGTGGTGGTGGTGGTAGTGGTGTGTGTGTGTGTGTGTGTGTGTGTGTGTGTGTGTGTGTGTGTGTGTGTGTGTGTGTGTGTGTGTTTGAGAGAGAGAGAGAGAGAAAGAGAGGGAGAGAGAGAAAGGGAGAGAGAGAATATGTATGTGAGCTTGCACATGCTTCTGGGAATGTTTCAAAATGTCTTTCAGTCTGAAATTAAAATAAAACTGCCTCTAGATGATGAAGTCATCGGACTATCAAAAGAAGCACATGATGCAGTGAGCCAGCCTTGAGAGTGAAGGGAAAAAGAGCACCGAGATGCCAGTGGGAGCACTACTTAGTTAGTCCTTGGTGGGGAGGCATGTGGGGAGATGGATTGAGAGAAAGCAAGCCCTTTCATAAGTTAGAGACTTGACTCCTGGAGCCTGTTTCTCCGTGCCCCCTCCAAATACTCAGGCATCACAGGACCTCAGATGGAACCCTGAAGCCAAAGGACCTGCAAGCAGCCCTTTGCACTATAGTTGGATCAGAAGCACCCCGTGGGAGGGACTGCGAAGACTGGGCCAGAGATGAATTCATGAAAAGGTGCAAGAACTCAGCAGGCAGGAGGGACCCTGAGAGGAACAGGAAATGGGGGCCGATTGTGGGCAGGGGACACCTTTAGAAATCCAAGCCTGAAGGATCGCTACACTTGCTCAGGATCCATCCCAATGTCTTATAGGTAAGAGGTAAAGACCCAGAGAAGGATAGGCCTTGCTCAAAGCCACACAGCATTTGGTAAAGAATTCCAATCAGAAGAGTTGGCACACGATAGTCTTTTTCCATGTGACCCACAAATATGGTAAAAGGCTATAGAGTTCCAAGCAGGTGGCTTTTTATCTCCGAACAAAGAATGTTCTATTGAATCGAGTACCCCAGGAATGAGCTAAGTTGACTGAGGGTGTCTGGGGAAGAGCTCTAGGAAGAAGAGCTGGTGGGCTGTTTCCTCTCTGATCAGTGCCGCCACCGCCCTCTGCTGGGAAAATTCAGGGAGCACAGCTTTCTCCACTGGGCAGCCTACAGCTTCCTCAGTCCAAATCTGGCCTTCAGTGCAACCAACCAGTCCAGCTTGGGCCTGAGAACTCCTTGTCAGGGCCTCAGGAGAGGAAGTAGCAATCCCGGCCAGTTGTGCAGGATGTCAAGCGAGGTCATCAGATGCCCCCTGGGCCATTGAGCTCAGGGGACCTAGGTCTCCTCAGGGTGGCCTCCAGTCCTATCCCATGAACAGGACTTCCAGGACTGTGCACCGTCTTCCACATTCTCAGGAAGGCCTTGAACAAGTGTCCACCAATCTCTGGGTGTTATCCTGAAGGAAAAGGTAGAGACAGAGGCACTTATAGGGAGCATGTCTATGACACTGTGAAGGGCATCAAATCAGATGTGCCAACGGCCCCACCAGTCAAGCCTAAGAGTGAGCAGTCATTGGCTGTGACCGTCAACCTGATCTTCCATTCTCTCCCCTTTCCAACCTTTCCCTTGGGTCCCAGTTAGCACAGCTCACCCTAAGTGTGTTAGCAAAAACTAGTTATATCTCCCACCACTGTGCTCTCCTAGCTGTTGATGTAAATTAAAAGTAGCACCAAAGGAGAAAATACATAATGGTGTATATTTTTCCACATATTCACAGTGGAATTTCCTAGTGAGGGGAAAAAGGAGAAACTCCTTGCCTCTGCTTTTGTGCTGGTCAGACTGCAGACTGGATGTACAGTATTGTTCTCCGCTCCATGAGCCATACTTTAATTGGGAAATAGAGCAGAAGCTAATCTGAAGGAGGCCATGATGGCAAAAGTACTTCTGCAGCAGCTTGAACTGGATCATTTATACCCTCTCCCCATCAGAATGCTCTGGGCTTCCCTTTCCAGTGTGGGCCTTCTGCTCTGCTGTCAGCTTCCTTTGTGAGAATTTCACAGTTAACAGAGGGAACTGTTCCATGTGCATTTCCCTCCTTGTTCAGTCTCTACTGAGGCCTCTGGTCCTGTCCTTTTCCCTTCCCGGAGCAAGTTTGAGTTTCAGAGGGCAAGAATGGCAGGTCCAGACACAGGAGAGATGGGCTGGTTAATGGAAAAACATGGAAACTTGGGGGAGGAGCTGGTCATGAAGTCCTAGTTTCTAGTTTAGTTCTGTGAGTTTTTGTGGGTTTTATTTTTGCTGATCTTCAGCAAGCCAGTCAGCTTTGCTGAGCACCAGTTCTCTCACTACTAAATAATACCTCCCCTAGGTAAAGTGAGCTTCACATATGAAGTTTGAAACCATAAAGCCAAGATTGTACATGCGAAAGTACAGTATGTAGCCTTATATGTGGCCAGCCCGGGTTCTATATCCAGCACCCCATAAGGTCTCCTGGCCCCCCCCCAGGGGTGATCCCTGAGTACAGAGCCAAGATTAAGTCCTGAGCAACACTGGATGCAACACTGAACAACAAAAACCCCAGAATGTTCATAAATAAATACACACACTTACACGCACAAACTTATTCACATATAGACGTATTCTTATGCACACAGATCTCTAAGACAATTTTGAATTCTGCCTCTCCCCATGTGACCTTCAGTCAGTCAGTCATCTGTAAAATGAAGATAACATATTAGCACATTTTTATTTATCTATACCTTATTTTAAACATGGTTTACCAAGTTGTCTAATATACAGTTGTCTCTGACATTCAGTATTTCAGTGCCAATTCTACCACCAGTGAAACATTCCCTCCACCAATGTCCCCAGTTTGCCACCCACCACCAAGCCTGCCACCTTGGCAGGCACCAAATCATTTCTAACTCTTGTTACAACTAAATGACTAATGGAATGATTGAAAAAATACTTCAGTAAAAGAAAATCGGTGTAAAGTGTTATATCTCACAAGGATGTTGTTAAAGCCATTGTCTGAAGCTTTACTGAGCAATTTGCTGCCAGTTGAGCATTCTGTTTTTGTTTATTGAGCTTATGTGGTTTCTATACTTCTTTCCCATCTAATTTGGTGTGCTACAAGGGTGTCAGTATTGAGGCGTTTAGAGGTAGACTGAGCCACATATATGGCTTCGCATTCAAGCAATTTCCAGAATCTGTAGAAATGGGCCATTGAGCTTACAGGGTGGCAGCTGTGGGATATGATTGTGGCTGCTGGGACTTGAGGTCAGAGAGGCTACCTACTCCCACTGAGAGAAGACTCCAGAATTTTCAGCCCTAAACTCACTCAACTGTGTCAACTGATATATGCACACACTTAAACATTACACACACACACACACACACACACACATACACACACACACTCACATTACACATTCACACTGACATACTCACATATACTCCCACACAAAACCTTCCTCTCCCTGCTTCTGGAAGCCTCCTGGCTTTCCTGCAGTTTGCTGAGAGATCTTAGTATGGACTGACAGGAAGGGGGCCCCATAACCTTCCTGAGGACCTTAGGAACAAAAATACCAAGAGGAAAAATTTCTTACTGATCTTTTCTCATGAGTCTACTGTACAGGAGCACTCCTGAGCCTAATTACCATTGTTCTATGGGCAGCGGTCTGAGGCCCCCATGGCCACTCCAAGTGGCTCTACAGTGGGGCAGGGGAGGGTGGAGGCCAGGGCCTCACTCCTACATACTTACACATGCCCTAAGTGATTACACTATCCTTAGCCCACAGGAGCTTTTGTGGGCACAGTCATCTTGCCCCAAGGCTTTCATCAGGAAAATCCTGGGTATGGGCCTGATCTGAAGGACTGCAGACTAGTGTTTTCAGCCCCCCTTCTCTCTGCTCTTCTCTCCTCTGAAGGCTGCATTTCCCCAGAATACAACTAGCTCTATTGCAATACAAGCTCCAGAATTTTCTCTGCCTCCCCATGGCCTAACCCTTTCATCCTGAAAAGAGTGAGATGGTGGGAATGAGAACAGGACCCCCCCAAGAGCTTTCTGGGGTTACCCCCCGGGTGACTTATTCCTCATCAGGAAATGCCTTAAGCCCACCCTTCAACTACAAATCTTCAGTGGAAACTCAGCCTAAATCCAGAAAGTCTCCAGATTAGAACAGCCCAATGCCAAGGAAGAGGGCATAGATCTGCCCCTACGTGATGTTCTTGAAGTGCCAGCTGTGTGTGGGCACAGAGAAGGATGGGGGTTAAAACAGGGCTAAGAGATAATGCAGAAAGCATCCAGAGCGGTGTTGGCAAAGGGCCTCGTCCTCCATACTTGAGTTCCTGCCAAGAGTCAAGCACTGCATGAGGCCCTGAGAAGCCATGGTCAAGGACACTGTCTTCACAAGCTATGATCAAGGTCACTGTCAACTGCTGACAATGGAAGGCAATCCAGAGGCCATTCAGGTAGAGGTGGGGGGAGCACTGGTGAGAAGCAATGGCTGTGGGTAAGGGAGCATGGAAGCGCTTGCCTTGCATGCTCGATCCAGGTTTGATCACTAATACCCCATAGGGTTTTAAGCCCTCCTACGAGTGACCCCTGAGTACAGAGCCAGGAGTAAGCCCTGAATGAGCACCACAGGATGTGACCCCAAAACAAAGAACAACCAAAAAATCTCCAACATTAATTAAAACCACTTGAATCTTTAAGAAATGCTGATGCTTCATTCCCTCTTCCAAGACATGAAATCAATACAAGCTGTAGCCAATCGTGGGCACTTTGAAAACTGTCCAGGAAATGCAGAGAGGAAGCTAAGTCTTGAAACCAGGGAGTTGGTTACAAGGGTTGGAGCGTAGTCTTTGCATGCAGGAGCCCTGGGTTTGATCCCCAGCACTACATTGGTCCCAGAACACAGAGCCAGGAGTAATTCCTGCGTACCACTAAGTATGCTCCCCGCCAAAACAAAACACACACAAAAAAACCCACAATTATATATGTATATAAGAAGGAGGTAGGAGGAGAAAAAACAGAGAGAGAAAGAAAGAGAGAGACGAGAAAGAATAAGAGGTGGCAAGAGAGAGTGCCAAGAGCAGGCTCAGGGTCTGGAGAACCTCATGAGAATTTCAGGCCTACATCTGATTTATGACGGTCCCCCAACCTCGCAGTGCCCTGCTCCATTCTAAAATGGGGGCCAGCATGCCCACATGCCACCCAATTATAAACTGCAGCCCATGCATCCCCATGCATCCCAGCTGCCTCTAGGGCTATTGGCTTTTATGTGAAATTCGTACCAGAGGAGTGAACAGATTTAATAAAACCTGATAGAAACACTGCAGGAATCAAATAGAATAATAGATGTGAGTCTGGAGGTGTGGCTCGGTGGACTTAGCCTGGCATGTGTGAGGCCCCAGGTTTAATTTCCAGTATTGTGTGCCCCCACACCTCTATTGGGTGTGGCTCCCCACCAAACAAAAGTCTGTGTTTGCTCAGCACTTTGGAAGTATTTACCAGATGGTCTCTCAGCATCATTGTCTTTTTGCTGCCATTAGAATTGGCAGTCTGTATTCTAATGTATACGGGGTGTCAATTTAGACAAGTGCCATAAGCCAAGGAGCTCAAAGTGTCGGCAGACCTCTCTTAGGACAGCGATGGAGAAGCAGAAGGCATCAGCAAAGCAGAATCTAGGAAGTTGGGCACCCAGAAGGTCTGGGGATCATCTTCAGGGGCACTAGGCACGTGATGAAATAGAAACCCACCTCCTCTCAATGTCTGTTTTTTCTGCCACACTAAGCTGATCCCCAGGTTAAAAAAAAAGACTTTGCTTCTGTGTACAAAATTTAACTTTGCAGCAGTGGGAAATTCTAAGAAGGTGGAGCTGCAGTGCAGGTTATTTTGAAAATATCTTACTCCCTGACAGTTTGCTGGGTTCAAATAAAGCCTGGGCTGAGGCCCAGAGTCCTGCTGCTCTCAAGCACTGGGACACTTTGCCAGCCATCACCTCCGGATGGTGAGACCCCACCTGCCCAATTCCCAACACGCACATGAGTTCCCACACACCTTACATGCACACACATACATTCCCACACATGCAAACACACAATCCTACAACCACACACCCCACACACACTCTCACACAAGCACAAATATTCCCCACACTAACATCTCACACACACACTCCCTACACACACATATGCCTGTTCCCGAACCACACAGCCTCACACATAAGCGCACACACACACACACACTACACACCTACACACAAACACACATGAACACTCAAACTTTTTTTTTTGTTTTATTTTTTGTTTTGTTTTGTTTTGTTGTTTTTGGACCACACCCGGTGACACTCAAGGGTTACTCCTGGCTATGTGCTCAGAAATTGCTCCTGGCTTGGGGACCATATGGGATGCCGGGGAATCGAACTATGGTTCTTCTTGGGTCAGCTGCGTGCAAGGCAAACGCAAATGCCCTACTGCTGTGCAATCGCTCCGGCCCCTCAAACCTACTCTCAATTAGCTTCATGATTTTACTCCGTTTCGAGGCTTGTATTTCCCCAAAACCATCTCTGTGAAGCAAAGAGTAAAGACCAATATAAGCAAACACATTTAGGTTCAACAGAAGTTTCTAGAACATGAAGATCTGGAAAGTGCCAGACGGCATCTCATCCCTTTCATATCTGTTTGACCAAAGCCATAGAGGCATCTTGCTCCAGTCAAGCAACACGTGTGTGTGTTTTGTGTGTTTAATAACACTGATCTTTTTGTTTGTTTGTTCGGTTAGTTGGTTGGTTTTTGGGTTTTGAGCCACACCCGATGATGCTCAGGGGTTACTCCTGGCTATGCGCGTAGAAATCACTCGTGGCTTGGGGGACCATATGGGATGCAGGGGGATCAAACAGCCATCTGTCCTAGGTCAGTGATGTGCAAGCCAAAGGTCCTACCACTCTTCCACCGCTCCAGCCCCAGCACTGATTTTTTTATTAATATCTTTATTTAAACACCTTGATTACAAATACGATCGTAGTTGGGTTTCAATCATGTAAAGAACACTCCCCCTTCACCTGTGCAACATTCCCATCACCAATGTCCCAAATCTCCCTTCTCCCTACCCCACCCCACCTGCACTCGAGACAGGCTTTCTACTTCCCTCTTTCATTCACATTGTTATGATAGTTCTCATTGTGATCATTTCTCTAACTGTACTCATCACTCTTTGTGGTGAGCTTCGTGTTGTGAGCTGGACCTTCCAGCCCTCCTCTCTTTTGTCTCTGGGAATTATTGTAAAAATGTCTTTTATTTTTCTTAAAACCCATAGATGAGTGAGACTATTCTGTGTCTATCTCCCTCTGACTTATTTCACTCAGCATAATAGATTCCATGTACATCCATGTATAGGAAAATTTCATGACTTCATCTCTCCTGATGGCTGCATAATATTCATTGTGCATATGTGCCACAGTTTCTTTAGCCATTTATCTGTTGAAGGGCATCTTGGTTGTTTCCAGAGTCTGGCTATTGTAAATAGTGCAGCAATGAATATAGGTGTGAAGAAGAGATTTTTGTGTTGTATTTCTGTGTTCCTAGGGTATATCCCTAGGAGTGGTATAGCTGGATCGTATGGGAGCTCAATTTCCAGTTTGTGGAGGAATCTCCATATCGCTTTCTATAAAGGTTGTACTAGACAGCATTCCCATCAGTAGTGAATAAGAGTTCCTTTCTCTCCACATCCCTGCCAGCACTGACTGTTCTCATTCTTTGTGATGTGTGCCAATCTCTGTGGTGTGAGATGGTACCTCATAGTTGTTTTGATTTGCATCTCTCTGATGATTAATACTGATCTTTTTAATAAAAGTTTCAAATGTTCAATGTAAAGAATTCAAAATCACTAATATCCAATTAGCCGATTATGAGCATTATTAATGTATTTTCTTCCAGACTATGTATTTTTAATAATGCAGATCATCTCATGTATATAACTCAATTCTGACTGTTTCACTAAACGTTAAATTGAGAGCAATTCCTGGGTCATTAAATATTGCTTGAAAGTGGCTATTTAAGTGATCTCATAATATTTCTGTATATTGGGGTGTGGGAGCTCATTTGGGCAATGCCCATGGTAGGACAGGTTTTATATAGCTCCTCTTCAACTAACAGCTGTGAATGCTTAGCACGGTTCTCCCTTGAGCCGCTAGGAGGAAATACTCAGCACGAAATGATTAGCTCCAAGCCTCTGAACCTTTCAAAAGTCCTTAAGAGATCCTCTCAAATGGGACATTTGAGAAGGTGGACATAATTCATAACTACCGCCCACCCATGCTCCAGCCCACAAGGGGGCCTATGTCCCAGCATCTCCCTCTTTACCCTTTTATTTACTTATTTATTCTGCCTTTTGGGGCATATCCAGCTGTGCTCAAGGCTTCTCCTGCTCTGCACTAAGGAACTTCGGTAGTACACGGGAAACCATTGAGATATCAGGGATCAAACTTGGGTTGGCCGAATGCAAGGCAAGAGTCTTACCCATTGAACTATTGTTCTGGTCCCAAACTTTTGAAAGAGAGGGAGGGTGAAGAACCAGAGTGATCATCCAAGAGGAAGGCACTTACTTTGTAGACCCAGTTTCAATCCCTGGCATCACATATAATCTCCTGAAAACCACCAGGAGTGATCCCCAAGCAACACCTGACTTCATTGATCCCACATTTGCTTCTTGTTTTGAGGTAACAGGAATAGAGCCCAGACACTCACACATTGTACCAATAAGACATGTTCCTGTATCAAATAACGATGTTTGATGATACCTGAATGGCCCAGACATGCTTCATGCGCAGGAGGCCCATGTTTGAACCCTGGCATGATCAGATCCTCAAGCATAGCTTAGAGGAGGCCCGGAACACAGATCCAGAAATAGTCCCCAATAATTGCCAAGTGTGGCCCCAAAACATAAAGTGAAGCAATGTTTTGAGGCCCAAGAGACAGTACAGTGGGTAAAGCATTTGTCTTGTATGCAACCAACCTGGATTTGATCCCCGGTACCCCATATGGTCCTCTGAGCCCAGACAGGAGAGAATTCTGGGCACAGAGCCGGTAGTAATCCCTGAGCACCATTAGGTGCTCAACAACCAAGATAAAATAAAATGTTTTATCCACCAACATTTTTGTAGGGGGGGGGGGGTTTGGGTCACACCCAGCAGCACTCAAAGATTACTCCTGGCTCTATGCTCAGAAATCACTTCTGGCAGGCTCAAGGGACCATATGGGATGCTGGGATTTGAACCACTGTCCTTCTGCATGCAAGGCAAACACCCTACCTCCATGCTATCTCTCTGGCTCCTACCAATATTTTTTTTAACATGATCACCAGTGCCTAGGGCCACTCGTGGTGGTGCTCAGGAACCATGTGAGGATGGGGATTGAACCTGAGACTCTGTTGTTGACACATTTATTTCTGATACTTATCGTAGTACTCACCCTTTCACCTCTCCACACCTCTCTGCTGTGGTGCGGGGATCACAACAGCCAAACTCCAGAACCAGGCTCAGCACATGCATACATTAGTAGGGATCAGACTGTTGGCCTCAAGCTTGTAAGGCGGGCACATTAACTACTGAGCTGTCCCCTGCTCTTCCTCTATGGTATTAACAGGAAATACACTTGGCAGTTTGTTACGAGGACCCCAACTTCCTGTCTGTCTTTCCTGGATGGGAGGGGTCTATGGTTGGTAACAAAGGGGTTACCTCGGTGGGGGGGGGCAGTGCAGAAGGAGCTGGAAGAAGACCCAGCAAAGGGTGAGATATAAGAGACAACATAGATGCAGAGAATGTTTAGCTTAGAAGCCACACATGGTGGTGAGGGTCTCATAATAAAGCTTCATGTCTCCTGGAATCTGACTGCCTTTGGGTCACTTCTTCAGCATCACGCTAATACCTACACACCCTCTGTAGGGGCTGAAGGCTCCATCCAGACATCTGCACCTCTAGGACTCTATAATTAATATTTAATACAACAGCAGTTCTCTGCAGTCACACCAGGGACCCCACTAAGCATATAGCTTATCACCAAGATACCATTTGTTGAAATTTAAAAAAATTTTTATTATCATTTTTTTTTTTTTGCAGTTGACAGGAATCAAACCCAGGACCTCACACATAAGAGGCATAGCCCTACTACTGACCATACATGTTCAGACCTGAGGACAGAGCGATAGCACAGCAAATAGGGCACTTGCCTTGCACATAGCCAATCCAGGGTTCATCCCTAACATCTCATATAGTTCCTTGAACCCACCAGGAGTGATTCTGAATATAGAGGCAGGAGTAAGTCTGTGACTCAAATATATATATATATATACACATTTATACATGAATTACATTATTATGTCTACAAGTAGTATACTAAATCATTACCATTGCTTTCTGTTTTATTATTATCATTTCTTTTTTGTTGTTGTTGTTTTTGTTTTTGGGTCACACACCTGCAGCACTCAGGGGTTACTCCTGGCTCTACACGCTCAGAAATCACTCCTAGCAGGCTCAGGGGACCATATGAGATGCCAGGATTCGAATCACCGTCCTTCTGCATGGAAAGCAAATGCCCTACCTCCATGCTATCTCTCCTGCCCCCATCATTTCTTTCTTTAAAAAAAAATTTAAGTACCACAATTTGCAAAGTTATCAATAGTTGAATTTTAGGCATATTCTAGTAACCATCACTACCAGTGATCATTTTGTTTTGTTTTGTTTCATTTTTTGGGGTCACACCAGGCAGTGCTCAGGGGTTACTCCTGGCTCTATGCTCAGAAATCGCTCCTGGCAGGCTCAGGGACTATAGAGGATGCTGAGATTTGAACCACCATCCTTCTGCATGCAAGGCAAATGCCCTACCTCCATGCTATCTCTCGGGCCCCAGTCATCTTTTTTTTTTAAATTTTTTATTGAGGGGCCGGAGAGATAGCATGGAGGTAGTGCATTTGTGTTGCATGCAGAAAGATGATAGTTCGAATCCCAGCATCCCATATGGTCCCCCGAGCCTGCCAGGATCGATTTCTGAGCATAGAACCAGGAGTAACCCCTGAGTGTTGCTGGGTGTAATGCAAAAAAATAAATAAATAAAAAAATAAAAAACAAAAAATTTTTATTGAGACCTATGTGAATTAATTACAAGTCTTCATAGTTATATTTAAGGTATATAGTGAAAATGAATTAGGGCAATTCCCACCACCAGTGATGACCTCCCACAGGCACTGTTTCTAGCCTTCATCACATCCCTTCACCCTTAGGCTCCTGGACTGCTAGTGTAACAGTTCTCTTTTGTGTATAGCTTGTTGTGGTTCTTTTTTTTTTAAATCCTTATTTATATACCTTGATTACAAATATGGTTGTAGTTGGGTTTCAGTCATGTAAAGAACACCCTCCTTCACCAGTGCAACATTCCCATCACCAATGTCCCAAATCTCCCTCCTCCCCCACCCTCACCTGTACTAGGCTTAACACTTCCCTCATTCATTCACATTGTTATGATAGTTCTCAGTGTAGTTATTTCTCTATCTGCGCTCAACACTCTTTGTGGTGAGTATCATGTTGTGAGCTGGATCTTCCAGTTCTCTTCTCTTAGTCTCTGAGAATTATTGCAAAAATGTATTTTATTATTCTTAAAACCCATAGATGAGGGAGACTATTCTGCGTCTCTCTCTCCCCCTCTGACTTATTTCACTCAGCATAATAGATTCCATGTACATTCATGTATAGGAAAACTTCAGGATTTCATCTCTCCTGATGGCTGCATAATATTCCATTGTGTATATGTACCACAGTTTTTTAGCCATTCATCTGTTGAAGGGCATCTTGGTTGTTTCCAGAGTCAGGCTATTGTAAATAGCACTGCAATGAATATAGGTGTGAGGAAGGTATTTTCATATTATATTTTTGTGTTCCTAGGGCCTCGATGGTGAACCTATGGCACCAACATATGGTGCCAGCAGTGGCACGCGAAGGCCTCGCAGCTGGCAAGGGGTTCACAATTAAGATATGTGGTGTGGCGGGAGGCAAGTGTCACCTGGCAACAGGGCTGGACTAGCCATTGGAAGGACCGGGCATTGTGCGGCAGTTTGGGCATTCAGGCTCAAAAAGGTTAACCATCATTGTCCTAGGGTATATCCCTAGGAGTGGTATAGCTGGATTGTATGGGAGCTCAATTTCCAGCTTTTGGAGGAATCTCCATATAACTTTCCATAAAGATTGGACTAGACAGCATTCCCACCAGTGGTGAATAAGAGTTCCTTTCTCTCTACCACCAGCACTCTCATTGCCATTCTTTGTGATGCGTGCCAATCTCTGTGGTGTGAGATGGTACCTCATAGTTGTTTTGATTTGCATCTCCCTGATGATTAGTGATGTGCAGCATTTTTTCATGTGCCTTTTGGCCATTTGTATTTCTTTCTTATTAAATTGTCTATCCATTTCTTCTCCCCATTTCTTGATGGGATTAGATGTTTTTTTTTTCTTGTAAAGTTCTTTCAGTGCCTCGTATATTTTGGATATTAGCCCCTTATCTGATGGGTATTGGGAGAATAGTTTCTCCCACTCAGTAGGTAGCTCTTGTATCCTGGGCTCTATTTCCTTTGAGGTGCAGAAGCTTCTCAGCTTAATATATTTCCATTTGTTTATCTCTGCTTCCACTTGTTTGAGAGTGCTGTTTCCTCCTTGAAGATGCCTTTAGTCTCAATGTCATGGAGTGTTTTACCTATGTGTTGTTCTATATACCTTAAGGTTTTAGGTCTGATATCAAGGTCTTTAATCCATTTGGATTTTAACTTCATGCATGGCGTTAGCTGGGGGTCTGAGTTCGCTTTTTTGCAAGTGTCTAACCAGTTGTTCCATCACCACTTGTTGAAGAGGCTTTCCTTGCTCCATTTAAGATTTCTTGCTCCTTTATCAAAAATTAGGTAATTATATGTCTGGGGAACATTCTCTAAGTACTCAAGCCTATTCCACTAATCTGAGAGTTTGTCTTTATTTCAATATCATGCTGTTTTGATAACTATTGCTTTGTAATACAGTTTAAAGTTGGGGAAAATAATGCCTCCCATATTTTTTTTCAAGGAGTGCTTTAGCTATTCGAGGGTGTTTATTGTTCCAAATGAATTTCAGAAGTGTTTGATCCACTTCTTTAAAGAATATCATGGATATCTTTAGAGGGATCGCATTAAATCTGTACAATGCTTTGGGGAGCATTGCCATTTTAATTATGTTAATCCTTCCAATCCATGAACATGGTATGTGTTTCCATTTCGGCATGTCCTCTCTTATTTTTTTGGAGCAGGGTTTTATAGTTCTTTGTATAGGCCCTTTAAGTCTTTAGTCAAGTTAACTCCAAGATATTTGAGTTTGTGTGGCACTAATGTGAATGGGGATGTTTTCTTAATGTTCATTTCTTTCCCATCATTGGTGCATAAAAAGGCCATTGGTTTTTGTGTGTTAATTTTGTAGCCTGCCACATTGCTATATGAGTCTATTGTTTCTAGAAGCTTTTTGGTAGAGTCTTTAGGGTTTTCTAAGTATACTATCACGTCATCTGCAAACAATGAGAGTTTAACTTCTTTCTTTCCTATCTGGATTCCCTTGATATCTTTTTCTTGCCTAATCGCTATAGCAAGTACTTCCAGTACTATGTTGAAGAGGAGTGGTGAGAGAGGACAGCCTTTTCTTGTACCAGAATTTAGAGGAAAGGCTTTTAGTTTTTCTCCATTGAGGATAATATTTGCCATTGGCTTGTGGTAGATGGCCTTAACTATATTGAGAAAGGTTCCTTTCATTTCAATCTTGCTGAGAGTTTTTGTTAAGAATGGGTGTTGGACCTTATCAAATGCTTTCACTGTGTCTATTGATATGATCATGTGAATTTTCTTTTTCTTGTTGTTGATGTTGTGTACTATGTTGATAGATTTATAGATGTTAAACCATCCTTGCTTTCCTGGGATGAAAACTATTTGATCATAGTGAATGATCTTTTTTTTTTTTTTTTTTTTTTTTGGTTTTTGGGTCACACCCGGCAGCACTCAGGGGTTACTCCTGGCTCTATGCTCAGAAATCACTCCTGCCAGGCTCTGGGGACCATATGGATGCCGGGATTCAAACCACCGTCCTTCAACTTCTAAGGCAAATGCCCTACCACTGCGCTATCTCTCCGGCTTGTGAATGATCTTCTTGATGAGGCATTGGATCCTATTTGCCAGGATTTTGCATCTGTGTTCATTAGAGACACTGGTCTGTAATTTTCTTTTTTGGCAGCATATCTGTCTGGTTTTGATATCAAGGTGATGTTGGTTTCATAAAAGCTATTTGGAAGTGTTCCCGTTTTTTTGATTTCATGAAAGAGCCTGGCCAATATTGGTAGTAGTTTCTCTTGGAAGGTTTGAAAGAATTCATTAGTGAATCCATCTGGGACTAGGCTTTTGTTTTTGGGCAGACATTTGATTACCATTTTAATTTCCTCAATGGTGATGAGGATGTTTAGATATGCTACATCTTCCTTATTCAACCGTGGAAGGTTATAAGAGTCCAAGAATGTATCCATTTCTTCCAGGTTCTCATATTTGGTGGCATAGAGTTTCTCAAAGTAGTATCTAATTACCCTTTGAATCTCTTCAATATCTGTAGTGATCTCCTCCCTTTCATTTCTAATATGAGTTATCAAGTTTCTCTTTCTTTGTGAGTTTTGCTAATGGTCTATCAATCTTGTTTATTTTTTTTTTTCAAAGAATCAACTTCTGCTTTTGTTGATCGTTGGATTGTTTTTTGGGTTTCCACTTCATTGATTTCTGTTCTAAGCTTTCCTTCTGTGTCCCTATTTTTGGTTCCTTTTGTTGATCTTTGTTTGTTTGTTTGCTTGTTTTTGTTTTGGGCCACACCCATCGGTGCTCAGGGGTTACTCCTGGCTGTCTGCTCAGAAATAGCTCCTGGCAGGCACGGGGACCATATGGGACACCGGGATTTTAACCAACCACCTTTGGTCCTGGATTGGCTGCTTGCAAGGGAAACGCCGCTGTGCTATCTCTCCAGGCCCTGTTGATCATTTTCTAATGTTAGAAACTGCATCATTAGGCTATTGAGACATGCCCCTTCTTCCTTCATGTGTGTGCTTGCAAAGCTATAAATTTTCCTCTCAGTACTGCTTTTGCTGTGTCCTATAGATTCTGATAGTTTGTGTCTTCATTGTCATTTGTTTCCAGGAAAGTTTTAATTTCATCTTTATTTTATCTTGGACCCACTGGTTGTTCAGTAGCAGGCTGTTTAATTTCCAGTTGTTAAATTCTTCTGTGTCCCTTTGTAGTTCACATCTAATTTCGGAGCCTTGTGGTCAGCAAGGGTAGCCTGCAAGATTTCTATCCTCTTGATTTTATGGAGGTATGTTTTATGTGCCAGTATGTGGTCTATCCTGGAGAATGACCCGTGTACATTGGAGAAGAATGTGAATCTAGGTTTCTGGAGATGGAGTGTTCTATATCTATCTATCTATCTATCTATCTATCTATCTATCTATCTATATATATATATATATATATATCTACTAGGCCTCTTTCTTCCATTTCTCTTTTTAGGGCTCCCTTCTTCATATTCAGTGGGTATGGCATTAGCCTTGCACTTGGATGACCAGGTTTGAACTCAAGCACTTCATTCGGTTCCCCAAGCACCAGTAGTAATGTCTGAGCATAGAGGCAGAAGTAAACCCTGAGCACCTTTAGGTGTGGCCCTCCCAATAAATGGCTTCTTTCTTGGAGGCCAGAGAGATAAGTTGGGAATAGGGTGCTTGCAGCACAGAGCTAGGAGTAAGCCCTAAACACTATCAGATATAGCCCCAAAACAACAACAACAAAATAAAATAAAAAGGTTTATTCAAAGGCCAGAGAGGGAGGTAGAAGTTTAAGGTTCTTACCTTGTACAGGGTTGACGAAGGTTTAATCCTCAGCACTCTATGGTCTCTTCAGCCCCACCAGAAGTGACCACTGAGTACAGGGCTAGAGTTCACACTTGGCACTGCCCAGTGTGTGGACTCTAATCCCCCAAATGAAGTGCTCTTTGTACCAGCAGTGGCTCCACTTCCCTCATCCCTCTCCCCAGTACCATTCAGCTTTGTGGCACACACACAACTATGGAGTGATTTGGCTGGCCACGCCTAGTACAAGCACCCAAAGATGAATAAGGTAGTCATGGGGCATCACGTACCTTTCAATCCAGACTAGAAACCCTTTTAGGATGTCCTGAGTCCTTTAAATTGACCCCTTTTATTTCTCTCTCTCTCATAGACGGGCAGAATTGAACCCAATTACCCCAAGGTCTGTGGTCATCAGGGCAACGTGCTGGACATCAAGTGGAACCCCTTCATGGATAACATCATCGCTTCCTGCTCAGAGGATACATCAGTAAGCAGGATGGGGACTCCCCAAAGGGGGAGAACCTCAAGTGTCTCCATTTCTCAGTTTCTCACCTCACTTTCCAACAAGGCCCAGGTTGGAGGGATGGATGAAAAAGACTGAGGGAGCCAGTCATGAGACGTGTGACAGATCTTGGGGACCTTTAGCATGATTTTGTTAGAATCTACTGATTTTGTAGGTGAGAATTGGGGGAGGGGACATGTGATTAAGCACTTACCTGTAGTCCCAAAGGGAGAAAGACTGGAGGGGAAGTATAGGCATAGAGGAAGGATGGGAAGGGAAGGGTGCTAGGGAGAGTTACTCTGGCAGGCTGCGCGTGGGACAGCTCCATCTGGAAAGTGGGCTGTGAATGGCCATGACTGGTCCAAGGACCCACACTGGAGGCCCAGAATTTGAACTTATAAAAACATAAAACAGTAGGAGGAAAGTGAGGAGGAAGAAACAGGAAGAAGAGGGGAGAGGAAGAGAAAGGAAGAGAAAGATAGAGATGGAAGGAAGAAAGGAGGTTGAGAAATTTGGAAAGGAGAGATTAACAATCCAGGAGAAGGAGCCAGAGTGGTGGCACAAGTAATAAGGCATCTGCCTTGTGTGCTAGCCTAGGATGGACCGCGGTTTGATCCCCCTGTAACCCCTGATCATTACCAGGTCCAAAAACCAAAAAAAATCCAAAAGAAAGGAAATTAAAATCTGCATCCCAGCCACCCTTTCCTCAGGCTCTGCTATTCTCATAGGGGAATAGGGTCAGTCTCAATATCTGTCGAGGGCAATCCTGCCTGTCCCAACACTGTCCCAAGCAGTCTCAGCTCAAGACTTTAGAAACAAGGGGGACTATCAGGGCCTCAGCTGAGTGGGTGAGGGGTGCTGTCTATATCCCCTGACTTCGTAAAGTGAAGAAAAGCACCTTTCAGTCAAGTCACAAGCATCTGTGTGCTGCTTGCAGCAATTGCCTGATTATGGCTCAGACTTTCAGGAGTGATGGAGTTCATGTGAACTGTGAGCTCCTGAGGGCAGAGGCCATGACACATAAAGTTCTAAAGCTTGAGCATCCACCCTAGAGCCCAGTATCCTACTTGTCTATTAGATAGGATAGTTGGATATACAGAAAGGTACAAGAATGGGATGTAGAGGTGTGTAATGTATGATGAATGACTCAACAGAGGGGTGGGAGGATGTGTGGATGGATGGATGGATGGATGGATGGATGGATGGATGGATGGATGGATGGGTGGGTGGGTGGGAGGATGGGCAAGTGGGTGGATGAATGGACAGATGGATGGATGGATGAATAGATGGACTGATGGATGGAAAAAGAGATATGACAAAGATGAATGTGTGATAGAATGTTTGGATGGATGGGTGGGTGATTGATGAAAGGTTTGATGGATTCATGGACAGAGGGTTCCTTGGGTATGTGGATAGATGGGAAGGAGTATGAATAAATGTATATATGGGTGAATGGACAAATGGACAGAGGGTTGCATGGGTGTATGAATAGATGGATGGATATATGGGTGAATGGACAGACAGAAAGACAAATGGATAAATGTATGGATGGCTCAATAGACAGAGAATTGCATGGATGTGTGAATAGGTAAATGGATGGACAAAAAGATAGATGGACAGAGAGATGGATGGATAGGTGGATAGATGGACAGAGAAATGGAGAGAGGATTGCATGGGTGTATGATACATATATGAATGAATGGATGGATAGATAGATAGATGAACAGACAGATGAATGAATGAATGAATGGATGGGTGGGTGGATATACAAACGTTCAGAGGATTGCATACGTGTTTGATTAGGTAGATGAATGGATAGATAGATAGACAGACAGAGAGACAAATAGATATATGATAGATAGATAGGTAGGTAGGTAGGTAGGTAGATAGATAGATAGATGGACAGACATATGTATAAATTAATGGATGAATAGATGGATGAATGGATGATTGTATAAATGATTAATTATGGATGGACAGAGGGTTGTATGTTGTATAGGGAGGTGGATGGATGGACAAAAGTACAGATGGGCAGACAGACAGAAGGTTGGTTCAATGTGTGGATGTATTGAATTAATGAGTGTGGGTGACTAGATGAGCAGCTGGGGAGATGAATGAATGGATGGTTAGGTGAACAGATAGGCAGGTAGATGAACAGATTGTTGGATGTGATTATACTGATGAACTGATAGAGCTAGCCAAATGAATGAATAATGGTCAACTAGATTAATGGAAGAAAGAAGGGATGAGCAAAGAGAGACTAATGGATGGATGCATGGAAATTTAAATGTAGTGAATGAATACAACTCAACTAATTAATTATACAAAGAAGGAGATTGATGGCAAATAATCTCTATTAGTTAACAAGGTTGGAGGAGAAATGGTCAGGTGGCACAGTGCCTAGAATGACAGAATTGACATGGACTTGATCAATTCTTAGTCAAGGCTTATCACCAAGCACATGTGTCTAACCCTCCCTGAGCTCTGCTAGGTTCCTTAGTAACAACAGCAGTGATGATTCTTTGGTCAATCACTGTGGCATAAAAAGAGGTTGGTGCTGAGCACTGGATCCCATGTTGCCTTGGGGACATGGTCAATTGTTGCATTAAATAATTAACAATGGGGCTGGATGGTGGAAGATGCCATCCAGCCCACATGGCTCTGCAACCTCCATGCAGCCGGCGAGTTCCAGGCCCAGGTGAAATTACTCACTCACACGCAGCCATCAGGAAGAATCATCTTTATTCATGCCCTTGCCACCACAGGTGTGTGGCCTATGTCAACTTTTTAAGCATTCAGCTATATTTTGCTAGCCCTGCATCTTATCTCCTGTTAGCCATCTTCCCTTTGGGCTCCATGCGGCCCAAAGATCCAAAAGCCAGGAAGCCAAGCCGGGCCAAGAGAGAAACGGCAAAAGGGCCGAATCCCCTGGCTCAGAGGTTTATCTATCCTTTTCCAGACCCCTCCCAGAAATGGGAGGTCTTGCAGGTAGTTACACCTATTATCCGGTTCCCAAAACTCCTCCCAGATATGGGTGGGTCTTGGGGTACACCACATTTCCCCCTTTTTTAAATATTTTCATGCGCCAACGTAATAAAGTGAAAATTAATATACCAGCCCTTTTCAAAAACATATCATTTGCAAAATATACTTTACACCTGTAACCTAAAATTCTATTAATGCTTTTTTACCAAGCACTATTTCGGAACTTTCATGTTCCTATATTTTTAAACTATATTGGGGGAACTTCACTGTTCCTATATTTTTCCTATACACAAGTACTTCAGCATACATGCATAACATACATTTTAAAAACAGGCTAAGTACATTAAAATACACAGTAAAACATTTTGCATTTGAAAATATTAACTTTGAAAGACAACAAAACACATTTAAATCATAAAGAAAATGACTAAGACAAAGATGCAGGTGGTTAGAAATTAGATGTTAAAATGGGCTAATCTGTATTACCTCCCTTATATTTTTATTTTTTAACCACTAACTAATTAAAACTTATTCCATCACCAACTATGAGTAAAATATTACTACCCACTAATTTTCTACACCTAAAACCATAGTTTAGATTAATTTGTCCCACGCTGATCTCACCACGTGGCTTTTGTAAACTTTTAAAGTTCAGATGTTGGTTTGTCCCACGCTGATCTTACCACGTGGCTTTCTTCCGTAGTTCCAGGCTCCGCTGCCGGTTTGTGATCTGGAGCGAGGATTCCAGGTTTTTCGCTTTTCCGGGCAAAGCTGAGCCCAGCCAAGCCGATCCCAGCCGAGCCGAGCCCAGCCGCTTGGAGCTTTTCGCAGCTTTTTTTTTTCTTTGGGCGCACTTTGCAAGCAAGTTTTCGGCCACTTTTCTGATGCTGGAGGGGCTTCACCGCTGCCTTATTTTTCCCTCCGGGCGCACTTTGGAAGCAGCTTATGGATGTTCAGAGTTTCAAGTGATTTAAACTAAAAGTTCAGTTCGAAATTTCCAAAGTCGAAATCCAAATTCAAGCCAAAGGTCATTTTTAGAAAATCAGTCCACTTTAAATACAGTCTTTTTTCTCCTCCGTTTCCAATTTAGACTTTTAATAAGTTTTTGAAGAGGCCGAGGTTTTTGGTTTTTGTAACAAAGTTTTAGTTCTGGGCCTTGGCCAGAGGTGGTGCAAGCTTTCACCTCTCTTGTTTTAATGGCCTTTGAACCCCCAGATGGGGTGTCGGCCATTTTTAAAAATGGTTGCACGTGGCCCAGGGTTTTGGGCTCAGTGCACCCGACAAGAGCCAAAATTAAACTGAAAAGCAGAAATGTTACCATTGTTGCTGGTTTCTTGGGTCCAGGATTCAGGTCAAAGTTCGGAGCGCCAGATGTTGTGTTAAATAAATAACGATGGGGCTGGATGGTGAAGGATGCCATCCAGCCCACGTGGCTCTGCAACCTCCATGCAGCCGGCGAGTTCCAGGCCCAGGTGAAATTACTCACTCACACGCAGCCACACGAGCCATCAGGAAGAATCATCTTTATTCATGCCCTTGCCACCACAGGTGTGTGGCCTATGTCAACCTTTTAAGCATTCAGCTATATTTTGCTAGCCCTGCATCTTATCTCCTGTTAGCCATCTTCCCTTTGGGCTCCATGCGGCCCAAAGATCCAAAAGCCAGGAAGCCAAGCCGGGCCAAGAGAGAAACGGCAAAAGGGCCGAATCCCCTGGCTCAGAGGTTTATCTATCCTTTTCCAGACCCCTCCCAGAAATGGGAGGTCTTGCAGGTAGTTACACCTATTATCCGGTTCCCAAAACTCCTCCCAGATATGGGTGGGTCTTGGGGTACACCACAGTCAATAGAGGGACAGACCTTGGGCCCTGACCTATGAACTACAGATGGAGGTGCTATTGCAGGCCAGAGAGAGCTCCTGACCAAGGATCAGTTCTAGATAGGGCTCCAGATAGCTGGAGCAGAACATGACAACCAAGAAAGGGAGGGAAGATTCCAGGAAGAGGAAGCAGGCCTAAGGTACAGGCCCCAGAGCATCTGTAACCCTGACTGCCATATCCTCAAGCCAGAGTTAGCAAAGGACCTTCTCTCTGTGTTCTGGGGTCTGGAAGTCTGAGGTAGGTGTCTGCAGGCTACTGGGGGGGGGGGGAGTTCTGCTCTATAAGAATTGGGGCTCTCTCTGGAGTCTCTTTTAAGGGTTGCAAAGCCCCTTCATAATGGGGGAGCTTCTACACCTAACCACTTTAGATTCTCTGCTCCTCATATCATGGCCTCCGGAAGTTTGAGATTCAGTGTGGATGGTGGGAAGCTCTCAGCTCCCAGAAGAAGGCACATGCAGCATGCCTGGAAAGCCAAGTGTTGGGGTGCAGTTCAGTATGTGGTGCGGTGTCATGTGGTGTGTGGTATGTTGGGTGTGTGATATGTATAATGTGAACTGTTTGTGGTGTGTGTAATGTGGTGGTTGTAGTGAGTGTGTGGTGAGTGTTTGGTGTGTGGTATGTTGTGGTATGTGATATGGTATGAGTGTGGTGTGGTACGGTATACGTGGCATGTGTGTGGTGTGTGTAGTGAGGGGTGGGGTGGGTGTGTTATGTGTAGATGAACGGGCAATGGTGATGAAGGAGTGTATTGTGTAGTGTGCATAGTGTGGTCTGGTCTGGTGCAATGCTGTGCAGTACGAAGGGCAGAGACCAGGTGGCCAAGGGCAGGAAGGGAAGCTAGCTGCAAAGGGAGCTTGAGCTGCAGAGATGAGAGGGGCTTAGAAGGGGTGTGAAGGGGCTATGATAAAATCTGAAAAGGTCTCTGAGGTGCATGGAAAATTCTACATGAGGAGAGGGGAGGTGAATCCTGCAGGGCTAGACTGGTAAAGTGGGTGGTGAAAGGTGTGGCTAAGCTCCTAGGACAAGTCTGGGGAGAGGTGTGGCTGTAATGATGGGGATAAAGAGAAAAGATGGAGGGGGGGAGGAAACACCCACTGTGACCCTAGGAGATTAGGCCTCTGTGCCCGGGGAATAAGCTCTGCTCCAGCTGGCAGGCCAGCAAACAGGGCTGGAGCCCCCTATCTCCCAGATCTCTGCTCTGCCTGTCTCAGGACTCCTCACCCCTGCCAGGACCCCTTAGAAAGCTAGAAAAATGTCCCCACAGGGTCTGCCCACTCCTACAGCACCCCCCATGTACACTCAGAGGGCACATGGCAAGGTCTCACTCACCCCTACCCATTCAACCCCCAATCTCTAGGGCATACACCCCCATAGCTCCCTTCAGAATTGCTGCCCTCCCAGCATCGTGCCGTGGAAGCTCCCAAGCTTTCAGGGCTGTGGGGGAGGCACCCCACCCACGCATTTCTCCCCGGGGGAACTCCCTCAGGAGGCATCAGGCAGGATGCAGTGTTTCTGCCATGAGGGTGCCCATTGTTGCCGGACTTGTGCTTTTTATAGCCAGTAACGCAGCAGGGAGAGCAGCTCGGGGCTCCCAGCCTCCGGCTCCCTGCGGGTTCTGGGGGCTCGAAGGCCCAGAAGGAGAGAGGTGCCTGTCTTCTCAGGGGGAGAGGAAAAGGGGTCCCAGGAGGGCAAGAGAGCAGTCTTAGCTTAGCAGCTGGTTTGCCTCTGCCTTCGCTTCCCCCCACCCTGTCTCCCAGCACTGCTGGCGGGGGCTCCCCACGGAGCTGGGGGTGGTTAGGCAGGATGTCAGCCCTGCTAGAAGCAGCAGGAAGACTCTCACACACACTCACACATCCTCTCACACACACACACATGTTCTCTTACACACACATTTTCTCTCACCCATTTTCTCTCGCACACACATTATTTCAAACACAGGCACACATGTTCTTTCGCACATACATTTTCTCACATTCTCTCTCCCACATGCATACATGCATTCTCTCTCAAATACACACCTTCTCTTACATTCACATGCACTTGCTCTCGCAACTCACACACGTTTCTCTCTCATACCAGCTCACACATTCTCTCACGCACATATTCTCTCTCAAACATGCATTCTCTTACACACATTCTCTCACATACGCATAGTCTCTCTTGCATTCTCTTTCACACACATATGTACACATTTTCTCTCATTTGTACGCTCTCACACACATTCTCTTCATATACATTCCCTCTGTCCTTTTAGCGATGGGGAGTCAGGAGTCGCTAAGCTCCCCACTAGCTGAGTCTGCTCTGTACACTTGCCACAGAGTCCCTGACTTCAGAGTCCTTAGACCTGGTTTCAACCTCAGCTTTGCCTTTCCCTGCCTGTCTCAATTCCAGTCACTCCACCTGATGACAGACCCAGTGCTCTTTCTGCCATACTAACTCTTTCTTCCATCAATCCCCATGAGCTTCCACTACTGGTTTCCAAAAAGACTACTGGGCTGGTAGAGAGTTCAGCAGCCAGGCACAGAGAGCCCAGTTTGAACCTCAAACCACATGGTCTCCATACATTCCCCAGGTGTACAAGGCCCCAAAGCTCGGCTGAACCTAAGCATTGAATTATTCAATCTGGCTGGAGGAGTTAACACTGGAGGAATCCCAGACTCCATGAGCATCCCCCAAAAAACACAAACACAAAAGCCTAAGCTAAATTATTATTTTATTTTAATAATAATATCTTCATTCAAACACCATAATTATAAACATGTTTGTAGATGGGTTTCAGTTATAAAAAATGAACGTCCCCCTTCATCAGTGCAACCTTCCCACCACTAGTGCCCCCCCATCTCCCTACTCCCCTACCCTTTGCCTGTATTCCAGACAGGCATTCTATTTCTCTCACTCACTACCGTTGTCATGATAATTGTTAGTGTAGTTATTTCTCTAACTGCACTCACACTCTTTGTGGTAAGCTTCATATAGTGGTCCGTCCTTCCAGCCCTCATCTCTATTTCATTGGGTATTATTACCATACTGTCTTTTAAGCTGAATTCTGAGCCTCAAAAGTTGAAAAGAAATCCAAACTATCTAGAGGTCCACTCCAAATCAGGAGTAAATGAGGGTTTCCCTAGTGGTCTGAATGAGAGCTAAACCTTCCCCAGGACAGGATTTATTGTTGAACCTGGGGTCAAAGGACTGCTTCTGGCCCCCTGCTTCCAGCTATTCTCTCTCTCAGAATGGCTCTGCACAAGATCAACCTTTCCAGGGTCAGAAACATTTTAGAGACAAAAGTGACGGTTGCATGGTGACAAGGATGAGATTGCCGGTCTGATTCAGATTTTGACTTTGACAGCCAACTTCTGAACTGTGCAATCTGCATCCAAGTTGTTGTTGTTTTTGGTGGATTTTTGTTTTTTTTTTTTGGGGGGGGGGGGTTTTGGGCCACACCCAGCATTGCTCAGGGGTCACTCCTGGCTGTCTGCTCAGAAATAGCTCCTGGCAGGCACCATATGGGGGACCCTATGGGACACCGGGATTGGAACCAACCACCTTAGGTCCTGGATCAACTGCTTGCAAGGCAAACGCCGCTGTGCTATCTCTCTGGGCCCTGCCTCCAAGTTTAAACATCTCTGAGCATCCCTTTTGAATCTGAGGCAAGCACATCAAGGACCACCAGTCCCATCTCAGGCATAGCATTGGCACTTCTTAGTGCCCCTGTGGCTCTCTTCTAGGCCTCTCTCTCTCTCTCTGACACACACACACACACACACACACTCACACTCCCTTTGACACAATGGATTTCCCAGGTTGGACAATAGTTAGGAGGTGAGAAGGAATCAGCATGCAAGGAGAAGATGAGCTTCATAAGCCAGAAGAAGAAAGACAAGCACAGGATTATCTCGCTTCTCTGTGTTACATAGAATAACTGGATGAGGAAATAGAGTGTAGGAAAGCCTACATCACTAGGTTAGGGGAAGGCTTTCACTAGATCACTCTTGACCCCAGAGCTTAGGAAGGAGAAGGAAAGAAATCAAGGTGGAAGGATGATGATGAGAAAAGGAAGTAATGGGGGAACAGGGGTCTGGGCCTCAGTTATATTGGTGATGTGGTTAGAGTGCTCTGGCTATGTTTCCAGTGTTGAATCTTCAACAACACTGAAAACATGAGCGCTAGAATGAAACCATCAAACTATAATGTGCCTGCCAGGTAGCAGGCAGGGATTAGGGGAGATTGGTGGGGATGGGGGCAGTGGATGACAGTATGAGGACAATGGTGGAGATAGTGGGCTCTGGTGGTAAAATTGGTGTTGAGATATGCTCTGCTTAAAATTCAACTATCAATAACTTTATAAATCACAGTTCTTTAATTAAATATACATTTTGAAAAATAGAAAATGAACATGAGCTTTTATCTCTATTAGAGGCAGCATATTTATCTTCTACCTGGTAATGAGCATAATTCTGGGCAAAACTGGGTAGGTAGGAGGCTAGAGCCAACTGCACTAAGCAAGAGCCTCTCAGTAAGACCCTCCCATCAAGGCCCTGGTGGGGAGACAGGAAGGCAGGAGGTTCTACAGGCTGTGCTGAGCAGTGTAGTACAGATAAATCAGATGCTTCCAGAAGGCAGAAATTATGACTCACCCATCCCTATTCTCCCACAGAGTGGCTATGTTTCAAGTAGAGAGCCAGGAGTGGAATCCATGTCTTAAGATTCCAGTGTCTTTGGACCACGTGTTTCCCTCCTCTGAGCTCCTGTGACCATGTAGAACTAGGTACACTATATGTTCTTGCAGCCTGTCAACTCTAAGTGTGTGACAAGCAGATCCTCAAGGGAACAAGCCTCATTTTTGGAAGTGGTGTGGTCAGAGGTGCTGACTCCAAAGTACTGGGAACCACAATCCTCCATGGGTGAAAAACACAGCCGAAAGCAGGCACCTTTCTTCCTGCCTTCATCATTTTTGCATTGTTCCATAGTGCGGAGCCAAATCTCTCCCTGCTCCTGTTGAGGATACAATGCATTTTTTGGTTTGTTTTTGTTTTGGGTCACACCCAGCAGTGCTCAGGGGTTACTCCTGGCTCGATGCTCAGAAATTGCTCCTGGCAGGCTCGGGGGACCATATGGGATGCCAGGATTCGAACCAACCGTCCTTTTGCATGGAAGGCAGTTGCCTTACCTCCCTGCTATCTCTCCGGCTTTTTTTTTTTTGGTTTTTGGGCCACACCCGGTGACACTCAGGGGTTACTCCTGGCTATGCGCTCAGAAGTCACTCCTGGCTTGGGGAACCATATGGGACACCGGGGGATAGAACCGTGGTCCGTCCTAGTCTAGCGCTGGCAAGGCAGGCACCTTACCTCTAGCGCCACCGCCCGGCCCCGATACAATGCATTTTAAAAAGAAAAACTCACATCCAAAATGTGTCGTTTATAAAAATCATATAGAATCCTCATGTATCCTGAAACAGTATTTTAAGTGCCTATTTAGTAGAGCTGCTGTTTTGTTTTGTTGTTTGTTTTATTTCGGGAACCATGCCAGGCCTTGGTCAGGTTTCATTCTTGATGATGCTCAGGGACCAAACCCACGTTGGCCACCTGCAAGACAAATGCTCTGCCCTTTGCACTCTCTCTCTCTCTCTCTCTCTGGCCTCTAGGGTAGCAGGTTTTTGTTTTGGTTTGGTTTGGTTTTTCGGGCCACACCCGTTTGATGCTCAGGGGTTACTCCTGGCTAAGTGCTCAGAAATCAACCCTGGCTTGGAGGGACCATATGGGACGCCGGGGGATCGAACCGCGGTCCTTCCTTGGCTAGCACTTGCAAGGCAGATGCCTTACCTCTAGCGCCACCGCGCCGGCCCCTAGCGTAGCAGTTTTAATTCTGCTTTAGGCTTCATAGTAGCTCTGTTACAGAGGTTTGCAGAGCCTTGAGGATGAACAAACTGACCTTCAGGGAAAGTAAGTGGCTTCCACTGGGCATTTCATAGGCAGTCAAGCCAGAGCCCGGGTTTGAATGAGCTTGTCATACAGCAAAGCTCTGAGGGCTTGCTTACCCATGCATTCTGAAATTCCCTTGATAGTCCTCATTGCCTTAGCCTGGTTTGCAATCTGCTCTCTCCCCACCAAGACCACATCCGCTTGTATCACTTTGGTCACAGGCGAGGTACTGAGCCGGTTTTGTTGAACTAAATGTATCAGAATTCAGCAAGGCTATGACCCAGGGACCTTAAGCCGGGACAGTCCCAGGCACAGCTGTCTTAAGGGACAGAGCCTCTGGCCGCTTTCCCTCCCCTTCCTTCCCCAGATCCGGTCTGGCAGACAGATACAGTTTCCTGTGGACAAGCAAAGGCCTCTCTAGGCAGATCCCAGTCCTCCCCTCCCATGTTCTTTGTTTCCCCACAATCCCTTAAGTACCCACGGCTTGAAATTCTTTACTAAGAATCTCAGCCTGGTGGGCCCAGCTTCTGTTTTTTTGTTTTCTTTGGGGGCATACCCAGCAATCCTCAGGGCTTACTGTGCTCTGAGATCACATACCTGGCAGGGCTAAGAGAGGAGGCAGAGGGGTCCCTTTGTGGTGCCAGGGATCAAACCCAGGCTTGCTGGGTGCAGGGCAGATGCTATAAGGTTATAAGGCTCTGCTCTGGCCATCAGCCTCAGACACTCTGAACCCATGTAGCTGTTGTAGCAGTGCATGAAGCCAAGTCCTGGCTCTTACCCCCGTGAGGCTTTCAATGATCCCAGAAACAGAAGTTGGGAAGAACAGTTCCTATTTTCTCTGTGTACAGGAGAGAAAAGCAGCAGAAGGCCGGGGGTGGTGTGCATGGGAGGGACCAAGCAGGCTCTCTCTCTGTAGGACATTCTCCTTTCAGCTTGCCAAGGTGCCAGGACCCTACATCCACTGTTCTTGATGAAAACAGTTGCCCTGGGACTGAGCCGGGCACACACTACCCCAATTTCTAGGGACCTGGACCCCCTACACCACTTCACAGAGTAATTCCTGTAAACAGTGTTTATCCTAAGTCCTCCCAAGCCCTCTGCCTCTACCCAGTTATTGTCCAGAAGGCCACTGAACCCGAAGGAGAGGAAGGCCTGACACAATCATATTACTAGAGAGGGATCAAAGCCAGCTTCAAGGTCTGATGGCTCACTTCAGCTTCATCAGTTTGTCCTTTATCCTTTGTCCCCTTTATTTTTATTTTTTTATTTTGGGGCCATACAAGGTGGTGCCCACTATGACACTCCCAGTTCAGGGCAAGGGTACCCAGGATAGAACCTGGGGTTCTTGTATGCAAAGCATGTGCTCAAGCCCTTCAGGTCTCCCCTCATCTACTTCAGGATGTCCTAAGAAGCACCAGAAATTAGGCTGTTGTGAGAAAAACACTTTCCCTGAGGGTCAGTGAAAGCAAAGTTCTCAGCCTGGTGACACACACAAGCCCTTTTGCCCTACTGCAGACCAGCCTGAGCAGCCGTCAGTGCTTCTGCCATCCCCTCTGCCCCATCCATTCTTGCTGCTTAATGCTGCTCAATTTCCTCACCATCCTGTCACCTCAATCTGTCTTTACTCTTTAATCTACCCTCTCTCCCCATCTTCCTTTCTTCTGTCAATCATTCATTCATTCTTTTTTTCTTTACTACTGTGCTAAGGGTTAAACTCAGGGCCTCCAGCACTTAGCTTTGTGCACTCAGCTTTTCATCCCTGAACACACTAATCCATCCTTTCAAACAATCACCCTGCCAGCCATCTCTGGGAGAGCAATGGCCATGGATTCAGCATGCTGGGGGGCAGCATGTTGTTAGGAATTCCAGAGAGCAGATGTGGGGTGTGTGGGTGAATTTGCATGGGAGTAGGGAGGGATGTTGGGGGAGAGTATGTAGGTTTGGGGGAGAGAGAGAGAGAGAGAGTGTCTGGTATGGGGGAATGTGTGTGTGTTTGTGTGTGTGTGTGATATGGGGAGTAAGTGTGGTATGTAGAAATGTGAGGGGATGTGCAGGAAGTGTGAGTGGAGTGGGAGAGGTTGGGGTGAGTGTGGTGGTGTAGGGGAGAGTGTAGGGTGTGAGATGTGGGGGAGAGTGTGGGGTTGCAAGAGAGAGTATGAGTGGATATGGGGGAGAGTGGATGTGGGATGTAGGGGAGAGTGTTGGGGGGAATGGGAGAGTGTGGGATGTAGGAAAGTGGGGTGCTGAGGGAGTGTGTGGTGTGGGGGAATTATTTTGAGGGTGTGAAAATGTATGTGGATTTGTGAGGGAGAATATAGGGGTCAGTGTGTTGGGTGCGGGGTGTTTGAATGGAGTGTGGATTGGGCGGGGCTTTGTAGGGGATACTGTGGGTTTGTGGTAGGTATGTGGAATGTGGAGAGTGTCTGAGGGACGGTGGTTTGGGTGTGTGGGAGAATATAGGAGCATGTGGGGATAAAGGGAGTGTGTGGAGTATGTGGGGGTTGTATATGCATAGGTAACCTCCAAGCCCCCTCCTTCATATTCAGGGTGAGAGGACTATGTCTGATGGCTCCTGCACACTTGCTGGGTCCCCTCCTCACTCTCCTCTTACTTCCAGATGTCACCTCAGTTCTGAATGCCTTTGCCCAAGACCTGTCTGAGGAAAGACCCCAGGGGTACACCAAGCCCTTCTAGACCCCTCAGCCCACTCAGAACTATGAAAGAGAGCCATCTTTGCTGAGGATGAGGATATTCCACTGTCCCTCCACTGTAAACTAACTTACTCTCAAGTGATCTTTTGAAAGTAAAAGTGGTCTGCTAAGGGGAACCCCCCAATCCTTGGATAAACCTACCTTCTGGCCCTAAGACCTCCGCAGACTTCATTGCAGAACTGGGTCTTTTCTAAAGACATGTGTAGAAAATGCTCGTTAATTTTAGGGGACAGTGGAATTCCCTTGGGCTTCTCCTGAGCTGCCAGCCATATACCGTGTCCCTACGACTTCCCACCTATAATAGAAAGACCGTGATTCTATCCTGCGGTGGCACAGTGAACCCTTTCCTAATGTGGCTCATTGCACAGATCCAATTTTCCTGTGATGCAATTAACATCTTTATGTGTGAAAATTTGTGCTCGTATTAGATTTAAGAATAAAATTTCTAAGTCAAAGGACATACTGCTAATTGCTGTTATGGTTTCTTCTAAAGATTTTGCCAATTTGCTTCCAAAAGACTCACTCAGATTTTTAATAGTACCAATGCTGACTGAATCTACCAATTCTGGCATGATCTTGCCAACACTGGCCCTTTTATTATTTTTTTTTTCCATTTGGCTTATTTTAGAGGTTTGTAAATGGTATCTCAGAACTGTTTTTCCTGTTTTCCTCCTTACCAGCAAGGGTGGAGTTCAGCTTTTCAAAAGTTTGTTTTAAAGGTGTTCTAAGTTACAGTCACATGGGCTTTTTCCTCTCCACCCTGTTTTATCATAATAAATAGCACTAATGATGACAATAACAGCAATTACAATAATTGTAATTCCTTAGGTCATAGAGCACTTTACATTTGACAAACTTTTGGGATTTTTTTTTGGTTAGTTTTTGGGACGCATCCAGCAGTGTTCAGGCTTAATCCTAGCTCTGCACTCAGGGATCACTCCCGATGGGTTTTGAAAACTATGCTGAGGTACTGGGATAAAACCCAAGTTGGCTGCATGCAAGGCAAGTGCCCTCCCTACCTGTTGTACTATCGCTCTGGCCCCGTACTTTTACAAATTTAGTAGATTGTTCAGCAAGGCCAGACATTTTTCATCATCTACACATGGAAAAGTAGATATTCTGCAGGACATATTTGGCTTGAGAACGGAAGTCCCTCAGAGCTGATGCAAACAACAAAGACTACAAAGTCTCTCCTCCCTTTGCCCCTCTCCTCTCACTGACCCCCCCTTATCTCTCTGAATCTCTGTTGGTTCCAGCATTCTCTCTGCAAGCTATCTCTTAATGCCTGTGCGTATATGTGTGTGTATGTACACAGTGCTGAAGGGAACCCAGAATGTATGTATGCGAGTGTGTGTGCAGTACTGATTGGATCCCAGTATGTATGTATGTTTGCTCGTGTTCGCATACACACGTGCAGGGCTAGATGGAACCCAGGACCTCCTACTTGAGAGGCCTATCTCTGCCACTGAGCCACACTGTCTCCTCACTTTCTGCGTCTTTATCAGCAGCCATTTGCCTACAAATAGGGGCTGCATCCAGGCTCTGCCCATTCCTTTAGCTCTGATTCAAGAACCTGTCTCTGACCCTTAGCTAATCATCTCTGTGCATAGGCTCCTGGCTCCCAACCCAAATGTCTACTGTAGGCCATGGACACAAACAGAGGAGCTGGGTCTGAGGGCAGATCTCTTCTATGGACATGTGAATGGGAGCAGGAAGAGGGTTTGCATGGGTTTTTGGTTTGGTTTGGGACTATACTCAACAGCAGCACTACTAGAGATTCTGTACTTAATGATCGCTCCTGGCATGGGAAACCATGTAGTATCAGGGATCAAACTCAGGGCTTTGGCATACAGAGTCTGGGCTCCAACCATCTTTTAAGCCATCACTGTTCTAGCCCAGTGGATTTCTAAGGATTAGGCTCATTATACTAGCTGTGCTCAGAAGCCAGCAAAGACATGCCTGATGGTACCTAAGGGCTATGTGTTACCAGGAATAACCCAGGCTCCAGCTTGCAAAGAAAAAATTAGCTCCAGCCCTTTGAGCCTTCTCCTTGGGGTCCCAAAATAGATGCTCAAAAGTTGCAGGCACCAAGCTAGGAAAATAGGACAGGAAGGAAGCAGCGTACTTGCCTTGCATGTGGCTCACCCACATTTGATTCCCAACATTTCATATGGTCCCCTGAGCCCTTCCAGGAGTGATCCCTGAGCACAGGACCAAGAGAAAATCCTGAGCACTGCCAGGTTCAACCCAAAACATGCAAACAGACAAAAAGAAATTTAAAAAATTGAAAGAAAACATTAAAAATACATTAAGGCCAGAGCAATGATACAGGGAGTAGGAGCCTTGTATATGGCTGACCTAGATTCGATCACTGGAACCCCATATGGTTCCTGATCCCCACTAGGAGTGCTTCCTGAGCACATAGCCAGGAGTAAGCTCCAAGCACTGCTAGATGTGGTAAAAATAAATAAATAAGTAAATAATATAAAATAAGAAAATAACAGCAGGGGTCAGAGTGATAGCAGAGCGGTAGGGTGTTTGCTTTGCATGCTGCCAACCCAGGACAAGCCCAGATTTGATTCCCAGCATTCCATATGGTCCCCCAAGTCTGCCAGGAGCAATTTCTAAGGGCAGAGCCATGAGTAACCCCTGAGCGCACTGATGTGTCCCCCAAAAAGATAATAACAACAAATTAAAATAAAATATTAAATACATAAAACAGCCATTGTGGGCTGGAGAGATAGTACAGCAGGTAGGCAGCTTGCTTTGCATGAGACAACTCTGGGTTTGATTGGCATCTCATATAGTTTACTAAGAACTACCAGGAGTAATTCCTGAGTGCAGAGTCAGGAGTAACCCTGATCATGGCCAGCAATGGCCCAAAAGACAAACCAAAAAATTAAAAATAAACAAAAAACAACAGTTGCTAAAGACTGCTGACTAAAGGACCAGTTAAACTGTATTAAAAAAACTTGCCCCTCCAGTTATGAGGTCTATGCATAGAGACTTCTAGAGACTTCTAGAAGGAACTACACAGAGAGAGAGAGAGAGAGAGAGAGAGAGAGAGAGAGAGAGAGAGAGAGAGAGAGAGAGAGAGAGAGAGAGAGAGAGAGAGAGAGAGAGGGAGGCAGAGGCAAAGACTTTTAGTCCTGACTCTCACCCCTCAGTCCTCCTGCGGGCCTCTGTGGGGGTTTCTGGGGAAGGATAGTGGGATTGGTTGTGCCCCCATCTGGCCCCTGTGTTCCCTGCAGGTGAGGATCTGGGAGATCCCTACTGGAGGCCTGAAGCGCAACATGACAGAGGCCATCCTGGAGCTCCACGGCCACAGCCGGCGAGTAGGGCTAGTGGAATGGCACCCCACCACCAACAACATCCTCTTCAGTGCTGGCTATGACTACAAGGTTTGTGGAAGGGTCGGGCCAGATCCTGGGGGAGGGTTGGAGGGAGCATCTATACTATTTCTTGACTAATAGCATCATGCCCACTGATGTGCTCATTCATTACACACAATGCAGCATCTTCATTTTATTTTATTTTTGGCCATACCCTGGTACTCGGAAGGAAGGGGAAGGGGTAGGGAATCACTCCAGGAAGAGCAGGAAGGAACTGGTCCATGCCTCCGCCATTTGAGCCATCTTCCAGGCCCACCAGTATGTATCTTGTTTGTCAATCCTGGGCTCCAGAGATACAGTTTGGGGAGTGTTTGATAAGTTTATGTTTTGGTTTTGGGTCACACTCAGCTGTGTTCAGGGTTTACTTCTGGCTTTATGCTGAGAGCTCACAGATGAGCTCAGGGAACCTATGGAGTTGAGGGGATAGAAGCCAGGTCTACTGCATGCAAGACAAGCACCCGACCTGTTGTCCTATATCTGTGGCTCCCACAGACACATTTTTGCTGCCTCCTTTGTTCCCACCACCCTGGAGGAAAATGCACATGCTCTGTTTTGGGGTTGTTTTTTGTTTGTTTGTTTGGTTTTGGTTTTGGGGTCGCACCCGGCAGCGCTCAGGAGTTACTCCTGGTAGGCCCGTGAGACCATATGGGATGCCGGAATTTGAACCATCGTCCTTCTGCATGCAAGGCAAATGGCCTGCCTCCATGCTATCACTTGGCTCCTCTGCCCAAATTCTGCCTGGCTATTTCTTTCTTCTAAGTTTTATTTCATAGGAGGCATATCTGATGGTGCTCAGGAGACCAGGAAGTGCCACGCTGTTAACATAAACTTTGCACAGTAGACCTGCCACTTGAGATGTCTCCCCAACCAACCAAGTCACTTTTTTTTTCTGTTCTTTTCCTTTTTCCTTTTTCTTTTCTTTTTGTTCCTGGGATCTAGCCCAGGGCCTCACACAGGCAGGTTAACAAAGTAAGAAAGTGCTCAACTGCTTAGTACCCCCAGCCTATCTCAGCCCTCTTCTTTGAACTAAAATGGCTGTTGCTTCTGGAAGCAAAATGTGGGAAATCTTAGACATGCAAAGCATGTACTCTACCTCTGAGCCAGCTCAACTTCAACTTTTTTTTCCTTTAATAATTTTTAATTGAATCACTATGAGATATACTATAAGATACAAATGATTAAGTTTCAGTCATACCATGTTTCAACATTTATCCCTTCACCTCAAGATTTTCACTAATGACAGACACACTCAAATTTGTACTTCAGTGAGATTACCCAGATTTTCATTTATTCCTAACCTGACTTGATTGCTAAAAAAAAATACTTGTTTGATGGGGCACAGTGGTGGGATGTTTGCCTTGCATGTGGTTGACCTAGGAGGGACCCACTTTGATTCCTGGCATCCCATGTGGTCCCCCAGCCTGCCAGGGGTGATTTCTGAGTGCAGAGCCAGGAGGACCCCTGAGCTCTGCTGGGTGTGTCCCAGAAACCAATCAATCAGTCAATAAATAAAGTTTAAAATAAAAAAAAAAAAAGAAAAGAAAATACTTGTTTGGGGTTGGAGCAATAGCTCAGCAGTAGGGCATTTACCTTGCATGTGGATGACCCAGGATGGACCTGAGTTCAATCCCCAGCATCCCATATGGTCCCCCGAGCCTGCAAGGAGCAATTTATGAGTGTAGAGCCAGGAGTGCCGCTGAGTGTGGCCCAAAACAACAACAACAAAAAAAAAACTTGGTTTTGAATTGGAACAATAGTACAAGCAGATAGGGCACTTGCCTTGGTTGTTATAGACCTAGGTTCAATCCTTAGTACTACATAGGGTCCCTCCAACCCACCAGAAGTTATCCCTGAATGGCAGGTGTGGCCAAAAAATATCAATCAAACAAAGAAACACTTTTTTATTTTAGTTTGGACCACACTCAGCCATGTTCAGTGCTTACTCCAGACTCTGAGCTCAGGAATCACTCCTGGCAGGGAGAGGGGGGCCATATGCAGCATTGAGGATTGAACCCAGATGGGCTGTGTTCAAGGCAAGTGCCCTAAGTGCAATACTGTTGCTCTGGCCCCACAAATACTTATTTGGGGGGGGGGGGTCACACCCGGCCACACTCAGGGTTTACTCCCTCCTGGCTCTACGCTCAGAAATCACTCCTGGCAGGCTCAGGGGACCATATGGAATGCCAGGATTTGAACCACCATCCTTCTGCATGCAAGGCAAATGCCTTACCTCCATGCTATCTCTCTGGCTCCACAAATACTTATTTTAAATAAAATATTATTAAGAGAACCTGGAGACATTGATGGAGGGAAAGGGACATTGGTGGTGGAATTAATGTTGGAACATTGTATGCCTGAAGCATTTCTATTAGAAACAACTTTGTAAATCATAGTGTCTCGATATAAATAAAAATTAAATCAAAAAAATAAAAATTAAAAAATTTTTGGTTTTTGGGTTTTGGGTCACACCCAAAAACACACACACCAGCACTCAGGGGTTCCTCCTGGCTCTACACTCAGAAATCTCTCCTGGCAGGCTCAGGGGACCATATGGGATGCCGGGATTCGAACCCCAGTCCATGCTATCTCTCCGGCCCCCAATTTTTTAAAATGTGTAAGCAGGCTGCCAACAGCAGGAAAAATGGAGCCCAGGCCCCACTCCCAGACCTTCCTTCAGAGGAAATGTGCCAGCCTCGAAGACCTGGCATGGAATAACTCTCCTCGCTGGCACAGAAAACCAGTCCAACTAGACCCAGCTCCCACATAAGGACAGAGAGAGCTGTAGGCCACCGTCTGCTCAGGGTGCCTCTCCTGGGGCTGCAGGGCTGACCCCCTCCGACTGTGCCCCGACAGGTTCTCATATGGAACTTGGACGTGGGGGAGCCGGTGAAGATGATCGACTGCCATGCTGACGTCATCCTCTGCATGTCCTTCAACACAGACGGGAGCTTGCTCAGCACCACTTGCAAGGACAAGAAGCTACGTGTGATTGAGCCACGCTCAGGCCGCGTGCTGCAGGTAAAGCCTCCCCAGTTTTGGAAGGGACTTGGGGGCCCTTGGAGCCCTAGGCAAGGGAAGGGCTGGAAGACTGGGGTCTACATGGATCCTAGCCTGGAGGAAAAGGAAGCCCTGGCACGCTGACAGCCAGATACTGGACCTGGTTGAACCTTAGCTCCCTTCTTGTTCTCCCTGTACCTTCTCTTCCCAGGGATATCTTCTGATCTACTGTGGGGATGGGCTTGGCTTATGAGTCCCTGGGCTGCTCAAAGCTCACTATGGGTGAACAGAAGGGGCTCCGGATCCCTGCACCCCTTCCCCTAGGGAAGCAGTGTCCTCAGGCACTGGCCCCAGGATGGTCTCCAAGAGGGATCAATCTGGATTTCGTCACGCTTGGTTTTGGGGTTTCCTGGATCTAGTCTGTGCAGAAGGGGCCAAATAGATTTGGGTGAAATGTAGGTTTCTGGTGGAAAATGGAGGTGACTGCCCAGCTCTACCTGCTGCACCAGATAGGGCCAATCTGGCTGCTGTGTTTATCAGGAGGAGCCTAATATTGTAAGACTAGAAAATCATATGCTGCTTCTTCCTTTAGTGTCTGCTTAGTGCTCACCCACATTTGCACAGAGCACCTCAAGCCATGTTCATCTCCACCTCTAAAGCGGCACCAATCCTGGGCCACAAGAAGCATTGAGATTTGAATCTCAGTTGTGGAAGGAACTAGACCCCAGGCCCAGCTAGCAGAGCCCCGGAGGCCATGCTGAATAGCAGGGGTGGGTGTTAGAGCTGAACACCCCAACTTCACCTGCAGAGGTGACCCAGCCCTGAGAGGGGGCAGGACTCCTACTGGGCAGGACCTGGAACTAAATCCCTAAACATGCACATGCATCCACCTGCCCTGGCATCTGCAGCGCCCTCCTGGACTCTGGGCTCTGGGTCAGGTTGGCTCCTTCAGGAGCAGGGTGAATTTGTGTGAGTCAGGGTGTGTGTTAACAGGATTTGACTCAGGATCTGTGTGTGTGTCAAGATGTGTTTGTGTGTCATGATGTCTGTGTGTTGGGATATGTTTCAGGATCTGTATGTATCAGAGTTTGTCAAGATGTGTTTCAGGATGTGTGTGAGGATGTGTTAACAGTGTCTGTGTCTGTCACGGTCTATGCGTCAAGACGTGTGTGTCAGGATGTATATGTCAGTATGTGTGTCAGAGATTGTGTGTCAAGATGACTTTGTGATCGGTGTGTCTGACTCTGTAATAGTGTGTATGTCATTATCTCTGTGTGTCAGAATATGTGTGGGCCAGTGTCTATGTATGTAAGGATATGTAGGTGTCAGGGTTTGTATATGCTAGGATGTGTATATGTCGGGATCTGTGTGTATCATGACATATGTGTCAGGGTCGGTGTATATCAGGATGTGTCACAATGTGTGTATATGTCAATAAGGTGTCAAGACAGTGGGAGAGGAGACCAAATATGCCACTTATCCCAAGGTCAGGTCCTTCTTTGTCCTCCTGTGGCCCCCATATGACAAAGGGCCCTAACTCGTATTCTGTATATCAAATGACCACACTCCCACGGATGCCAACAACTTCACGATATGCTTTGGGTGTTGAAGGTTAGAAATGGGCATTGACAGGCCTGTGCCTGTCAGCTGGGGGACCCCCCCTTTCACCCATGCTCTGTGGTTTCTCACCTCATGTTCCCACCATGCCACTTTGGATGTCTGTAGGATCTTCCCACGCTTATGTCTTATTTTCCACTTTGGGGGTTTGGGGCTTAGGTACACACATGGACACCTAGCAGTGCTCTGAAGCTACTCTCAGTTTTGTGTTCGGTATCACTCCCTGCTATGCTCTGGGGGTGCTGTGGATTCAGCCCAGGCCTCCCACATGCTAAGCAGACACTCAGCCCTTTTGAGCCACCTGCCCAGACCAGGGCTCATCTGAGGACATTTGTGAAGGTACTTAGGGCCCACTTGGGTAATTGCAGGAAATATCCCCATGTCAAGGCCCTTTGCTTAAAAATCGTATCTGGAGCTGGAGTGCTAGGACTACAGGGCCGGGCATGTGGCTTACTGGGTTCTTTCCTAGGAGTATCCCTGAGCACAGAGTCAGGACTAAGCTCTGAGAACAACTGGGTGTGGTTCAACCACAACAAAAGTCACATCTGCCTAGACTCCTTTCCAAGTACGGAGAGAATTAGGGGTTTAGAGCTACCTTTTGAAAGCCTGCATCCAGGTGGCTTGGCATGGCCCCCCATGTACCTGCGGCCCCGTGCTCACCAGCTCGCTCTATCCCTGGCAGGAGGCGAACTGCAAGAACCACAGAGTGAGCAGGGTGGTTTTCCTGGGAAGTACGAAGCGACTGCTCACCACGGGCGTCTCCAGGTGGAACACGAGGCAGATCGCCCTCTGGGACCAGGTCAGCAGGAGTAAGGCTGGGGCCTTTGTGGGATGTGGGAGGCAGGCGCTGTCCTGTTCAGTCAGGTGAACACCCACTCTCCCACCCCACAGGAGGACCTGTCCATGCCCCTGACTGAGGAGGAGATCGACGGGCTCTCGGGTCTCCTGTTCCCCTTCTATGATGCTGACACCCACATGCTCTACCTGGCTGGAAAGGTAGTGGGAGGTGGCACAGAGGACACCCCACCTCTGTGCTCTGCTGCAGCCCTGCCCAAGAAGGCTAAGCTGCCTTAGGTGACCCCCAACCTGACTCTCAGCTGGTTGCAAACACATACATAGACATAGGGCTATCATAGAAGCGCATGTACAAACAGAGATACACAGAGATACACAAATATAGAGACACAGACATGTACATTTATATACATGTGTATATAGACATACAAATACATACATGCACACACACCCAGATACATATGTTCACTCAGAGACAAATACATGCAGGTATACATATGTCCATTCATGTTCATAACATAGACGCATAGACCCACACCCACTGCACCACCATTTCCCCTCTGTCTTTCTGGTCTTTAACACCTTGGATATATTCCCTGAAGCAGACTAGGACCACCCCTGCCCTGTATCCTCTTCATCTTCCCTTCCCTCGACCCACAGGGAGATGGAAACATCCGGTACTACGAGATCAGCACGGAGAAACCTTTCCTGAGTTACCTCATGGAGTTCCGCTCCCCAGCCCCACAGAAAGGCCTGGGTAAGGGCTGAGGCTAAGGTGAAGGGCTGTTGACCCAGGTCACCACCCCCCTAACAACAGGAGCATGATGCCAAAGGCTTGTCTTTACTCCTCAGAGCTCCTGGTTCTGTCCCTGGCACCACATGATTCTCTGGGGACCAATCAACTGAAGTGACCTCTGGGTCACTCCGCTGAATGGAGGACCACTGAATGTGGCACAAAAAAAAAAAAAAAGTGGGGGGAGAGTGGGCCAGAGAGGTTGCAAAGCAGGTAACATGCTTGTCTTACACACAGCCAACACTGGTTCTATCCCTGGAAGAATCACCAAGAATGATCACTAAGCACTGCCAGGACAGAACCCTGACCACCAACAGCAGTGAGCCTTGAGCACTGCCAGGTGTGGCCCCAATGAGAGAGAGAGAGAGAGAACAGAGTCTATAGCTGAGGCAACATGACACCAGCCTGCTATCCTCAACCCACCTGTCTCAGTCCTCTAAATCCCCAGGAGCTCAGCAGCACCCACTATCCAAGGATGTTCCACTGTTTCTTTCCACTCAGAGACCCAAAGCAAGACTCAAGTCCGGGGCCCTGACACTAACCGAAGGTGACACAGAAATTGTCATTCAGTGTGGAGTCTAAACCCCAGGCCTCTTCTCCCAGCCACTGGGTCCTTAGTTCCTGATAGCTTCACATCCTTGCCCAGGAGGACAGAAGAGACTTCTGAGGTGTCCTTATTACTGCCAGTTCTTAGGAAAATCCTGGAGAGGGAGGCCCCAGGTGAACCAAAGTGGGGGACTGGCTTTCACTCTCTCACTGCTGGTCTGAAAAGCACATTTCTATTGGGGACTATAGTGGAGACAGAGCCAAGTGAAGCTCATGCTTCTCCTGTCACCATGTTGACTTTTGTCCCCTTCACAATTACATGTGTCTCCATAGCTGATGGCAATGCTCATGATTTAGCAAATGTTCCACTGCTGCAGGGGTTAAATCTGCTCAGGACTCTGCCCATGAGTCTGGCAGGTTCCCCCTAGGAGACTCTTTCATATATAGGACCTGATGGTCAGTTTTGAGCACATTCATGCAGGGATGGACCAAGAGACCTTTCAGTGCCTGTCAGGCCTATATTCCCTGCTACTCTCTTCACCTGCTATGCCTCATCTCCCTCCCTATAACCTTTCCATCAAACAGGATCAAACACAACCTAGAACCAGGAGCAAAGCCAACATACAGGCTCATGTTTATCTATGACCCCAAGTTTTACAGGTTCAGAACACACAAGGGACCTGAAATGTGGTTTCTAAGTGCTCTTGCCCTGGTAGGAAGCACAGATTGGGGGAAATGGCTCACAAAGGCCATTAGGAAGCCACTAAGGATTTTGTGGTCAGAGAGAATGGTGTGTCCTAGGTGAAGAGGATAAGTCCAGGAGAAGTTGCAAGCAAAGGGTCAGTGGGCCCTAGATAGGAGGAAAGAGGAATGAAGCAAGGGTCTCTCAATCTCCTTCTGTTTTCACTGTGGGATATTCCTCAAGGGCCTGTGCTTGTCATTGGCTCAGAGCAACCCCATAAGCCCTACATAAGCCCTACTCAGCCAGTCACATAGACTGTGTGGGAGGCCAAACCAGGTCTGCTTCTGACACCTCTTCCCTCCTGTCCCTGAAATGCTCCTGTTGGAAAAGGCATCTTCAGGGAGTAGGGATAAAGGTGAACCCTTCATTCACCTTTTTGTACATTGCAAAGCAGCAGAGAGGATCTATGGCCTTCTCCATTCTGGACAGTTCCTCAGCCTAGAAGGCCACATTCTTCCTCCTCTGCCTGGGGAATCTGGAGTCCAGTGACTGCCTACAGGCTCTGAACCAGGGTGTACAATTCCAAGACCAGGCTCCATGCACCGCAGGCTCTGTTTCCCAGTGCTGTTGGGCAGATGCAACATTAGGAGCTCCAAGACCTCAGCTAAATGCTCCTGTCAAACCCAGGAGCAGGCTCAGCTGTGTCTCTCTGTTGACCTCAATGGAATTGGGGACATAGAGGCTTGGGGAAGCTGGCTTCTTTCAAAAAGTGGTTGGTAGGCTCTGTGGGACTGCCCTGCTGCACTCTGACATTGGGCAAGGCCACTTCCCCTTCGTCCCTCATCTAGAAAAACATTAGACTGTAAATGGAGAAGATCAAAGGGCTGAGTGAGACTTTACATGTCAGATGCCAGGGTTCCATCCTCAGCAACAGCACCCAGCACCCAGAAATTCACCAAGCATAAATCAGAAGTAGCTTCTGAGTCCTGCTGGTGGGACCCCAAAACAAATGAAAAGAATGGACTAAACCGAAGTATTTCTCTTTCTCCCTTCACCTTTCTTGCTTGCTTGTTTTCTTCCTTCCTTCCTTTCTTTCTTTCTTTCTTTCTTTCTTTCTTTCTTTCTTTCTTTCTTTCTTTCTTTCTTTCTTTCTTTCTTTCTTTCTTTCTTTCTCTTTCTTTCTCTTTCTTTCTTCTTTCTTTCTTTCTTTCTCTTCCTTCCTCCTTCCTTCCTTCCTTCCTTCCTCCTTCCTTCCTTCCTTCCTTCCTTCCTTCCTTCCTTCCTTCCTTCCTTCCTTCCTTCCTTCCTTCCTTCCTTCCTTCCTTCCTTCCTTCCTTTCTTTCTGTCTTTCTTTCTTTCTTTCTTTCTTTCTTTCTTTCTTTCTTTCTTTCTTTCTTTCTTTCTTTCTTTCTTTGGTTTTTGGGCCACACCCAGCGTTGCTCAGGGGTTACTCCTGGCTGTCTGCTCAGAAATAGCTCCTGGCAGGCAAGGGAGACCATGTGGGACACCGGGATTCGGGATTCGAACCAACCACCTTTGTTCCTGGATCGGCTGCTTGCAAGGCAAACACCGCTGTGCTATCTCTCCAGGCCCTCTTTCTTTCTTTCTTCTTTCCTTCTTTCTTTCTTTCTTTCTTTCTTTCTTTCTTTCTTTCTTTCTTTCTTTCTTTCTTTCTTTCTTTCTTTCTTTCTTCTTTCTCTCTTCTGTCTTTCCTTTTTATTTCTTTTTTTCTTGATTTTTATTTCTTTCTCCACACCCAGTAGTATTCTGGAGGTATTCCCTACTCTGTACTCAGGGAAGTGTGCAGTGTCGGGACTGTAACCTGGGCCTTCTGCATGCAAACCTTGCACTCTAATTCTTGAAGCTGACTCCTTGGACCTTGATTCAAATATTTCTGCAACCCTCTCTGGTTCTAAAAGACCACAATCATTTGATTTATCTTTGTTCCATTGTTAGGAGTTATGGTTTCTGGAGTCACATTTGTGGTCAGGATTGTTACTGGTAGTGCCAGGGCTCACTAACACTTGGTACTGAGAACAGAATTAGGAGTCTCTAGTAAACAATCTACATCTGAGCCACACATCCAAAATATAAAACATGGTGGGTCCAATTTTACCCAATCTGCTAAAGCCACTGTCTGAGCCCCTGGCCTACTTCAGGGCCCTGGGCCTTCCCAATTCAGAGTCCAGGAAATTAAGGAAATTAAGGGATGCTGGGAGATCCTCAACTCCCCACAGAGGTGTGTGTACCTGCCTGTCTACAGGGGTCATGCCCAAGCATGGGCTGGACGTGTCAGCCTGTGAGGTTTTCCGCTTCTACAAGTTGGTGACTCTCAAAGGCCTTGTTGAACCCATCTCCATGATCGTGCCCAGGAGGGTAAGTAAGACTGAGTCCAGACACTGCCCTGCCTTCTAGCTGCATGCCACTGACTGTGGAGCCCAGAAAGAGATCTATAGGCATACTTGGAGACTGGAGAAACAGTACAGGGATTAAGGCTCCTGACTTGCACACTACCAACCTGGGTTCAGTGCCCTAAACATAGGGTCCTCTGAAACTTTCTCGGAGTAATCCCTGAGCACAGAGTCAGAAATTAGTCGTGAATTCTACTGGGTGTGAAACCAAACCAAGAAAACAAAGAAAAGGACTCACTTGGGGATCACTTTGAGATGTAGGTAGCTAGGCTGCTAATAGGGAGGTTGGGGCTTGCCTGTGAGTACAAAGCCTGGAAGCAGGGAGGAATCTGCTAGACAGGAGGAGGTTCTGAGCAGTGTCTCCCAGGCTGCCATTTATCCACTTTTCTATTCCCTGCCAACTACAGTCAGACTCGTACCAGGAAGACATTTACCCCATGACGCCTGGCACTGAACCTGCGCTCACCCCTGATGAATGGCTGGGAGGCATCAACCGAGGTATCTCATGGTAGGCAGGACTGCAGAGGCCAAGTCCTTGGCCCATTCTCAGCCCTTCCTCCCACCCTCTCATCTGAACATCTCCTGTCCTCCAGCAGTGTCCGGCATGCTTCTGGACAGCTTGGCAGCTGACCACACCTCTTCTCCTTCCCCTGACCTGTTTCCTCCTACAGATCCCGTGCTGATGTCTTTGAAAGAAGGCTACAAGAAGTCCTCCAGAGTGGTATTTAAGGCTCCCATCAAAGAAAAGAAGAGTGTAGTGGTCAATGGGATAGATTTATTAGAGAACGTCCCGCCCAGGACAGAGAATGAGGTGAGGGACCCAAGAACCAGGGGAGGGGCCCAAGAACTGGGTGAAGGACCTGAGACCCAGGGGAGGGACCATGGGCCTTTCTGTGGCTTGATCACAGTTATAGGCCTCACAACCAGCACCATTCCTAGATGCTTTTCGTCTGGTTCGAATACCGTATAGATCCTACCCTGGGACACCCATTGCCTCTGGCCCCAATAGCAGTGGTTGGATGTTGGGCTGGTATGGAGGTCCCCTCCTAGCTCTCAGAGTCATTGGCCCAGGTTGACATCTCTTCAAGCCTTCGTCTCCCTGTCGCCAGCTTCTGGGGTTCAGGGTTATGATTCCTGCCTCCCCTATGAGGGCTGGGCCTTCCTCCCTGGCCGCTGTTTCCTGTTTTTGAGGAAGAGGCTTTTGAGTGTTTGTGAAAGTACTCATTGTACCATACCTGAGTGAAAGCAGCACTGTCAGGGTTCCTGTAGCTCAGTCTTATCTGTGCCCTCTCACCCCAACCCAGAGGCATCTTTTCCAACCATCCCTCAGCCCTGGTGCACTCACACTTCAGCTAATCCTGATTGACAGGACTTGAAGGTTCTAAGTTTGTCATGGCTGAGGTGAAAAGGGTCTCAGGACCCTATGCAACATCCTGATCCTGCCTGTGCCAGTTTCTCTTCTTCATAATCCTTCCTTCCATGGTAAATGAGGACCAGAAGTTTCAGAGCATTAACGAGATCATTCTTGACTCCAGGCACTCTTCCTGGCTCATAGAAGTACCCAAAGAGGCTCACCAAGTAGAAAATTGCCCCCAAAACTTAGTGATTGGAACCCAGCCATTGTCTCATTGCTTCTGTGGGTGCCCTTGGCTCAGAGTCTCTTGGGAAAGTGTAATTTAAATGAACTGGAGTAGTTCTCATTTTTCCAAGTGCTAGGTGAGAATCTTTATCCTTCATGGGCTGTCTGTTTGAAGCCTCTCTGGGCTTCCCTTCCTAACTCTGGTTTTCTCCAAAGGCAGTTACCAGCATGGCAAGTGGGTAAAATAAAACTCCTGAGCAAGTACATAGGAAATTTCAGATTGGAGTCAAATGCACTTGACTTTGCATGCTGGTGATCTGGGCTCCCTCCCACCACAAAAAGGTCCTCCAACACTGTTTTGAGCAACTCTTGAGGAGCAAGATGGGAGTAATCCTCAAACAGAAGGAACCATAGTCATCTTGCCAACACCTCTGGGCACTCTTCCACTCTGCAGTAGTCTCTATCCAAAGCAAGCTTATTAGGTTTTGCTAATAAGCTTTTTTGCTTTGGTTTTGCTTTGGTTTTGGTGAGGCTGACTCTGAACTAACTCTACACTCATAAATAATTCTTGGTGGGGGGGTCAGGGAAACTATATGTGGTGCCAGGATCAAACCTGGATTTACTGTGTGCAAAGCAAGAGCCCTGCCCACTGTATTATCTGACCTCTTAAGCTCCCTCTGGGAGGAGGAGATAGTACACTGACAGTCTCTAAGGCTTTCTTGCCATATCAATTTATAAAAATCACTATTTTTCACATAAATAAGACTATTGCTGTCCTGTGGGACCATACAGATTAGAAGAAAAAGCTTGTTGTCATTCAATATGCTTTTGTCACCTTATAAAAATTTTAAATTTCCGGGGCTGCATAAAAGAGATTTGCTTTGGAGTAATCCTCGAGGGAGTGGTGCAGGGAAGTGAGCTGAAATAGAGATAATCAAAGGCCACAGGGTCCTGGTTGAGGTTGAGGACTTAGAGGTTTATACTATTACTGGTTTTTTTTCTTAATAAATCTTTATTTAAGCACCATGATTACAAGCATGTTTGTCATGCTATTATTCTTTCTACTTTTGAATGTCTTGGTATTACCCATTAGGAAAAAAAATTTGAGTGTGAAAGGTAGCTGAGTTGTCATGCACCACTAGAGGCATGAAGAGAGCTGGTTCCCTCACAGGCATAAAGAGGGCAGGGTAGACAGAATTCAACTGAACTGCAGACAGCTGGGACTCCCTTCTCTGCTGTCATAGTGCAGCCTGATCCTCAACAGAAATGAGCTGCTAGGGAAAACCGCTCAAGGGTCTGTGAGAGACCATATTCTCACACTTTCTCATTGAGAAGAAATTCTCTCAGAGCCTGCTGGCTGTGATCACCTGCAGATTCAATCATTACAGTAGACAGGAGCAACCAGTTAGAAAGTGGGTGTGGACAGGGTCTACACAGTGGCCTGAATAGGGAGGGAAACTGTCCACTGAGCCCAAGTAGGAGATTGGCTGCGGGAGAAACTTTATAGAAAACCACTGCATTGTACAGAGAGCCAGTGACACTTCCCAGACGTGAATTGCTTGACAATTTGGTTTGGTTTGGTTTTTGTTCTTATGCCATATTTGGAGTGCTCAGGGGTTAATCCTAGCCCTGCACTCAGTAATTACTCCTAGTGGGCTCCAGGAACTATATGGAATGCCAAGGATAGAACCCAGCTCAGCTGTGTGCAAGGCAAATGCCTTGCCTGTTGTACTATCATTCCTTTTTTTTTTTTCTTCCCTTCTGGTGTCTCTTAGACTTTGTTTAGCACATATGGGAAGTGCCAGAGATCCAACCTGTAGGTATCACTTACACAGCAGGCACTCTTGCTCCTGAGTCATCCTCCCTATCTGTTGTTGTTGTTGTTGTTGTTCTATTTTGGGTTTGGGAGACACATCTGGCAATACTCGGAGATTACTTCTGACTTTGCACTCAGGGATCACTCCTAGTGGACTCAGGACTAAGTGGGACACTGGAGATCAAACCCAGGTCACCAGTGTGCATAGCAAGTGTCCTACCTGCCATACTATCTCTCCAGCACCCCCACACACATTCTTTTTTTAAAACAAAAGCTAGCCAAAAATATGTTTTGCAAAGAGGTTTTGGTGTACTATTTGCTGTGCTACTGCAGCTAATTCTGTTGGCTAATTCTTTTTTTTTTTTTTTTCCTGCGGTGAGAGGAGGCCCAAACCTGGCAGCACTCAGGGGTTACACCTGGCTCTGTACTCAGAAATTACTCCTGGAAGGCTCAGAGACCATATGGGATGCTAGGGATAGAACCTGAGTTCATTCTGGGCCGCAGTGTGCAAGACAAACACCCGTCTATTGTGCTATCACTCTTGGCTGCATGTTGACTAATTCTTTAAGAAAAAGTAGAAAGAAAGAAAGAAAGAAAGAAAGGAAGGAAGGAAGGAAGGAAGGAAGGAAGGAAGGAAGGAAGGAAGGAAGGAAGGAAGGAAGGAAGGAAGGAAGGAAGGAAGGAAGGAAAAAAGAAAGAAAGAAAGAAAGAAAGAAAGAAAGAAAGAAAGAAAGAAAGAAAGAAAGAAAGAAAGAAAGAAAGAAAGAAAGAAAGAGAGTCAAAGAGTTATAAAAAGCTACGTATCCATTCTTCACGCTGTAATCTTTATTTTTTAAAGTTAAACTTTTATTTTGAGATTTTTTAATTCTTCAATATTTGAGGGGGGGGAGGGTTGGCCACACCCAGTGACACTCAGGGATTACTCCTGGCTATGTGCTCAGAAATCGTTCCTGGCTCAGGGGATCATATGAGACATTAGAGATCGCACCCAGGTCTGTCCTGGGTCAGCCACATGCAAAGTAAATGCCCTACTTCTCTGGCCCTCATCTTCAATTTTAAGAAACAATAGAAAGGGGCCTGAGAATAGCACAGTGGGTAGGGTGTCTGCCTTGCACACAGGCACACAGGTTCAATCCTTGGCATTCCATTTGGGATCCCCAAGCCTGCCAGGAGTGATTTCTGAGCACAGAGCCAGGAGTAACCCCTGAACACGACTGAGTGTGACCCAAAAACCAAAGAAAGAAAGAAAAAGAACAAACAATAGAAATCCTTGCAACTTTAACTCACTATAGTAGTCCTGGGGCTGGAACCATAATATATCAGGTAGGGCCCTTTCTTTGCATTTGGCCAAGCAGACTTGATCCCCAGCACTGAGCCCTGGAACCTTATGTAGTCCCCTTAGGCCAGTCAGGAGTGATCCCTGAGCATAAACCCAGGAGTAAATCCTGAGCAAGCAGCACTGGCTGTGGCAAAAAAAAAAAAAAAATTATAGTAGCACCTATTGATAGTGATAGAATCAAGTTGCAGAGCATTTCCATCACATAATGATTTCTCCTGTTTTCCTTAAATTTTTTTCACTTAAAATATAAAACATAAAGCATTCATAGTACAGAGGTTAAGGCACTAGCCTTGTACAGAGATAATCCCAGTACCATCACCAGCACCACATTTGGTCCCCTGATCATTGTCAGAAGTGATTCTGAGCTCAGAGTCAGGAGTAAGCCCTGACCACTTCTGGGTAAATTCTCCCCCAAATAAAAACAATAAACAAACAAAAATACAAAACATTGGGGCTAGAGCCATAGTATGGTTGGTTGGGCGCTTGCTTTGCACAAGGCCAACCTGGGTTCAATCTCTAGCACTATTTTGGGTCCCCCAGCACCACAAGGAGTGATCCCTGAGTGCAGAACAAAGATTATGCCCTGAGCTCCATCCAGTGTGGCCCAAAGAGGAAATAAATAAGTAAATAATAAATTAAGAAACAGAAAGTTGTAGAAACCACTAATTTAGTGAAAGTACCGAGAAAGCGCCTATGCTACCCCCAGAGAATCCCTGTCCCAGTGCAAACTCCACATTTCCATGAGAACTCCATCAGGTCACAACTGGCTCTGTTCTGGATCCTTCAGCTGCTGGGAAGCTCCCATCCAGAACAGTCAAGAAAACTATGAGGTCTGGACCCCTGAAAGAAAGGGTCAGCTCTGGAAGTTTGGGGAACTGACTCTGCTCTTCCTCAATGACCCAAGTCTAGAGCTTGGACAGCCACCAGCAAGTGGACCAAGGGTTTGGGCAGTGGAAGGTGTGGGGGAGCAGGGCCTGGGGGTCTCCCTAGAGGGATGCAGGTAGCCACTCACCTTCTTACTACTCTCTCTCCCCTGCTTCTGTGCAATCCAGCTCCTCCGAATGTTCTTCCGGCAGCAGGATGAGATCCGGAGGCTGAAAGACGAGCTGAACCAGAAAGAGGTTCGGATCCGGCAGCTCCAGCTAGAACTGAAAAACTTGCGCAACAGTCCCAAGAGCTGTTAACTCGGCACCGGGCTGCGTGTGCAACTGTTCTCCACCTTCTCCCTTCACGCCCCCTTAGCCAGCGACCCCAAAGCCAGGCCTGGAGCCAGGGACAGCCTGAGGACCGCACCTGCCACCCTAAGACCTGGAAGCAACCCAAGAGCCCGGAGCTGAAGCTGATAAATGCCCTGGCCTCTCCTGGGCACCCACCAGGCAGCCCTTTCTCCAGGCTCTGCCCCTTGGGGGTGCTGGGAGGGAGAAAGCCACAGACTGCAGAGGGGGCAGGAAGCAGCCAGGATCTCAGGAGACTTAAAACGTGCGCTTCTCCCCATCATCACTGGCTGCAGGATGGGGCCCTGCCTGCTGGAGGGCTCCAGGCACCCTCAACAGACCATGGGGGGGTCCCTCTGTCCAGCCTTACCCCAGGGGTGCACTCAGCTCCTTTCTCTCATCCTGCCCCTTTCTCGTCTTCAGGGAATTTGCTCGCCAATGCCATAAGGACCTGCCGCCTTCCTGTGTGTCTCTTCAAAGCTCTTGCATTTCCTTACCCGTTTCCGTCATGAGGTAGGCAGGGTGGAGGGCAAGTATCCCTCTGTACAAAATACAGGGCTGAAGGTTGTCATGGGAATGTCTTACCAAGACACCCGGAAGTCAATGGGACCCCCCACCAACACCTGGGGCCTTCAGACTCCAGAGCCAGACCCGTCCACTATAGACCTATGTCCATTTCTTGGAGAAAGAACCAGATGCCCCTCCGAGTATCTGCCCAACGGTGCCAATGTGTACATGGCCCAGTGAAGGCCCTCACACTCAGTGCCCCTTGGTTCAGATCTCCCTAGACCCCACCAGCTGTTCCCAGCATCCAGGGGCCTGAATCCATCCGAGATGAGGCCTCTTTCTGCTGGAGGCGGAGGCTGAGAGGGTGGAGCGGGGCCCTGGGGTGCAGGAGAGAGCAGAGCTGGGGTTTGGTTCTCCCATAGAAGCCCTGCAAGCACCTCTCAGCCACTTTCAGCCTTACACTTGCAGGCAGGACACCGCAGCCCCCAGCTGTTTTGAGCGCTTTCACTTTTACACACTTCTCCGACATGTGTGTTTCTGGCCACTTTCTGTCCTGCCTGTGGGAGGAGGAGCATGGGCAGGTGGCCCTGGCACAGACTCCCAGACACCACATTTCATTTGGTCTCTGGATCACTCTTTATTTTCTTCCTTCATTATCCACTGCTGCATCCATAGTTCCTGTTTTTCCTAAGGTCTTAGGGAATGGGGATCAGGAAATGGGTGCCCCTTCTTCCCTCTTTAATCTAGGAGCTACCTAGCACAGTATACCCTGCCCCTGCATTTCCTCTAGCCCCCCCCCTTCAAAAAGAGCCTCATTCCCAGAAGCCAGGCATTCTGCCCAGGCTTTTCCTCCAAGGCGCCTCTGCCTCTTGGCCAGTGAAAGCGGGATCTCCCCACCCACCCTTGCCGCTAAACAGCACCTGCTCATCTCCACACCCCACACTTCTTGAACCTCTTTGGTTTATTTTTTTCCTTCCCCAGGGACCTTGGTGGTCTTCTGTGATTATTTATGCTGCCTCCCAAGGATAGAATTGAAATAAATTGTTTTCATTTTACCCAGCCTGGGCACCTGCATTTTATTGAACCCAGATAGAGCCAGTTCTTGGCGCGAAGGATTCACTGTGTGTGACAGCTGCCTCCAGCCTGTGTCTGCAGAGGGCTGGGCCTGGCCACAAAGGCTGGAGTATGCACTTTGTGTGCAGGTCTCTAGGGTCTCCTGAACTTATTGGGTGAAGCCAATCAAAGAGAGCAAACCCAAAAGCACCCGAGATACCACTTTGACATGTGAACAGCAATCCTGAGGAGACATGAATCTGCCGAGAGGGCTGCCTAGAAGGTGTAAACAGCTAAGCAACATCTGTGCTTCCCTTAACCTGATCCCCCCCTGTAGATCAAAAAGCGTCTCCAGTGGCAGCACAGTGTGGCCCTGGGGTGTCAATGTCCCCTAACCTCTGGAGAACAGCTCTTCCATGACATCTGCCTTTTTCAGCCTTGTGTGGGGGTCCAAGTGACTCCAGTGCTGTGTCCTATAGGCACTACTACTCACAGCAGTTACTGGTGACTTTGGTTCTTTCAGACCCTGCAGTGTTCAAATCCTGTTGCGATTTTCAAGAAACATGGCCCACAGCCATAGCACAGCAGGCAGGGCACTTTCTTTGCAAAGTAGCAGATCCAGATTTAATCCCCATGACTCCAATTGGTACAAATTCCCCAAGAACCACCAGGAACGATTCCTGAGAGTAGCACTGAGTATAGCCCAAAAACTTAAAAAAAAAAATGTAAAAAGCATATTAAAATGGCCACTGCTCAATCAGCTGGTGGTGAGGGGAAGATACTCATGGATCATCCTCAAAGCACTGGTTCTTGGTTCCCAGCTGGTTCAGTGATGGCAAAGTCTAGTCTGCGGAGCAGGGATTATGGGGCAAGCAAGTGCTGCCAGCTCATGGAGGTCCCATTTCTTCCACCGAGTCAGCATTGTCATGAAGCAGAGTGATGAGACTGTACAGCAGACAGGCCAGTGCAGAGGTCACTAGAAAACAAGCCAGAGAAAGCCAGGAAGGAGTTGAGAGGAAGCTGGTGAGGTCTGAGCAAGGGCTACAGAGACTCATGGGAAGACAGCGGGGGCCAGCCTAGCCTTGGATGGTCTGGGAGACCCACCATAATAGCTCATACCTTCTCCCAGGTCCTCATAAAGAAGAGGAGGGCCACCGTGAGACTTCCAATAGATCTAATTTCTTGCATTGTTGTGGAGCAAATGCAGGGCATTACACCTATGGGGATTTCACACCAGACACCCACTGTGTGGAATTTTCACACCACTGGGGAATGGACCCAGTCTCCGGATCATCCCTTGTCTGCTTGGTGTGATACAAAAAGCAGCACATGGAGAAAGGGAGAGCAGTATGGCATCCCATGGGCAAGGACCCCATAAATTTTTTTGGCCAACATGAATCTGAGTTCAACGTGTAGTTTCTGTGCTAGGTCAGATCATGAAACTCTGAGCTTGAGAAAAAGAAAATCCTGGTTGCTACAGGAGATGAGGTATGAGTTTAACCCAGAACCCCACACAGGAGACTTTAACAGAAAAGACTTTGTCTGGTTTCGGGGGAAATCTGCCACCTATACCCCAATCCAGGCTCGAGTGAGCAGCTCTTTACTCGTCACCTGCTGGAGTAAATTTTCCAAAGTCAAGGTCAAATATCACTTCCCCCACGTAGTCATTTCCCCAGTTGCATTTGGACAATATGACATTGATGGCTTATTCCCTGTACTTTAGGTCTTTGTGTCCAAGATCTAGGGTGCTAATGGCACTGCTGAGTCCAGCCCAGCACCCCACACCTCTGTGATAACATGTGGCAATGTGGGGTGCCCCCTTCTGGCTCTGAACCCCTTTCCACTACAACACCCTCTTCTCCCTCAGCTCCAGACCTTTCTCTCTATGGAAGGGTACCATCTGGCATGCCAGGAGTCTCGTGATCAGAGCCCCCAATATCTACTTAGATCTTTCAGCTCAGCCTATACACACCCCAGGGGAGCTGGATTCACTCAGTGTTTGGCTGAGGGAGGCCAGAAACGGGAAGAATCAAGCCTGCCCTGGGAAAGATCAAGTGGCTGCCAGAGACTCCAAGTACCTGGACTCAACTCCGCTCTCTGCTGAGTGCAGGCTGGGCATTTGCTGAATCCGGGGATCTCGTCCAGCCTCCTGAGATGCCAAGATGAGGACTGGGCATTTTTAGATTCTCTCTGGGTACTGGGCACGAGTCCCAGGCAGCCAGTGGATCATGCAGGAAAAAGCTTCCGATGGAAACGCCTCCACCATGTGCCTTCCTGCTGGAAACTCAGAGCAGATACTGACCTTGACCTTGACCACAAGAAGCCCCTTCTGCCGACCCCTTTAATCTCCTGGGTTGGGAGTGGGAAGAAGGGCCCTTGTGTGTTTTGGGGGAGAAGCAGGAGCAGAAGCAGCTGATCACTGTTCTTGTCTGTTTCTATTTGGGGACAGCATACTGCCTGCCTTTCCCCAGAATGTCAATTCTGTAACCACCCAAATGGGTCACTCTCATTTAGACTTGGGGTGGGCAGGGGGACCACAGAGACCTTCTGACTGGCCCCATTAGCACACAGCCCCTGCCCTTGCACACCACACACGGTCGACTGACCTGCTTGCTGATAGGAACAGCTCAAAGACTAAACGGAGTAACAGTATCTGAGGAGTTGGGGGATGCTCAGCTGGGAGGAGAAGTGGGGACAGAGGACAGAGCTGCTCAATGTCAAGGTCACTGAGATGAGGACACATTCAGGATCTAGGAAGACATTGCCAGGACTTGAAGGCAGCCAGCAGGTGGCAGATTATGGCCTTTATATCTACCTGGTTCCTAAACTGGGCCTCTCTGACTCTCCACGGCACCCCACCCACTGCCCACCTGATGACCCCCCCCCCCCAGAGATGCTGGAGACTTGTGGCCTTGTAGGAGAGATTCACAGGAGGCAGCCCTAGGGTTGCTGCTCACCTCCTTCTTCCCTCCATTCTTCTGTCCTGAGGTGTGCTAGGACTGAAAGACAAAGTGGTCCCTGCCCAGACTCCACTGCCCTTGACCATAAGCAGCTTTCCTCAGTGTCAGCCACAGGCTGGGGCTTAAGGCTGATGAGGGGGCAGGAGAGGGGAGAAGAAAAAGAGAAAAAGGAGGATGGGGGGGTCCCCTAGAGTCCTGCCCAGTAGCAGGGATGCAGGGGAGGGATCAGAAAGTTGCTGATAAGAGCAGCAGGGGCACAAGGACAGTGCAGGAAGGAAGAAGGGGTGAACTGACCCCCTACTCCTCACCTCTTCCAGTGGGAAGCATGAATGAGGATTGGGAAAGCCTGGAGGAGGTGGGATGTGCTATGACAGTGGTCAGAGCAATCCTAGGGCTACCTCTATGGGAGTCAGGAACAAAATGGGATGAAGAGAGAAGTGGTCCTGGGAGTTGCTGGTGGGATGGGAATGAGCACACTGAATAAGCATGACCTTTATAGTGCCTGGGAACCAGTATCACTCCTTGCACCTGTCTAGCAAGTGTTCTTTTGATACTGCTCATCAAAACCTATGAGACAGGGAGCATCGCTCAAAGGGCTGGAGCACAAGCTTTGCATGTGGGACAGATGAGTTCCACCCCCAGCACAGAATGGTAGCTTGAGAGTAACCTATGAGCATGAAGCCAGGAGCAGGCACCTAACTGCTGGGTGAAGAAAAAGAAGAGAGAGAAAGACAATAGCGCAGCAGCAGGGCATTTGCCTTGCATGTGACTGACCTTGGACTGACCCAGGTTCAATCCCTGGCATCCCACATGGTCCCCTGAGCCTGCCAGGAGCAATTTCTGAGAGCAGAGCCAGGAGTGCCACCAGATGTAGCCCCACCCCCAAAAAATGAAAAAATAAAGAGAGGGAGGGAGGGAGGGAGGGAGGGAGGGAGGGAGGGAGGAAGGAAGGAAGGAAGGAAGGAAGGAAGGAAGGAAGGAAGGAAGGAAGGAAGGAAGGAAGGAAGGAAGGAAGGAAGGAAGGGAGGAGGGAGGGAGGGAGGGAGGGAGGGAGGGAGGGAGGGAGGGAGGGAGGGAAGGGAGGGAAGGAAGGAAGGAAGGAAGGAAGGAAGGAAGGAAGGAAGGAAGGAAGGAAGGAAGGAAGGGAGGGAGGGAGGGAGAGAGGGAGGGAGGGAGGGAGAAGGGAGGAAGGAAGGAAGGAAGGAAGGAAGGAAGGAAGAAGGAAGGAAGGAAGGAAGGAAGGAAGGAAGGAAGGAAGGAAGGGAGGGAGGAGGGAGGGAGGGAGGGAGGAGGGAGGGAGGAAGGAAGGAAGGAAGGAAGAAGGAAGGGAAGGAGGGAGGGAGGAGGAGGGAGGGAGGGAGGGAGGGAGGGAGGGAGGGAGGGAGGGAGGGAGGGAGGAAGGAAGGAAGGAAGGAAGGAAGGAAGGAAGGAAGGAAGGAAGGAAGGAAGGAAGGAAGGAAGGAAGGAAGGAAGGGAGGGAGGAAGGGAGGGAGGGAGGGAGAGAGAGAGGGAGAAAGGAAGGAAGGAAGGAAGGGAGGGAGGGAAAGAAGGAGGAAGGGAGGGAGGATGTTGGATCAAAGCCCAGTTTGCATGAGATCCTAATTTTGATCCCCACATAGGATCCTTTAAGCTCAGAGCTAGGAGAAATCCCTGAAAACCATCATATATTGCCTCCACTAAAAAAAAAAGAAAAAAAAATCAGAAAAATCAGAAGGCCTTAAACATAACTGTGGAAGACTTGTAATTCACATTGGTCACAATAAATTTTTTTTTTTTGGCTTTTGGGTCACACCCGGGAGCACTCAGGAGTTACTCCTGGCTTTATGCTCAGAAATTGCTCCTGGCAGACTCAGGGACCATATGGGATGCCAGAGATTGAATCAAGGTTCGTCCCAAGTCAGCCACATACAAAGCAAATGCATTCCAGTCCCCAGAAGTCAGTTTTAAAACTTAAAGTTATTTTAAACATATTGCAAAAAATATATTGCAGGACCAGATATATATTTATATATATATATGTGTGTGTGTGTGTGTGTGTGTGTGTGTGTGTGTGTGTGTGTGTGTGTGTGTGTGTGTTATAATATATATTACAAAACCTCTGACTCCACTGCTGACCAGACAACAGCTCTGGCTTTTCTTCCCAGGACCTCCTGGATCCTGTGTGGGTAGTTGGATAAGAAACTGAGTCCCCCAGATGGTGTCACTTTTGTTGATACCGGATCCTGGCTCTCAACATATAAGAGGGACCACTGGTACTCCCCACCTTGGCCCAGCCTCCTCTACAGTGCTGGCCATAGACTGGCCTTCCTTTATCTCTCGAAGTCTTGTCCCACCCACATCTCCCCAAATGGCCCCAATCTCTAGTCTTTCCTATAAGAAAGCAGGTGCCAGGTGCCTCACTACCTGTTCCCTAGTCCCATAAAGGTCTTGCCACATGCTTCATGACCTGCTTTCTCTACCATGGAACCTTCTTTTCAAATCTTCAAATCAAAACTCTTGGCTTTCAGAACAATTTCTTTTCGGTCATGGGTTGCAAAAAACCTGTTTGGAAACTCAGGTTTTCCAGAGTAATGACTTACTGTTCGATTAGGAAATCCTGCTAACAAAATCTCAATCTTCCCTCTGGGAATGAGTCTCTCTAGTTTGGGTTGGTAGAAATCCATTAGGACAATGAATAAGACTGACAATGGTGGAGGGGAGGTATGTCAGCTGCAAAACACTTGCCTGTGTGAGATGCTGGGTTTCATCACAAGCAACACACACACAGTTATAATTGAACTAGAGAAGTAATTCAGTAGCTGGAGCACATGATGCTTTACATGCAAGAGACCAAGTTTTGTTCCTTGGGCCAACTTGAAAGTGACCTCAAAGCCCCAAACATAAATGTATGTATCACCAGGTATGACTGATAGAAAACAAAATTATTGACAATTTTTTCTGTTTCCAAAATTCATCTCTCCATCATGATACCATGGTCTGAAAGATGTAGGCCCTGTAGAATAGAAGAAATCTCATGAACAGTGTAGAACTGTGGTCTTTCACTAATTTTCAAAATATTTGGTGCAATTGACATTAAACCAACTGAAAAGAATGAGTCACTGGCCTTGGGCTTATTGAGAAATGCTGACGTATAGATCAGAAATTGTGTTTCACAGTATGAAGTGTGCTCAGTAAACTCAGAATTGAGCTGCCATATGACCCAGCAATCGCACTTCTGGGAATCTATTCCCAAGACAAAAGGACATTTATCCTAAAGAATGCATGCACTCCACTATTTATCACAGCACTCAACACAATAGCCAAGATTTGGAACCAACCTCGATGCCCAATAACAGATGAGTGGATTATGAAGATGTGGTACCTATACATAATGGAATACTACAAAGCAGTTAGAAATGATACAATCATGGATTTTGCAGCAACATGGATGGATCTAGAATATATTATGTGGAATGAAGTAAGCCAGAAGAAGGATAAATACAGAATGATAGCATTGCTCTGAGGGATCTAGGATATATACCATATATACATATAATACTCCATGAACAAATACAATGGTCTAATAGGGTAGAAACTCCAAGCACCATATTTGCCAGCATTTAGCGAGGAGAAGTGTTCAAATCAAGTGGAAGAAGGGCAACACAAAGCTTCGACTATCCATTATACCATAAAGAAACCAGCAACAATGGAAACAGTGGTTTAGAGTGCACAGGTATGTAATCATCCTCTAACTATAAAGGTCTATAATAATGTCTTAAGGTATTTATCCGCAGAAACAGGTGAAGAATAGGATGAGAAGCCAGAGACTCTAGCTGTAGTGATTACTAACAATATGTTTTAATGCCCTAATTTTACCAAGTATAAAATAACCCTTCAGCTTCTGTGTCCACAGTGATTCTTGGAAACAAAGGGTAGACACCCTAATTTTACCTTTGGTGCTCAGTCATACTAGATACCATCTACAGTGTTCATTATGATAATGTCTCGATAAAATAATGTACCCATTTTATTTTGTTTATGTCTCTCATAGGGTCTAAATCATATGATCATTCAGACCATGTAAAGTCAGGGGCACACCACAGACTTATATTATAGGTTCTACTCATTGAATACGTCTTTGCAAATCACCATTTCCTTTCTTCCCCCTCTACTTCTTCTTTCCTTCTTTCCTTTCTTCTTATCCTACATCAACTCATTCTAGGTTAAATAAAACCCACGTTTGTCAGTTTCTCTTTAAGAAATGAACCATAATACCTAAGATGCAATAGACAATACTACATAGGGTAGCCACCTCTTATAGTCCACAATACCACATTAGTACTATAGAGGTGAAAACTATGCATATCCTAAAATAGTCAAGCCATTATCTAACCCTGAAACCTTCAGTTAGCAAGGCCCACCCTCATCAGTGATGAAGTGCCTAGAAACTGGAAAACCTTCCAACTCAGACACAACAGCCAATTTTTTAATTTTAATTTATTTCTACTGTATCTACTCATTTTTCTTTTCTCTTCTCTCCTATCTTTTGTTTTCCCTTTCTCTCTCCTAATCTATATCTAAACTAATTATTTATCTTTACTTTACTTAATTCAATTAGATACCAAGACCGATCTTCTGCCCCAATAAGCCATCATTGATCTCCCAAAGTGAAAGGACACCCTTTCAGCCCCACATCTCATGCCCCAGCAAGAAACTACAACCAACATTCCTGCTGACTCATGCTGTGTGACCCTTTTTCTCACCCCCCCCAAATGTGGACTATTGCATGATACCGAATTCAGCTTCAGAAGGACCCCCTGCGCAAGGACTCTACCTGATCCCTTTCTGCTGAAAATTACTTTTCAAACTCAACAAGACCAGGGTGTGTGATGAAAATGTGCCCTGAATTTCACCCCCCACAAAAATATCTCAAAAAACAACGGGGAAGCCTATATTTCCTTTATTTGTTTAATGCCTGTATAATATTACTTCTGAGTCTGCTTATTCCCAAATGTAAGGTAGCCTCTTACATCACTGCATTTTTCTCCAATTATTTTTTATTTATTTTTATTATATATATATATATTCTTTCTCTCTTTAACTTCACCTGTTTTGGTTCTACTTAGTATGAAAACCTACAAGAAAAAGTCTTGTCTGGGATAAAAGCTCAGGTTAAAACCAGGGCACAGAGATTGTGTACCCCAAGTGGACCAGCAGTATAACATGGCACCTTTCCTTTTTTGTAAAGGCATACTAAAAAAAGGAGAAATTGTATGTATAGAAACAAGCTCTTATCTACTAGGGATAAGGACCAATACATTTTATAATATAGGGGTGCCTCCCACTCTGAACATGTCTTGTGGACCCAACTTAGACTCCATGTGGTCAGACAGCAACCATCCAATCCTGAGCCCTAGAGCCCAGACAGAACAGACACAGTTCTCTGCAACAGCTCCATAAACCAAACTGCCCCTGGGAAATTCCTAATACTGCTTTAGCACCAACTTGCACCAATTTTCATATGACATCCTGACAATGAGGAAATGGCAACAACTTGATCTAAGAGCAGGTTACCTTATCTAATCACCTAACGATAAGAAGAAATGGGAAGACACATCATCCTTTGATCTCTGTGCAAAAACCAAGATTGCTAACTACAGAAGACTGACCTTGACAACCATGACTGGGCAGAACTTATTGGTCCAATAAGAAAAATCTTAGCCTAGGCTTAGGCCTAGGATTTGTACAGTAACCAAGATGCTAATTCAAGATGTCTGACTTCGACCATTGTCACAGTGCAGAACTTCTGGAAACATAATGAAGGGCTCTATCCTAGGCTCATCCTAGGATCTGTTCAAAAACCAAGACGACCAATTACAGAAGACTGATTATAACAACAGTGATGGAACCAAACTGCTAGAACCGTAAAGAAAGACCCTATTCTAGGCTTCATCCTATGACTTGTGCAAATACCAAGATCTCTAGTTAGAGGCCTGATTCTATCAGCCAAAACTGAGCAGAAAGTTTCCTGGCACCATAAAAATTCCTTAGAGCGTAGGGGCCAGCGAGGTGGCGCTAGAGGTAAGGTGTCTGCCTTGCAAGCGCTAGCCAAGGAAGGACCGCGGTTCGATCCCCCAGCGTCCCATATGGTCCCCCCAAGCCAGGGGCAATTTCTGAGTGCTTAGCCAGGAGTAACCCCTCAGCATCAAATGGGTGTGGTCCGAAAAAACAAAAAAAAACAAAAAAAAATTCCTTAGAGTGTGAAAAGGAGCATGCATGGAGCCTGTAGTTATTCCCATGACATTATGCTTTAAAAATGGAGAGACCCTGTATCTTTCAGACCAAGGGACTTCACTTTCTAATTTCCCCAATATTTACTGTGCCTATGCAACACACACACACACACACACATACACACACACACACACACACACACACACACACACACACACCAGCCCTCCTTTTTTTTTTTTTTTTTTTGTTCTCATGGTTATTGTTTGGTTGTTGTATTTGTTGCTGTGGTGCTTTTTTGTAGTTGCTGGTTTTGAACTTTTGTTTGATTTTTGTTTTTTTCTGTTTTGTCTATTTGGTTGTTGTTGGTTGTTTTTTTTGTTTGTTTGTTTTTGGGTTTTCTTGGCTTTTTTGTTATGATTTTCTTCTTTTTTCCCTTTCTTATTTTTTAAATTGATATTTATAACCTCAAGACGAACTCCTCCCGGTTTTTTGTTTGTGGTTTTTTTTGAAGGGGGTTTTTTTTTCTTTTTTTTTTTTTCCTTTTTTTTTTTTTAACAAAACCACATAAATTGAATCATTTTGTTCTACCTCATAAATTGTGGGGGGGAATGGATGGTACCAGAATCAAACAGTCGTATGAACATTGAGTAGAAATAAAAAAATGATCAAACTTAAACACCAAACCCAAAGTCAACAACAACAGAATCGATACCCAATCTTCAACAAGCTATACACAGAGGGGACCAGTTATACTAGCAGTCTGGGGGTAAGTGAGGGGGATGCTGGGAACGGTGTTGGAGGAAGGACAACACTGGCGGTGGGAATAACCCTGATTCAATGTCACTATGTGCCTTAAATATTACTGTGAAAGACTTGTAATTCACGATCACAATAAAATTATTAAAAAAGAGAAAAAGAAATTGTGTTTCAGGGGTTTTGGGAGATAAATCAAAGAACTGAAATGTGTGTTTTGCATATAAACCATATGAGGTCCCGGTTCAATCACTGCTATCCATGGTCCCTCAAGACTGCCAGGAGTGACCTCCAAGATCCAAGCCAGGAGTAAAACCTGAGCACCACCATAAGTGAACATAAAAACAAAAACATCTTTAAAAACAAAGTTCCATTTCAGTGTACTAAGGGCTACTATAGGTCAAAGTTATATAGGGGAGCAACTAAAAGAAAGACAGAGGAAGGTGCCCTGTTAATAATACCTAATGCAAGTTCTGTTTTTTTTATTTTATTAATTGGTATGTCATGGTATATAAATATAAGCTGTACCAGTGCTGACTTTATACATTTATTATTTATTTATTTATTTATTTTTATTATTGCAACATGATTGCTGAGATTACTTAACACCTCTATCACTTTCCACAATTATCATTTTTATTTTGTGGCCAGAACATTCATGATCCAGTCTTAGCCATTGTGAAGGACATAATGCAGCATTGCTGACTCTAAAAACAGTGCTCTGCATTAAATCTCTACTAAGATCCTGAGTTTCCTTCTGGTGGGTTTATAAAATAATACATGAATTAATGGGGCAGCACTCTAACTAATTAGTAAGAAACAAGGGACGAAGCAAGGAACAGGGAGGTGACTCAAAGGGCTGAGCACAAGCATAAGGGAGCCCCAGGTTCTATAGTTGACAGCCAGACTCCCTGAGCACCACTGAGCATTGTGAGGTGTAGCGGATCAAAAATAAAAATAAAAATAAAAACCCAACAAAGAGAAGTACAAAGTACAGAATAGAAGGTTTATAGTCAGAAAAAGAGGGTGTTTGGGTGGAAGGATATTATAGTAGATAGGGAGCTTGCTTTACCTGTGGCTGACCTGGATTCAATCCCCAGTATCACATATGTTCGCCCAAGCCATCCAGGAGTGGTTCCTGAGTATAGAGACAGGAGTAAGCCCTGAGCACTGGGCTTACAAAAACAAAAGGGAGGGGGAAACAGAGTGGAAAGGTGGGGGGCAGAACAGAGTGGAAAAAGAAAGGAAAAAGTATTGGGGCTGGAAAGATAATATAGCAGGATGGGCACTTACATTGCATGTGGCTGACCTAGGTTTGATTCTTGGCACCAAATTATGGTTCTCAGAGAACACCAGGAGTGATTCCTGAGTGCATAGTCAAGAGTAAGTCCTGAGCTCCACTGGGTGTGACTCCAAAACAAAAATAGAAGAAGGGGTAAAGTACTTGCTTTGCAGGTAGCCAACCCAGGTTCAATGCCTGGCATCCTATCTAGTTCCTCAAGAGCACTAGGAATGATAGGAATGACCCTGAGCACATCCACATATGGAAGAAGAAGAAGAAGAAGAAGAAGAAGAAGAAGAAGAAGAAGAAGAAGAAGAAGAAGAAGAAGAAGAAGAAGAAGAAGAAGAAGAAGAAGAAGAAGAAGAAGAAGAAGAAGAAGAAGAAGAAGAAGAAGAAGAAGAAGGAGGAGGAGGAGGTGGAGGAGGAGGAGGAGGAGGAAGGAAAGATTTGCCAAGCTAGTTTAAAACTCTTGAAAAGAGGCTGAAATTAGAATTAGTTATTAAATCTTAATTTGGCCTGGCATGAAGGACTGCAGTGGGATCTGCTGTTTATTAATATGCTGTTGTTTTGTTTGGGGACCACACATGGATGGTGAACATCGACACCATAGGGTGCCACCATCTAACCTGGCTGCATTCATCCCTGTTTCATGGGCCTGTTTCATTCATTATTTTGTCTCTCTTACTTCTTCCCCCTCTCTTTACTTTTTCTCTCTCCCTTCCTTCCTCTTTCTCTCTATCCCTTTCTCTCTCTAACTTTCTTTTTTTCTTTAATTATTCCTCTTTCCATCTTTTTATTTCTATTTTCTTTGTCTTTCTTTTTTCTTCTTCTTTCTTATAGGTCCTGTAATTAAACCCCAGAGCATGACATGTGTGAGCAAAGCCATTAAGTCTCATCATCAGCTTTCTTACTTCCTTCTTTCTTGAATTTGAAGAATTACAGGTTGGGCCACACCTACCTGTTGGTGCTCAGGGCTTACTCCTGGCTCTGAGCTCAGTAGTCACTCTTACAGATCCTCAGGGATCATGGGCTGGCCACGTACAAGTGTCTTACTTGCTGCACTTTTTCATCTGCTATTAAGGCTAGCACCTTAATCCCTATATTAACTTGCTGAGCCTTCCGTTTCTTTAGTTCTTTGTTTCATGGTGCTGAGGATCTAATCCAAGGGCTCATAGAAGCCACTCATACACTCCACCAGAGTCATATACTGGGGCCACACCTGGCATTTTCCGGGACTTATTTCTGACTCTATGCTCAAAGGTTACTCCTAGTAACCATATGTTACTACTACGTGTCACTGGAGATTGAACCAGGTCTGGGCCATGCAAGGAAGCGCCATCTCTCCAGTGCTTCATTAGGTATTTAAACATCAGAATGATCAGAAAAACAATTGTATTCAAAAGGACTAGAAAGATGGCCAGAGTGCCAAGACTGGCATGAGGGATCCTGGCTGTGACTTCCCCAGTATCAAATTGCTACCTGAGGACCACAGGGTATCCCTGTTAAAAATAAATCAATAAATATGATTCTTAAATTGTATTTGAGAGAAAAACTAAGGGCATAGAGACCAGGAAGAACTCTGAAAGAAGCCAATGAGAGAGGACTAGAGCTGAACTTGAGAATCAGCAGCAATGTGGAGGGAGGGGGCATGTATTGTAAAAGAATCTCACACTCGATGTTGCAGGGACATCAAATAATAATTATTGTTAATGGGTCATAAAATCAGTTTAGTGGATTGCAACAAGCATGCTTTAGTCAAATAGAAATGATTACATTGTGCCACATCAAATAAGGATGAATATCTATCTGGGCTATAACAAATGCATGTAGGTAATCACATGTTTATTTCTGTGTGACATGAGAGACAGAGAGCAGTGGGGTGTGTGGTGTGTGTGTGTGTGTGTGTGTGTGTGTGTGTGTGTGTGTGTGTTGAGAGGTTGGGCAAAGTGAATGTTTTTTTTATTGAAGATTGCAACCTGTATCCAAGACTACAAGGCACTGATTGAGAATACACAAATCTTGCAATGGATTTCCTAAGACAGAGAGCCTCAATTGATGTGGGGCTGTCCAGAGGTCCTGAGTAAAGTGGGGTAGGGTGGGAGTTGATGGAAGAAAGGGGATAAGGGCAGAGACAAGGACTTGGAAGTAGGTCTGCACAGTTCTGCTGAATTCTTAGCCAATCCTAAGGGCCTCAAGATGGTTATCGAGGTGAGGATAGCATTTCAGTCTACACAGGAAAACATCTGCTGACTGTGGAGCTTCCTTCAGCACTGATGTAAAATCTATCTACCAAGCAACCCATGTCTCTTTTGACCTCCACAGGGGCACTGAGTTCATTCTCAGAACAGCTCATTTGGCTAATGAACAAGGGATATATTCTATTTTCATGAAAATTCTCAAGGAAAAGACAGACTCGTTGGATCGAGCTCTAGGTCCAAGTTCTAGCCCAGAAGTGCAGTCACTGACCACTTTTTTTTTTTTTTTTTTTTTTTTGGTTTTTGGGCCACACCCGGCGATGCTCAGGGGTTACTCCTGGCTGTCTGCTCAGAAATAGCTCCTGGCAGGCACGGGGGACCATATGGGACACCGGGATTCGAACCAACCACCTTTGGTCCTGGATCGGCTGCTTGCAAGGCAAACGCCGCTGTGCTATCTCTCCGGGCCCACACTTTTTAATCCTACTTTTGCCATCATAAAATAGGCTACTGAGAACTACCCAGATCTTCTCCCAAAATTGTTGGCATCAGCTCAAAATAGGCAATTGGACCAGAGTGATAGGTCAGGGGTAGGGCATTTGCCTGGCATGCAACTGACTAAGGATCAATCATCAATGTCACATAGGATCTCCTGATCATCCCTAAACACAGAACAGAAGTTAGTCCTCTGAGCACAGCTGGGTCTGGCCCCGCCCCCCCCCCCAACTAAACTAACAACAAAAGGTGGGGCCAGAGCGATAGCACAGCTATAGAGTGCTTGCATTGCAGGCGGCTGATCCAGGACTGACCTTAGTTCCATCCCCAGGTTCCCATATGGTCCCCCAAGCCAGAAATGATTTCTGAGGGCATAGCCAGGAGTAATCCCTGAATGTCACAGGGTGTGACCCAAAAAAAAAATAAAAAGGTACAATTATTGGCCCCCAGATGTGCCAACAATATCTTGTGGCATTGCTTCTCTTTTGCATAGGCACATTAAAATGGGAAAATAATACATATGCAAACAAGTTCTTACCGAATAGAAATGGGAACACAAATTTGGTAATGTAATTAGGCCTTTTACCCTGAACATTGGCATAATGATTTGGCTTAGGCCTCAGAAGAATGGGCATCGCCCACACACACCTGAACTATGGATACCATCTATGGAAACAACCACAATTGTCTATAACATTACCAGGATCCAAGCCTCTACCAGGGAAGACCTACCACTGCTTTGGCATTGACTTACTCCAAAGAGTGCTCCCAACACCCAGATGACTCAGCAACAGTCTGCATGCAGGGCAGATCGCTCCGTATTGAAACTAGAGGATGCTCCACATCAGCCTGACATCGATGAAAGAAATGCTCAGAATCCAGAGTCTTTAAATATAAGAATCTGATACCAACAATAGCTAAAGTGTGAAAAAGTTTCACCAAGACCTTGAGAATGACTCGAGTTGGATGGACTGGTATGCCTGGAACCCAGAGTCGGTTTTATGCCAATAAACTTCTGTGGTGAGGCCTTTTTGTAATCAGGTCAAGGATTTTTTTCCATTTTCCCCATTTTTCTGGACCTATGCAAACAACGGCGATTGCCACTATCACACCTTTATTATATTTTTTTACTCTTATCCTTTAAGGAAAAAAAATACAACTTACTGAACTTAAAAACAAATAACTGTAGTCGAATGCCTGTCTCGAATACAGGCAGGGGGTGGTAAGGGGTGAGGGGGTAATGTTGCACTGGTGAAGGGGGGTGTTCTGGTTATGACTGTAACCCAACAATGATCATGTTACTTAAATAAAAAATATATTAAAGAAAAAAGGTACAATTAATACAAACTTAAATGATAAGGATGAATCAGTCACTATCCCCACAGATCAGGAAACATCATTCAGCTCTCTCTGAAATAAACAAGATTTGGCTACCTTGCCATTATTGTAACAGAAAAGCAAAACTATTTTATCATCTGCCATCAGAATTTCTTTTAGGGGAGAAAGTTTCTTTGTTTAGGAAAATACCTTGATAGGCCTGTTGGAAATAGAACACTCCCTGGTTCCTCACCCTAGGACGTGGATGGGAGGCATTACACAGATAGCTGAGGGATGGGGATGTGACTCAGCAGTGTAACTAATTCCTACCTTGCATGTATAGCATTGTATGACACTGACCATTCTAAGATGGAATTGGGAAGTCCTGTGAGGAGATCAGCAAAGAACTGAGCAAGGATTTAGGGATATAGGCTCAGAGCAATAGAGCAGGCAGGGCACTTGTCTTACAAGCGACCAACCCAGATTTAATTCCCAACACCACATATGATCCCCTAAGCCCATCAAGAGTAATCCCTCAGCTCAGAGTCAGGAGTAATCATTGAGCACCTCAAGATGTAGCCCAAGAAACAAAACCAAAAAAGAAAAAGAAAGGAAAGAAAAGAACTTAGGGGGCCGGGCGGTGGCGCTAAAGGTAAGGTGCCTGCCTTGACTGCGCTAGCCTCGGACGGACCGCGGTTCGATCCCCCGGCGTCCCATATGGTCCCCCAAGCCAGGAGCGACTTCTGAGCGCATAGCCAGGAGTAACCCCTGAGCGTCACCGGGTGTGGCCCAAAAACCAAAAAAAAAAAAAAAAAAAAAAAAAAAAAAAAGAACTTAGGAATAAGAAATAACAAAGTTGGGGCCGGGTAGGTGGCGCTGGAGGTAAGGTGTCTGCCTTGCAAGCGCTAGCCAAGGAAGGACCGCGGTTCGATCCCCCGGCGTCCCATATGGTCCCCCCAAGCCAGGGGCGATTTCTGAGCACATAGCCAGGAGTAACCCCTGAGCGTCAAACGGGTGTGGCCCAAAAACCAAAAAAAAAAAAAAAAAAGAAATAACAAAGTTGAGGGGCTGGAGTGGTGGCATGGAGCAGTAAGGCATCTGACTTGCCGGCACTAGCCTAAGACAGACCGCAATTCGATCCCCTGGCATCCCATGTGGTCCCCCAAGCCAGGAGCAATTTCTGAGCACATAGCCAAGAGTAGCCTCTGAGTGTCATCAGATGTGGCCCCAAAAATACAAAAAAAAAAGGGGGGGCAGAGAGATAGCACAGTGGTGTTTGCCTTGCAAGCAGCCGATCCAGGACCAAAGGTGGTTGGTTCGAATCCCGGTGTCCCATATGGTCCCCCGTGCCTGCCAGGAGCTAATTCTGAGCAGACAGCCAGGAGTAACCCCTGAGCAACGCCGGGTGTGGCCCAAAAACCAAAAAAAAAAAAAAAGTAACAAAGTTGGGCTAGAATAATAGTACAACGGGTAGGGTGTTTGCCTCACACACCACCAATGCAGTTTTGATCCCCGGCTTCCCATATGGTCCCTCATGCCTGCCAGGAGTAATTTCTGATCACAGAGTCAGGAGTTAACCCTGAGCACCACTGGGTGTGGAAAAAAAAAAGAAGGAAGGAAGGAAGGAAGGAAGGAAGGAAGGAAGGAAGGAAGGAAGGAAGGAAGGAAGGAAGGAAGGAAGGAAGGAAGGAAGGAAGGAAGGAAGGAAGGAAGGAGGAGGGAGGGAGGGAGGGAGGGAGGGAGGGAGGGAGGGAGGGAGGGAGGGAGGGAGGGAGGGAGGGAGGGAGGGAGGAAGAAAAAAGAGCAAGCAAAGCAATGAAGAAAAGGGGAAACTTTTAGATTATAAAGAAAGAGCAATAACAAGCAACTTGCCTTGCACACAGCTGACCCAAGTTTGATCCTCAGCACTCCATATTGTCCCCTGTGCAGAACTAGGAGTAATCCCTGAGCATCACCAGGTATGGCCCAAAAACAAAACAAGAGAACACAGAGAATTAAGATTTAATTTGGGGAGCACTCAGGACTTATTCATGGCTCTAGGCTCAGAGGTCACACCTGGAGGTGCTCAGGGAACCCTATCTGAGTCACAGATCAAACCAGAGTCAGCTGCATATCAATTGAGTACCTTTCCACTTACACTAATTTTACATCACCTGAACTGCAATGCTACAATTCAACCCTCCCTCTAAGGCAGGGGTCTCAAATTCGCGGCCTGTGGGCCGTTTTCGGCCTTCTGTACAACATTTTGTGGCCCGTGGCTGGCCTTCAAATATTGTAGTATTCGCGATTATTTGCTTACCGAATAATCACAATAAAAATCGCATAAGTAAGAAAAATCTCGCATTAAACATTCGCATACCCCAAGCAGTTTTGTTCGGAGAATGCAAATGTTTAATGCGAGTTTTTGCGATTATTTTTTACTAATGTGATTTTTTATTGCGAATATTCAGTAAGTGAATAATCACGAATACTTTGCACCTAGCGCAGTCCTCATTCCCGCTGCTCCTGCCTGCTGTCCCTTACATTATTGAAGGCCTAAGGGAGAGAAGGGAGAGAAGTTTATTACAGAATTAGATTTTGTCATACTTTCATCATGACTTCATCAAAGCCTGCATGCAGTGAAGAGAAAGATTGATGATGAGCACAGACAATTTCAGGAAAAGTGGGAGACGCAGTATTTCTTTGTTGAGCACAGGGGCATCCCCACATGTCTTATTTGCTCAGAGAAAGTTGCAGTGCACAAGGAATAAAACTTGAAACGCCATTATTCAACTAAACATGCTGAGGAATGTGCAAAATATCAAGGAAATAAGAGAGCCAAGCCGGTTGCCAGTCTTAACGCATTCTAATGAGGCAACAAGATTTCTTCAAGAAAGCAACCAAAGAGAATGTTGCATCAGTCAAAGCTAGTTACATGGTTAGTGAGATGATTGCTAAGGCAGGGAAACCATTCACAGAAGGAGAGTTTGTTAAAAAAAAAAAATGCATGTTACAGGCTGCAAGTATTATCTGTCCAGAAAAGAAAGGTCAGTTTAGCAAAATCAGCCTTTCTGCCAACACTGTGGCAGAGCGCAATTCTGACATTCAAGTGACATTTATCATCAACTGTGTGAGAAAGCCAAATGTTTTGATGCATACTCAGTTGCTCTTGACGAGGGCACAGATATAACAGCTCACAATTTATGTCTGTGGTGTTGATTGCAATTTTGAATTGACAGAGGAGCTACTCACAATAATTCAATGCATGGCCAGACCACCGCTAATGAGATATTTCAGCATCTGTGTGATGCCATTGAGAATGCAGGTTTGCCATGGAAGAGGTTTGTTGGAATAATAACCAATGGAGTGCCATCGATGACAGGAGGAAAAATGGACTGGTGGCACTTGTCAAAAAAAACTTGAAGAGGAGGGTGTAGAGAAGGCCATTGCTCTTCACTGCATTATCCATCAGCAGGCCCTTTGCAGTAAATGCCTGCCGTGTGACAATGTGATGTCTGTTGTTGTGAAATGCATCAATCAAATCAGATCCAGGGGCTTAAAGCACAGGAGGTTCCATGCTTTTTTAGAGAAAATGGAGTCAGAATATAGAGATGTGCTCTATTTCACCGAGGTATGTTGGCACAGCAGGGGAAATGTCCTGAAAAGATTTTTTGAGTTGAGAGAAGAAGTGAAAGCCTTCATGGAGAAGGATAGGAATGCTGTTTCTGAGTTGAGTGATCACAAATGCCTCATGGACTTAGCTTTTCTTGTTGACATCACACATAAGCTGAATGTACTAAACAAGATGTTACAAGGCCTGGGGCGGCTTATCAGTGCTGCCTATGACAACGTGAGAACATTCTCCACAAAACTTGTGTTATGGAAATCCCAGCTCTCTCAGACAAACCTTTGCCATTTCCCAGCATGCAAGGAACTTGTGGATGCAGGCATGCCATTCAGTAGTGAGAAATATGTTGATGCTATTTTTAAGCTAGAGAAGGAATTTTATCACAGATTTGCAGACTTCAAAAAGCACAGAGCCACTTTCCAAATTTTTGTGGACCCCCTTTCCTTTGATGTGCAAGATGCCTCTCCTGTGCTTTAAATGGAGCTCACTGATCTGCAATGCAACTCTGATCTCAAAGCCAAGTTCAGGGAGATTAGGTGAAAAGCAGACATGTATGGGCAATTTTTGAGAGAATTGCCCCCCAGCTTCCCTGAGCTTTCCCGAATGTTCAAGCACACCATGTGCCTTTTTGAGAGCACATATTTGTGTGAAAAGTTATTCTCCGCATTGAACTTCAATAAGTCAAAGTACAGGTCTAGACTTGATGATGATCTTCAAGCCATACTGAGGGTCTCAACTGCTTCCTCACTAAAGCCAAATGTGGTTCAGATTTGTGAGAAGAAGCGCTGTCAAGTCTCTGGCAGCAAGGAATAGGCAAAAGATGCCATGTTCAGAAGAACTGTTCATGATCTTCACTCAATGTTCTATTCATGTTCAGAAGAAATAATTAAAACTGTTAATAATGATGTTTGAGAACTTTGTGTGTGTGTGTGTGTGTGTGTGTGTGTGTGTGTGTGTGTGTGTGTGTGTGTGAAATCCCTTATGTGGCCCTGCCTCACCCCGACTTTGCCTCCTGAGGCCCCCAGGTAAATTGAATTTGAGATCCCTGATCTAAGGTAATCCTTGCTCAAACTCTCCAACAAACATCTGTTATGTATTACTGCCTAGACAGGAGCAGGTTGATACGCATCAGAAAAAAGGGACTGTGCTCAACTTTGGGGCAATTCTAGGAAATAAGCTAGAGATAAGGTGTGGCCACAGGGCAAAGAAAGCAATCTGCAACCAGAGGCATCAGTGAAAACAAATCCAGGGGTTGGAGAAACACTCAAATAGAAACACTCAGGCCTTGCCTGCAGGAGGCCTCAGTTCCAACTCCTGCACCAGTTGGTCTCCTGAGCATCACAAGTTATCTGGAGTTGCTTCCTAGCACTGCTAGATATGGACCCTTAAACAAACAAAAAAAACAAATCTAGGAAATTCGCAAAACCTTGAAGAATATGAGGTCTTGTGAGTTAGGGATCATAACCATCACATCTAACACTGAATTATTAGGGTTACTCAGGTAGCTCCCCAATTCTGCAGTGAAGCCAGGTGTTTTTCTCCAGAACTCTCTCTAGCTGAAGTCAGTATGATTTGGCTCCTATTGATTGAACTTCAGTTCTTATTTAAGACACCAGACAGATGAGAGAAGATGACAGTGTGCTCTATGTTTCTGATGGCCTTTTGGCCAATCTACTCTCTAAGTGAGCAGGAGTCTCCTTTAGGAAAATAATTTCATCTCCTGCTAATTATGCTTTATTACCCTCTTATTTCATTGGATATAGGGGGCTCAAAATAACCCAGGAAGCAGGAGAGTCAGAAAATTATCATGCTAGTATAAGGAGGCCCCCCAAAATGAAAAATTAAGTTTGGGTCAGATATAAGAGAAATCTCAGATTTTTCCCCTTACTTTGTGTGTGTGTGGGGAGGGAAGAGTGAAGAGGATTTGGACAACACCAAGTGATGTTCAGGACTTATTCTTGATTCTGTGTTCAGGAGCCACTCCTGGAGATGCTCAAGACACCATATGCATTCTGGAGATTGTATACAATTTGACCATGTGCAAGGCAAGGGCTGATCTGCTGTCCTATGTTTCCAGCCCTGATAACAGATCTTAAAGAACATGGGAGAGACTGGAAATATTTAGGTGGACCGAAGCAGTCAAATATCACAAAAAATAGAAATAAGAGTCAAAATGAGTTTGGGAGTTAGATAAATAGTACAAAGTTTAGGTGTTTTTCTTGCCAGTAACCAACCCTCGTTCTGTTCCTGGTATAAAGTACCATGGAAAATCCGGAGCACAGTCAGGAGTGGGGCCCAAGCACAAAACCAAGAGTATCTATCCCCTGGGCACCACTGAGTGCATCCCACACATGCTAAAATACATGTCTGAAGGCAAAACATAGTATGGTACTTAAATTTGGACCAGGGATAGGGCATAGGTGCTTACTATGCAGGTGACCAACCTGGATTTGATCCCTAATATCATCTATGGTTCCTGAAGGACCACTCAGGATCACAGAGCCAAAACTAAACCCTGACCATTGTAGAGTGTGGCCTCAAAAACGAAAGCAAAAAAAATTAACTTTGTTCATCTTTTTTTTTTTTGAGGGGGGTCACACTCGGCAGCACTCAGAGGTTACTCTTGGCTCTGCACACAGAAATCACTCCTGGCAGGCACAGGGGATCATATTGGATGCCAGGATTCAAACTACGGTCCGTCCTGGATTGGCTGTGTGCAAGTAAATGCCATACCTCTGTGCTGTCTCTCTGGCCCCAACTTTGTTCATCTTGAAGCTGACACTGACTATCCAGCGAACATTTGAAGCCACAGGGAAAGGGCTCCCTCTCCCAAAACCACCCCCCACTTCTGACTCCACTCAAGGGCAGGTTGGGGCTATGCAGTAGAGGATATGTGAGGTCCTGGGTCAATATCTAACACCCCAAATCAAAAGCAGCATCCAGTCATAAGTCCAGGTGCTTCCCTGATCCCTCCTGACACTGAGGGCAAGACCCTCTGCCCAAGACCCCAGAGTTCCCTGAGCTTCTGAGTCAAAAGATATGGTTCAGCTGTTCTGGTACCCTGTCATTGGGTTCTCTGGCTCTAGTAGCCCTGCAGAAGTCAAAGAGCATCTCACTTATTAAATTCCTGACTGAAAACAAAGGACAGAAGAAGGAACAGCCTGAGAAGAAAGATGCTGTGTGTGAAGCAGAAAACAAGTTCCATGGCCCCTGCCAGGCACAACTTTCCCCCAAACTTTCACTGTCCCCCAACTAAATAACTCTCCCAGTTTCCCTGTGAGAACTTTTATTTGTAAGACACAATCAGTGAGTAGTCTCAGGGGACTTTGTAGCTGAACCCAGTCTCCCTAAGGTGAAGGTGGGACAGGAAGTGCTGGCCTCCAGATCCTCTAGGCTGGCAACTAGCCCTGTCTTCAGCTTTTACCCAAAAGTCGCCTTCAGCTACTGCCAGCAGTTAGTTCAGGGAGCTGTGTGAGGCCCCAAGCTCAATCACCAACACTACTAGGTGTGACTTTAGTGGTCCCCAGAACCTCTGCACCTGAGCAGTACCGCAATATTAGGTCTGAACCCCCATGGTCAGGCCAAAGCACTGCAGGGAGTGGCCCAGAGAAAATTCCAAAATTTCTGGGACCTGTAAACCAAGATGTAAATGAAGACTAAATATCTTTTTTTTGGGGGGGAGGGTTTGGGTTTTTGGGCCACACCCGGAGGTGCTCAGGGGTTACTCCTGGCTGTCTGCTCAGAAATAGCTTCTGGCAGGCACGGGGGACCATATGGGACACCGGGATTCGAACCAACCACCTTTGGTCCTGGATCGGCTGCTTGCAAGGCAAACATGGCTGTGCTATCTCTCCGGGCCCAAGACTAAATATCTTAAATTTAAAAAAAAGGGGGGGCGGCATGGTGGCGCTAGAGGTAAAGTGTCTGCCTTGCCAGCGCTAGCCTAGGACGGACCTTGGTTCGATCCCCAGACGTCCCATATGGTCCCCCAAGCCAGGAGCAACTTCTGAACATATAGCCAGGAGTAACCCTTGAGCGTCACCGGGTGGGGCCCAAAAACCAAAATAAAAAACAAAAACAAAAAAAGACCCTCTTCCTTTGGGACCAGAGCAATAGCACAGTGAGAAGGTTGTTTGCCTTCTCAAAAACAATTTCTGAGTGCAGAGCTACGAGTAACTCCTGGGCACCACCAGGTATGACGCCAAAGCAAAAATTAATTAATTAATTAATTAAAAGAAGACCTCCAGGGGCTGGAGAGATAGCATGGAAGTAGGTCATTTGCCTTGCATGCAGAAGAACGGTGGTTAGAATCCTGGCATTTCATAGGTCCCCCAAGCCTGCCAGGAGCAATTTCTGAGCACAGAGCCAGGAGTACAACCCTGAGCGCTTCTGGGTGTGACCCAAAAATAAACAAACAAACAAAAAAAGGAAGACCTCCAAAAGAAAATAAATTATCCCTTCTAAAGAAAAGTAGAGAAAAAAGAGGGATAGTATAGAAGGTAGGGCATTTACATTGCAAGCAACTGACCTGGGTTTGATCCCCAGCATTCCATATAGTCTCCCAGCACCATCTTCCTTCTTTTATTTCTTTTTTTCTTTCTTTTCTTATATCTCTTTCCTTTTTTCTTATATTCTTCTCCTTTCTTCCCTACCTTCTTTTCTTCTTTCCTTTCTTACTATCTTTCTTGCTATACCTAGCAAGATTTACTCCTGGATTTACTCAGGATTTACTCAAGATTTGCTCAGGATTTATTCCTGGCTCTGTGCTCAGAGATCACTCCTGTTAAACTCAAAACACCAAATGGGATGTGGGAAATTGAACCTGTCACTTGCATGCAAGGCAAGCACCCTATACACTATACTATCTCTCTTCCCAATATATAGTTATTTTATAGGTCACAATCCCATGGTATTTCATAATAATAATATCATGGGACTCAGGAACATGAGGCTCCAGTTTGAATGTGAAGTTCCTCTTCATACAAAAGACTTACAGTATCAATAATTAGGAGGGAGTGTGGTAGGATGAAAGGATTTACACAACTTGATTGTAAAACTTGCCATAAATATGCACTGAATGAGGCCGGAGAGATAGCACAGTGGTATGGCATTTGCCTTGCATGCAGTCGACCCAGGAGGAACCTGTTCGATTCTAGGCCTCCTATATGGGTCCCCAGCCTGCCAGGGGTGATTTCTGAGTGCAGAGCCAGGAGTAACCCCTGAGCCCCAGGTGGAACTCAAAAACCAATCAATCAATAAATAAAGTTTAAAAAAATATGCACAAAACACAAAACTTGATATTGACATAATGATGAATGCTGAGATCAATAGGATTTATTAGAGAATCTAGACAGGATTAGGGGATCTACTGGACCCACCCAACAATGTTTGAGGAGGGATAAGGGTTGATTCCAGGAAGGCATTTGGAGGCTGTTATTAGCTTTCTGTAAGAACATTAACATAATTTAGAGTTGAGTTTGGGGAAGTTCAGGTCCAATAGCATTGTGAAAGGCGGAGGATACTAAAGCAAAGGTTGGGGGACACATCCAGTGGTATTCAGGGCTAACTGTTGGATCTGAGCTCAGGGGACCATATGGGGTACTAAGAATCAAACCTGTTTGATTGCCTGCAAGGCAAGGGCCCTCCCAGCTGTACTATAACTCTGACCACACAATGGAGATTTTGATGGAGGAATTAGGAACTTGAACTACAAAAGAGATGACAACGTTTGCTGATTGGTTTGGGGGACACACCAGCAAAACACAGGGCCTATTCGTTCCTCTGTGCTAGGGTATCCTGTGGTGCAGGACTTAATCTCAGCCTCCTCCATTCAAAGCCAGCACTCGGCCCACTCAGCTCTCTCTTCAGCCTTCAAGACAGGAGGTAATAGAGGATTATAGTAACAGACAGTTAGGAGGAGCTTTCATGGGGTATGAATAAGCACTGTCAATGTAAAGGGCCTCAATTTTGACTGTCAGACTGTAAAGCAATTCATACACCAAGGCACTATCAAACTGTTAGGGCCATAAGAGGAGAATAATACCTCAGTCTGATTCCAAAAGTTGTCTAGCTTGTGTATCTCTACATGCTCACACATGTGGATGTACATTACAAGCTTTATGTTTAAAAGAAAAAAATCAATGACAACACAAAATTTGTCATAGTAAGAGGGACATAGGGAAAAAGAGATGAAGAATCTGGAAAGAAAATTAAGAGGCAGATGCCTTGCATGTGGTTGAGCCTGGTTCTATTTTCAGTTCCATAAGTTCTCTGATTGCTGTGAGGTGTGGCCCCAAGCATTTGCGTGGGTAGCCCAGGAACTACAGGGCCTGAGCAGCATGGAGGCCACACACACACCCAAGAGTCTCTCTGGAGTGGACTGGGCCTCCTGAGCACCACCTGAGAGGTCCTTTACACCAGAATAAACAATTAATTGTTTAACATAGAAAACCCTTTATCTCTAATGATCTCAGTCATGACCCAAGTTACAGTTCTTAAGTGTGCTATAGGTATTGATTCTAGAATGAGCTGGACAAACACAAAAATGCATGGACAAACACAAAAATGCAAGGGTGAAAAATCAGGTAATACATGGAGAGTAATTCAGGAGAGTAAAATCTGTGGAGAATAACCCATGGAACATAATCAATGGGGATAATCCTTGGAGAGTAATCCATGGGGAATAAGCATGAAAAGTAATCTGTGGGAAATCATTGGAGATTTACACATGGAGAGTAACCCATGAAAAATAATCCATAGGTAATCCATGGAGAGTAATCCATAGAAAGTAATCTGTTAAAAGTAATCCATGGGTAATCCCTGGAGTATAATCCCTGGAGAGTAATTTCTAGAGGAATCCATGGAGTATAATCTGTGGAAGATAATCTGTGGGTAATTTATAGAGAATAATATGGAGGTAGTCCATGGGTAATCCACTAAGAGAAATCCATGGAACATAATCCTTGGGTCTTCATGGAAATTAATCCATGAACAACAGCATCCCTCTGCAGGTCTAGGGTAATAAACATAGTGATTCAAGTGTTGATTAAAAGCTACTCCTTGTTGGGGCCGGAGAGATAGCATGGACGTTTGTCTTGCATGCAGAAGGATGATGGTTCGAATCCCGGCATCCCATATGGTCCCCTGAGCCTTCCAGGAGCGATTTCTGAATGTAGAGCCAGGAGTAACCCCTGAGCGCTGCCTTGTGTGATCCAAAAAAAAAAAAAAAAAAGAAGAAGAAGCTACTCCTTGCTGTGGTTTTAGTGGCCCAGCACATGCTAGGCATATGTGAAGGCTCTAACAGTCCTGCTATGTCCTTGTTCTCCCCTATGCGAAGTACTAGAGACTGGGTATAACAATAACCACAATAAAAATTAACCACTTAGAATACCAAGTCTGAAAAGCAACTGACTGATAAAACAGCAGGTAAAAAACAAAGCACTTGACTAGGTGAGAGATGAGAGCTAAATATTACCCTGAAATCCAATTATGAATAACTTTGTAATTTCACAGTAACTATTTTTTAAAAAATTAATTTTTTAAATTTATCTCCAGGAAAGGGCTTGAGATAAAATTCAGAGCTCTGGGATAGAAGGATTCTCAGTGGGATGAGCACAATCTATGAATGCAAAGGCCTTGGTCCCATCCTCCACACTCTGATCCACTGATGCCATTTCTAGGCATATGCATCCCCCAAATACAAAAACATTAATTTGAAATGATATAGGTACATCTATGTTCATTGCAAAGCTTATTACAGTAACCAAGATATAGAAACAGCCCAACTACAGATGAATAGATCCAATTGTGTCCAGTGTACACAATGAAATACTGTACAGCATTAAGAAAGGATAAAATCAAGGCCAGGTTGCACACAGCCAACCAAGGTTTAATCTCTGATATCACATATGGGCCCCCAAGCACCTCTGTGAATGACCCCTGAGCACAGAGCCAGGAGTAACCTCTGAGCACTGATGGGTGTGATCAGAAGAAAAAAAATAAAGGACAAAATCATACCATTTATACATGGGTAGGATCATGAACAAATGACCAAGGGCATCATGTTGAGTGAAGTCAGTCAGGAGAGGGGAAAGATACAGAATGATCTCTCTATGGGGCCTAAAGATACACAGCAAGGGAGCACAGATTACCAAAAGCAACAGAACCGTGGAGTTGTTTTATAGAACTAAGGAATGGGGTATAATGGTAGTTGAGGGCCAGAGCGATAGCATAGTGGTAAGTCATTTGCCTTACACATAGAACAAGTGGTGGCTTGAATCCTGGCATCCCATATTGGTTCCCTAAGCCAGGAGCAACCCCTAAGCATCACCAGCTGTGGCCCAAAAACCAAAAAAAAAAAAAGAAAAAAAGAAAAAAAAAAAGAATAGTAGTTGAGCAGGAGGAACCTTTAGGATCTTGGTGGATGGAAATAGTCACTCTGGTGAGGATTGTGGTGTTGGAATGATCTATGTATCATTAACAGCAATTGTACGTCACAGCACCTCAACAGAGATTGGGGGAAAAGGAATATAAATAGTTTCCCTGGGCTGTTCAATTTATTGGAGTATACACTTTGCATGTTAGAGGCCCAGTATAATCCCTGGACCACATGGTCTCCTGAACAACACTGGAAAGTGATCCCTGGGCAAATCTAGTCCAATGTAAGAGGAAGGAAGGAGTGAAGGAGGAAAAAAGGGAGGGAGAGAGAGATTTCCCAGTGCCCAATAACTACACAAAACAAAAAAACACTCTCAACAGAATTATCACAGCCCAAAAGATGTAAGTGGAAGAGGAAGGGGTGTGTTCTAAGAGGCATGCAAGGTCAGAGGTCAGAAACAATATAGAGATAGGTTGCTTGCTTTGCACATGTTCAAGCTGAATTTGATTTCTGGCATCCCTGGGATCCTCCGAGTTCAACAAAAATATACCCTGAGCCAGTGAGCATAGCTAGAAGGGGTCCAAAAACCAAATAAAAAAAAAAAAAGTATGCAAGGACAGGTAAAAAGAAGAGGCTTATGAGAACAGAAGCCAAGTGAGCAGATGAGAACTTGTCACTAGAATTGAGCCAGCCTCTTAGGGTTACAGCACAGAGTTTTTGTTTTGCTTTTTGGGTATTTTTGGGTTTTTTGTTTTGTTTTGGGGCCTCACCCAATGACACGCCAAGGAGTTACTCCTGGCTTTGTGCTCAGAAATCACTCCTGGCTCGGGAGATGCCAGGGATAGAACCCAGGTCTGTCCTGGGTCAGGCGCATGCAAGGCAAACACCACACCACTGTGCTATTGCTCTGGCCCCACAGAGTTCTCTGTAAGATAAAATTTGAGTTTCAACTCAGGACTTTGCACCAACCCTGAAGCATGAGGCCATGATTTCAAGTCCCAGGGATGCCCTCCGTACACCAAGCGTGGTGCAGTCAGCTCTGCTACCAGAGACTCAAAATTGGTCTGGAAGCTGTGACCTCTACAGGGTGTGAGCACTGCAGCCACAGAACAATATCCAGAAAACACTTGTGTGAATGCAATGCAGCCCCAATCCTGCTAGCACTGAACCCCGAATGGGCTCGAGCACAACCACGAACATGTCTATGACTGCCACTAAAGCTCACAGTAGAATAGATGAGTAGACCCCTTTATCACAGCTATGGCAGCCAGATATGGAAGAATGAGGCACCTAGTTTCTTGTTTGTTTGTTTGTTTTATTTTTGGGTCACACCGGCAGCGCTCAGGGGTTACTCCTGCTCTATGCTCAGAAATAGCTCCTGGCAGGCTCAGGGGACCATATGGGATGCCGGATTCGAACCAACGACCTTCTGCATGAAAGGCAAATGCCTTACCTCCATGCTATCTCTCTGGCCCCACCTAGTTTCTTTCTCTGGCTTTTTTTTTTTCCTTTTGAGAAATAGGATATACCTGGAAGTACTCAGGACTTACTCTTGGCTCTGTGTTCAAGAATCTTTCCTGGTAGGGCTCAGGGAACCCTATGTGGTGTCAGGAATTGAACCTGGGTTGGCTGTGTGCAAGGCCTGATAGACTTTAACCTCTGGTCTATCTTTCCAGTCCTCTTTATTTTAAATTACTTTATCCAAAGGTCAAACCACCATTCTGCAGTGACCCCCTTCTTTCCTGAGAGCAAGAGTTTCTTGTTGAGAAGAAAGTAGGGTGCTTTTCTGTGACACTCAGTGAGGTGGGGTTGAGGGACACGTTGGTGCCAGACCTGTACTCTTTTTCTTTTCTTTGAGGGGTTCTACACTTAGAGATCATGCCTGGATTAGGGGATCTTACCCAGGTTGACTACAGGAAGGCACGCATTGTAATCCCTGTGCTATCTCTTCAACCCTGACACTGTTCTCTTTATGCAGCTCCCAGGCACAAAATGTGTCTTATTGAGAGTTACCCATGACTTTCTTCTCCCCTATATACCCAGGAAGGCATTATCCCTCCAATCTGGATGGGATCTTTCCTAAGAGAAGTTCCCTTTGTGTGTTTTTTTTTTGTTTTGTTTTGTTTTGTTATTGCAAACTTAACAACTCATTTCAAGGGAGTTAGCAGAGCTTCAGTGGGACAACTGGTGGGGCACCCACCAGCTTGTAATGGGTTCCACAGCTGGGGCACTTCTGGGCTTCCCCTTTGTGCAGCCAAAACCAGATAACAGTGCTATTGTTCTCTTCACGGATACAGCCTATTATTTACTTGTTGGAGTTGAAAGGGACTAAATTAGGGTCTTCCTTGATGCCTGAAGCTGCCTTTGGAGCAAGTAGATTGTATGGATTCAGTCCCCTCTGCCCAGCCATAATGACCTCCCCCTCCAGCCAATGGCCTGCTCATCTTCAATAGAAATGCCACCTAAGGGGCTGGAGCAGTGGCGCAAGTGGTAGAATGTTTGCCTTGCATGCACTAACCTAGGACAGACAGCGGTTTGATCCCCCCACTCAGCATCTTATATGGTCCCCCAAGCCAGGAGTGATTTCTGAGTGCATACTCCAGGATTACCCCTGAGCATCACTAGGTGTGGTCCCAAAGACAAAAAGAAAAGAAATGCCACCTAAGAGGAGTTCCCCAAGCACTGAGCACTGAGGCCCACTGCAGACCATGAGGAAAGGGCACCCATGAGGAAGGAATTCAATGTCTCCCCTGCCCCAGCACTATAAGAATGGTCTCTAGAACATGGAAGAAAATGAAACTCATGCAGTTGGAAAGATAGCACAGCAGGTAGGTTGCTTGCTTTACATGTGATTGATCCTGATCCTCAGCACCCTATTTGGTCCTCCTGAGCATCTCCAGGAATGATCTGTGAGCCACAGAGCCAGGAGTAAATCCTGTACACCACTGAATATAGTCCCCAAACCAATAAATAACGTATTTCAAAAATAAGCTTATAAAAAATTCAAATAACTTGGCAGTTCCTTTTCCCTACCACTAATTCCTCATTCCAGGAGTATTTGGAATGAAAGTTCTAGTTGTCTGGTTATCCTTCCAGACCCTTCCAGTTCCATCAATCTCTCTGATTGCCAACCTAACTGATACATCGCATTCATCCACTGTGATGTGCTTGTGTGCTGCCACCTCCTTGTAATATTTTTGTTCATTTGTTTAATTATTGAATTGTTTAATTGGGGTGGGTGCTCAGACCAGACCATCCCAGGGATCACAACTAGCAAAGTTCCCAACTCCAACCACTTAACCACCTCCTCATCCTCCTCTGAGGCATTGAACAAGATAATATTGGTTCATAAAGATTTACTTCATTCTCTATCCTAGTGTCACCAGTGCTCACTGTGCAGCTTTATAATAATGTTACCTCACCCTCTTTGGAATACTAAGGTGTCTCAGATATTAGTTCTTGTTTCATAAGAGTTTTTTTATGCTTCAAAGAACTGATATGTGCTGGGATGCTTGGTCCTGCCCAGCTAGCTTGCACATTAGCTTGGTTCTGTATGTCACATCACATATAAACCAGGAACCAACGTCTCTACCTTGCAATGCTCTGAGGATGTGCTGAGCAGAAACCTCTCTGTGTAAAGCATTTTGCTCTGTATTTGCTCAACATAAGCACTGGCTATTGCTAATTACATAGGTTTTAAAAAGTTGCTCTAGTTTTTCTAGGACCATTGTCCAGAAGGTAAATTTGAGAACTGTGGTCAGATGTCTATGCAAAAGTATTGTTTTGTTTTGTCTTTGTTTTGGGGGCCATATTAGGCAATGCTGGAAGTTACTCTCAGTTCTGTGCTTTGGGGACCCTGCGGTGCTGAGGCTCAAATCTGGGCCTTCTGCATGCAAAGATGCACTTAGCCATCAAACTCTCTCTATATATATCTATATACATATATATGATATGCATATATATACATATATGATATACATAACATATACATATCTATATTCATAACATGCATACACATATATGTATATCTCTGTGTGTGTCTCTCTCTTACCTCTTTCCAAAGCATGACTGGTTTCCATGGCCACAAGGAGAATATGCAAGTGCATTTTTCCTTACCTTAGCAGTGGACTCTTCTCTTCCATTACGTTGATCCTTTACAGATATTGCAAATCCACCCTTGACTTCATTTTTCTATCTCTCTATCTCTTTTTGGAGGGGCACACCCAGTCATGCTCAAGGATCTACTCTTGACTCTGTGCTCAAGAATCAGTCCCACAGAGCCAGTGTAACAGTACAGCAGTAGGGCACTTGCCTTGCACACAGCCAACTCGGGATGGACCCAGGTCCGATCCCTGGCATCCCATCTGGTCTCCTGAGCCTGCCAGGAGTGATTTCTGGGTGCAGAGGCAGGACTAACCCCTGAACACTGGTGGGTGTGGCCCCAAAACAACAACAACAAAAGAAACACTCCTGGCAATGCGTGGGGTAACATATATGGTGCTAAGGATTGAACTAACGCCAGGCTCAAATAAGGCAAGTGATATAACTTCTATGCTACCTTTCTGGCTACAAACTCCTAACTTTGAAGTAGTCTAACTACTTAGATTTTAGCTTAAAATACTTGTGAAGAGCCAAAAAAAATAGATCTAAGGGCTAGAATGCATGCACCACTGGGTTGGAACAGAACTGTATCACCAGATCCAAGCACTGAACAATTAGATCCACAAGCCTAAAGGATCACCTGGATTGACCCCTGGTTACCTGAGCCCTGCTTGGGAAGCCCCTTCTCCACTTCCCTCTCCACAGGCCCTCTGAAAAATACCTGCCAAAATGTCTTTGACCTAGAAATGCCAGTTCTGGGAGTTTGTCCTCTAGATATACTAGCTAGGCTTGCAAAATGATGTGTCCACAAGGTCATTCACTGTGGTATTGTTTGAAAGAGCCCTAGAGTGGAAATGAAGCGGGAACTGGTTAAATAATTTATGGCTCCTCCACACCACAGATTTCTATATAGTCATTTTTTTATTGGAGAAGCACTTTTTGCAGCAATAGAAAACAGTATCCAAGATGTATTTCTTTTTTTTTTAAAGATGTATTTCTAAGTGAACATTAGAGTGCAATGTTTATACCCCACATTTCATCAGTTCTAAGATGTATAATTATTTTTTTTTACTTTCTTTATTTTACAGATAAGGAAATTAACTTGACCTTGGGCTCTCTTGCTCCAGAGCCTATTCACTGAACCTCGTGAACTCCACTGGTCCAATCTAAACGACAACCTTCACTGAACCCAGTCCTGTTCTATGAACTTCAGATGAGCCTCGCATGGAGTCATGAGGCATAAGCTGCTGTTTTCCTCATCCTATAGATGAGGACACTGAGACTTTCTGTGGTTATTAGTTAATTAGATGAGCTAAGTTCATGTTAATTCAATGAGCTGAAGTTAAAAGGTTGGCAGTCTCAATACTTGACCATGTTCCTAGTACTCATAATACCATTTGTGCCACCAGTAGAATATTCATATTTGCCAAATGAAATATTGGGATTTGGGGCCTAGTGGTGCTCAGGAATCACTCAGGGCTCAAGGGAAATCTATTTAGTGCTGGAAATTGAATCTGTTATACTAGCTTTCTAGTCAAGAAGATTTTTTTTTTGCTTGTGGTGAGATAGATTCTTTTTTCTTATTTTCTCTTTCTCTCTTGCTTTCTCTCTTGATCTCTTTCTCTTTCCTCACAAAGGATCACTAAGTTATTTATGATTGAATTTCAGACATACAATGTTCCTACACCAATCTATCTGTTCACCAGTTTCTACTTCTCCCCACCAATGCCCTCAATTTCCTTCCCACCTCTCTTTCTTCCTCTGTGGCAAGCACTTTTTCTCCTTTTATGTACTGTTTTATAGTACTTATACTGATAGGACACCACACATATAAATTTACCAACTGTCAGCACCCCTTATCCACCAGAGTAACCAATTCTTTCCATCATTGTCAGAGTATTCCCTCTCTTTTTTTATCTTCCCCTCCACCACCACCTTCATTGGCAAATTTCCTACTGAAAACTGTTCTCATGTTCTTTGTTTTTACTGCCTTTTGGCATTTTTTAGTCCCCTTTGTTTTTTTATATGCCAAATATAAAAGATATCATTCTATGTCTGTCCCTATCCCTCTAACTAACTTTACTTAGCATAAGATTCTCTAAATTCATCAATGTGGCAGCAAGTTTCACGACTTTATATTTTCTTATGGCTGAGTAATAAATAATCCATTATGTAGATGTATCACAGTATTTTTACCCAGTCATTTGTTACTGAGTATTTGAGTTGTTTTCAGATTTTGGCTATTGTGAATAGTACTGCAATGAACTTAGGGTTGCAAATGTCTTTTCTGGATTGTGTTTTGGGGGTTTTGAAGTTAAATTCCAGGGAGTGGAATTGCTGGATCAGATGAGAGCTCAATTCCTAGCTCAATTCCATATTTGTCTTTCCAGAAGGCTGACCCAAGTGACATTCCCACCAACAGTGAATGAGATTCCATATCCTCCTCCCCCTCAACTTCTCTTCTCCTCAATATGCCTACACTGGTTATTATTGTTCTTTTTGTTTGTTTATTTTGGGGGATACACTTGGTAATACTCTAGAGTTACTCTTGGCTCTGTGATTAGGGATTATTCCTAGCAGGGCTTGGGGGACCATAAGTAGTGCCAGGAATTAAACCCAGACTAGCCTCATGCAAGGCCAGTGCCCTACCAGTACTATGCTCCAGAACAGTGTTGTTAGTGAATGCCAGTCTCTCTGGTGTGAGGTGGCATCTCATTGTTTTTCTTTGCATTTTCCTAATGACTGGTGAGATAGAGCATTTTTTCATATGCCTTTTGTCCATTTATATTCTTTTTTGAGGAAGCTTCTGTCCATCTCTTCTATTGTTTGATGAGGTTGACTTTTTTTAAATAAAATTCTACCAGTGCTTTTGATATTAACCCTTTATTGAGTGAGTGCTGGCCAAATAGTGGGGCATCTTTGGAGTATTCTTTAAGATGCAGAAGTATCTTAATTTAACGTAGTCCCATTTGTTCATCTTTGCTTCTGTTTGTTTGGCCAATGACATGGAATATTTAAAGATGTCTCTAACTTCAATGTCATGTTCTGTCTATATTTTTTAATGTAACTTATGGGTTCAGGTCTGATATTGAGGTCTTTAATCCATTTTGGTTTGACTTTTGTGCATAGTATTAGAAAGAGGTCTGATGGACTCCAGAGTGATAGTACACTAGATAAGATGCTTGCTTTGCACACAGCCAACCCAGGTTCAACTCTTGGCATCCCATATGAGAATCACCAGGAGTAATTCCTGGGCACGAAGCCAGGAGTGACTCCTGAGAATTGTTGGATGTGACCCAAAAATAAAACAAAAAAGACTTAGAAGGAATAACTAACCAAATAAAGGAGAATAAAAGAGAGGAAACGGACTAAAGAGATAATAGAGGGGTTACTAGGGTATTTGCCTTGCATTCTGTTAACCATGGTTCAAACTCTAACACTACATAAGATCCCCAGGATCTACCAAGTTTCCTTGAGCACAGAGTCAGGAGAAAGCCCTGAGTACTTTTGGAGGAAGGCAAAGGTAGTTTCACTGGAAAAATTCTATAGAACAAATAAAGATTAAACACTAAGTCTGCACAATTTCTTTCCGAAAACAAAAAGGAGCGAATACCAAACCAACTCATTTAATAAAACCAATATTACTCTGAAGCCAAAATTAAACTAATGTAATTCAAAAAGGTAAAATGTAAACCAAGAGTATCAGGTATATAAATGTAAAACTCCATAATAGGATATTAGCAGGTAGAATCTAACACTATAATAAGAGAATGATAGGTTATGACACAGTAAGTTGATGCAAGATTGATTCAAGACTAAACTTGACTCTACATTGTATATACACCTCAGTGACTTTGTGGTTTGGTTTCAGACCATGGTGATAAAGCAGAATTCATAAGAAAGCAAGTTTCATGAGGTGTTTTGGTTTCTCAGTACAAAAAATGTTTTGATGTAGAGAGATAACTCAATGAGTTGAGTGATGCTTTGCACGCAGGAGAAACTGCAGTGTACGACTTATGCTTTATGATAGTCTTCTTAGTATATAAAGTCTTAGTAGTCTTTATATATATATATATAAAGCATTATGTTGGGCTAGAGCAATAGCACAGCAGCATTTGCTTTACATGTGGCTGACCTGGAACTGACCTGGGTTCAATTCCTGGCATCCCATATTGGGGGGGGGGTGCCACCCGAAAAAAAAAAAATTTAAAAATAAAGCATTGTCTTTTTGTTTTGTTTTATTTTACTTTGGAGAGGAGGGATTGAGCCACACCCAGTAGTGCTCAGAGTTTATTCCTGGCTATACACTCAGAAATCACTCCTGTAGGCTCAGGGGACCATATGAGATGCTGGGGATCAAACCAGGGTCCGTTCCAGGTGGTTGCATGCAAGGCAAATGCCCTACTACTGTGCTATCACTCTGGCTCCTCTTGTTTTGTTTTGCTTTTGAGTCATACCCAGTGGTATTTAAAGTTAGGAGGCTCAAAGATCATTCCTGAGGGTGCTGGGGGGGGGGGTCCTATGGGTGCCAGAGATCAAGCCAAATTGACTGCATCCAAGGCAAGAGCCTTACTTTCTGCACTCTTTCTAGCCCCAAAGCTTTTTGTCTTAAGTTGTCTTTCCTTTGTAATCTCACTTCAGGGAAAAGAAAAGTTAGCAGATTAAAGGGAACTAAATTTCTAAGGAAAGTTTATTAAATGATTTGCCTTCTCTAAGCAATTAACTTAATCAAACTATGTACATTCAGTTCTTTTTAACTTAGAAAAATCTCAATAAAAATGTATTATGCAATTTTCAATTAAAAAAAATCAATGCATTTTACATACAGCAGATCTGGGTTCCATTCTTGACACCACATGACACATCACCAAAAATGAGCCCAATCACAGAGCTGAGAGTAGCCCTAAGCACTACCAAGTATGACATCTTCCCAGAAAAATAAAACCATGTATAGCAGCCAAGAAGTAGTTCAAAGAGCTGAAGCACATGTTTTGCATATGAAGACCCAGAGTTTAATCCCTAGCATCACATGGACCAAGGAGAGATCCTTAAGCACCAGGCCAAAACCATTGTTTATGGCCCCAACCACACAATCACACACACACACACACACACAACACACACACACACACAACATAGAGACAATATAGAGCCTTACTATTATTATTATTATTACATTATTATTTTAGTTTTTGAGTCACACCTGGCAATGATGAGGGGTTACTACAGGCTCTGAATTCAGGAATCACTCTTTGTGGTGTTCAAAGGACCATATGGAATACAAGAGATTGAAACTGGGTCAGTTGCTTATAAGTCAAGTATCCTCCTTAGTGTATTATTGTTCCAGTCCAATTATTGTTGTTGTTGTTGTTGTTGTTGTTGTTATATAGTCATGTATGACTGTGTTCAGGCCTTACTCTTGGGTCTTCACTTTGGGAATCACTCCTGATAGACCCTATTGGGAGCCAGGAATTGAACCTGGGTTAGCTGCGTGCAAGGCAAGAGCCCTGCCCACTATACTATTGCTCCTAGAACCTTAATTTAACTGATACAGACTTTCTCACTACCTTTCCTCAACTTCATCTCTGAGGTGGCACTGGTAGGAGCTGCAGTCTGGTTGCCAACAAGCAGTTTTAGTTTGAGCCCAGGAGCTCCACATTCCCAGGAACTGCCTCCCAGAACAAAGCTCTTAGATGGTGTCAAGATCCAATCTGTGTACACACAGACAGAAGAGGTGGGGACTACCATTTCCAGAGATGAGAGAAGTGTTGCTATGGAAGGTTTGGCCTCCCTGGTCATGTACTTCGAATTAAGAGTACAGTCAGTGGTTTTCTGGTTGTACTGAGCAAGTGCAAGGAGAAACTCCCATGGTGACCAACAGAAGACCAGGTCAGGCCAGGGTAGAGGGTGGATGAAGAACAACCTGAGTTTGGTCAATACTGGAGTCACTTTGGGCAGGAAGGACAGACTCTTGTAACCTGTGTAATCCTAGATTTCTCAAATAAAGTTACTTACCATCTCTCCTAAATAAATAAATAATAAAAAAGTGTTGACTATATATCACTTTTGGGGGGGTCATACCCAGCAGCGCTCAAGGGTTACTCCTGGCTCTATGCTCAGAAATCGCTCCTGGCAGGCACGGGAGACCATATGGGATGCCAGGATTCGAACCACCATCCTTCTGCATGCAAGGCAAATGCCTTACTACCATGCTATCTCTCCGGTCCCAACTATATATCATTAAAAAAAAACTTCCTAACATCTGGGGCCGAAGCAATAACACAGCAGTAGGGCATTTGCCTTGCATGTGGCTGACCCCGGACGAACCTCACTTCGATCCCAGATGCTCCATATGGTCCCCGAACCCAGGAGCGATTTCTGAGCCCATAGCCAGTAGTAACCCCTGAGCATCACCATATGTGGCCCAAAAAACAACAACAACATCAACAAAAACTCTTACTAACATCACCTACATGCCAGTGCATCATAATCTTTTTGTTGGTGATAGATCTCATTTAAAGATAGTACAGAGGGTAGTAGAGTACTTGCTTTGCATGAGGCCAATCCTATTTTAATTTCCAGCACCCTATATGTCTCCCAAGTCCTGCCAGCAGTGATCCCCAACCTCAGAACCAGGAGTAAGCCCTAAACTCTGCTGAATGTGGCCTCACGCAAGAAAAATTACTCAAAAAATTAAATAAAGCCCAAAACTCAATCTGCAAAATGTCATAAAATGAAGAACAATAAAAAAAGGGATATTTGAAATGTGATGCATTTTAACAGAAAAAGGTACAAAGGAAAAGTACATGGTGGTGATTGCATCAATCACTGCAGGGGAAGTGTTGGTCAGAATTCAATACCTTTCTTCTTACTTTCTTTCTTTCCTTCTTCCTTCCTTCCTTCCTTCCTTCCTTCCTTCCTTCCTTCCTTCCTTCCTTCCTCCTTCCTTCCTTCCTTTCTTTTTTTTAAAGTATCTATTTGACTTATTTCTTTTGTTCACTCCAACAGCTTAATATTAATGGCTCTTAGTTTAGCCAAAAAAAAGTCCATGTTTGTTCTTCTCCTTGGGCTATTCCAAATAAGTTATTCGTGCCATCAAAGTTTTGAGCTTGTGATAACTACTGGAAATAGAATATTGTGGAATGGGCTCTAGCAAGATTAGGATTAAGCTGTCAGATCCATCATGAAAGATATTATTATGGGCAAAATAGAGCTCATAATGGCACCACTCGCTCTGGACAAGGTGCGGAGACAAAACAAAGATGGACTTTCAGCTCTTCTCTATGCTGATGATGTTTTCCACAATGCTGTTGCCTGGAACAAAATTTTGCTCATGAATACAAACCTGGATATCTTCTTTCTCTGAGTTTGGTAACAATTCATTCTTCATCCAGGCAGAATAATGCCCACTGTAGGAAATAAAAGCATGACACTGAAGATTTCTTTGCAGTTCCTCCAAGTGTTCAACACCTTTGTTTGTGTGTGTGTGTGTGGTTTTTGGGTCACACCCGGCAGTGCTCAGGGGTTACTCCTGGCTCCATGCTCAGAAATTGCTCCTGGCAGGCAAGGGGGAACCATATGGGACACCAGGATTCAAACTGATGACCTTCTGCATGAAAGGCAAACGCCTTACCTCCATGCTATCTCTCCAGCCCCTCAATACCTTTCTTAACCTCATACAACAATCTCCAGATTACAATATAGAAAAGATGGAATGTGGGGCCAGAGCAATAGCATAGTAGATAGAGTGTTTGCCTTGCAGGCACCTGACTCAAGTTCGACCACCAGCATCCCATATGGTCCCCCGAGCCTGCCAGGAGTGATTTCTGAGCACATAGCTAGGACTAATTCCTGAGTTCGGCCATGTGGGGCAGAGCAATAGTGCAGCACATATAGAGTGTTTGCCTTGCTTAAGTCAGTTTGGGTATGTATCCCCAGTATCCCATATGGTCCCGGAGTCCCATCAGGAGTGATTCTTGAGCACAGAATCAGGAGTGATCCCTGAGTGCAGATTTAGGAGTGAGTCCTAAGCCAAGAAATCAAAACAGCAAAATCCTATAAATGAATATGATCATTCTTTGTCTGGCCCTCTGGACCTCTAACTCATTTTATTCAGCATGATACACTCCATATCCACCATTGTATTTTCTTTTTTTTTTTTTCTTTTTTTGTTTTTGGGCCACACCCGGCGATGCTCAGGGGTTACTCCTGGCTGTCTGCTCAGAAATAGCTCCTGGCAGGCACGGGGGACCATATGGGACACCGGGATTCCAACCAACCACCTTTGGTCCTGGATCGGCTGTTTGCAAGGCAAATGCCGCTGTGCTATCTCTCCGGGCCCCCACCATTGTGTTTTCAAATTTCATGACTTTATTTTTCCTAACAGTTATGTAGATGCACCATATTCTGTTGTGTAGATGTACCATAGTTTTTTTGTTGTTTTTTTTTTTTTATTCATTCGTCTGCTTTCAGGCACTTGAATTGTTGCCTATCATGAACAAATGCTGCAATGAACATAGGAGTGTAGATGCCTTTTCTACATTGTGATTTTAGGCACCTAGAATATATTCTCAGAAGTATTACTGCTGGGTTGAATGGAAGCTCAATTTAGAGTTTTCTAAGAAATGTCCACATTGTTTTCAAAAATAATATTGGGCCATTCTCTATTCCCACCAGCAGTAAATGAGAATCCCTTTCTCCCTAGATCCACACCAGCACTACTTGTCCTTGTTCTCTGTGATGTGTGCCAGCCTCAGTGGTGTGAGATGATAACTCATTGTTTTGATTTGCATCCCCATGATGATTAATGATGTGAAGCTTTTTTTTTTAATGTACTTTTTGGCCATCTGTATTTCTTCTCTGAGGACATTTCTGTTCATCTCTTTCCCCATTTTTTGATAGAGTTGAATAATATTTTTCTTAAGTTTTAACAGTGCCTTGTATAGATCAAATATTAACCTCTTGTCAAATCTTTGCTTCCTCTTGCTTGGTTAGTGATGTTTCATCCTTGAAGATGACTTAAACTTCAAAGACATGCAAAGTTCTGCCTATGTTTTCTTCTATATAACTTCTATCTATCATGAATGTAATTTCTTTGAACTTTTCATGATTATTTTTGTGTGTATCTACACAGATTTATTTAAAATGTATGTGGAAGGTTAGGTTGTGACTCGGTGGTTGAGCAAATGCTTCACATGAGTGAAATCTTGAGTTCAATCCACAACACTGCAAATAAAGAAAAAGAAAAATAGGGCACAGGACTGGGATTCAGTGGTAGAGTGGCTGCACATAAAGAATTGAGTTCAACCCCCTGAACCGAAGAGTGGAATAACTGTCACCATGGTAACAGTAGGAGGTGAAGAAAGAACCAAAGTAAATAAAAACTGTTTATGTAGACAGGCAAAGGAGCTAAAGGAGCTAAGACAATTCCTAAAATTAAATTAGTTGGTATTTTAGGAGCCAGAGTGAAAGTACAGAGTGAAAACACAGTAGGGTGTTTTCTTTGCATGTGACTGATCTGGGACTAATCCGGGTTTGATCCCCAGCATCCCATATAGTTCCCTGAGCCTGCCAGGAGCGATTTCTGAGTGCAGAGCCAGGAGTAGCCCCTAATCAATGCTGGGTGTGGTCCCAAAACACAAAAAAATTTACTTGTTTTTTTTTCTAAAGCATTTTATGTTGAGCAAGTTTCTGTGTGACTTACAATACTATTGGTTTCTTGTGAGCAGCATAATTCTAACAGCATACCCATCGCCAGTGTACCCATTTCTCTCCTCCAAGAATTCCAACTAAATTAATTTACTTTTTATTTTTAGGACTCACAGTGGTGCTTAGGATTTTTTCTGGTTCAGTATTCAGGGGCCCATTTCCAGCCACTTGCGGGGGACTGCGAAGTGCCAGTCATAAAACCAGAACCTCCTGTGTGCAAGTTAAGACCATTTTAAAGAAGGAGAACAAAGGGGGAAGAGTCCATTTATCTTATTTCAATATGTTAAGTAGTTGCAGTAATCAAGCTGAGTGATATTGGCACCATAATAGACACATAGATCAACAGAATGAAACAGCATTCAGAAACCAACCCAGATATACATCCTCTTTCACCGACTCTGGACAAAGGTGTAAAAGTAATTCAATGAAGAATAAAGAACCTTTCAAAATGATGCTGGAGCAGTTAGAAATTTGTAGGTTTAAATATAAAGCCCATTCTGACACAGTTCACTCTGGAACGGCCACATCACACTTTGCAGGGTAGGATTCATGATTCTCGCCTCTCTCCAGAGAAGCCTGAGTTTATCTCTTAAGCATATTCTCCTTTTTGCTCCCTTTTACTACAATGTCTTTTCTTCATTAAAAGAAAAAATAAATGGGGACCAAAACGATAATAAATAATTAATAATCTAATAAATAAATAGCTGCATGCAGCTGTCTGGGGTTCGATCCCTGGCACTACACATAGTCCCTGGATCCCCATCAGGAGGGATCCCTGAGAGTAAAGTGTGTGTTATCCCCAGTGTATATAAGACCCTGAGTTCTGTCTCAGGTACCATGTGACTCCTAAACAGTTAGATACAGTCCGAGAAACCCCTGCCTACTGTACTATTGCTCCAGCCTCTGTACTATTATTTTGTAAGGTCTTAGTAACAGAAGAAGCAAGACAGGGTATGCAGAATTTTTGCAGATCTAGGAGTAAGTCTCATGCACGACCTGTATACTCTCCCACCCCAAAAAGAAAATCCTCCAGAAAGAGGTCTTGAAAGATGGCTCAAAAAACTGGAACATTTGCTTTGGGTCCTATCTCCGCATTCATTGCATGGTCTCCTGAGCACCGCTGAGAGTGGATTGGAAACAAAAATAAAACCAGGAACTGTCCAGAGCGATAGTGCAGCAGCAGATGCTTGCTTGGCACATAGTCAACCTACTTTTGATTCCTGGCACCATGTATGGCCCCCTGAGCCCACCAGGAGTAATTTCTGAGCACAGAATTAGGAGTAACTCCTCAATACCACCAGGTGTATCCAAAAACAAAACAAAACAAAAAAATCAAAGAAAACAAAACATCTGAAAATGACTGTTTCAGGGGTCGGGAAATTAGCATTACGTCAGCTAGTGAAGCCTTTCTGGAAAGAAATTTGGTAGTATAAAAAGTAAAAATGGTTGCTAACTCTTGCCCTAGTAACCCACTTGAAGGAATCCAGCCAAAGGAAACATGAAAATGTGGTCAAAGATACATGCACAACCAAGCTCTCCAGGCTTTGTTTGCAAAAGGAAAACTTGGATGCAAGCCAGCATTTAACAATAGGGGATGATTAACAATTTATATATAGCACATACATACAATGGAATACACTACTATCTCAGAATCATGTTTTTAAGACTATTTTGTGACAAGGAAAATGTGCCAGATATGTTAAGTAAAAAAGAGCTATATGTCATTAACTGACTTTCTGTGGCTTTAACAGATTTTATTTTTTTTTTACTCTCTGCATAACTGAAAATTTCTATATGACTGCTTTTATTTATAATATAGAAATTGTATTAAACTATTTTAGTTGAGCATAAAATCCAACGTTAATACTTTAGATGATTAAAAGAAATGTGAGATAAATCCTATAATACATCTTTGTATATATTATCACCATAGTAATTCATTCTAAAATTTTTCTTTTCTTACTAAAATTTTTTTTAATTTGTTTTGTCTTTTGGGTTACACCCAGCAGCGCTCAGGGGACTTCTGGTTTCTGATGGAGCTCAAGTGAACATGAGGTGTCAGGAATCAAGCCCAGGTCCTCGGCAGGCAAAGCTTGCACCCTCTGCCACTTATCAATCCATCAAGTCTTACTAGTCCTTCATGAATCTGTTCTCCTCAACCTTCCAAAAGGTTATATCAGTGAGAGGACTGTATCAGGAACCAAAATAGTCCATTTAAAACCACTGGTCTACAACAATTGTCAGAAGCCAGGCCAGAACATAGAGTATGTGAATAGGATTCAAGGAAATCATCTAAGAACGATTCTTGTGCTAGAGAGGATGTGATGCTTCCAAAAAAAAAACTCAAGGCATGAAGTAGCAGTGTTCCGAATGTCATAGCCACTTCTGAGAGAGCTCCCAGACTTTTCTTCCTGAAGAGTTAAGAGTTCTGCCACTAGTGGAGAAATAGCACAGTGGTAGGGTGTTTGCCTTGTGCATGGCTGACCCAGGATGAACCCGAGTTTGATTCCCAGCATCTCATAAGGTCCCCCGAGCCTGCCAGGAGAGATTTCTGAATGCAGAGCCAGGAGTAACCCCTGAGCACCTCTGGGTGTGGCCAAAGAAAAATAAAAACCAAAACAAAGTTCTGCCACTTAAGGGCTGGGGATGTGGCTCAGGGGGCCAGAAAGCATGGAAATATAGTTTGTGAGAGTCTTAAGTTTGGACCCTCACATGATATGGTGACTCAATCACCAGGTATGCCCTACCTGCACTCTGTTGAGTTTCTCAATTGGTGCCAAGTCAGAGCCTGACCAATAGTAGCACTTACCATGTTTGCTGCCCACAGTGCTCAGTGAGGAGGGCGAGATAGAATGGGTAGAGATCACAGGCCCCACATATCACATCTCTCTTAAACACTGGCTCTCACTTGCCCACTCTTCCCACCAGCAAGAAGGCCAGGAGAAAGTTGAAGGAGCACTAGGAAGAAAATAAACCAGATCAGGTTCAGTGGATGCATCCACAGATGCATGTGCGAACCTCTTTCAAAACTTATGAGAGAAGATGGACTGAAGCCAAAGAATAGGATGTCTTACCTCAGACCTCCTGGCCAGAACACAGAGGCCAGGGTGTGGCCATAAGGATGAGAGAGAAGATAAGCTTCATGCCATACATACTTCTCTTACAGGCAGCTGCTGTGGAGACCAGAAAATATTGTCTCCCCATTCCCACATACCACAGCTGGAGTTGGAGAATGATTCTTGGTCCCTTTTTTCACGTTCAGTTAAAAGGCCAATTTCCAATGTATGTATGTGGGGCAGGGGTGCCCCATGCTATATACCAATGAGTCATTCTCAAAACCATAGAGGTGTTGGGATTTTCAATGAATGTATAGTTCTCAAGAGTCAGAAAACATCTTAACTAAAGGTATGTAACTCAGGAACAGAAGAAAGTTGTGGCCACGTAAGTCTGTGGAAAGCACGCTGAGGTCTTACATTCTCTCCAAGCTGACTTCCCTTCCCAAGTCAGAACTGAGTCCATCATTTGCCACTATCTGCTGAGTCCACCAACAGGTCCCTCCTCTTCACAGGTGGGTGGAGGTGGTGGAGCACAGGCAAGGCTAAGGGTGAAGTTCTAACCACGTGGTTGGTTCTCCTGGTACCAGTCTGGAGATTGGTGAGTTCAAAGCACCAGTTCATGACCTTATAAAGTACTAAAAAAGGAAGTTGCTCTTTGTCTTCACACTTAGGAAATTGCAAAGTTTACGGGGGGTTTAGAAACTAGAATGAAGACAGTGTGGTGTGTGTGTGTGTGTGTGTGTGTGTGTGTGTGTGTGTGTGTGTGACATGACTGTGTGTAGATCTCCTGGCTTTAAAAATCAGGGATCACTCCTGGTAGGAATTGAATTGAGACTATTTATATTATTACTTTTGGGAGGGATTTTGGGACTATTCTCAGCTTGATGGAAAAAGGGAGTTATTCCCAGAAATTTCAGGAGCCATGAAAAGCTAGAGATGAATCCTAACTCCTTCATACACGCATACATGTGGAATCAAAGCAATAGTACAGGTAAGGTGCTTGCCTTACACTCAACTAACCTAAGTTCAATTACGAGCACCCCACATGGTCCATCAAGTCCACTAGGAGTAAGCCCTGAGCAAAGAGCAGGAGTAAACCCAGAACACTGCTGGGTGTACCCCTTTAAAAAAATATTAACACAAGCCCTAAAATCCTTTGAGCCATCTTCCTGGCCAAATAAGTACTTCTACAAACCACAATTACATGTTGAATATCAGGGGCTGGAAAGATAGTACAGCAGTAGGGTGTTTGCCTTGCACGACGCTGATTAGAACAGACGGTGGTTTGAATCTCGGCATCCCATATGGTTCCCCTTGTCTGACAGGAGCAACTTCTGAGCACAGTCAGGAGTAACCCCTGAGTGCCACCGGGTGTGACCCAAAAACAAAAAACAAAAAAACATGTTGAACATCATAGCTTCAATTTCTTCTCCTTTAATATTTTCTTTTCTTTTTGCAATGCTAGGAACCAAACCCAACTCATATCCTCACATAAACAACCCTGGAGGCATCTCCAGTTTCTCTCTCTACATCTTTGACTGACTCTTAGGTGCTGTCATCTGCTTCTTTATGAAGGCCACTGCAATTGGTTCATGATCTTTTTCCCCCCAGGATCCATTCCTGTTGGCTATTCTGACCTCCTGAGTTTCAGGAAGAACCCTTCAATACCAGACCATACTTATTTCTCTTCCAACTACATAATCTCTCTGCCTGTAGGGTTCATCCCTAGCAATACACACACACACACACACACACACACACACACACACACACACACACACAACAGAAAGAGAACTCAGTGGGCTGGGCACATCAGTTTTGTATTCAGGAGACCCAGATTCCCTCCTAAAGACCTTCCAGTCACAGATCATACCTCAAAGTACTGCTAGCTCAAAAACGAAACAAAACAAAACTAGACTCCTGGGCCAGGAAGACAGCTCAAAGGGTTAATTTGCATGCTATTTGGAGGGTGGCACTCAGGGGTTTCTTGCTCTATGCTCAGAGATCAATCACTTTTGGTGGTACTCGGGGTGTCAAGAATCAAACCTGGGTCAGCTGCGTGCAAGGCAAGAGCTTTCCCCACGGTGCTCTCTCTGAGCCCTAGGACATGGTTTTTGCCAGTACTGAGCATTACCAGGAGCCATTACTGAGCAATCTGCTGGGAATAGCCCCTAAACACCAATCAATCAATAGGTGTGGAGAACACAAACAAACAAAAAAAGATGCCTACTTTTCATTCCACTTCATTCTCTATTCCTTCTCAGACACCCACTCCTCTAGTCAGGTGGAAGGTGTTTAATTTAGAAGGGAGCAGTGCCAGGAATTGAGTCCATGGCCTCACATATGCAGGCAATTGTTTTATTACTAAATCATGTCCTTGACTCCTGTTGCTATTGCTATTTGTTATTGGAGACTACACCCAGCAGTGCTCAGGGGGCCATGAGATAAGGAGGTTAGGGGGCCAGAGAGATAGCACAGAGGCAGGAGCATTTGCCTTGCATGCAGCTAACCCAGGACTGATGGTGGTTTGATTCCCATATGGTCCCATATGGTCCCCTTACCCCTCCCCCCCCAGGTGCGATTTCTGAGCCAGGAGTAACCCCTGAGCATTACCAGGTATGACCCAAAAACAAAAACAAACAAAGATAAGGGGTTAGAACATGGAACTCCTGCATGAATTTATGACCTTTGAGTTCTCTTCCCTTTTTAAATTATCTATTTATTTGTTGGTTATTTATCTGTTTGTTTGTTTATGGCCACACCTGGCAGCTCTCAGGTGTTATTCCTGGCTCTGTGCTAGAATCACTCCTGGCAGGCTCGAGGGATCATATGGGATGCCAGGGATTGAACCAGGTCTGTCCCAGGTCAGCTGCATGCAAGGCAAATGCTCTATTGCTGTGCTAGCACTCCTGCCCCCTTTGAGTTCTCTTCCTGGTCTCTATGATCTCCTCCTCCATGTATCATCAGTCACCCTTCAACCTTTGATATCAACCCACTCCACCTTCCTCTTCTCTCCTGTCCTCTCCTCTTCTCTCAGCTCCTAGGGACCTCCACAAAACCTTTTCTTCCAGTGTCTTTTTTTTTTTATCAAGTTGTTCATAATACAGTTGTTTCAGGCATTCAACGTTCTAACATCATTCCCACCACCACTGTGACCTTCCCTCCAACATTGTCCCTAGTCTCTCATTCACTACACCAGCCTTCCTCTCACAGGCACAAACAAATTTATTTCATATTGTTTGATATGAATCAAAGGCAAATGGAATCATCAACACTAGATCAGTAAAGGGCAATTTGTAGTAGTTATTGTATCTCTCAATTGTGTTACTAAAGTCCTTGTCGAAAGATTTTCTGGCCTAGTTAATCCTTTTGTGTAACTGTTTAGGCTCAGTGAGCTTGGTGGTCGTCTATGCAATTTATTCATCAGATTTGCTGCAATCCTATTGAGCTAAAATGTTGAGGTGTCATCTATGCAGCGGACAACACAGTATCTATATAGTTCTGGAACAGTATGATGCAGTCTGATGCGTTTCACTTGCTGGGCTGGGCCATTTCTGTTGAAGGGTGTTGACCGAGGGCTGCCGTGTATACCTTCAGGCAGAAGGTACACTTCCCAATCCAAGAAGATCCAGAGTTGTCAGCGCAAACCATTCTACCTGGACATTATGTTCTTTCAGAATTTAATTGTTCACAGTAGGTATTTTTTTTTTATCATCTCCCACTTTCTCCCTTCCTCCATAACCAGTTGCCAATTCTTAACCAATTCTCAGCCAATTCTCAGATGCACACACTTCTCCAGGTCCTCCTAGTTCCAGCTCTGAGGCATTAGAATCATCCAGGTGCCCTCGGCCTGCACCTCCACAGCTGAAGGAGCTGTGTTGCTCAGTAGGCACAGTCTAATAGGTACCTCGACACACACACACACCTCACACCTCCTTAGGCTCTCCACAGGCCTCCACTTCTGTCCCTCATGGCTGCATAACCTACTGGTCCTCTGATTGGTATTTCCTTCTTGCCTTTTTCCTCAACTGAATTTCTTTGATATTCTCCTGTACCCAAAGTGAGTGTGTTTCCTTATCACACCCTGAATTTTCTCTGTCCCCACATCACCAGTTCCCTCTGGACCAGCTAATTTCTAAGACCAAAAAAACTTGCTCTATGTCACTGTTGATCTAATTATTAATTATATAGTCCTTGGTGTTCCATGGAGTCGGCCTGGTGCCTGATGCCCCTTTAGGCAAGCGGGTCTGAGGGCTCAGGATAATGGTAAGGAAATTATCCACAGCAGTCAGATTTCAGGAGACATGAAGTTTTATTATAACCACTCTAACCACCATGTGCATATCTCACATGGATTCTAAGCTAAACAGCCTCCTCTTTCCTGCTCCTGCATCTATCCTGTGTCTCATCTCTCCATGCTGAGTCTTCCTTGCTGAGCCTCAGTTGCTGAATCTCTTCCTCCCCCTTCTCCATGCAACCTTTTAAATTATCTACCAGACCCATCCCAGCTGTGGGCTAGTCTGACCATCAGGTAAAATTAGCATTGAGCCTTGCGGAGGGGTGACATGTCACCATGTAATGCTAAAAGGTGGGACTAAGTCCAGGTCTCCTAGTTCTCCCCAAGATGGGGCAGCCCAGCTGGACAGCCTCTTCCTTCTTTCCAGTCTAAGAAAATGCTTCTGTTGATGTTTCTAAGCATCCAGCATCTCGTTTCCCAGAGGGAGAGATTAGTTCTGCCTGTCCTGAGGTTCAAATCATGCTTGTGGGAGCAGAGGAGGGCCTGATGCTGTCCCAGACTGTGAAGAATGAAGAACTACTGAGACGAGTAGGAGGAGGTACAGGGCCCGGGCGCTTGATTTTTGAGAAGAGGTGTGAAATTAGTCAAATCCAAGATTTGGAGGAGACACATCTAGCTGCAAGGCTGCAGAAGCTGAAAATGGCAGAAATGCCACTCCTGACCAGAAAGCAGCTCTCCTCCACCCCTGCACAAGGTATCAAGTAAGTTCCATGACATCTTTGACCCTTAGGCCTTTCTGGAAATTGGGGAGAATAATAATGATGTTCAAGAGATTGTTGAAATCAGAGAGCAAGTACCTAATACATCTGGTTCCATGTGGGCCCAGCTGACTTTCCCTGGCCTTGGCAGTGTATATAGACTCAACTAGTTGTGGTTGAGACCCCCAAAGGCCATTTTTGCTACCTTCTCATCAAAGAGTTCCTATTGGGTCAGGGAGGTGCTCAAAGGGCTGGAGTACAGGTGGGAGCACCTGCTTGATTCCTAGCACTACCTGCTTCCCTAAGCACCAAAGGAAGGAACACTGAGCATAATGGGGAGCTGGGTGCAGCCCCAAAATAAAACAAACTGCTCAGGCCTCTGCAGAGAAACTTTTCCCCACACATTCTACCTGCCATTCTGCAGGTGGGCCAACTAAACTTAGTTCATAGTACACAGAACCAGACCTCAGAGAGGAAAGGGGGAAATATGACAAGGCTGAAAACAACACAACAAACTAAACATGTTTGGAGCCTTGAGTTTTGGGGTCACACCTGGCTCAGGACTTACTCTTGGCTCTTGAGTTTAAGAATCACTCCTGGGGCCGGGCGGTGGCGCTAAAGGTAAGGTGCCTGCCTTACCTGCGCTAGCCTAGGACGGACCGAGGTTCGATCCCCCGGCGTCCCATATGGTCCCCCAAGCCAGGAGCGACTTCTGAGCGCATAGCCAGGAGTAACCCCTGAGCGTCATCGGGTGTGGCCCAAAAAAAAAAAAAAAAAAAAAAGAATCACTCCTGCTGAGTTCAGGAAATCATATGGGATGTCAGGGCTTAAACCCAGGCCAGCTACAAAGCAAATGTTCTACCTACTGTACTATTGCTCTGGCCCATTTTGAGCATTGAATTCTTGGTTTGATATCCAGCACCACCTTGTCTTCTGGACACTACCAAGAAAGTCCCCTGTCAGAAGTCACTAACTGCAGCACTATTCAGGGGCAGGGAGGTGGAGAGCAAGAATTTGGCTCTGCTCAGGGTTTCCTCCTACTTCATTCAGGGTCAGATGAAACTTCCTGTTCAAAGGACACTGAACCAGGCACTGGACCTGGTGTGGAAGACTTTATGTAGTATGAGGCATTGAGCCAGAGATTGCCATGTGTAGGGCAATTGTCTTGACCCTATATTATCTTTCAAGTGGCCCAATATAATACATAATTTTTTTAAGGCCAGGTATCAAACCCATAAGTGTGGCAAATATTTTATTTATTTATTGGGGTGGAGGGACTAGTAAGCTACACCAACTGCGCTCAAGCTTACTAGGCTCTGTGCTCATGGATCACTCCTAGCAAGGCTCAGGGGACCATATGTGATGCCAAGAATTGAATGAGGGTTGGCAATGTGCAGGGCAAGCACCATACTCATGCTATCCCCCTAGCAAATGCCTTAAGACTTATCTACAAGTCCTTTAAATGGAGAGGCCATGTTGCTGTGCTCAGGACTTAGTTCTGGCTCTTTGCTCAAGGGCTATACCCAGCTCAATGCCAGGAGAACAAATGTGCTGGGAATTGAACCCTGTTCATCTGCATGCAAGGTAAGTGCCTATCACTTTGACTCTAAATTTCGTTTTTTATAAAGCTGACATCTCTCTCTTTCAATAACAACTTTTGCTTCCACTTTGCAGTGTCCCTTCCCATGGTTCTCAGATTTGTGGGCACATAGAGAGCTGCCATCCACTCTTCTATAAGAAAAGGGTATGAAAGTCATGGAGACAGAATCAGATTCACATCTGCTCACCCCCAGGAACCTATCCTTGGACTGGATAAGGGACTTGTGGCTTCTGTAGTCCAGAGCTGTTTTAGGGATCCATCACGGGAAAAATTCCAAGACTAAACAATGAGTTTCTGAACCAGGATAAAAACAGACTTTGCAAGTCAGCAAATGAGACCAGTGAACTGTTAATTTCCACCCACTTCCCTCATCTGCTTTCTTAACCCAGCCCAGAGGAACAAGCCCGCAGCATCCAAAGACACAAACTTAACTGCCAGTTGCCAAATGGGTTAGTGGATTTAACCCAGCTGAACCTGTGTCCTTATTATAAAATCTGAAGATGGGTTGGAGGTCAACTGCTGGAGTAGGCGCTCACCTCTAGAATCATCCTCTTCATTCTGTCTGTAGAGCCTGGGCTGTAATTGAGACACACATTGTGTCAGGGATGATCAGTCTCAGGTACCAACAGGCAGATCAATCTCTGGTAAGTCTTTTCACTTTGTTTTGGTTTAGTCCACTCCTGGTGGTGCTCAGGTGTCAACTTTCTGGAATCATTCTTGGTTTGCTCAGGGAACCATGTGGTGCCATGGATTGAACCAGATTGGCCCCATGCAAGGCAAACACCCTTATCTGCTGTCCTATTCCTCTGGTCCCAGGGGCTGAGTCTTTTAAAGCTTGGAAAGTGCTTCAGATGCACACCTGAATACAGATGCCCAGTCTATTGCCTCTCAAGGCTGGGCCATGATCTTCCTAGAATTCACTTGTGCTTTCCCCTGGCTGGTCTTCCACCACCAAAGTGGCAACCTGTGTGAGCTGCACAGAGCAGCCCAGCCCGAGCCCAGGATTGAGGTTGCAGTCTGTAGTTTCTATACCTTGAGGGGTGACTGGATACACCTGACCAGCAGGAGTTTGGATTCTCACTTTGTCAGAGGAGACCATTTGTTAGAGGAGACTAAGTGATTTCCAAAGGCACCTCCCTGTTGGGGAACCAATAATCCCTGATAAAACTTTAGCCAGTTCCCACATGTGGGTTGGGGAGAGGGCACCTTTAAAACGAGGTGAGGCTGCATGCAAGGGGTCAGAGTTGGTTCTATCACTCTAGCACCAATACCTTGTTTCTTCCCTCTTATCTCAGGCTACATGATCTTGAGCAAATCATAGAACATCTAACAAGGGTAAGGACACTTATCTAAGCTGGACACACAGTCCCAAGAATCGAAAAAGCAGCCACAGAAGCAAAGAGGCTGAGAAAGAGCTAATGAGCTCATTTCCTCTCCCTCTCTCATTGTCGGGTCTCCTCCTAGCACAAGTGATTAAGATGCATTAAAAAAAAAAAAAACACAAAACTTGGGTTTCACTCAGGATCTACCTCAGCTCCAATGACCTCTCAGCTTTCCCCATCTGCAAAATGGACAGTCCTTCTCTCACCTGTGAAAAAGGCTTGAAAAGCGTTTCCACGTCACTCATTTTAGAAAGGTACTTCATGCCCATAAATAGAGTCTGGATGAAGAATTCTAAAACTGGCTCTGTCAGTAACTCCTTTCTCAGGTGGGACATACAACAGGCCTGGAGGTCTGATCTTGAAATGAAGGGGAGGGAAGGCACCACTCAGGGGAGAGAGGAGGTGCAGGGCCAGTGGGGGAGAGGTCCTAAGGAGAGAATCAATATACACACAGGTGGACACACTACCACAAGGTGCAATATGACCCTTCTGGAAAACCCGGAAGCTTGCAGGAGCTTTCTATATGCTTTAAGCCAAATGACTCTACTTTCTTATTTGGGGCCCATACCCAATGGGGCTGATTTGAGGACTACTCCTAGTTCTGTTTAGGGGTTATTGCTGGGGATTGTACCCAGGGTTCCAACATGCATTCAGTTTGCTCCCTGGCCACAAATGATCCTACATTTGAATGAAAAATTCTACAAAAAGCTCAGTGGGATGGGTCATTGTAACGGTAAGTTGTCAATTCCCCAGACAGCTACCCCCACTGGGCTAGAAACCAATCAGAATGGCTAACGAAGCTAAAATAAAAAAGGGGGCAGGGGCTTGGCAAAGGGAACATCAACCTGAAATTATTACACAAATCCTGAGGTTGGCAAGCATCAATTCTTTTCACAGACTGAACAAACTCATAAAAAAACATTCAAAATAGAGACTGGAACGATAGCACAGCAGTAAGGTGTTTGCCATGTACATGGCCAACACAGGACAGACCCCGGTTCGATTCCAGGCATCCTATATGGTCCACCAAGCACGCCAGGAGTGATTTCTGAGCTCAGAGCTAGAAGTAACCCCTGAGCACCACCGACTATGGCCCAACAATTAAAAAAATAAAAATAATTTTAAAAAAAATTAGTTCCCAGGTTGGTTTAACTTTCACACATTTGTGTGTGTTTAAGTTTCTGATGGCAGGTTTTCTTTTTTTTTTTTTTTAAATTAGGTTTTCACTTTTTTTCTAAGCTGGATTTGTGTGGGATGTCAGGGATAAAAGTCTCAAACATAAGGCCTATGCTACCTCTTGTCGTCATCTCATAACCTCCAGCATTAATGAAGCTTCATGAGCAGTGGAGTCTTGCTTTGAGATCCAAAGGATCCAAACATGGCGTCTAGAATGTGCTCACCTGTGAGAACATTTGGAGTATTGACTGAACATTCCAGTCAGTGCTCAGGGATTATTCCTGGCGGTGCTGGAAGTAATCAAGCCTGGGTCAGCTGTGCTCAAGGCCAATTCACTATACTATGACTCCCGTCCAGAAATGTCTCCTTCTTTTAGGTTCCAGAAGTAAAGCCTCCCCCAGCCCAGAAACACATCTTCACTCAAAAAAGCCATCCCTCAAAAACTTGTATAAAAAGATTTATTGAAATTTATCAATGACAAACAGACATAAAACTCAAAGTTTGGCTCTTCTGAGGGGGGGTGCGGAGAAAACCCGGTATAGATGTTGTTTTGTACAGATGAGACGCAGGCTGGGAAATGACACGCCACTTCCAAAGCGATCCAGAAGAGGGACAGGGAAACAGACCTGTACATTCACTAGGGATTTGCAGTCATTTCAGAATTTCCACTAGGTAAGAAAATACAATTTTGCGTTCTTTTTTTTTATCCCATGCTTGGGTGTATGAAAAAGAACCCCCTGCCAACATGAGGCAATGCCATGGCCTGCACTCAGGTTTGTTAAAAGGAGTAAAACACAGGCGTACAGGTGAAAGGACTTTCTGTGCAGTGCAGAATACAAAGCGCTCTAATATTTCATAGAACAAAGAGGACAGTTGTTTTGAGACCTGTTAAAGAGGCTGTGTCTGAGGGTCTGCAATGTTCTCTGGGAATACCAATTGCCAGATCCACGTGACCCCTAAGTTAGGGGCCCACCCTTTCCAGCTCTCTGACGCACAACTATGATGAGGACTCTCATGTTCTTGGAAGAGTGGAGCCCACCACTATCTCTGAGAGGAAAGGGGGATGAGAGTCGGGGATTCTCCCCCCCCAACACACCAGTGCCAAAACATGCCTTGAGGTTCCTATTTACAAACCAGGGCACCGTAGGCCTTTAGCAAACCCATGAACTGCTGAGATCATGGGGACCCAGGACAAGAGGTAGGTCGTGGCTGGAGCTCAGCCCCTCCTGGGCTTTGAGAAACCAAACCGGGGCCAGCCAGGGCCTCCCCACTCCCTTCAGAAACTCGGGCAACACCAGGAAATGTAGGGGACCTCATGAGCATCCTGAGAGAAAGGAGCAAGCAGATGCTCACTGGATGCGTTCTTCAGCTTTCTCAATTATAGGGACCAAACCAGACACAAAGAAAAAGGAGGGGAGGGGGGAAAAAAATAAAGAGTGGCAGTAAAAATAGTCTTTTATTCCACCCCCTCCCCTTCCCTCCCCCCACAACCCCCAGTACACTTTTCCCCTCTCGTTCCCACAGCAACTGTTACAATCAGAAAAAAATAAGTTTCGGGGGGCGGGATTTGGGGGGAGGGGTTACGGGTAAAAACAGTCAAATCACAATAGGAATTTTTTTTCCAAAATAGGTTATTTCATTTAGTCATCTTCTTCACCCTCATCTTCAGGCTCTCGTTTTCGTTTTGGCGCCCTCTCTCCTTCTGCAAGAGGAAGAAAAAGATATTCAAGATCAACAGCTCTGGGAGATTCCCCAGAGCCCAAACGGGAGCAGAGCTTTTGCCCTCTCAGCAGCCAGAGGCACCTTGACTGTGTGACCCTGTGGCTCTGACCACGGTCTCAGGCTAACAGCTACTGCCAGGAAGGAGAGTAAAAGAAAGGTTTCGTACCACCTGGTTCTTCTTCCTCTTCCTCGTCGTCTACTTCCCCATCATTATAGCCTTCCTCCTCTTCCTAGGAGAGAAGAGACAGGTGGACATCAGTCTCAATTCATCAGATTCTGTGGCAAGTCCACCCTCACCCAACACAGTCCCTCCCACACACTTGGACCAACTGCAGGAGAGAATGTAGAGAGGGAAGAGGCATTAATTCCACCAGCTTATGGACCAGCCAGGCCTGAGACTGCCCACTCAGCCTAGGCTTGATGCTGCCTCTGAAGTTCCATGCCCAGCCAACATCTGTTGTCTTATGTCATTTGTTTAGAAAGAGCTTCATGGGGGAAAGAGCAACAGCAGGAAGTGTGTGTGTGTGTGTGTGTGTGTGTGTGTGTGTGTGTGTGTGTGTGTGTGTGTGTGTGTGTGTGTGTGTGTGTGTGTGTTTCTTTTTTTATTCTCCCTTCGGTTTTTTGGGCCACACCCAGCAGCACTCAGAGGTTATTTCTGACCCTGTGCTCAGAAATCACTCCTAGCAAGCTCAGGGGACCATATAGGATGCTGGGGGTTGAACCTAGGTTAGCCACGTGCAAAGCAAATGCCCTACCCACCAGGCTATTGCTCTGGCCCAATTCTACTTTTTAAAATCTATAATATTTGTTTTGGGGGGGCCAGAATGATAACACAGTGGCAGGGTGTTTGCCTGCATGCGGCCAATACAGGAAGGACACAGGTTCAAATCCCAGCATCCCATATGGTTCCCCCGAAACTGTCAGGGGCATTCTGAGTGCAGAGCCAGGAGAGTGCTGTCGAGTGTGGCCCAAACCCCCTCTCCCCCCAAAATAAGTTTTGGTGGTTTATTTTTTTGTTTATTCTGGGACCACATCTGGTGGTGCTAAGGGATTGGGTGGGATTTGAGGAACCATGTGGGATGCTGAAGAACAAACCTAGGTCAGCCGTATGCAAGGCAAATCCCCTACCTGCAATACTATTTCTCAACCCCCCAATGCCTACAATATTTTGAAGAAGTACCCTAACAGCCTTGACCTAGGAAAATGAAAGCTAGTACGGCTTGATACTAGAGCCTGTCTAGAGAACCTTCCTGAAGGTCAGCATGACAGAGAGGGGTCAACAAATAGCAGTCGGGAGGTAGTAGATATCTGTCATACCCCTCGTGTCTGGGTTTGTCTCCTGTTTATTTGGTTTTGATTTTTGCAGTGCTGGGTATTTAGCACAGGTCCCCACACACATGTACAAAGTAGGTGCCCTACTGGTCAGCCACACTGTCAGCCTTATGCCCTGCGCCATCGCTCCAGAAGTAATTTCTGAGTGCAGAGCACTGAGTAACCTGAGCATTGCTGGGTGTGTCCCCCAAGAAAAAAAAGGCAACTCCAACAAACATAACAAGTAGTTAGATACTCTCTCCACGCATATCAATTACAAATGATTATTTAATCCTCTTCATAATTCAACGACACCTATGACCCAGTTGTAAAATGACCCCTTCTGACAGGTGAAAAAATAAGTTAACACACTTGCCCAGAAACACAGTGGGTCAGTGCTTGGTCCTGCTCTGCTCTCCTGTCCATACTGTCGCAGCCCAGAGCTGGGGGAGTGGGGGGTTGGGGAAGGGGCTCTAACTCCCCCCACATAAAGGTGATGGTATGCTATATGCAGAGAGCCAGCCACATGAATATGTATCGCAGGTGTCTTACCCTACTACCCACTAGCCAAAGCAGATCTTTCATAGCTTCATCATTTGAGGGGTTGGGGGAGAGGGAGTTGAGGACACAGGAGAGTTGGGGGCACAGGTGCTATGGAAACCCATGGAATGTTGAAAAGAACCCAGAGTCTCACACGCAGAACATGCATTTCACTCTCTAGTCTAGCCCATCTCCCTTAGCCCTGAATAAATACTATAACAATAATGGTGACGAGAAATCTAAGAGAACTCATTTTTGAAAATACAAGAAATGAAGTTCAGGGTCCCTGGATCTAACTCTGGAGGAGAAGAGAGCATATAATGCACAGGGTTATCAATTTGTGTACCTCCAATACTAAACAAACAAACAAACAAGTGAGGGAGGCCAGATCAATAGTACAGCAAGTGGGTAGGGCACTTGCTTATCCCTGAGTTTGGTCCCCAGTACCCCATAAGGTCCTTGAGTTCTGTCAGGAGTGATCCCTAAGGTTCAGGTTTGCAGGAAGGATAGGGGAGTCCCCTTCTTTGCTGGCTTCAGAACCCACTTCTCCCCCTCCCAGGGGCTGACGTCAAGTCCGCCAAAGCAGCTCAATGAAAAAGGCCTAAAAACTTCTAATTTCCATGACCTGGACCCTGGGACATTTAGTGGCTCAATATAAACAGCAGGTGCGCTCAGGAAGTATAGGGAACATTGGGGGAGCACTCTGAAAACAGTGGAACAGGGGAGTAAAGCGAGCACTTGAGGAGGACTCAGAGCAGAGAAAGCAAGTTCTTCCCATGAAGCCTCTCACCTCCTCTTCACCACTCACATCCTCCTCTTCACCTTCCTCTTCCTCATCCTCGTCCTCCTCATCTTCTACTGGATGAGCATCTTCATCATATTCTTCTTCTAAAGGGAGAAGAGGGACAAGAACAAGACCAGTGTTGAGCAGGATCTTCCCAGCATTAGACAGAAAGACAGGGTTTGGCACCACCCTCCGTGTAAGGCCCACATTTACCCAGACCCAGAGTCCAAAAGTTCCACCAGCACTGAATATGCCCTAAAGTCATCTGGAAAACAAGCCCTCTTCTAGCTTTATAGAAACTGGAAGTTCTTGGGGGGGGGGGGGAAGGAAGCTGCCAGCTCAGAGGACAAAACTCAGGGCCAGGAAAACAACAAGCCCATTCATTTGGGAAAGCACATCCAGCCAACCCCTTCTCGTGGAAGGTTTGGATCGAGACAGGGTGGACTGAAGTGAAGTGGTTTGCTCGCTGTCACAGGTAGCATCAGTTAGAGCTAGGCCAGACTTCAGGCCTGGTTGTTCTCTGCCATGGGGCAAAAACTGTGGGGTGAAGAGAGGGGGTGTCTCACCCTCAGAAAGTGAAACAAACTCTGAATCTGGATTAACAGCCAAGTCTCCAGTCTGGGTGCGGGCCCGCCAGCACCATGGGGTGAAGAGAGGGTTCCCAAGAGACTCCCTTTCCCTGTTCTTATATTCCCCCAACATGAAGTGCTGTGGCCTCTTTCTTGAGGGGCCCTGGGGCTCCTGGGCCCACACCCACCAGTCCTGGCCAGTTCTGGAGTGACAGCCACTAGGGGCCCCTACAATTTTGCTGACTTCATTGCCAACCACCTAGATAGAAAAAGGGCTGACAGGTCACACCCATGTTCCTCTTCCGGAGGGTCCCTGAGTCTAGAGACCGGTGGGGCGCAGCAGCTTTGAGGACTTTGAACAAGGGGCAAAACTGGTAGGGCAGCCTGAGGGGTGGCTGGAAGGTGTGAGGCAGATACAGGGTATTCTCTGGAGACCAAACCCTCCACAGGGAACACGAGAGACAGGCATGCAGAGAGGACAGTGTCGTAGCTCTGGGGAGCCTTCCCTTTCCCGGGTCACCCACCGTCCTCATCCTCCTCGTCGTCGTCATCCAGACCCTCCTCCACGTAGCCCTCAGCATCCGAGTCTGGCGCTTCCTTGTCATCCCGGTCATAGCCATCGAGGTACGTGAGCTGCGGGAGGAGCTTGAACACGTTTTCTCGGTAGTCGTTCAGGTTGGTCACTTCACAATTGAATAGATCTAAGCTCTTGAGGTTTTCTAACTTTTTCTGCCAACACAAGATGAGAGTTCACTAGTGAGTGATGAGGGCAAGGGGTATGCCAGAAAGTCGAGGGGTGGATGGGGAAGAACCCTAGTCAGTCGAGGGATCATGGTGGACAAAAAGGCAAGCAAGGCTGCTGGACCTGTTTCTCTCCCTTGCAAAATAGGGATCCTTAAACATCTGAAGTCCAGTGCTAATACTGATTCCGAAGTTGTTATCTCTTACCTTGCATGTGGCCAACGAGGTTTCAATCCCTGACATTCCATATGGTCCCCTGAGCCCACCAGGAATAATCCCTGAGAGCCATTAACCCTGAACATCACTTGGTATAGCCCAAACCTTCCAACCACCCTGAAAAAATAAAATAGAATAGAATAAAAAAACTTTGAGACTCAGAGGACCAGAGCAATAGCACTTAGGGCACTTGCCTTGCACACGATTGGCCCAGTTCGTCGATCCCCTATACTCCACAAGGTCCCTCAAGCACCACTAGGAGTGACTCCAGAAGGTAGAACTAGGAAAACTCTAAGCGTCACCAGGTGTGACCCCAAACACTCACCACTCCAAAAAGAAAGAACTGGACCCAGTTGTCAGACACACATGCCGAGCTACATCCCCAGCCCAACCTGGGGCATCTTGATGCACAGCCAACTTCTGCGGCTGCTACAGCAACCAAGATGGCAGCAGAGAACAAACTAGGCCATATACACTGACTGCTGCCTCTGATAATGATGCCAACAGTACTGAGGTGGCAGCAATGCTCAGCATCTTACTTATGTACCCACAAAGTATCCTCACAAGCTCATGAAGGAATAAAGAATGCATAATTTGTTCTGCAGGTGAGGAAAGGGGAGGCAGAGAATTGACTTGGTCATATAGCTCAACTGCATAGTTTAAGAAATAAAAAAAAGAAACACCTGAGGGCCCTGATTTTGTCCTTGAGGTCACTCTAGTCACACTTTGCATGTGAGAGTCCCAGTTCTAGCCTCAGCACCTCAAACCTAACCCAAACAAGAGTCAACTTAACTCCATATGTCTTCAAGTCAGAGTCTCCTACTACCAGGTTTCTCTCTCAAGAGCTTATTATTGAGGCCAGACATAGCCCAGTGCTTAAGACATTTGCCTTATAGTGTAACCAACCTTGATCCAGTCCCTGTCATATGTCGATTTGAGGCCCTGGGCACCATCAGGTATGGCTCCAAAACACAAAATGAATTAAGTAAATGAAAATCTTTAAAAAAAAAAAGATCGGGGGTTGGGTGGGTAGGAGGGAGACTTGGACATTGGTGATGGGAATGTTGCACTGGTGATGGGTGGTGTTCTTTACATGACTGAAACCCAAAAACAATCATGTATGTAATCAAGGTGTTTAAATAAAAAAATAAAAATTAAAAAAAAAAAACTGTAAAAAATTATATTAAAAAGTGCCTTTTATAGAAGAAGACTGGTGGGAGGCAAATAGAGGTGTGGAGAAAAAGTGGAGAGAGGTGAACATTGGTAATGTGATTGGTGTTGGAACATTGTATACCTCAAAAGCAATCATGAAAAACTTTGTAATTTCCGGTAACTATATAAAAATAAAAACATTTCATTTATGTCTGTTAAAAAAAAAAAAAAAAAAAAAAAAGATCTCATTACAGACACTGCTCATTCTGGATATCCAGACTGTAGCCAAGCAGGTGGCTCCTTATATTCAATGAATTTATGCATCACAATGCTTGATAACCAGGGCAAGGTGGTCTGGCTGGATCAGCAGAGGGCGTGTGGAAGTGACTTAACCTCCCCAAACATGTAAACTTCAGAGAGCTTTCTTTTTGTGACAGATGAGGAAAAAGATCTTGTGGCTAATCCAGTAACTGCCTTCCCCAGTCAGTGGAAGAAGGCAACCAAAGAGCAAGTCTAGAGATGCTTATTCTAGCAACAGCACCATGCCAGAGGCACAGGAAAAGAAGCATGAGGGGGAAATACAATTTCATTTCCACAACCCTGGCCATCACTAACACTCTCTGAAGGGACAAGGAAACTTTGGGGAGGGAGGGAAGGAGAGGACTGAGCCACATAGGGTGATGTTCAGGGATTATTTCTGACTCTGCACTCAGAAATCATTGCTGGCAGTGCTCAGGAGACCATACATGGTGCCAGGGATAGAACCCTGGTATTGGTTGCGTGTAAGACGAATACTCTACTCACTGCATTCACTCCAGCCCAAGAAGAGTGTTTTGGACAAGAATTCTAAGATCCAGGGCCAGGGATGTGATTTCTCAGTGAAGTACTTGCTTTCATGTGTGAAGTCGGGCTTAATCCCCAGTCCAGTAAAAGGGAAAAAATAATAATAAAAGGACCCAATAAACTCAAACTTCAGCCTGTATTCCCTGAAAAGGTTAACTTGATCAAAATATGCACATGGCTTTCTAGATATTCTACAGTGCATAGCTTATGAAGTGATATTTTTGTTTGTTTGTTTGTTTGTTTGTTTGAAGGCTTCACCCAGCAGTGTTCAGAGCTTACCCCTCATTGTACTCAGGGATCACTCCAGGCGGGAAACAATATGGGATGCTGGGGACTGAACCCAGGTTGGCTATGTGCAAGGCAAACCTACCAGTTACACTCTCTTCAGTCCTCTTTTGTGGGTTTTTTTTTAAATTATTTTGGTCCCATTTGGTGGTGCTCAAGAGACTACATGGGTGCCAAAATTCAAACTAGCTTCACAGCCATTACAATTCCAGGTAAGCGTGTTAACCTTGTACAATCTATCCCTCCAGCCATAAAAAGACATGTGTGGATTTACAACAGCATACTCTTTCCCACAGTAGTATGTACTCAAGCATGGCCTTATTCTGACCACTTAATAGACCAGAGTTCTAAGTATATGGTGAGACCAAGCAAAAGAGTCAGAAACATTCCCAGTGTCAAAAGCCCTGGTCACCATCAGAGCAAGAGCTGGAGACCCCCAAGCCATCCAGTTCTCTGCTACCCACCCCAGGGAAAACTGTCCCTAGGCACCAGCTTAGGTCAACCACCAAGGACACAAGAAACGACCCTGTCCAGAGTGAGCTTAAGTCCTGGCTGGCTCTCCCCTCCCCAAGACAGCCGACAAGCCACACTCTAAGCCTGGAGACACCACAGCTCATGTTTCCTGCTAAGCAAAAAGTATAAGAAGAAAGTGCTGGACTAGAACTTGAAAGCCTGGTGTCCCCCATCTGTGTCACCTTGGACAAGCTACTAAACTCTACACCCCCATTTCTTTACGAATGGAACAGAAGTGGTTCTGTTCTATCTCCTAGCACAGAAAGAATCAAACAAAGTCAGATAAATGAAAACCAAGCCAAATCAAACCAAACCAAACCACCAAAGAGAATTTTTTTTTTTGGGGGGGGGTCACACCCGGCAGTGCTCAGGGGTTATTCCTGGCTCCAGGCTCAGAAATTGCTCCTGGCAGGCACGGGGGACCATATGGGACGCCGGGATTCGAACCGATGACCTCCTGCATGAAAGGCAAACGCTTTACCTCCATGCTATCTCTCCGGCCCCCAAAGAGAATTTTTGGTATCGGTACCCCCTAGCCCATCCAAGAAGGGGGGGAGGGGGACCCTATGACTCACCAGTGGTTCAATTGTGCTGAGGTCTTTAATTTTGTTGCCACTTAAATTTAGATGCGTGAGGTTCGGACATTTTTCTGCCAATACTTCCAGGCCCCCTGAGACTCTGTTATCACTTAGTTCAAGCTAAACGAGGCAAGGGGAAAAAAATAAGGTAAATATAGATCTTAAAACAAAGACTGTGAAGTGCCCAGAAAGGCCAGGATGGAAGAAGATATCGGGACCCATCCACAGGTGTGCAGGCACCCTCAGCCAAGCCCCCTTCACTGCCTCCCCTCTCCCCTGCTCCACACAGCCCCTCTCACCTTCTTAAGTTTGTTTAACTTTGGTAAGTTTGCAACTGAGCTGAGGCCGACGTTGATTGTACTTAAGAACTCCAGTTCCTCAAATTCGTCTGTCAGGCCCTCAATTTTGCCGTCATTCGACCGACAGTTGTCCAGGACGAGCTCTTTCACCTGCAGAGGGAAGGGCGAAGAGGAGCTGTGAAGAAGAGAATTCCATGACGGGGGAGGGCTATTTGGGAGGCAGGAAGGGGTCCCCAGCCAGAAACATCCTGCTTCTGGTTCTTCCAGATTCCTCCACGCCAAATTCCCACCTGGATCTTTCTGCCCTTTATCAAAATGGGGGTGGTAGGAAGGTAGAAGCAGGAAGTTTGAGGTAAGCAAGCTGTACAATGAGAGGTGGGAAAGGGGAACTCAGACAAGAGCCATGGTAGCCAAAGTTACCATGACTCAGTAACTTTTATTGTCAGGGGCAAGGTCGATGGTCTCATTCCAACCCCAGGGCCAAAAGATAGTACATACAGCAGGCATAACACTTGCTTTGCATGCAGTAGTCCAGGTTCAATTCCCAGTACCTCATATGGTTCCCTGAGCACTGTTGAATGTGGCCCCCCCCAAAAACCCAAACCAAACAAAACCAAAACCCCCAACAGCTCAGCTCCACACAGAGGACCCCTGGCTAGGCTACTGGCCCCCTCCAAAGACCTCAACTGTCTCCCATTCTCAGCCCCCAATCCCTTGCCCTCTCTGGCGTGGTGACTGTAGGTTCCTGCCCTGCCCACCGGCCACCACCTGGCCTGCCCCACAGTCAAGGCACAGAGCTCCTTAGACTTCCCACTCATATAGAGATTCATGTGATGGTTATGGCATCATCAGGACCTTACTCTGTGCTGAAACATGGGGACTGCGGGTCCTTATACTCCATTCACTGACACTGTGGACAGAGACCAGCAGAACTCCACAGTGGAGATAGCCCAGTTCCATGCTTTGCTGTCAGGTTTGAGAAGCTGATATGGAGGGACCAGAATCCTTGATGTGCCTAAATTGGCCAAGTCCCTAAATCTGGGGTTTGTTTATTAGGGGTTGGGGATAGGTTTTACTCAGCATGTACAAGGGTCACTTCAAGCAGTACTTGGGGGACTGGGAACCGAACCCAGGTCAGTCAGGTGAAAGACCTTATTCCCCATATCCCCTGCATAATCTCTTTGCCCAAGAAGTTTAAATCTGTTTTAGGTTTGGGATCACTCCTGATTAGGCTAAGGGAGCCAAATAGGGTATTGGGGATCCACTTGTGATCAGCAGCATTTTAGACCCGTGCCCTCCCCCACTGTACTGTCTGTCTCTCCAACCCTGCCTGGAAATCTTGAACTCCAAAGACAGGCTTCCCAGTCACCTTCTAAGATTGCAGATCTATTTCTCTAGACAGGCCATCAGCCAAGAAAGAAGGCTTGGGATCGGGAGTCAGAGTCAATGGAGAGCTCCCGGAAGTGGGTCTCCACAAGCACCCCCAAACTGACCATGAGAGATTGATTCAGCCCTAGCTCCACAATGAACTATGGCCACTGTTTGCTGGGACTACAATCAACTACAACTAAGACTTTATAGTCATATGCGTTCCATATGTCTTTACTGAGCCCTCAGCAGAGCACTGTCTGAATCCTCACTGAGTTCTCATCTGAATTCTCACCATCAGCGTGTCTGTTGGGAGGCAGGGGTTTCTAGAGTCCCGTTTTATAGCCTTAAAAGTCCTGCCAAAAGTCCCAAGTCAATCAGTTCCAGACAATCCCAACCAGTCTCAAGCATTCCAGAACAGCCTCGAGGGTCCCCAAACATTCCAGAACAATCCTTGATGGCCCCATTCAATCCTGAACAGTCCCAAATATTCTTGAAGAATCCTGAAGCCCAGATTGCCAGAAGGTGACCTCACTGAGACTTCTCTGACTTTCCCAAAGATGCTCCTCTACCCAGCCCTGTCCTTAGCTCCTCTTCCAGCAGAAGGGGAAGGGACGGGTTCTCCTGGTGGTCCTCCTCCTGGTGACTCTTCGTAATCAAAGCATGAACCCAACCCAGCTGGTAGCCAGTGAGAGTGATCAGAAAGCCAGAGAGGGGGAGATTTTGGACTCTGTGGCCCCAGCCCCCAAGCAACAAGCCTCCTTCCCCTGGGGCCAGCAGGGGTGGGGTTGTTTCCCACAATCTTGCCTAGCTAGCCCAGTTGGAAGTGAGATTAGAGAGAACATGGCTTAGAACAGAAACTGATAGCAAATACCCAAGTGCCCCAAATATGAGCCTGAAGGGCCCAAGCTCGTTGGGTGTCTGTCATCAAGGACATCAGGGGAAGTTGCTCTGGGTGTCTGAAGTGATCAAACTACCGGTGGGGGAGGAGCCAGGACCAAGGGATGACTCGAGGTCAGAGTATGTTTGCATAGCAACACCCCAAATTTAGTCCGTGGCATGACACCACTCCCAGAGCGGAGCCTGGAGCGCCCTCTAGTGCATCCCCAAGACTCATGGGCTTGTACCTCCCTCAAAAAAGTGAGCCCTACTGGGAATGAGGAAGGCATGGGGTGGGGGTAGGAGGACTCAGTGAACCCTGGCACACCCAGGAGAGCATCGGTGAGTCCCTACTCCCTCCCACATGTGCCAGAAGGCACCAGTTCCCTGCTCCCCAAACCCTCCCAGGGAAGAGAAGATCCTTTGACATCAGGGTGTGCTCTGCTTAAAAAAGGAAGGAAAAAAGCAGCAGCAAAAAAACGAAGGCCCATTTCCCCTGCCAAATCCTGGGTGTGAGCTAAGCGCAAAGTTAAAATTATACTGAAAATTTGTACTTTGGGTTTAGACTCTCCCAATTCCACTGGCTGTTTAAAAATAGCCGAATGTGGTTTCTCTCTCTCTCTCTCTCTCTCTCTCTCCTCTCTCTCTCGTCCTCTCTCTCTCTCTCTCTCTCTTCTCTCTCTCTCTCCTCTCTCTCTTCTCTCTCTCTCACACACACACACACACACACAACACACACACACACACCCCTACCTACTGGACTGAGTCTTCAGCTCTGTTCCTGAGGGACCTAAGCATCCCCTACTAGGGTCCTGATATCCCTACTCCTCTCCCCCAAGAACTGACAATGAAAGCTCCTGAGAAAGGGGATTGTCCAGGCATGGTGTTTCCTGAAAACTTGTTCCCAAGCAAGAATGAAGCAATGTCCACTGAATGCAAGCACAAGTAATTACTCAAAAGAATGGTTCAGGGGCCAGAGCTGTAGCACAGCGGTAGGGGGTTTTCCTTGCAAGCAGCCGGACCCAGGACAGACCTGGGCTCAATCCCCGGTGTCCCCATATAGCCCCAAGCCAGGAGCAATTTCTGAGCACATAGCCAGAAGTAACCCCTGAGCATCACCAGTGTGGCCCAAAAATTTCCCCACCCGCCCAAAAAAGGATGGTTCAATGCTCAGTCACAAACTGTGAGATGGGACCTTTCCAGAACTCTCAAATGGGATCATTCCAAACTTCAATTATCAACACTGCAGATCCAGCCTGCAGAGCATCCCTCCTTTCAGAGGCCTTCGGGCAGCTGGTGCAAAACACCTTGAGGGTGTGGGCTGAGAGGCTGGATAAACTGGCTCTCTCTCCAAGGCCCTGGCTTACCTCTGCAGAAAGAGCAGGAGGGACACTGTAGAAGCCGCAGAGGGCAAGCTCCAGCCCCCACTTTTAATCTGCCCCCCCTTCCTCCAGTCTCCTCCCTACCTTCACGCCTGCAGGCAAATCCAGTTCAAGTCCTGTTCCCCCACCCCCATTGCATCAACAGGTACGGAGGGCGGCTGACCCAGGAACCATTAATCGTGTACTAAAGCATCCGATCCTCCTGGAGGTCAGGGGCTACCCTTCATATCTGTCTAGCAGGGAGTGGACTACTGAGTAACTGCTTAACAAATACTTATACTGTCCACCGAGCTGGCAGAGGCTCAAAGGCAGCAAACCATTATGAAATTAAAGTAAAGTAGGTCCAGTGCAGTTAGCAGAAGTTGGACTTTTATAAACAATACAATCTTTCCTTGTTTTTCCTATTGGGGGCCATACCCGGTGGTACTCAAAGGCTGACTCCCTGCTCTGTGCTCAGGAATAACTCCTAGGAGGTGCTTGGGGATACTTTACAGGATGTCAGGCATCACACTGGGATTAACTGTGGTGCAAGGCAAGTGCCTTTCCCTTTGTACTATTTCTTTTTTTTTTTTTTGGGGCCACACCCGGGTAACGCTCAGGGGTTCCTCCTGGCTATGCACTTAGAAGTTGCTCTGGCTTGGGGGACCATATGGGACACCGGGGGATCGAACCGCAGTCCGTCCAAGGCTAGCGCAAGCAAGGCAGGCACCTAACCTCTAGCGCCACCACCACCCCCCCGTACTATTTCTAAGGTTCATTAACTTAATGTGTACACCCTGCATCCAGCCTCTTGACCTGCCTACGTGCTGTACAGGTTGGCTGCCAGCAAAGAAGTGCTCCTGAGATGAGCTGACAGCAGCAGGAGCTGACCCTTCCTGGAGGGGACAGGGCACATCCTTCCAGTGTTCCCTCCAAAAAACCAATGCCAGAGGGACCTGAGAAGATTAAAAACAACAACAACAACAACAAAGGAGAAATGCTCTGGCCCAGCTAGGACTGGCCAGGTTTCTACCGAGTCCTTTGCAGAGCATACTAAGGTTAAGTGGGGATGGGGGACCTGTGCCCTTTGCTGGGCCAGGCAAGACACTAAGACCATGTGAGTCCTTGAAGGACAGGGCAGAAGCAAGTTTCTTCTGTCTTCCACTGAGGCAAGGGGTAGAAAGTTGCTCTCAGAGACAAGCCCAGATGTCCATGGGCTCCCCTCACCTCTGGAGCCTGCCTCTTCCTTGACAGTAAGGCCCACAAGAGCACATAGCTAGAAGGCATGAAACCTGATGCACCCCCAGCCTGGAAAAAGTCACTGGCTCCTCTTTGATCCAGAATCACGTTTTTTTTCAGTATGATTCAGTTTGAGAAGCCAACAGAACCCAATTTGGGCCTCCTGCAAAGCACATGCTGCCGCCTTTGCCATCTCTCCAGACCAATTCAGTCACTTCACTGCCTCATGCACACAAAGATAGGGACAAAGATAGGCCAGAAAATCCCACACTCTGCAACTTCCTAGAAAATATGAGGTGGTGTGTGTCGGGGGGTGATGATGGGAAATGATAGCACAGCAGGTAAGGCATTTGCCTGGCATATGGCTGACCCAGGTTTGATCCCAGCATCCTATATGGTCCTCCAGAACTGCCATGAGTCATTTCTGAGTGCATTTCTGACCCCTGAGCACTGCCTCGTGTGTCAAGAAAGAAAAGAAGAGAGAGAGGAGAGGAGGGGAGGGGAGGGAGGAGAGGGAGGAGAGGAGAGGAGAGGAGAGGAGAGGAGAGGAGAGGAGGAGGAGAGGAGAGGAGAGGAGGAGGGAGAGGAGAGGAGAGGAGAGGAGAAGAGGGAGGAGGGGAGGGGAGGGGGGAGAGGGGAGGAGAGGGAGGAGAGGAGAGGAGAGGAGAGGAGAGGAGAGGAGAGGAGGAGAGGAGAGGAAGGAAAAGAAGAAAAGAAAGAAAAGAAAAGAAAAAAAGAAAAAAAGAAAAGAAAAGAAAAGAAAAATTAAAGATGAGTGGGCCTCAGGTAGAATGTTCCTAGCCATCTTTTTGTTTGCTTGGGGCCACATCCAGTGGTGCTCTGGGCTCACATCTAGTGGAACTCAAAGGGCCGTAAGGGATGCAATGGATCAAATCCAGGCAGGCCAGTTGCAAGACAAGCATTCTACCTCCTGTACTGCTCTAGCCCAGTATTTTCCTAAGCATTCTAAGGCACGACTTTTCTACCTCTGCCCTCCACCCTTGATTATTTTTTAGCTTTTTCTCCCCTTCCCCTGTGTAACAATAAATATCTGTAACTTCTGTTTTAGAACCTTGTCAGTTCTAAACAGTTTCATTTTCAGGCTCCAGCCTCACAGGAGAGAAGCTTCCAATACAATTGACCTCGTGTTTTTTTGGTGCTCATGGGTTTTAAATAGGTCAGCTTTTAAATGGGCCATTCCTTGTCGCACTTTCTGTTTCTAGCTGGAAGGCCACTCTTTGGGAGGCTAAAGAGACAAGCTTCTTTCTTCCCCAAGGTGTGCAACAAGAATGATGGATAGGTGATGATTTCAGCTGTTTGTGCCAGTTGCAGGAATCAAGTCTGTGTGGCCAAACCCTGGAGGACTCCATGAGGAGTTAAGAGTCCGGAGGAAAACTGGATTTTCCCAATATCACAGGGATCATCTGGGCCATTATGATGGACCAGGTCCAGAGCAGAGGACTTTACTTGCATGTGTAAGAGGCCTTGAGATTCATCCCCAGCACCCCAAAAGAAACCCACACACCCCAGCAAGAACTACTGCAAGAATCATTGAACAGCTGGTTGCTAGTATATGCTTTCTGTGCTCTCATCAAACCAAAGTGACACCCTCCTCACAAAGACTCTTTTCTGGCCTGTGCACTCATTTTGGGGGGAGAGAGGGGTGGGTTGGGCCACACCTCGTGGTGCTCAGGGTTTACCCTCGTCTCTGCACCCAGGGTTCATTCCTTGTAGGCTCAGGGGACCACATGGGGACCACGTGGGATATCGAACCAGGGTCAGCTGTACACAAGGCAATACCCTCCCTGCTATACTCTCTCCAGTCCCTCACTCATTTTCTTTAGCCAACTTACGTAGTTTAGCTTTCTCTTTCCAGGAGCAGCTTACAAGGTCAGAGGCAAGCCTGAACACTCACAGTTGAATGGTCCTCCTGCCCTAACACCCTATCCTGCTGCAGACTTGCCTGTTGGAGGCCAGTGGGGAGCTTTCCTGGACGCTACCAACAGGAGGTGTTCTGCAACCCTAGAGGCGGCCAACAAGAGGCATTACACACCCCTTCTTCAAAGGGCCTTTCAAAAATCCCTATTCAAGGGACAGGGTCCTTCCTCCTTAACACATACACAAAATCCTCCCCAGGAGAAAATCGTCTGTGTCCCTCTCTGGTCCTTGTTCACTTCCTACAATAGATCCAGAAGGCCAGGTGGAAGCACATGGCTGCGGGAATCGGTGACTCAGTGACGCCATCCTTATTATTTTAGGGAACGTGGAACGCGAGCCGAGGCAGGGCGGGCGGGCGGGCGCTGCAGCGGTAATTAAGCTGTCTGCCAGGGCCGGGTGATAGGCGAAGTGCTGGCTGGGGGGAGGGCCAGTGTTCACACAGACCCTGTGACTGGATTCCCACCTCCTCCGGGGTATAGAAGACAGCCAGCTTCTGGTTCCACTGCAGATGCTGCTCAGAGCCAGAAGGACAGGCTTGGGGCAGCAACCAGAGGACCGGCATGGCTGGGGCTGGCGCATGAGTGTTGGGTTCCTGGTGTAGGTCTGAGCAGCTGTTGAACCCCAACAGCAGTCCAGGCTGATCCTGACCCCTTCTCAGCTGCTCTAGCTTGCACTTTACTTCAAGCACTTCTCACATCCATCTCCTGCAGGAAGTCTGCCCTGATTGCCCTGCCTTTGCCAGAGGTGATTTGCGGAGTACAGAGAGCCGACATAAAGCTATGTGCCGGGAGGGGAAAGGTGGCATCTTGAATCTAACTGGCAGCCAGGGATGTCATGAGGGTGGGATAGGGCAAGGATTTCCTCACTGGAAGAGGCCAAATGGAATAGGTCTACCACATGTGCTGGCCAAGGATGTACATTTTGGGAAGCTTGGAGGCCTGAGCTGTGACGGGACTGGGAGGTTCAGCCAGTTTGTGAGGTGACCAGAAGGGACAGAGCCAGGAGCCTGGCAAGTGCATGCCAAGCACCCCAAACCAACATGAGCCATGAGCCCTGTGCAAATGTGGGGACCCTTATGACTGCAAAACACCTCAGGCCCAATTGGTGGGTGGACTGCTTGACTGAGGGAGGGCTGGGGAACCCGGTAAGGATCCAATAATTACTGAAATATGTAAGTCGACCTTACCCCAACCCACAAACACAGCCCTAGGAGACGTGGGGTGTTTGGTGCCAAGTGGAGAGGTGTGTGACTCCCACATCAGGGACCCTAGTCCAACTCACAAACCCTGTTGGATATAAAGCCACGTGTTTGTTCTCTCTCTCTCTCTCTCTCTCTCTCTCTCTCTCTCTCTCTCTCTCTCTCTCTCTCTCTCTCTCTCTCTCTCTCTCACACACACACACACACACACACACACACACACACACACACACCTCACACCACCATCCCCCTTCCCCCTACTCAGCCCTGTCAGAGGAGACAGGAGAAGGCCTGGAGGCCTGGACAGCAGAGGGCACTGTTCACCCCACTCCACACTGCTACTTTATTGGTCACTCCTGGTCCAAAAGTCTTTCATAGCCACCAGTCCAGGATCCCCAACCTGGTCAGGAGAGCCTGCAAGCTAACACACGCCACCTCCCTGTGCAGGCAGGGTGGTGCCCTCTCAGGAGCTGAGGGCAGCTGAGTCTCCACTCTGGGGTGAGATGCTGCTGGGTCACCCCCAGGCATCTCTTCTCCAAACCGGGGGGCCCCCCAAGATGGGGAGAGGGAGAGAGTGGGAGAGAGAGAAAAGCTTCGGTGTGCTCATCCCCAATACACAAGGTTCTGTAGAATTAGTGAGATCCCCGTTTGGCACCATAGGACACCACTACTATACACACTGCAGGGTGAATCCACAAAGATGGTTTCTGACGGACTTGATAGGGTGACCCTGGTTCCTAAAATCAGATTTGGGGCTTCAGGACAGCTGTGCTAGGACCACTCTGTGATCCCCAGAAGAGCCCAGTGAGCCTGGGCCTGCTCCTCATGGCCCAGAACAGTTATAAAGTTAGCCCAGGCATGGGGCTAGAGTGATAGGACAGTGGGGAGGTACTTGCCTTGCACATGCGACCCAGGTTCAATGCCCAAAACCACATATGGTCTTCAAGCCACCACCAGGAGTAGTTCCTGAGAGTTGAGCCAGGTGTAAACCCTGACCATTACCAGGTATGACACCCCTCACAGAATTAACCCAAGGAGCAGAACCCATCAGCAGATATCTCACTGACAAGCTGGTAATGCAGCAGACAGCAGGGAGATGCTCCTGAGACCTATGGGGTCCCGCACTACCTCTCAGCCACTAATTTAGAACTGAGAGCTCCAAAGGCGCAGGCCTATCCTCTGGAACAACTGGAAGCAGACTGGAAAAATAAATGCTAGCAAAGGAACCCAGGCTTGATCCAGACTCCTCCCGCCCTCGGAGCAGGAAGTGCCCTGAAGGGTTCTGGGAAAAAACTTGACACATGCATGCCCACTTCCTCAGGCAACCTCTAAGCACACCACCAGCCAGGACACACCCACAGATAGCTACTGGAACCTTGGAGCTGGTCTGGATAGAAGGCCTCCTCCCCAGGCTGAATGAAGGCTGTTGTTTCTCCTACCTAAGGCACAAATCGGAAGCAATGTCCTTTCTATCATTTATTTATAGGGGGGTGGCTTTGGGGATACTCAAGCATCACTATTATTACTAGCTGAGCACTCAGGAATCACACCTACCCAGATGGGATGCTGCCAGGATCTAACCAAGGTTGGCTGTGTGCAAGCCGAGTGTCCTACCCACTGCACTATCGCTCCAGCCCTCTGAAGGAGCCATGATGGGAAACAAAATCACAAGCAAACAAACTGGAAGAGGAAGGGGAGGTGAAAGAAGCAATAGCAGGAGAGAAGAAGAGAGAAATGGGGAGCCTGGGCTGCTCGGTGCACCAAGAAGAGGGGAGAAGGAGCCCAAGTGACAGGCCATGCGTGTGACTTTCTCCCCACAGCTCCACCCTCTCCCAGAGTTTGAGGGCTAGTACCTGCCGGCTGCTCTCATCTCAAAATGCACCACCAACACACAAAACCCTTTTATGATACCTGACTAGTCAGGAGGGTGGTCAGGCTTGTGGGTGGGAGGTGGCTGGGGACAAAGTACTAAGGCCAGCAGGGCTGGGTGGACAAAACCAAGTGGGATGGACCCATTTCCTGGGCAGGGTTTCCAAGCTTGTTCCCCAGCCCCTAAACTCTGCAGCACAATTGGACACAAGCCTCAAAAGAGGACCTGAACAATGGGAGGAACTGGGGATGTTTAGGCAGGAGGGTGAGGAGAGCTATGGGAAGGAGCACACACGAAGAATAGAAGCAGGATTCTCTCCTTCAAGGGGAAAACCAAAAAGGGACCACACATCTGGAGAGCTGTGGTCTTCTGACCTCTTACAATGCTCTTCTGCATCTTTCCAAAGAGGTATTCCTGGTTGAGGCCACAGGTTCGATCCCTCATTCCTCAAAAACTACAGAGCGACTCTAGGTGTGAGATGGAGCAGTATACAAATTAAGGTGTCTGGCCACGGGGGCCTTTATTCTAGTGGGGAATGAGCTAGCGAACCATCATCTATGCACTTCTGTAAACAACAGATATAAATGTTGCAAAAGGGAGAGGGTTGAAGTGGGAGATGTCTCCAAAAGTACTTCCAGCAGGGATTCAGAGGACTGGGAGAACCTTCTGGGTGAGTGGACAGCCAGAGACTACCCTGAATGGCCATTCTGATTGGGGGGGGGGGGTTTAGGGGAAGGAAAGGCAGCGGGATGACAGGTGTCAAGAGTATTGTGGAGAAGAAAAAGAAAATGGTGGCATAAGAACAGTTACAGAAGGGCATGTGGAGGAGAGAGAGAGAGAAGAGGAGAGGAGAGAGAGAGAGGAGAGAGAGAGAGAGAGAGAGAAAACACAAGAACAGAACATGCAGGGATCTGGAGGTCACAGGTAGGTAGGAAAGTGTTTGAACCCAAGACCAGACCATCTGAACAATTCCTTTCCCTCCTCGGAGAAAAGGAACTTTACTGAGAACTGAGGTATTAAAGTAGGAGGAGTAAATGCTTGGATTCTGGGTGAGCACCTAAAGCTGAGAAGGGTTTGTTTCCTGGCCTCCTCACTTAAGAACTACTGGTTTATGCCAATGGCCCAACTTCCCTACTACATGACTAATCTCTACAGGTACCTAAGTGACAAAAATTCCAGCTACTCTGGCTTTTGGGCTGAACAAACTCTTGGGTTCTTCTTGGATTGGGGCCAAGCAAACTCACCACCACTACCACCATCCACCCAGTACTGTTGGAAGAGCCAGCCGCCACACAACCAAAGATGTCAGCTCAGAGGCCCAACTCCACAGATCCTGGAATTGCTGGAGCTGACATTCCAGTAGGAACACACCAAATTAGATGAGAAAATAGTATAGAGGGCCCGGAGAGATAGCACAGCGGCGTTTGCCTTGCAAGCAGCCGATCCAGGACCAAAGGTGGTTGGTTCGAATCCCGGTGTGCCATATGGTCCCCCATGCCTGCCAGGAGCTATTTCTGAGCAGATAGCCAGGAGTAATCCCTGAGCACCACTGGGTGTGCCCCCCCCAAAAAAACAAAAACAAACAAACAAAAAAAGAAAATAGCATAGAAGCCACCTAAGCTCAGTAAACAAAACATAACAAGGCTCAACTAGCAACAGCTTAGTAAACCCTCCATGACTTAAAGACCTCATTGTGATAACAATTTCACACAGTTATCTTTTTTAACTATAATATCTTTATTTGAGCACCATGGTTACAAACAAGTTTGTAGTTGGGTTTCAGTCATAAAAAGTACACCTCCCTTTACCAGCACAACTTTCCCACCATCAATACCCCCAATCTCTCTCATCCCCCACAAGTTATCTTTTACTAACATATTTTTCTATAATTCCATTAGCCATTTTGTTGCAACAAACAATAGAAAATAACTGATTTTGTGCCTACTAAGGGGACTACATGGGGTGGGGGTAGAAAAAGGGAGAAAACAGCATAAATAAAGATATTATTTAAGGGCTGGAGAGATAGCATGGTGGTAGGGTGTTTGCCTTGCATCCAGAAGGACAGTGGTTCAAATCCCGGCATACCATATGGTCCCCCAAGCCTGCCAGGAGCGATTTCTGAGTGTAGAGCCGGGAGTAAGCCCTGAGAGCAGCCAGGTGAGACTCAAAAACCAAAAAAAAAAAAAAAAAAAAGGAAAAGAAGAGAAAGGGAAGGAAGGAAGGAAGGAAGGAAGGAAGGAAGGAAGGAAGGAAGGAAGGAAGGAAGGAAGGAAGGAAGGAAGGAAGGAAGGAAGGAAGGAAGGAAGGAAGGAAGGAAGGAAGGGAAAGAAAGAAAGAAAGAAAGAAAGAAAAGAAAGAAAGAAGAAAGAAAGAAAGAAAAAAAGAAAGAAAGAAAAGAAAGAAAGAAAGAAAGAAAGAAAGAAAGAAAGAAAGAAAGAAAGAAAGAAAGAAAGAAAGGTTATTTAAAAGAATGGTGGGATTGGTGTCAGACACTGAATGACAAAAACAACGATATTATAGACAACTTTGCAAAACTGCAGTGTTTAAATAAAGTAATTTTATTTTTAAAAGAGCAATTGGAAAAGAAAATCACTCTTCAATCCAGGGCAGGAGGTCCTGGTCCCTGCTGGTTCCAGGAAACAAACTTTAACAAGGGTTGACTCCTGATCTCTCTACAGCAGGCTCTGTGCTCTCTGTTAGCACCCCACCTTTTCTCCAACAGCCTGGAAGGATCCAAGTCCAGCCACTATGAATGAAGGGAGTTCTCTGGTGGAAAAGTTCACTGAAGCTCAAGCTCCACAGCACACACCATCTTCTCGGAGGAAGTCAAGGACTGTAGTCTGACTGCCCTTGGCAGACAGGCAAGAGTTACACCATGATATGGAACCTAAACACTACAGCTGGTCTCGGTCACTTGTGCCTTGTTTCTGCCTTTTAATTTTTAAAACAAAAAACTCACGAAATGAGTTTATGAATGTCTCCTCCCATTCTGTCCTCTTCCTGGTCAGGGAACCAAGCCACACTTTGGGATGTTTCTCCAGCTTATTATTTACACGCAGAGAGAAGCTAATTCAAAAATCTTTCTCTCCCTTTACCCTCAAACTAGTGCACTTACTTATTACAGGCCTATCTTGCCTTGTCCTCGTCAGAAGGCTTGTAAATATAGTAGCCAGTCCTCTTGTTTCTCATTTGCTGTGTTGCTTGTGTGGTTATGTTTTTTTTGTTGTTGTTGTTTCTTGTTTTTTGGGCCACACCCGGCGTTGCTCAGGGGTTACTCCTGGCTGTCTGCTCAGAAATAGCTCCTGGCAGGCACAGGGGACCATATGGGACACCGGGATTCGAACCAACCACCTTTGGTCCTGGATTGGCTGCTTGCAAGGCAAACACCGCTGTGCTATCTCTCTGGGCCCTAGGCTTTTTTTTTTTAACGAGTCCCTTAGTAATGAATATTTGGGTTGCTTCTAATCTTTTGCTATAATTTTACAATATAGATGAACTGGCACATGTCATTTTTTGCAGTTATCCAGCTTATTAACGAAAAACTGGAATCAGACACTACCACCCCCGTCAGCCTCACAAGGCAGTAGCCAACAGAGCCTGGAGTCCTACCATCCTAACAGGTTGGCCCACTAGGCTGTGCACGGTGGGTGGTGGCCATTCATTCCACAAAGCCGCTAAGAACTTACTGTTGGTCTCAGCAACTCAGCCTCCCTGCCTCTCCCACCGGTTAAACTGGAAATAATCCTATTCACTTGTAACCTTTATGTACAGATTAAGTAAGAATATAGTTTCTAGCACATAGGTGTTCAATAGTCAAAAACATAACTAAACTAAGAAAAGTTAAGATTCTCCTTCATATTTTGGGGCTGGAGAGATAGCATGGGAGGGTTAAGGCGTTTGCCTTTCATGCAGGAGGTCATCGGTTCGAATCCCAGCGTCCCATATGGTCCCCCGTGCCTGCCAGGAGCAATTTCTGAGCATGAAGCCAGGAGTAAACCCCTGAGCACTGCCGGGTGTGACCCAAAAACCACAAAAAAAAAAAAAAGATTCTCCTTCATATTTTATGAAAGGGATGAATATCTTGGAGGCAGGCTGGCTAACTTGCATACTCACAGCAGGCTGAGCCAGGTTTGATCCAGAGCTCATGTGGTCCCCCTGAGCACCCCAACAGGAGTGACCCCTGAGCACAATCGAGTGTGCCCCCCCACCCCCCGCGAAAGGATTACTATTATAATGCCCTCCTTAGGCACACAAAGGAAAGCAATAGGCACCACATTATTAAATTATCCAGTCCCCCATGGATTACTGAGAAACTGCTTTCTCACAGGCTGATTCATAGTCTGGCCTTGTTAGATAGCTCTAGAAAATTGAAACGAGACACCAGCTTCCCCCTGACTGCTGCTGGTCAACCAAGGTTTCAACCCAGTTCTGAGGGGGATTGAGGGTGCAGGGTAGTGGTCTGAATAATGATGGAATTCTCCCCCTAAAAGTGCCACACAATTATTGGCCTGAAACACAACAGCATCTCCTGCAGGCGTAGAATGGGAGGGCTGGGGAAGATCCAGGTGAAACTCACACAGATGCTTTCCAGGCAGCTGACCCCCAGTTGAGCATAGGTGGCCCCAAGCACCACTAGGGACTGATCCAGGAGCACCACCACATGTGGGAGCCCAAAACAGAAAGGAAGAAAGGTTAAGAAAGGGACGGACAGGAGGAAGGGCGGGAAAGAAAAAAGAGAAGGAGGGAGGAAGATCCCACCCACTGAGATCTCAGTAAGAACCCTTCCTCCGGGCTGCTGTTTGTTCATCAGTAGCTGGTCCAGAGATTCTAAAAATTCTTCTTCTCAGGGACCATGAAGATTACTTGAGTCTGTTTCCAGGCAGCCTCTTCAGAGAGGATCTTGTATCACCCACCCTTTTCCTCTCCAGAACCAAGCACCTCAGCACCTCAGTGGTTTATAGAGAGCCTCTCTTCATGAGAGAGAGGTCCACCTAGGGGTCACGGAAATGATGCATTTGTCTAATTCGTTGCCTGATTCCACAGAGCCTGGCATACAGCAGGCCTTCAATCAGCGAGTGGCAATGTTTGTCTAGGTGCCCTGCATGATAAGGTCTTCTGTGTCCAAAATTATTTCCTATTCTTTTTTTTTTTTTGGCACACCCATTTGATGCTCAAGGGGTTACTCCTAGCTAAGCGCTCAGAAATCGCCCCTGGCTTGGGGGGGATCATATGGGGACGCCGGGTGATCGAACCGCCATCCCTTTCCTTGGCTAGCACTTGCAAGGCAAACACCTTACCTCTAGCGCCACCTCACCGGCCCCTAACCCCCCTATTCTTAGTTAATATTAAACACAAGTTGGCCAGGTGCTACTCAGATGGAACAAAGCAAAGTGTTTTGTGGTAGCCAGAGAGATAGTACAGGAGTTCAGATTGCTTGCCTGACAACTGTGCAACACCACAGATCCTCAGCCTATGGTCCTCCAACATGGCCAAGGAGCAAAGAGCACACCTGGGTGTGCCCCCAAACATAAAACAAATAAAAATCTAAAGTAAGTTGGTTACTTTGCCATATCTCCCAAGCATAGCCAGTGGTCACTCCAAAGCACAAACCCAGGACTAAGCGCCCTTGAGAAAAGTTGGGGTGTGTATGACCCAAGCCTTCCCCCCCCCACCTCCATCCCTCCCCAAACAAACAAAAAATAAAACACCAAACTCAGGGGCTAGCAAGGCATATGGCTGGCATGGGAATGGGCACGAGTGGACCCTGTTCATTCCAAGGTCCAGACCTAGCTGACAGCAGCATTTGGGCCAAACTCGAAGGAGCACCGTCACTTCCACATCATCTGGACCCTCTCTGGTCATCCTGCTGCTCCTGCCCTGGATCAAAGAGGCCATAAGCATGAGGGAAAGTGTATGTATGCCTTTAGAGGCCATGGCTCTTGGGGGAGAGAAAGTATAGGGGAATGATTCCACTTCAGCAGCTTCCCAAGTACTGCTAAGAAATCCATCAAACAAACATAAACTCTAATAATGTCCCCTAAGCAGACAGACTCTCATCCAAGACAAAGACTAGGCAAATCCTAAACTCACTCCACACCCTGCTCAGGAAATGGAACAGGGGACCACTCACACAGGCTCAGAAATTCCCCACCCCACCAGTAGGCCACACCCAAGCTTCCAAATTTTGCTCAGCAAGTGGGAGCCCTGCCCAAATGGACAAACAGGCCACGGATTGGCTCTGGCTTCCACAGGGAGCAAACCCGTGAGGCCAGCACACAGGCAGCGCCCTCTACTGCCAGGGGACCACACGACAACATCCAAGCTGCCACATGGCCCTGCAGGGGGAGGCTTTCCCGCCAGAGGAAACACTGAAGCTCATCCCACATGGGCTTTGTCTGACCCGGGGCCCTGCTGTCTCCCCAGCATCTGAAAAGAACACAGCCAGCTTAACTGACAGAGATCTTTCCAGGACTGTAGCGTGAAGTAAAGCTGCAGGGCAGCGAGGAAAGGGCACTGAGTGGGTGGTGGGGCAGAGAAACTGCTCCATTAAAGACTCAGCAAGTGGAAAGCCAAGGACAGGGAGGGTTACCCCTAGGTAGTGCCACCCCAAGCCCCACCTGGAATAGGAAAAAGGAGGTTTCACAGGAGCCCTTCCCCCTCCCACCTGTCTTGGTAGCTCAAGGGAAACATATATCTTGGCTCAGACACCCAAATAGGGCTTTCTGAGAGGGTGCTGACCCCCACTTCTCAACAGCACCTTCAAGTCCAGATAAATGGACCCCATCCATCACACCTGCATAAGTCGTTCCTTCCCCCTGCCTTATCCAGACAGCTAAGCTGGGATTTACCACTTCACAGATAAGGGGGACTTAGTCCCCCAGCAAAGGGGCACAGGCATCCCCCACGCCTGGCAAAAGGTCCCAGAGGTTTTGCAGACCCTTGCAAGTGGGGCCTGTCTAATTGCCTAGATTCAGGCAATCAGTCCCGGGCAGCGAAGTAAATAAAAGGCCTTAAATATAAAGTGTCAAGAAGGTAGGCCCAAGCATGACAGAGCCAGTTCCCTTCCTTCCCAGGTTCCCACTGCAGTGTATCTTCCATCTGATGATCCCATCTAGGGAACCCCTAGCCCTGCTGTGGAAGTAATGGCCCCCTTCCTTCATTGTGGGTTGATCCCAAAGGTGCTCTGGAGCTACCTTTGAACCTTCTAAAGCCCACACCCCACCCTGGAGATAGATTCCCCTCTGGGGGGGGGGGGTATATGTGTGTCTGGGATTTTATGAGGCTTTCAGAAGCACAGCTGGGGTGACAATCTGCCTTCCCACCCCCCACTGTGAAAATCAGAAAAAGCCAGCAAAGCTCACAGCCCAGGTAGGCAAGCACAGGACTTCCAGCCCATCCATTCCCTCCACTCCAGGCAATGAGGAATATTTCCTCCTCCCAGCTCTATCAGAAAAGTGGGTTCTTCGAGCCTCCTTTCCCAGCCCACACTTGCGGCTTTATCTGCTGCTGCTAGGGGAGAAAGGGGGTGGCCTAGATCAAGTGTGAGATGTTGCTAGGAAAGCAGAAGGGGCCCTCTCCAGATGCAAGGGCTGCAGCCCAGTCCTACAGGCCTTTCACTCTTCCCTGCCCCTCTACAGAAGACTGAGGAGACCAGCACCATCCTGCCCGCCAAGCTGAAGAGCCCTCAGAATCAGTTTTTGCTCTCCAATGCTCCCCGTACTAGCCAGTTCTCTCATCCTCACCTCAGCCTCTTCACACAGCTGCGTGAAATGGGGTGGCCTTGGCCTAAGCAGATGTAAGAGACATTCAGGGGGTCAGGTCATGGCAGCCCTTGACACACATACAGCAGACCGTGGATTTGCTGGGGCTCTCAGGGCAGGAAAGAATCAAACAGAGCCCTATCGGAAAGGTATGAGCTTTTTTCAGTTGGCTTTGTTGGTTTGTTTGTTTTGTTTTTAGGGCCCACACCCAGCGGTGCACATGGCTTACTCCTAGCTCTACACTCAGGGAATCACTCCTGGTAGTGCTGGGGGACCAGATGAGGAGGTCAGAAATGAAATCTTGGTCAGCCACATGCAAGGCAAGTGGCTTCCCCACTGTACTATCTCCCCAGTTCCATGAGCCTTTCTCTTACATCATAAACTTTTTACCACCAATATTTTAAAATAAGGCAGTGGTTCTCCTCGCTCAGGGGGCCACTCCTGGATCAGTGCGTGGAGGGAGGATAAGAAACCAGGCTTCCTTAGGGCAAAAGGCTGCACTTAGTCACTGTCTCTAAAGAGAATGGTCCCCAAAACCCACTGAAGCACAGGAGTAAAGTTATCTGGGACACTGAGGTTTATTTACCCTTTAAACTTATCTTGTGGGTTATACCTCTCACAATACACATGTACAACTATACACGCACATAGAAATAACCCATAATTAAAAGGCTGTATATAGCTTGGCTGAGGGTATTGGGGGGGGTTGCTAAGTTTGGAAAAATCACTGGGCTGACAAAGTACAAATTACTCACACTGAGGCAGAAGCCCCCAACTGCGGGAAGCAGAGGGCATCGCTATGACCTCACTGTTGCTGTGCCTTTGTGTCTGCCTTCCCCAGGGGGTAATGCGTAATTAATATAGGGCAAGTCATTACCAGAGTCCCCGTTCGAACAGCCAGTGCTCCCTGGATGCCCACCGCAGGACGAATGCGTATTGGGCACAGCCAAATCCCCAAGCATTCAAGCATTCAGGCGACGTTTCCTTGCAAAAAGGATCTTAACTGTGGCAGGGAGCTCCTAAGAACAGAAGAACCAGAGAGCAGAACTGAAGTGGAGGGACCAGAGCTGCCGATGGCTGGGTATCCTGGAAAGCCAGAAGTGCCAGTGTCGAGGGAACAGCCGAGCCCCCCACAGGCCGGTCTATGCCACAATCACACCTGGTCTGGGTAAGATCATTCAGGCTACACTTTGACTTTTCTTTTTTCTTTTTTTCGATGAGACTTGAGATGCTGGGACAGATAGTCCTGGGGATTGAACTCAGGGCTGTGCACACCCAGCAGCCCTGGCTCACAAAGAAGTCCAGATGCAGAAAGGCCAGTGGGTGGAATCTCGGATAGATGAAGGTATGTGCAACCTCGTAGGGACTTAAAAAGGCAGTGTGGAGGGGTCCTAGTTCATGTGAGTCTAGGCTTGCTTAGGAAGGCAAAGCAGGGGGAAAAAGAGTTGAGGCGAAAGAAGCTTCTGCTGTGAGAAGGAAGAGCCAGGCTGGGCAATATCTTGAAGAGGGAGTGTAAGGCGGCAGGAGAAAGGGAGCAGGCAACCTCGCCTGCAGGACAGCCTAAGCGACCCAGCACAGACTGGGTCTGAAACGGTAGTTTCCAACAGTGTTCTGTGAGGGGGGAGCAGCAAGGGTGCAAGGGGGAAACTGGACCATTCAGGAGCAGAGCCTGGAATGTGTTTGCCTCGTAGAAGCTGCTTGGAATCCAAGCCTGGGGCTGTTCATCAGATCTAGAAAAACCACATTCAACAGTTGGGCAAGATGGAAGTCTCTAGCAGTTTCTAACCTCTTTTCCCACTCGAAACCAATGCAGCATTTTTTTTTCTTTTCCCTTTGGGCACACCCAGCAGTGCTCACAGGGCTTACTCCGGGCTCTGCAATCAGGAATCACTCCGGGGCAGTGCTCAGGAAGCTATACATGGTGGTGGGGAATTGAGTCTGGGGCCATCTGTGCAAGTGCAAGCACCCTTCCCACCTGTATGATCTCTTCAGCCCCAACAATGTGCCTTTCTTAATGCCAATGATGGGGTTCAAGCAGAACAAAAATGTAGAACATGTATTGAGGTGCTATTTATTCCAGAAGGTCAATTCCAGAGAAAAGAGGGAGGCACTTGAGGTGTGGGGCAAGAACTCAAGCACCTGCAGTCTGGCTGGGGAAAAGCAAATCCACTCCTCCCCTAAACTAGTCTCCCCAAGGCTCGAAAATGTGGAGAGCTCAGAGTCCTCCCTATGGAGGTTGGGCTCCTGGTGGGGGAGGGGGGGTATAAAGTTTTTTTGTGTGTTGTTTGTGTTTGGGCCACCTGCAGAGTGTGAATTAGGGATAATTCCTCTTTCCAAGAGAAGGTTTGAACAAGAGCTGGAGGTGGGGGAGGGGGCACCAGAACACAATTCCAGAGCAAGATAGCTTGAAAGTGACTGCCTGTTGGTTCGAATCCCAGCATCCCATTTGGTCCCCGTGAGCCTGCCAGGAGCAATTTCTGAGCGTAGAGCCAGGAGAAACCCCTGCTGCTGGGGTGTGACCCCCCCCTCCACGAAAAAAAAAAAGAAGTGACTGCCCTTAGAGCACTTTCTAAGCTCCAAGCAGCATGCCCCCCAAATCAAACCAAATCCTGAGTGTTGTCCCTTCTTTTCACCACCTCCCACATCATTCACAAGTAATCAAGCAAATGCCCAGACCAAAATCGTATTATTTTTTATTGTGGGGGGAGTGCCTGGGGACACTCCCCAGACTGAGGAGGCAATTCCTGACCACCTGAGCAAAACTCCCCTGGGCCAAGGTCTTTCTTCTTCTGGTTTTTCTAGTTTTTTTGTTTGCTTGGATGAAGTGTTTCACACCCAATAAGGAAATAGAATGTGGGGCTTTCATAAACAAGTGTATGTTTACACATACTGGTTTCGTAATGTAAAATGTATTTCTACATTAAGATTGTAAAAGCTTGAAAGTTTCTGATCTAATTCGACAGTCCACCCTGCACCCCATTTAAAGATATCATTTCATATTTTCACAGGAAAAATAAAAAGCTCTTCCTTAGCAATTTCCTCTGCCTCCCCTTAAAAAAAAAAAAAACCTAATAATATTTTAAATTTGGGGGTTTTGGGGTCACACCACCTAGCAGCCCTCAGGCTCTAGCTCTGAGCTCAGAAATTATTCCTTGCAGGCTCGGGGGCCATATGGACTGCTGAGATGCTGGTCAGTTACATGCTAGGCAAAGGCCCTACCCTGTGTTATCACTCTGGCCTCTTTAACAATTTTTCAATTGTATTAAAAATCATAAGGAAGTGGGGCTGGAGAGATAGCACAGTTGTAGGGCGTTTTGTCTTGCACGCAGCTGACCCTGAGTGGACCTGGATTTGATCCCATGGCATCCCATATAGTCTTCTGAGCCTGCCAGGAGCGATTTCTGAGCACAGAACCAGGATTAACTCCTGAGCGCAGCCAAGAGCGGTCCCAGAAAAACAAAAACAAAATATCATAAGGAAGTGCTGAGAACTAGTATGTTGTTGTTGTTGCTGATTGCTTTTTTGGCCTATAGCCAGTAGTGTTCGGGACTTCTGGCTCTCCTAGCAGGGTTGGGGATCATACTAGGCAGCCAGGGGATCGGTCCGAGGTTGGCCACATACAAGGTAAATACCGCTGCTATCACTCTGGCTCCCTGTTTCCTTAACTATGAACTTGAGGTCCAGGGGTGTAACTCACTGGAAAACGTATACGTCACCATGTGAGGTCCTGGGTTTCAATTCCCCATATATGTTTGACTGAAAACTAAACACATTTTAATTTTTTTATTTTTGGTTTTTGGGCCCACACCCGCGAGTTGCTCGGGTTTACTCCTGGCTGTCTGCTCAGAAATAGTTCCTGGGCAGGCATGAGGACCATATGGGACACCGGGGAGATTCCAATCAACCAACCACCTTAGGTCCTGGATCGGGCTTGCAAGGCAAACGCCGGCTGTGCTATCTCTCCAGTCCCCTACTAAACACATTTTTTAAAGAAAGAAATAAATCATTTTTAGATATGTGGCCCAAAAGGGCTCCAATAGGAGTACCTAAATTGCTCATCTAGCATACAGCTGATGAGGGGTTTCCATCTCTGCATCCTGGAAGGTCCCCCCCCCCACCTCTGAGCACAGAGCAGGAATAAACCCTGAGCATCATCTAAATCACAAGTAACTAAAACAATTTTCTTTTTTTTTTTTGTTTGTTTTTTGTTTTTTGTTTTTGGGCCACACCCAGCGTTGCTCAGGGGTACTCCTGGCTGTCTGCTCAGAAATAGCTTCCTGGCAGGCACGGGGGACCATATGGGACACCGGGATTCGAACCAACCCAACCTTTGGTCCTGATCGGCTGCTTGCAAGGCAAACGCCACTGTGGCTATCTCTCCGGGCCCTAAAAACAATTTTCTAATGTTAAATATAAATTAACATCTGGGGCCAGAGTGATAGGGCATTAGCCTTGCATGCAGCAGAGACGGGTTCAATCCCAGCATCCCATTTGGTTCCCCAGAGCCTGCCAAAAGTGATCGCCTAAGTGTACAGCCAAGAGTAACCCCCTGAGCACTGCAGGTGTGCCCCCCCCCAAAAAAAAAGCAAACAAAAATCTTCAAGGTAGGTAGTACTCAAAATGCCGCTATAAAACTGGAAGAGGGACTCCAGGCCCGTGTTTTAGCAAAAAGCTACGGACCAGACCTGAAACATGATCATATACACAAATGAGCTGGATGTAAGAAACAGTCCATGTGGGAGACGGTGATGATAGCATGGAGGGTTGGGCATTTGCCTTGCATGCAGGACGGTGGTTCGAATCCCGAAATCCCATATGGTCCCCCAGGCCTGCCAGGAGCGATTTTCTGAGCATAGAGCCAGGAGGGAACCCCTGAGCACTGGCGGGTTGTGACCCAAAAACCAAAAAAAAAAAAAAAAAAAAGAAACAGCCATGTGTCCAAGTGTCCAGCCAGACCGGGAGAAAACCACACTGAATCAAAATCCGAAGCATACACCTCAGAGCATGAGGAAAACTTCAGGTGGGTCCGGAACAGGGGTTTTGTGGGTTTGGGCGCAATCTTCCAGGCATGATTTCAAATATCCTTCAATGTACAAACACTCCCATTTTATTAGAAGAGAAAACAGAGGCCCAAAGAGGCCTACTACCACCCATTTCAAATTAGTCATCAGGAAAGCTGAGAACAGCCCTGCCGAGTCTTTAATAGTTCTGATAATTTACTCACCAAACCGGAATCTACAAAGGCAAATAACTCTGGGAAAGAAAGCCCTAACTTTAATCCTGGGGAGAGTAAGTGATAGCAGAGTATAATGATCTGCTGCTCCTGCTGCTGCTGCCTAGAGCAAGGAGCTGCCTGCTCTTCCAGTAAAGGGGAATAAATAACAGTGGTGTCGGGGTAAGGAAGCACTGTGCGTAGATACTACACAGCTCCAACAACAACAACAAAAATTGTATGATTGAAACTCAACCATCAACAACTTTTTAACACTAGCTTCACAGTAATTAAAAAAAAAATCAGTGAAAATTCTGGAAGTTGGGCCGGAGTGATAGCAGAGCAGTAGGGTGTTTGCCTTGGATGGGGCTAACCTGGGACAAACCATGGGTTTGATCCCCAGCATTCCATATGGTCCCCCCGATCCTGCCAGGAGTGGATTTCTGAGTGCAGAGCCAGGGTTAGCCTCTGAGTGTAACCCCCCTTTACCCACCCACCCCCCGCCGCCAACAAGAAAGAAAAGAAAGAAAGGAAGGAAGGAAGGAAGGAAGGAAGGAAGGAAGGAAGGAAGGAAGGAAGGAAGGAAGGAAGGAAGAAGAAAGAAAGAAAGAAAGAAAGAAAGAAAGAAAGAAAGAAGAAAGAAAGAAAGAAAAGAAGAAAGAAAGAAAGAAAGAAAGAAAGAAAGAAAGAAAGGAAATTCTGGAAGTTGCAGGGTACTATGGTCTGATAGACCCAAGGCAGGGACCTGGAGTGGTAGACAAAACCTTTTTCTTTTGTTTAGCATACCTGATACTAACAGGTGTGAGACAGAGATGGGGAGAAGGGACCTGTCTAGGTTTTACTCTGAAATTTGGAAGAGCCCCTTCACCATTCTCCAACCTTGCCACTTTGCCACCCAAACCCTATTTCCAACTCCAACACATTCAGATCCCAACTCTGGGATAGGAAAAAACCATCACTGGTGGTATTTAAGATGTTTCTAGAATTCTATTTCAAATCAATATAAGATGTGAGTAATAAAGGTGGGTGATGGAGGACGTGCCCAAAATTGGGGCCAGAGTGATAGTGCAATAGGCAAGCAATTTGCCTTGCCCACAACCAACCCCAGGTTCGATCTCTGGCATCCCATGTGGTTCCAGAGCGTACCCAGGAATAGTACCCTGAGGCAGGTATAACCCCTGAGCACCTACAGGGGTGGCCCCCCAAAATCAGAGGGTTGATGATTCAGCAGCAGCAAAGAGAAAAGAGCTCCATCTGTGGTAGATGTCTTAAAAATAAATCGGAAGTTACCATAACTGAGTTGTGTCCCTTGGATTGGTCTATTCTCAATTGATCCATCTTATAGACGTGGTCTTCTCCTGGAATTAATTGGCTTGGCACAAGGTAGGAATAGTGTTTGCACAGGGGGCAACAGGAGACCTTTAAAAAAGGGCCAGGGGCTGGAGCTACAGTACAACAGATAAGATGTGTTCTTAGGCATTATGGCAGACCAGAGTTCTATCCCCAGGACAGGACAGGTCCCCAGAGCACTGTTAAGAGTGATCCCTAAGGGCAGAGCCAGGGAATAAAGCCCTAGGCACATAACCAGGTGTGACCCCCCCCCCAAATGAAAAAGAGACAATAGTTTGGCAACTTCTGGCCTAAAACTAAGAGGTCAGGAACACAAAGTCTACTTTGGCTGCTGGCATGTTCCCCTGTGAAATAACACGTGTGGAAATGGCAGGGCCCAAACTTGAGATTCCAAGATTTATCTGTGGTTTTCAGTGATCTCAGCAAGGCAGGCTTGGACACCAGCACACCTTCCACAGGGTACCAAAGCCTGAGTGCTTGCTGCTGTGCTTTGGGAGGAAAGACCTCTCAAAATTAACAGCCAACCCTTTACTTACCAGATGTGTAGAAATGTTACAAACTAGCCTGAGTGTGCTATAACAAAGTAGGCATAATGGGCCACAAAATAGCTAGGCAGGAAAAACCAGGACATCCTAGATCAATAAAACAAAAAAGTTACTCCTTGGGGCCAGAGCACCAGCACAGAGTAGAGCAATTTGCCGTGCACTTCGGCAGATCTGGGGCAGACCAGGTTCAATCCCTGGTTTCCCATATGGTCCCCCTGAGGCCTGCAGGAATGATTTCTTTTTTTCTTTTCTTTTCTTTTTTTTTTTTTTTTTTTGGGGGGGGGTGTCACACTCGGCAGTGCTCAGGGGTCACTCCTGGCTCTTCACTCAGAAATCACTCCATGGCAGGCTCCAGGGACCATATGGGATGCCGGGATTCAAACCACTGTCCCACTGCATGCAAGGCAAAACGCCTTATCTCCAAGTGCATCTCTCTGGCCCTCCAGGAGCAATTCTGAACGCACATCCAAGGGTGATCCCTGAGCACCTCCAGGTATACCCCAGCCACCACCCCAAAGTTACTTATTTTGAGGGGTGAAGACATAACAGTGGCAGAGTTCTTGCAAGTAAATGTGACCAACCTGCACTGAGTATAGCCCCCCAAGACCTGCCAGGAATAATTCCTAAGCATAGCTGAGTGTGGGCACCCCCCTTTTTTTTAATTTAAATATAGTACCCATAGGAGGCTAAGCAGACTCTAGGACAGAAACAAATTCCCAGTTCCTTTTACTGATAAAATTTTAAATAATTAAGGTTAAGTTTTCAATTACAAAGATCAAGGAACCAGGGAAATTCTTTGTATTGGGAGAAGAGACCATTTTGCTGTAAGGTATTCAAAGTGTTCCACATCAAACTGACTGCACTGTTTCGATGCTCAAAATCTTAGATCATTCTACAAAAACAGAACGGGGGGGGGGGGCATAGCCACCAATGCTCAGGGCTACGATGAGCCAGCAATCGGCATTTTCCATACCTTGTATCAGGTGACTGGTCATGGGACACAAAGAAAACTCAACTCTTTTTTTTTTTAATTCCTACTGTCCCATGCAGGGGCTTCTATGAGTGTGAAAGAACCCTGACTACTGCTACTGGGCTTACTCCCAACGTCCAGGCCTGCAAGAAGGACGCCACTCTGCGCCCAGCTTAGCTCCAAAGAACTGTTGGGAGGATTAAGTGAGACGATCCATCATGTGTGCTAATAGTATACTTGATCCCGGATTGCTTGAACATGGTGATTTGTACCTTTTTTGGAAATATAAAAAATGAAAAAAGGGGACAGGGGTGGAGATAAGTGATAGTGTTTGCCTGGCATGTATAAGGCCTTAGGTTTGATCCCTAGCTTTTAATAATAAACAAAGGAAAATGGGAGGGTCCTTAACAGCGCTGGGAGTTCACACTTTGAGTGCGGGTGGCAAGCTTGCTAGGAAGAACCCCCCACAAACCCCAAACACTTCCACCTCATACCTAAAAGGTAAAACATATTAGAGGCAAGATCCCACATAATCACTGACTTAAGAGGGGTTTTATCTAGAATGTGTCTCCCCCAAATTCAAACAAGCAGCTTCAGGGCAGACTGACTCGCTATGGTATGCAAACTTCCTGGCACAACTACAAGTCCACAGAGTCTGTCCCCATCACCTTCCTCAGAATCTTCAAGCCCTAGATTACCTAGTCACTCAGTTCTCCCAAACTCACTGGGCAAGTGGTAATATTTCAAAGGGGGGAAAACGGTGTACTGGGACAGACAAAATGTGACTTAGTGTTGGCAGCAGACTCTGGACACACAGACAGCCGCCCCCCCCCATTTCTTATGGTATAAGGATAATAACAGTACCTCCATCTCATGGTTCTATGGTAGGAGCAAAATGAATCCCCTCCATACTGCCGGGCAGAGTGTGGGTGCTCTTTGATCATCAATATTGTTTCTGTTACCAGAGCCGTTGAGCGGCAGCTCATCACACCCCAGCATCTCTTGGAGAATACCGCCGTTTATTCTAGGCACAGGGCACCCCGGGGCCAGATCAAGGACAGTTTTGTCACTAGCTCATTACACAAGGTTATTATTCCTGTTTCGCTGATGTGGAAACTCCACGTTGAAAGAGGTAGGTGGCAAACCTGCAGGAGGTCACCGAGGCGGGCTAACAACAGGCTCATTCTACCTCGTGGTGGAGGGGAATGGAGCCACAACCTGGTCTTCACCAGTGCAAAGCCCCAGCACGACCCCACAGCAGCAAACGGTCCGGAACTAGCCTGGACTGTCCAGCTCCCGTCCTCACTGTTCTGCTGCTGGTGGTCCCTGGGGAGCCTTGCATAAACTGGGAGTTAATCTCAGCTACTTGAAATCCCAATTAGGCAGTAAGTCAGTGCAGGGAAAACATCAGGGCGATGTATTCCAAAGGTCAAAGTTAAACCGGGCTTGATTGGGCAGCCCCTTTGGCGGGCACTGCCACGAAAGCTGGTTTTCTGTGCAGCACCACCAGAGTTTGACCTCGCTTTTAACGGTAATATCAGGTTTAGAAAAATAAAAGTATGAGGGTGGTAGGTAGCACGGCACCTGGGCTAGGCTTAGAAGATGGAAAAACAGCATTTACTTTTAAAAAAGTTTCTTTAAGTTAAAAAAAATAAAAAAGAAACCGATGGCCTTTTCTGCAGTTAGGGTTACTAATACCCCGGAGTTGCCCAAAGCCAACACACAAAGGCGAGGGGCAGAGAAGAGCAAGGAGAGGAGGGGGCCTAGCGGGGCGCGACCCTACCTTCCCGGAGAGCCCAGCCCAGACCCAGGGCGTTTCCCCCAACACACCAAGGGACCAGGGGTCCCCTCCAGGCTTGGGCTGCTGTAGTCCGAGGCTTTGGGTCAGGGCCGCCAGTTGCAGTCCACCTCCCTTCCCCGCCCCAACCCTCCACACGGACCCAAAACGAATTTTCCTGAAAATTCCCATGCAGACCCCTAGTCGCCCGAGCACAGGGGGCGCGGGGCTCCAGCGAGCCTGGAACCCCCACCCCCCGCAAGAGGGGGGCGCGCAGACGAGAGCGGAGCTTGGTGGGGGAAAAGACTAAGCCGGGGCTCTCCGGGGCTCCAAGCTCGGTGGCTTCCCGGGCCCAAGCCTCAGGCCGCCGGTGCCCTCCGGCAGGGGCCCGGGGGAACATCGGGGTGGGGGGGCGAGGGGGACCCCTGGAGCCAGGTCCTCGGGTTCCTCGGCGGCCTCCACGTCCAGGCCCGTCTGATGGCGCAAGCCTGCTCCCATCCGCCCCCTCTCCCCTGCAGCGACAACAGCCACAGCGACAAAATGGCAGCCCAGCCCGGCGCCCAGCGGCCGTGCCACCGGCGAGCGGAGCCCCGGAGGCCGCCCCCGACCCCCCCAAAAACAAATCGGCGCCTCTCAGGCTGGACCTGGGCGCACCCGGCTGCTTGAAATGATGCTCATATTCGTAAATAAACCCCCCGGCGAGCTCCCTGCCCGCTCGCCCCAGCCCGAGGCCACTCGGGAGTCCAGTCGGGCCGGCGCCGGCGCCCCGGAGAGCCGGCCCCCGGCCAGCCAGCGCGCGCGCGGCAGGGAAGGGACAGCGTGGTGGCCCCGAGCCCCGGAGCCCCGAGCCCCGAGCCCGGCGCCGTGGGGGTGGGGGAGGCTGGCAGCGATGCGGGGAACATGCTGCTCAGTCCCTCCTCCTTCGGCGGCGCGGTCGTGGCCAGCTGGCCCCGGATCCGAGCTGGGGAGCGGCTCCCAAGGTGGGTGTCGCGGGGGGGCAGCGGGGGGCGCGTGGCCGGGAGGGGTCCTGAGGCCTTATTTGTCTTCGAAACGCTGGGGGACCCCCTAAACTCCACAGCTGGTTCCTCCTCCCCCACCAAGCTTTTGTCCCTCCTGAGCTCTGGAGCCTTCCCCGCTCCCGGCCCTCGTCCTCGTCCTTCCCCAGGGCGCAAGAAGTGACCGTCTGAGAAGTGGCCCTGAGAGGGGGCGCCGGGCTTCGCTGCTACCCTTCCCCTTCCCTGCCCTTTCCCCGGCATACACTCGGGGAAGTTCCAGAGCCGGTTCGACCCGCTCCCGGCCCTGGCGGGGTGGAGAGGTGGAGGAGGGGGCTGGCCCGGCCCTTGCGCCTCCACGCCCGGGGGCAGCGGAAAGAAAGTGCGCGCGAAGATCCCGCTCAGCGCCCGCCCCTCCCTCCCCGTCGCCCCGGCCCCCCCAACCCCACTGAGGCCCCTCGGGACACCCTCCGAGGTGGAGGCGGCAAGGCAAAGCAGGGCCCGGGTTCGAAGAGGGAAGAGGCGGGCCGGCACCCCTTTCTCCCCCTATCCAACCCCACACCATCCCCCGCCCCCGCCTCGCCTTCGCCTCGCGCGCCATCAGGCCCTGCTCGTCCCCAGCCCAGCCCGCAGCTGCGAATGGGGGGCGTCGCGGAAAGGAAAGGGAAGATCTTGTTTGCAAAAGTCTCTCTCGCTCGCTCGGGTTCGGGGGAGGAACTAGGCGAGAGAATAGAGGAAGCGAGGCCCAGCCCGCCCGCCTGCCAGCCAGCCGGCCGGCCGGGGATTCGGGCTGGGAGTGGGCAGGGCAGGGCAGCGGGTCAGCGCTGCCCCAACTCCCCCAACTCCGCAGGCACCCCCACCCCGACCCGACCCGACGAGGGCGGAGCGGGGTCCGCCCCTCGCACCTTCCCCGCGGATCCCCACAATTGTGGGGGCCACGATGTGGACACGGCAGGACGGGGTGGGCCAGGGGCCAGGACGCACGCGGGGGGACCCGGGGTCCTCCTCCGCGGGGCCGCCAACTGCCATAAAAACACTGAGGGGAGGCGAGAGGGTGGGAACTCCGCCTCGGCCCCCCACTTACCCACACCACCCACCCCGTTTCCCAGCGCAGGGACAAGTTTCCCCACGCCGGACTCCATCCCGAGCGAGCCGAGCTGCGTGCGCCCCTCCTCCCCGCATCCCTGTCGGCGGCCCACCGGAGCCCGGACAAAGTTTTGCAAGCCCACCTAGGCGCCAGGCGCCGAATGGCCGCGGCCGGGCCGGGATTGCATGCTCGGGGAGCCTTGGGGCTTGCATTGGGTGTGTGCAGAGGGGCCGGGCTCTCCAAGGCCGGCATCCCCGGACGGAGGCCGCACCGGGACGCAGCCCTTGCAGAACTTGCTCTCCCGCGACGGCGGAGGCGAGGGGATGATCAAGGGGGGGGGCTGCCCGTTCCCAAAATCGCCCCCCCTTTTCCCGCACTCCTCCCGACGCAGGGGAAGAAAGGGAGAGGGGAGGAAGAGCCGCCAGCATCTGGCCTCGGCGAAGGTGGGCCGGCGAGAGAGGAGAGCGAGGGAGCGAGGGAGCGAGGGCGAGGGCGGCGAGGGAGGGAGGAGGGGAGAGAGAAAGGGCGGCGTTCACGAACAGTACAAAGTTGCAAATATGGCTCCCCCGTCTCTCGCCTCATCGCCGCAAGGAGACGAAGGCGCGCGGCAAACTCCGGGCGCCCCCCAACTCCGCCGCGGCCCCCTCGAAAGCCTCGGCCCGCATTGGGCAGAAACTAAAGCCGACTGGCCGAGGCCCCGAAACTTATTGTGTGCGTGTGCGTGTGTGTGAGTGGGAGACAGAGAGAGGGAGAGGGAGGGGAAGGCGTGCAGGGGGGGGGACCCATGCATAAGCCAGAAAAGCACCCCCGTTTTTTTTATTTATTTATTTATTTATCTTCTTGTTGTTTGTTGTGAAAGCCGGCGGCAGCCCCTTCTCCTCCCTCCCCAGGCCAGAGCGAGTCACGGCGTGTCTCCCTCTCTCTGTCTCCAAGCTCCTTCCTCCGACCCGACCCAAACGCGTGCGCCCGCTTGGCCCCCCGCGGGGCGCACACCCGCACGCCCTCTCCGCGCCCCGCGGGGCGCACACGCACAGGCAGGCAGGTAGGCAGGCAGGCAGGCAGTCACCCCAAGGGCAGCGGCAGAGGCGGCGACGACGCGGCCAGCCCCCACCCCGACGCCCCCCGCAGCCCCCCAACGCGCAGAGACACACACACAAAGTCGGGGGATGGAGCGGCTGGGCTTCTTGGGGGGGCCCCGAGGCGCACTCACATCCGAGGGCGTCCTGTTCCGCAGCTCCAAATGGATCCGCTTGTCCATCTCCATCGCTCGCCGTCCCTCGATCGCGCTCCTCGCTCGCTGTCCCCGCACAGGCTCCCGGACTGGCGCCGGCGCAACGCAAGCGACAAGCCCCGAACCCTCGGCCGCGCGGTGCCGGACTTTGAAGGCTCAACCAGCTGCGCTCGGTGGCTCGAGCCCCCAGCAGCCGCGCGGCGCACACGAACGTGATCGCCTCGGGGGCGGGACCGGCGGCCCCCCCGCGGGCGAGCGACGGCGGCGCGGGCCAATGGGCGGCGAGGGCCGCGGCGCGCCGGCCAATGGGGCGGCGGCGGGGTGGGCGGGGCCATCGGGCGGGCCCGCGCGCAGCCCGGCGCAGGGCGGCTCAGCCATTTGGTCGCGCTGCCGGGCACCGGCCTTGTAGGTTTCGGGACCGGCCTTGTAGATTGCGGGGCGTCGGCGGCGGCGGCGGCGGCTCGGCGGCGGGGCGCGCGGGTGGGCGGGATGGCGATCGCCTGCGTCCGGCCCGCCGCCGCCTCTGCCTCTGCCTCTCCTCCGGCCGGGGCGGGGCCGCAGGTGCGTTGCCGGGGGTCGGGGCAGCGCAGGGCAGGAAGGGGCCCTGGTCACCTTCGACGTCCGCCGGGCCCCAGGCCGCGCGCCCCTGCTCTCCTCTCCTCCCTTCCAACCACCGAACCTCGGGGCCCCTCCCGCTGCTGTCCCCGAAGGTCAGCTCGCTTGGACGGAAGGCCCCGCCACCCCCTGCCAGCCAGCCACGCGGGTCTGCAGGCGCGACCACCGTGGGGACGGCGTTGCCAAGGGCTGCCCCCCTCGCCGTGGGGGAGAGCCGGGGCCGAGGAGGGACCGAGGGAGGCATCGGGTCCGATTGGGGGCTTGCTTGGGACATGGACTTGGGGGTCACGTTCGCGGTGGGGACCTTCAAGCCGTAATGGCACCAAGTGGCCGGGCGCCGGACCTTGCCCGCTGCCACGGTGCGCACTCGCCTGCCGCCCAGGAAAGCACCGGACGCGTCCTCCTTAAGCCCCAGGAGTGGCATCTCTCTGTCTGTCTCTCTCTCTGTCTCTGTCTGTCTCTCTCTGTGTCTCTCTCTCTCCTTCTCTCTGTCTCTCTTTCTCTTTCCCTCTCTCTCTCCTCTCTATCTCTGTCTCTCCCTCTCTGTCTCTCTTCTTTCTCCCTCACCTCTCCCTCTACTCCCCTCTTTCCTCTCTCTCCCTCTCCTCTTTTCTCTCCCTCTCTTCTCCCTCCCCTCTCCTCTGTCTCCCCTCTCTTTCTCTCTCCCTCTTCTCTCTCCTTCTCCTCTCTGTCTCTCTTCTCTCTCTCTCTGTCTGTCTGCTCCTCTCTCCCTCTCCTCTCCTCACCTCCCCACCCACCCCCAGCTTTCCTTTTGGAATACTGGTGTGTTTCCTCTTTCAGGGACGGGGTGGTTCGAGGCAGAGAGAGAAGCCGAGGGCTGCACAAGTGAAGTTTTGAAACATCGTTACATAACATGGATGCATTTTTTTTTTCTCCCCCCACACCCCTGGAGCCTCGAGTTTAGGATGAAATACAAAGTGGCGAAACGTAAATAAACCCCTACTACGGTGACACTTGACGCTGGGAGACTACGAATTCGAATACTGTCCCCTGATTGCCAGCTCCCAGTCTCTACTACCTTACTAAGCAGTTGGACCCCGTAAGTGCTTTCTTTCAGAGAAGTGGAATTGGCCAGAGTGATGTTGGTTCTCTGAGCAGTAGGGACCTGCCGATTAAAAAAGTGAAAGACACGTTCGTTCATTTGCATATATTAGGATAATGTTTTGGCCTAATTTAGCTGAGGGGCTCCTCAGTTAGGTGGAATCAATTTGTGCAGCTGTAATTTTTTCTTTTTCTAAATTGTCCGGCTTCATTAGAAAACCGAGGGACCCACAATTTACCTCACTCAGCCGGGATAAATAAACCTCTGGATAGATTTTAAGGGTTGTTTCAAAACAGAACCATCACAAAAAAGCAGCAATGACGTTTTTCAATTTGATAGAACCAGAGTCCTGAATTTGTTTTGTTTTGTTTTTCATAGTAAGTTCATCTCTTCCGTTTCAATAATCAGCCTCAACACATTGCTAACAATGTGACCTGGAGCGGTGCATTTCCAGAAGGAATAAGCCCTTGAAAACCAGCCAATCAAAGGCAGAGATGTTCCCCCATCCTCCCGCGCTAAACAGAAGCAGAGTTGACTTACTCAGCACTGAAGAGAATGCAAAGTGTTTCTAGCCAATGGAATGCTTAGCATTTTCCCCAACATTTTCTGAAAGAAGAGATCACTCACTTTAACAAGCTAATCTCTCACTTTAGCAAAGTGTATTACTAAGAAAAACCTAACTTTTTTGTGTTTTTAATAAGAAAAAAGATTACTTAGGACCAGAGAAATAGTACAGTGGCAAGGGTACATGCCCTTGCATGCAGTGGTGCACAGAACTTGATCTACGGCACCGAGGCATCCCGTATCATTCCCCAGAGGACAGCCAAGGAATGATTCCAAAGTGCAGGTGTGAGCAGTAACCCCCTAAGTGTCACCTGGGTGTGGTCCAAAAACCGATAGCTAAATGGACTGAGCGGTGTGGCTTTACATGTGCAAGGCCCCAGATTCACCCCTTGACCCCCTGGGCGCCACAAGACCACTTAAAGGGCTAGTCCCTTAAGCACAGCTGGGTGTTCTTGCATCAAAAAAAGGTTAATAGCACATCTTAACTGAGCTATTTGCCCGATGCGGTACATTTTAAAAAATTAGTTATTTCGTATTTATGTTATTTATCAAATTACATGTCACTGTATGAAAAGTAGATGCACTAAATGGTTCTACATATCCGAGCAAATGATAAGAAAAGCACCCATGGGCCAGGTAGAGCATTTGCTTTACACGGTGGCCCCAACCTGGGTTCCATTCCCAGGCATCTCATATGGTCCCCAGAGCCTGCCAGGAGTGCTGCCTGAATGCAGAGCCTGGAGTCCACCCGCTGAGCACCACCGGGTGTGCCCCCCCCCAAAAAAAAAATAAAGGAAAAGAAGCCCCCATATCAAAGAGCCCTTGGTCAAAACAAATTTTGATAGCGATTAGACTAAAAAGAGCTCCTATTGACTAGTCATACAAAGAAGTTATGTAAATAGGTGTATATATATACCATACATACCCCTACCAATGTTTATATATGTGTAGGTTAAAAAGATGTAAACATCTAGGGAGAAAGATCTTCCTCCTTTCCAGAATATCCACCAAGAACCATTTCAAACTGAACTGCCTATGTCTCTAAAAAGGCAAGAGCATTAGGTTTCTTCAGCTTTTGGACATGATTCGGGAGAGTATTATTTTAGAAATCAGGCCACATTTGTGTGTCTGCTTCCATTTTAGTCCGTTGCCCTTTTTGGTCTCTAAAGCTGGAGACCCTCTCGTTTACCAATCATTTTTATGAGGGCAACTTAATGAATGCACAGTTCAATTTTTTTTTGTTCTCCAGCTTTGGAATACATATACTGGAATCTGGCCATAGTACTTTTTCACCTACATCAATGGCTCTGCTGCCTGGACACCAAAAGACAATCTTATGGAAATACTCCAGCTTAATTATATTCTCTTTTGTCTTCCTATATAAATAGCTTTTAGAAATGTAGATGATTCTTTGAAATCCATGGTAACAAATGTGAAGACAATGCATTTTGATTTGAATAGCAAGAGGGGAATATACTAAAAACCCAGGATCTAAAAAGTTAACTATTCTTGTCTTTTGCTCAATAAAGTACTGGATTTTAATATCTATAATATTGTAAGGCTCATAGATAGGACAGAGATTAAGGCTCTTGCCTTGCATGCAGCTCCCTTAGCACTACACATGATCCTCAGACACCACCAAGCATGTCCCCAACCACCCCTTCCAAAAAAAAAATCAAACACAAGTTAGAGAAAAAGCACTATTAGAAGAAAGTCGTTAATGGGGCCGGAGCGATAGCACAGCAGGTAGAGCATTCCCAACCACCCCATGTATATGATCCCCCGAACCCCCTGAGTGATTCCTGAGCATAAGCCAGGAGTAGTCCCTGAGCACCACCAAGTATGCCCACCCTTCCCCCCCCCCCCAAAAAAAATAGGTAGAAAATTTGTTCTGTTGCATTTTTTTTAAGGAAAATGTCTTTTAGAAGGAGTTACTGTATATGGGAGTGTGTCGGGTTTGGGGGGGAATAAGGTGCCCAGGGATTGGTTCTAGGTCCCTGTGCATGTAGGACCATTCCCAATCTACCATGATTTGTTTGGGGTCACACTGGCTCCAAGGGCTACCCACCCTTCTGCTATTCTTGGGTACAGTACCAAGGATCTAAGTCAGGAACCTCCCACATATGCACCATGTGCTCCAGCCCTTTGAATCATCTCTTCGACCCCAATAATGATTTATTTTGAAAAGAAAAAAGTGCCACTTCTACCCTTGTTTGCAAATTACTAGAAAGTCTATGAATTCATTTCTTACATAACATACTGGAGGCAAATTAAAGCTAACAAACAAAAAGTTTGCCCACTACTCACGACAGGAAGAATCCAAGTACTTTATTTTTAATTTAAGTTCTTATTTTTAATATCTAAAATGTGACAACTAAGAGAAATAGCTGTCTGGAAGCAAATAATGAACTGGGACTAAAGGTAATATAAGAAAGACAAAGTTCAATTAACTTAGAGTCAGTCAATTTATTTTAACCCATCTGAGGTTTCTCTATGAACAAAAGGGTAATTCAAACCTATTAAGATTTACTAATGGTAAAGAATAGACCAAAATTTTTCATATATTTACCCCTTTGCAAATTAGTATTGATAATTTTAAGTATGCATTAGTAAAAATTATCCTCCCAGATTATATAATTTGTAATGCAGGTCTTAGCATATGCTATAACTTTAAAATAGGTTACCAACTTAAAGGAATTCTGGGAAAATTCGTTGTTTTAGTGAAGTAGGTTTAATTAGAAAAATAGAGAGGGAAGCCAAAAGGGGAAAAGGAGAGAGAGATCCTTTGGTAGATTATACAACCTTCACCTATTTTGCTGACATTTTATCTCACACTTTCAGAATCCAGGACTAAGAGGAATACATGGTATATTTTTGTATAACCTCCCAGCAATATGAGTGAAATAAGGGAGGGGAGAGAGAGAGAGAGAGAGGAAGGAGAGAGAGAGAGAGAGAGAGAGAGAGAGAGATATGCAGAATAGTCTCACTCATCTATGGGTTTTAAGAAAAAATAAATAAAAGACATTTTTTGGGGGCCAGAGAGATAGCTCAGCAGTGTTTGCCTCGCAAACAGCCAATCCAGGACCTAAGGTGGTTGTTTTGAATCCGGCGTCCCATATCGTCCCCCGTGCCTGCAAGAGCTACCCCTGAGCAACCGCCGGTATGTGGCCCAAAAACAAACAAAAAAATTTTTTGCAATAATTCTCAGAGACCAAAGAGGAGGGCAGGAAGGTCCAGACTCATGACATGAAGCTCACCACAAGAGTGATGAGTGCAGTTAGAGAAATAACTACATTGAGAACTATCATAAAGTGAAATGAATGAGGGAAGTAGGAAAACCCTGTCCTCAAGTACAGGGTGGAGGGTCTGGTGGTGGGAGAGGGAGATTCAGGACAATGGTGATGAGGAAGGTTTGTGCTGGGAAGCGGGGGTGTTCTTTACATGACTGAAGCCCCAACTACAATTACGTTTGTAATCAAGGTGTTTTAAATAAAGATATTAAAAAAAAAAACCTCCTGGCAATAAGTGAAATTGGGACTGAAGTGATTGTACAGTGATTAGGAGCATTTGCTTTTGCAAGTAGTCCTCCTAGATTCAATCACAGCACACCACATGGTTCCTCAGACCCTTCCCAGGAGTGGTTCCTGAGCTCAGAGCCAAAGAGTGAACCCTGATGAACATGAAAACTAGAACACAGAATGTCATCTTTACTCCTTTATTTATTGCAGTGTGATTTACATTTACTGAAATATTAGACACAATTAAGGTTTCCATTGGAAGATGATGGAATTAAGAAGATATGGACTAGATAGATATGGAGAGGGGTAGTATTATACTGAGTTAAATGAGTCAGAGGAGGGGCTGGAGAGATAGCAGACAGCTGTAGGGCATTTGCCTTGCATGCACCCAATTCAGGAATGATGGTGGTTTCAGATCCCAGCATCCCACATGGTCCCTCCGTGCTCCACCTGCCAGGAGCGATTTCTGAGCACAGAGCCAGGAGTAACCCCTGAGCATCGCCGAATGAGACGCCCCCGCCCAAAATGAGGTCAGAGGGAGAGGATAGAATGATCATTTTATTTGTGGAATAAGTATATATATATATATAATATATATATATATATATATACAGAGAGAGAGAGAGAGAAGAATGGTAATATCCCAAAAACAATATAGCCAACTACCAGGGGGACTAGTCCCATAGAAGGAAGCATGCCACAAAGGCAAGGTGAATTACAGTTAGGGCAGAGAAGGGGCCACTATGACACTGATAACTGGAAATGATCACTCTGGGCATTGAACTGGGTGCTGAAAGGAGATGAAATGGCTATAGGTGATTCCCCTTCGATAACAATATTGCAACCACACAATGCGTAAAAGGAAAAAAGAATGAATGAAGCCACAGAGGGCAGGCGGGTGGGTAGGAGTGAGTGAGCCCTAGAGGGAAATGGGACAATGGTGGTAGAAAATGACTGAAACTCAATCATGAACAACACTTGTTTTTTTTATTTGGTTTAGGTTTTGCTTTTTTGTTTTTGTCCTTTTGGGGCCACATCCAATGACATTTGGGTTACTCCAGGCTCTGCACTCAGAATAATGCTCTTGGAAGACCCAGAGGACTGTATGGTGATGCCAGGGATCGAACCGGGTCAACCGCCATGCAAGGCACACCACAGCTTTAGCCACTGTGCTATCGCTCCAGCCCCCATCAATCATGAACAAGCTTTGTAACTATCACACAAAATTCTATTTTTAAAATCATTATTTTGGGGGTTGGCGTGGTGGCGCGTAGAAGGTAAGGTGCCTTTGTGCCTTGCCAGCACTAGCATAGGACACAAACTGCGGTTCCGATCCCCAGCGTCCCATATGGTCCCCAAGCCAGGAGCGACTTATGAGCGCAGAGCCAGGAGTAACCCCTGAGTGTCCATGGGTATGGCCCAAATAACCAAAAAAAAAAAAATCATTAATTTTTAAAAGATGAGAGGAAAAAAAAAAAAAAGACTGAGGCTATTGGAATACTACTCAAGTCATAAAATGTTGAATTTTTGCCATTCACGATAAAATGGAAAGCTAGGCAAAATGAAATAAGTAGGAAGGAAAAAGACTAGTAGTGGGTATTTCCACCTAAAAAGTAGAATTTAAAAATTGATGACCAGGGCAAGTGAGAAAGATTCGATGATAAAGGGGCAAAAGCAATAGCACAGCAGTAGGGTGTTTGCCTTGCACACAGCAGATCCAGAAGGAACCCGGATTCTATTCCCCAGAATCCATATGGGTCCCCCTGAGCCTGTCAGGAGCAATTTCAGATCTCAGAGCCAGTAGTAAAACCTGGGTGCCACTGGTGTGACCCAAAAACAAGAAAAAAGAAGAAACTAACAGGAACAACATTATTAAATAGGCAAATCAGTGGAGATTGATAGAACTGAATTATTGAGAATAAGGTTAAAAAGAAAGAAAGGAAAGAAAGAAAGAAAGTAAGAAAGAAAGAAAGGAAAGAAAAGAAAGAAGAAAGAAAGAAAGAAAGAAAGGAAAGAAAGAAAGAAAGAAAGAAAGAAAGAAGGGGAGGGAGGGAGGGAGGGAGGGAGGGAGGGAGGGAGGGAGGGAGGGAGGGAGGGAGGAGAGAGAAGAGAGAGAGAGAGAGAGGAGAAGAAGGAAAGAAAGAAAGAAAGAAAGAAAGAAAGAAAGAAAGAAAGAAAGAAAGAAAGAAAGGAAAAGAAAGAAAGAAAGAAAGAAAGAAAGGATAGGAAAGGAAAGAAAGAAAGAAAGAAAGAAAGAAAGAAAGAAAGAAAGAAAGAACGGAAAGAAAAGAAAGAAAGAAAGAAAGAAAGAAAGAAAGAAAGAGAAGGGAAATAAAGAAAGAAGAGGAACGTCAGGGTATACAAAAAGATGCTTTTAGGAAACCCAAGCATTACACAATAGGTAAGGTTTCTTGCCTTGCATGTGAAGTACCTGGGGTTTTATTCCACAACACCGTCTATGTTCCTCCAATCCCTACCAGGGAGTGATCTCTAAGAGTGAGAAGTAACCCTGGTTTACTTTATTACTACTACTAACTACTACTACTACTTACTACTACTACTACAACTACTACTACTACCACCACCCACCACCACCCACCACTGGGTGTGGACCCAAAAACAAAATAAATAAAATAATTGCATTAAAATACTTAAATATACATGGGGTATGTATGGAAAAACACCCAACCTGGGGCCGAGTGATAGGCACACGCTGGGCATTTGCCAGGACCTCGGTTTGATCCCAGCATCCCATATTTCCCCCAAAACCAGGAGTGATTTCTGAGTGCAGAGCCAGGAGTATAATCCCTGAGCATCACCAGGTGTGGTCCAAAAACAAACAAAAAAAAAAAAACAAAACAGAAAAAGAAGCAGAGTCGAAGGAGGAAAGGAAGGAAGGAAGGAAGGAAGTAAGGAAGGAGAAGGAAGAAGGAAGGAAGGGAAGGAAGGAAGGGGGAAGAAGGAGAGGAAGGAGAGGAGGGAGGGAGGGGGGAGGGAGAGAGGAAGAAAAGAAGAGAGGGAGGGGAGGGGAAGGAAGGAAGGAAGGAAGGAAGGAGGGAAGAAAGGAAAAGAAAAGAAAAGAAAAGAAAAGAAAAGAAAAGAAAAGAAAAGGAAAAGAAAAGAAAAGAAAAGAAAAGAAAAGAAGGAAGAAAAGAAAGAAAAGAATAAAGGGGCGGGGAAGGTGGCGCCTCAGAGATAAGGTTTTTTTGCCTTGCAAGTGCTAGTGAAGGCCTGACCGCAGTTCGATCCCCTGGCATCCTCATATGGTCCCCCCAAGCCAGGAGCAATTTCTGAGCGCATATCCAGGGGAGTAACCCCTGAGCATCAAACGAGTGTGACCCAAAAGAAGGAGCCGGACAGATAGCATGGAGGTAAGGCAGAAGGACAGTGGTTCGAATCCCAACATCACATATGGTCGCCCAGTGCCTGCCAGGGGCCGATTTCTGGGCAAAGAGCCAAGAGTAAACCCATGACCACTGCCGGGTGTGACCCCCCCCCCCAAAAAAAAAAGGAAGAAAGAAAAGAATGTCAAAATTGGGGACCCAAGAGCCATAGTGCAGCAGTAGGTACATCTACCTTGCATGTGCCTGACCCCATGATGGACCTGGGATGGACCTGGGTTTGATCCCTGGCATCCCCATATGGTCTCCCAATCTGCCAGGAGCGATTTCTGGGCAAAGAGCCAGGAAAAGCCTGAGTGCCCCCTGGGTGTGCCCCCAAAACAAACAAACAAAAGAAAGAATGGGCAGAACAGAAGCTCAAAGGGCTTTGATCTTGGCACCAAATGTGTCCCCTAGCCATTTGCTGGGAGTAGCTCCTAAAAGCTACCTGGTGGGATCCAGTCCTCTCACACCCATATTCCAAATACAAACTTCCGTTTGTTGGGGGGCAAACATGGCAGCGCTCAGGGGTTACTCCTGGCTCTGTGTTAAAAAAATTGCTCCCGACAAGCTCGGGGGACCAATATGGGATGACTGAGATCAAACCGAAGGCTGTCCTGGTTTGGTCACATGCCAGGCAAATGCCTCACCATTGTGTTATCACTAATCCAGCCCCCCCAAATACAAACTTTCAACTCTAAGTTAGCAGATATAATGAGCAACAGTGACTAGATGTTAAAATGTTGTATTTGGGGGCCAGGGAGGTGGCGCTAGAGGTAAGGTGTCTGCCCTTGCAAGCACTAGCGTAGGACAGGACAGCGGTTCGATCGCCCCAGGCTTCCCATATGGTTCCCCCAAGCCAGGGCGATTTCTGAGCTCATAGCCAGGAGTAACCCCTGAGCGGTCAAACAGGTGTGGCCCAAAAACTAAACTAAAATAGAAATAATATAAAATGTTTGTATTTGGAAGAACTAAGAGGATAACTTTTTTTTTAAGAGAATAAGTGTTTGGTATGTTTGTTTGTATTGCTTGCTTGCTTGCTTTTGGGGTTCACACCCAGCAGCACCCAGGGGTTACTCCTGGCTCAGTGTGCTCTGAAATCGATTACCTGCAGGCAGGCACGGGGAGCCATATAGGATGCCGGTATTCGAACCACCTTCTGTTCGGTCAAGTGCAAGGCAAACTCCCCTACTGCTGTGCTCGCTCTTTCTCTCTCTTCATTCGTCTCTCTCGCATCTCTCACTCTCTCTCTCTCTCTCACTCTCATCTCTCTCTCTCTTTATATCTCTCTCTCCCTCCCCCCACAAGAGAATGACTCTTGTTTTTTGTTTTTTTGTTTGTTTGGGGGCGGCCACACCCAGTGACGCTCAGCGAGTTACTCCTAGGCTATGCACTCAGAAATCGCTCCTGGCTTGTGGGGACACTGGGAATCGAACCCGGGCCCGTCCTGGATCAGCCACGTGCAAGGCAAATGCCCTACTGCTGTGACTGTCACCTTCGGGGGTCCCAAGAGAATAACTCTTTTTTTTTTTTTTTCGTTTTTTGGGCCACACCCCAGCGGTGCTCCGCGGGTATTACTCCTGGCTGTCTACTCAGAAATAGCTCCTGGCAGGCACGGGGTACCATATGGGACACCGGGATTCGAACCAACCACCTTAGGTCCTGGATCGGACTGCTTGCAGGCAAACACCGCTGTGCTATCTCTCCGGGGCCCGAGAACAACGCTTTTTTTAATAATTATCTTTATTTAAACACCATAATTACAAATAGATAATTATAGTTGTAAAGAACACCCCCCTTCACCAGTGCAGGATTGCCCACCACCCAATTTCCCAGATCTTTCTACTCCCCACCCCACCCACACCTGTACTTGAGACAGGCTTTCTTTTTCCCTCATTCATTCACATTGTTGTGATTCGTTTTCAGTGTAGTTATTTCTCTAACTGACAGACTTATCACTCTATGTGGTGAGCTTCATGTCATGAGCTGCACCTACATGGGAAGATGGGGGGAAATAAGGGTTTGGGACTGAGGGCAGTAAAATATTAGAAATGAGATTTAGTAGGGCGGTATCAAGGGTCACAATACAAGATGGAATGTTATGTATATATATAAAATATATGCATACAATTAGCTATCAATAGAAAAAACAAGGAGAAAAAAAATTTCAGTGACTGTCCCAACATAAACCAGTACTAAAACGGCCCCTGCCTCCCTCCCAAAGCGCATTTCCATTAGTGTAGGGAGAGGTAGGGGGGAAGCCTGAGGACCACTAAGAGTCCACCTGAACCCACCTTCTGGCCATCTGAGCTGACACCCAGGGAAGGCTGGAGTCAGGGGAAAAAAGAAAAGGATGGCTGGGGGCCTGCCAAGCCTCCCAGCACTCCCCAGGCCAGGGAGGAAGGGCTCCGGTATGGGGCCTCCCCAAAACCCTATACCTGGCAAAGAGCTGGCTCCAGAATCAAAGAGGAAACCGGAGGCCAGAATGTCTGCCCTCCCTCCTCCCATGCATACCTTCCCCCTGGAGTACGGAGGGGGAGAGGAGAGGGGGGAAGCCTGAGGACCACTAAGAGTCCACCTGAACCCACTTCTATGCCATCTGATCCGGCACCCAGGGAAGACCTGGAGTCAGGGGGAAAAGACAAGGATAGCTAGGGCACCTGCCAAGCCCTTCCCAGCACTCCCTCCACCCCAGGCCAGGGAGAAGGGCTCCGGTAATGGGGGCCTCCCCAAACCCTATACCTGGCAAGAGCTGGTCTCCAGAATCAAAGAGGGAACCGGAGGCCAGATGTCTGCCCCGCCTTTCCTCCCCATGCACCTCCTCTTAAAAGTACTCTTCACAAAGAAGTAAATCATAGGGGCCGGAGAGATAGCAAAGGAGTTAAGGTGCTTGCCTTGCATGCAATGGGACCCCTGTTCGATCCCTATCGCCAGCTTATGGTCATTGCCAGAAGTGATCCTTCAGCACAGAGCCATAGTAAGCCCTGAGAAGAGCAGGTTGTGTCACCCACACCCCAAAATTGAAAAAAAGTTGTAGTCATTGCACCCAATGATATATATATATTTTGGTTTTTGGGTCACACCCCGGCAGCGCTCAGGGGTTTACGCTCTGGACTATCGTGTGCTCAGATATCGCTCCTGGCAGGTGCAAAGGGACCATAATGAAGTGCCGGGGAATTCGAACCACACCTTCCTTCTTTGTCTAAGCCTTTACCGCTGTGCTATCTCTCCAGCCCCGGGTGATCAATATTAACAACACTTATTGAAGTAACCATTTCACTTTATCCACCTACTTCTATAACTGTATATCAGAACATCATGTTGTATAACCAAAAATTTACTGTTTAAATAAATCTTAAAACTGAAAATGTTTTAATAAAGATGAATGCCGTAATGACAAAGTTACTGATTTCATTCTCATTATAGGAAGTCTGAGAATTTGTTAGGTGTTTTGACCTGAGATTTTTTACATTTTTGGTAATGATCTCTCAAATCAATAATCTATAAAGTCAAGAAGTAAATGTTTTCAGTTTTACTCTAATTATATGAATATTAATTTATTCAAAGATTAGGATGAATGTTTTATTAAGCCATTAACTTTAATGGGACAAGCTGGAAATAAAAAAATACTATAGAGCTGGAGAGGTAGCATGAAGGTAGGGAGTTTGCCTTGCATGCAGAAGGACGGTGTTTCAAATCCCAGCATCCCATATGGTCCCCCGAGCCTTGCCAGAAGCAAATTTCTGAGCGTAGAGCCAGGAGTAACCCCTGAGCGCTGTCAGGTGTGACCCCAAAACAAAAACAAAAACAAAAAAATGAGATACTACAGAGAACTTTCACTTTGGAACTTATAATTGAATAGCAGCATATGGTAGAGGCTCTTTACATTAAGCCTTGCACTATGGCTCGTAATGACAAAAAAATATACTTCCTTAAAATCATTCCTTTAAAAAAAAGTCACTTGACTCCCAGCTCTAGTTATAATTGGGTACTTGACATTGTACTAACCTCATTGCTGTAATCAACAATAAAAGCAAGACAAGTTGTTTGAGAAACAATAATTACAGGCACTGGGACAGCAACCAAGGCGAGATTATTATCTTCAGAAAAGGAGGCACATGAGATCAGCCTCACATTCACCCCAGCACAGGGACATAAAGCCCAAGCTGACTGGAAGTGTTTCTGGGTAGACAAAACAGTGAGCAGAGTTCATCTAGGTTAACAGCTGAGTTTGGGAAAGAAATGAAGGCCCTTGAGTGGAAGACCTGAAGAGAAGGAATCTTCCAAGACTTCATTAAAAATCTCCCTCACATGATCAGATCAGAGATCAGAGCAGGAAAAGTGTTTACCTTACAGTTGGCTGGTCAAGTTTTATCCCTGGCACCACATATGGTCCTCGAGCATTGACAGGAGTGATCCCTGAGAGCAGAGCCAAGAGTCAGCCTTAAACACCATCAAGTGGAGACCCAAAATACCAAAACAAAGGAAAAATCTCTCGAGATACATGATTCACTAGTAACCGTAAAAATTGAGTGGGGGACATGGCAGAGACTTCAGGGGTTGTACAATAATGGGTGAGACTCATTAGGTTAAGCCCAACCTAATGAAGACTGCATAGACCTCTGTAAATATCTAGGCTTTAATGGGGAACCCCAGAAGGGTTACATTCCTCTATAAGAGTCATAAACTAGTAGTTTTACCAATAGGTATAAGGACTAAGTTTATTTTTATGTATATTTTTTGATTTGGAGGCACGCTCATAAATGCTCAGGACTACTGGCTTTGCTCTCAAGGACTTTTTTTTTGTTTTCCTTAGTCACACCCAGCAAGCACTCGGGTTACTCCTGGCTCTTCGTTTCAGAAATCACTCCCGGGTAGAGGATCATATGGGAATGCTGGGGATTGAACCGGTTGGCGTGTGGCAAGGCAAATGTTTGTACCTACTGTGTTATCACTCTGGCCTCCAGGGCTCACTCCTTGATGGGCTTGAAGTACTATATAGGATGCCAGGGATCAAACCCAGATCGGCTGCATACAGAAAAACAGCCTACGTGCTCTGGCCCTAATAAGGACTGAATTTTAAATAGATATTGCCAGAAAAGAGGAAGGCAATATAACCAATTGTATCTGTCTGATACAATATAACTTCTAATCTTATAGTCTGGTATCTATTATAATTCAATGAATAGCTTCTGCACTGCATTGAATTAACTAACCATAAATTGAACTAACGAAGAAAAGTAAAAAATACCCATTGGCCATACAAAGGGAAAAAAGAGGCTAAAGTCACCATGAATAAAACAGTAAAAGAAGCAGACACAGAAATGATTTTGATACTAGAGTCATTTCATTACCAGCCCAGAGTTATAAACAAATAAGCCAAGAGTTGAGTTAGGAAATCAAAATGTCTATTGTTGGTATGACTATAACTATAGTTATGAAAATAACTATATTTGGTATGTTAAATTTTAGGGAAGAGTGAATGTTAAAATGGATGAAAAATATAATAATTTAAAATGCTAAAATGAATTAAAAAAGATAGAATAATTTAGTAAAGAATTTGAATCTATGAATAGAAATTAACTGAATAGTTTAAAAAAATAAGTTTAATATCATAAATTAAGAATTATTAGGGGGGCCGGGCGGTGGCGCTGGAGCTAAGGTGCCTGCCTTGCCTGCGCACGGACCGCGGTTCGATCCCCCGGCGTCCCATATGGTCCCCCAAGAAGCCAGGAGCAACTTCTGAGCGCATAGCCAGGAGTAACCCCTGAGCGTCACAGGGTGTGACCCAAAAACCAAAAAAAAAAAAAAAAAAAAAAAAAAAAAAGAATTATTAGGGCCGGAGCGATAGCACAGCGGCAGGGCATTTGCCTTGCATGTGGTCAACCTGAGACAAATCTGGGTTCAATCCGGGCATCCCAAATGGTCTCCCAAGCCTGTCAGGAGCAAGTGTGTGTGTGTGTGTGTGTATGTGTGTGTAGTGTAGTGTAGTGTATCGTTAATTATTTGATACTACATGTGTGTGTTTTGTTGTTGTTGTTGTTGTTTGTTTTGGGGCCACACTCCGTGAGTGTCAGGGGTTACTCCTGGATGCTCAGAAATCATGCCCTGGTTTAGAGGATCGGGGGGATCGAACCACAGTCCATCCTAGGTTAGTGTATGCAAGGCAGACGCCCTACCACTTACGCCACTGCCCCAGCCTCCAGGAGCAATTTCTGAGTGAAGAGTCAGGAGTAATTCCTGAGTGTGGCCCGGTGTGGCTCAAAAACAAAAACAGTGCTCGCTTCGGCAGCACATCTACTAAAATTGGAACGATACAGAGAAGATTAGCATGGCCCCTGCGCAAGGATGACACGCAAATTCGTGAAGCGTTCCATATTTAAAAAAAAAAATAATAATAATAATAATTTGAGTTCAGCCTTTTCATTCAATGGTGTTAGGACAATTGAATAACATGTGTAAGAAATTAAAGTGGATCCATATCTCACACCTTAAACCAAAGTCAATTCAAAAGGAATCAAAAACCTTGAGATCAGACTTGAACCTATCAAGAACACTGAGGAAAACATAGTCAGAGATGCTCCAAGAACTAGACCTTTAAGGAATGTTTAACAATGTGATGCCAATGGCAAAGGCTACAGAATCAAAACTAAAGAAATGTAACTAAATCAAATTAAAAAGTTTCTCTAGGGGGAAGGGGGAAGAAAAAAAAAGTTTCTCTAGGGGTCAGAGTAATAACACAGCAGTAGGGCATTTGCCTTGCACGTGACCAACCCCGGATGGACTCCTGTTCGATTTCCAGCATCCCATATGGTCCCCTGAGCCTGCCAGGAGCAACTTCTAGCACAGGGCCAGGAGTAACCCCTGAGCACTGCTGGGTGTGGCCCCAAAACAAAACAAAACAAAACAAAACTAATTTTTCTCTATGGCAAAAGAAACACGTGCTCGCTTCAGCACTAAAATTGTACTCAATTGTACTAAAATTGGAACAAAACAGAGAAGATTAGCATGGCTCCTGCACAAAAGAAACATGAACTAAAACTAAAAGACAGTTAACTAAGTGGAAGAAAATATTTGCACTCAAAACATCAGATAATGGGCTGGAGCGGTGGCGCAAGCAGTAGTGCATTTGCCTTGCACACACTAACCTAGGACAAACTAAGATTTGACACCCTTGGCATCCCATATGGTCCCCAAAGCCAGGAACGATTTCTGAGTGCATAGCCAGAGTAATTCCTGAGCATCATCGGGTGTGGCCCAAAAAGCAAAAAAAAAAAAAAATTAGATAAGGGGCTGGAGAGATAGCACAATGGTAGGGCGTTTGCCTTGCACTCAGCTGACCCAGGATAAACTGGTTTGAGTCCCAGAATCCCATATGGTCCCCTGAGGCTGCTAGGAGTGATTTCTGAGCACAGAGCCAGGAGTAACACCTGAGCACCACCAGGTATGGTCCAAAAACAAACAAACAAAATCAGATGAAGGGTTGATATCCATGATATATAAATTACTTACAAAGATTAAGCCCCCCAAAATCTTAAAAAACACCACCATCAAAAAATGGGGAGAGGTGGGCCCAGAGAGATAGCACAGCGGCATTTGCCTTGCAAGCAGCCGATCCAGGACCAAAGGTGGTTGGTTTCAAACCCCGGTGTCCCATATGGTCCCCGGTGCCTATCAGGAGCTATTTCTGAGCAGACAGCCAGGAATAACCCCTGAGCAACGCCAGGGTGGCCCAAAAACAAAACAAACAAAAAAAAAATGGGGGAGAGGAAATTGTTGGTGTACCTAGCTAAAACCCTGAAGTTGGGTGCAAAGACCCTAAGACCCACCCATATCTGGGAGGGGTCTTGGGAACCGGATAATAGGTGTAACTACCTGCAAGACCTCCCATTCCTGGGAGGGGTCTGAACAAAGTTTAGATTAAGCCTGGGACGAAAGGGATTCGGGCCCTTTTGTCTCTTGGCCGGCTTTTGGATCTTTGGGCCGCATGGAGCCCAAAGGGAAGATGGCTAACAGGAGATAAGATGCAGGGGCTAGCAAAATAATGCTGTGCTTGAAAGGTTGACATAGGCCACACACCTGTGGTGGCTAGGGCATGAATAAAGATGATTTTTCCTGAAGCCTGCGTGTGAGTGAGTCTTGATTACGCCGATTACCTGGGCCTGGAATTCGCCAGCTGGATGGGGATGAAGCCACGTGGCTGGGGCCTAAGCACAAAGGCCTCCATCCATCGCCATCCAGCCCCATCGTTAATTATTTTATGCAACAGGAAATGAACAGACACCTCTCTGAGGAAGGCCAACAGATGGCCAACAGGCACATGAAAAAATGTTCATCATCACTTATCATTAGGTAAATCCAAATCAAGACAATGAATATCATCTTACACCAATGAGGATGGCACTTATCAAAAAATACTGAAAATCAAACCCAGGATCAAATCCAGTTTCCGTGTTGGTTAAAATGGGGTGTAAAAGAACTCTCACCCCACCTTTGGTGGGAATGTTGTTGGGTCTATCCCCTATGAAAAAATTGAGTTAGAGTAGCATTTTCATGGCACTAGTGTGCCGTGAGATATTATCTGGTGTGCTGTGGGAAAAATTCCAATTTCACCTGTATCTTGCGGCTTCCGGCTCACAAATAGACCACTCATTAGAATCTAATGATCGGTCTATTTGGGAGCCGAAGCGCATATTACAGACTATAAATGGCTATAAATAACTCTGGTGTCACTGATACACTGACAGGAGGAGACATTGCAGTAGATCACCGATGTGCAGAAGAGCACCAATGGATCTGGACTCTGAAGGATTATGGCAGATGCAGCACAGAAGAGCGCTGAGTGATGGATCTGGAGGAGACATGAGCAGAAGAGCGCTGACTGATGGATCTGGATGGAGACAAGCACAGAAAAGTGCTGAGTGTGACAGACAGTGGTTATCTGGAGGAGACAAGCGTAGTAAGTACTGAGTGACAGTGAGACAGGAGCAGATACTGCAGTGATAACAAGTTTTTGAAAAGGAAAGAACTGGACTCTGAACAAAATTCGGAGCCAGATAAGAGCCCAAGTATGAGTGGAGATCAAAAGAAAGCAAAGATGGTTGGGTCAAGCAAATTCTCTTTCACTAGGCAATATAGCTTTCGCTATATTTGGATTTACTTTCACCAGAGATGCAGAGAAACCAACTCCACTGTGCGTGGTGTGTGGTGAAAAGCTATCTAACAGTGCTATGATCCCAAGTAAACTTGAACACCATCTCCAAACGAAACGCCCTTCGCTTCAAAACAAGAATGCAGACTTTTTTGTTCGCCTGCGTAAAAACATGGAGAAACAGGCAACTTTCATGAGAAAAACCACAAAGGTAAATGCTGGAAAGAGCTCTTAAAGCTAGCTATCAAGTTGCTGAACATATAGCCTAAGTCAAAAAAGTCGCACACTGTGGCAGAGACATTAATACTTCCCATCTGCAAAGCTATTGTAGAGGAGATGCTCAGACCTGAAGCAGCTAAGGAAATAGCCAAGGTCCCTCTCTCAGTCAACACAATTTCTAGGCGTATTAATGACATGTCTGCAGACATTGAAAATGTGGTTTTGGAAAAGATCCGTATTAGTGAGAAATTTGCATTACAACTTGGCGGGTCTATTGATATCAGTGGATATGCTCAACTCTTGGCCAATGTGCATTTTGTGGATGGTGATGCAATTAGAGAAAACTTTTTTTGCAAAGCATTGCTAGAAAAAAACAACAGAAGAAGAGATTTTTTTGGGTCACATCAGAATACTTTGAACAAGGAGGACTTAATTGGGAAAACGGCACAAGTGTCTGCACCAATGAAGCTGCAGCCATGGTTGGGCACACCAAAGGCTTTGTAAGCAGAGTGAAGGAAAGAAATCCAGACATGATTGTTAGGCACTGTTTTTTACACCGTGAGGCCCTCTTAGCCAAGACTTTACCAGCAGACCTAGTTCCTGTGTTTGGATGATGTTGTGTGGCATGGGTAAGCTTTGTAAAGTCACAACCCATGAAAAGTTGCATGTTTGCAGCTTTGTGTGAGGAGGTGGGAGGAAGCATAAAACCTTGCTGCTTCATATGGAGTTCCAGTGGTTGTCGCATGGCGAGGTCTTGGTTCGTGTGTCTGAGCTGTAGGAGGAACTTAAAAGTGTTTCTGACAAATGAGAGGTCAGATTACGCAAAGCTGCTTGTAAGTGATGAGTAGTGTGCAAAGCTGGCATACCTGGCGATATTTTTCATCATCTGAATGAACTGAACACAGGAAGGCAAGGCAGAAATGAAAACCTGCTTACAAGTACAGAAAAAATAAATGGGTTCCATTCAAAGGTGCGACTCTGGCATCAACACGTGAAAAATGGCAACTTGAAATGTTCACACTCACCAAGCAATGCAAGGTGTTTACACTGCTGCACTGTGTGAGATAATAGTTAAACATTTAAAAACTCTTGAGAAGTTGTCACTTTATTTCTCTTCAGTCTCCACTGAATGCCTTGACTAGGTTAGGGGCCACTTATAGCTCAGCATCAGTTGGTGGAAAGGACATGACTTTACAGGAGCAGGAGGAACTAACTGAACTGAGACAAGATCGTGGTTTCAAGCTAAGATTTGCTGATCTACCTTTGGACAGTTTTTGGTTGGATATTGCCAAGGAGTTCCCCGTTCTGACAAACAAAGCTATTTTGACATTGCTTCCCATTTTCCACTACATATCTGTATGAGATGAGCTTTTCAAGTCTGATTGCTATAAAAACTAAAGACAGAGAGGGACTGAGAGCTGTTGACAAAGAGCTACATGTGTGTTTCTTCTTCAATTCCTGCCAGAATACCAGCTTTGTGTTCAGCCAAACAGGCCGCAGTTTGCACTGAGTAAGTAAACATAAATATGAACAATTTATAAAATACTTTATTATTTTTATAATAAAGTAATTATAAAATAATTATCTTTGTGTTTGATTCCTACTCAAGAGAATTACTTTATAAATAGTCAATATAAGCACCAAGTTAAATTTTTTTAACATTTTTTAATAGTGGTGTGCCTTGTGATTTTTTTTTTCATGAAAAAAGTGTGCCTTTGCACCAAAAGGTTGAAAAACACTGAGTAAGAGGCTTTTCAGTAAACTCAGAATTGAGCTGCATATGATCCAGTAATTCCACTTTTGGATATTTAGATATCTATATTCAGGACAGAAAAACATGAATTCAAAAGGATATATTCACACCACTCTTCATTGCAGCTTAGTATAATGCCTAAGATGCAGAATCAGCCTAGATGTCCAACTACAGGCAAGTGAATCATGACGATATGATACATATCTACAATGGAATACAACATAGCTATAAGGAATGATGCAGTCATGCAATTCATTGCAACATGGATGGAACTGGCAGATCATCATGTTAAATGAATTAAGCCAGAAGTATAAATAAAAGGGTGCCTGTTATGGCAATCTGGGAAGAGGAGGCTTGGAATGGACTCTGGGAACAGTGGTGGAGAGAGGTTGACAGTGGTGACGAAATTGGTGTTGAAGCATTCTATGTCTAAGAATAACCTTGTTAAATTAAAAAAATGTTTTAACTTTATTGATTGATTGATTGATCGGTTTTTTAGGCCACACCCCAGCAATGCTCAGGGGCTCTTCACTCAGAAATTACCTCCCAGCAGGCTGAAGAGTCATATGGGATACCAGGAATAGAACCAGGTCCCTCCTGGCCAGCCATATTCAAGGCAAATGCCCTATCACTGTGCTATTTCCTAGTCCCAAAAAAAACGTTTTTTTAAAATATGGAATGCTTCACAAATACGTGTGTCATCCTTGTGCAGGGGCCATGCTAATCTTCTCTGTATCGTTCCAATTTTAGTATATGTGCTGCTGAAGTGAGCACCTAAAAAGAATTTTTAAGGAGAATTGACTAGTCCATTCTAGATTCAAAGCTAGCCACAACAATAGTTAAACTGAACAAGTTAGAAAAAGAAAATTTGAGAGAGAGATGAGATACAGGAAAATACATTTAACCAAACATTTAACATACCTATAACTGGAGGGCCTGAGGTAAGGCATTTGCCTTGTATGCAGAAGGACAGTGGTTCGAATCTCAGCATCCCATATGGTCCCCTGAGCCTGCCAGGAGCAATTTCTGAGCGTAGAGTCAGGAGTAATCCCTGAGCACATCAGGGTGTGACCCAAAAAGCAAACAAAAAACAGCATACCTGTAACTGGAATCCCAGAAAAAGAAGAGAAAAATAGTACATAGGCAATATTTGGAAAAATGGCTGACAAGTTACTAAATAATTCTTATAAATGACAAAGATCACAGATTAAAAATTCTTATCAAACTAAAATAAGGCATAGAACAGTGATAAGTGATAGTACAGAGGTAATGCATTTGCTTTGCATGCAGCTGACCAGGTACAATCCTCTGCATTCCATATGGTCTCCCGAGCACCACCAGGTATGACCCCTGAGTGTAGAACCAGGCATAACCCCTGAGGACTGCTAGGTGTATCCTCGCAGAAAAGAAAATGACATACTGAAAAAATGGAAAGCAAATAGCAAAATGGATGGTCTGAGCTTAATTATTCTGTAATTAGAGTAAATTTAAATAAATATAACTATTAATATAAAAACTTAGATTGGGGGCCAAAGCAATAGGACAGCAAGGGGCTTGCCTTCCATGTGGCCTACTGAGTTCAATCCTTAGCATCCCATATATCCTTCAGCCTTGCCAGGAGTGACCTGAGGGCAGAGCCAGTAGTAACCCAGAGAATTGCCAGATGTGGCCCTAAAACAAAATTAAAAAAATTGAGATCTTTGTAATATAGTTACCATAAAATTATAAGGTCATTGAGGCCAGAGAAATAGCACAATGGTAAGGCATTTGCCTTGCATGCATAAGGACGGTGGTTTAAATCCCAGCATCCCATATGGTCCCCCGAGCCTGCCGGGGGCGATTTCTGAACGTAGAGCCAGAAGTAGCCCCTGAGCACTGCCTGCTGGGTGTGACCCAAAAACCAAAATAAATAAATAAATAAATAAATAAATAAATAAATAAATTATAATGTTATTTTAATTAGGTCTCACCAACACCAATACAACACCAATCCCTTATAACTAGTGTCCACTTTCCTCTGCCAGCCACATTTGCCTCCCACCCATCAGTTTGCCTCTTAAAGAAACATTTTATTTTTTTAATTATTTATTTATTTATTTTGGTTTTTGGGTCACACCCAGCAGGCAGTGCTCAGGGGCTACTTCTGGCTCTACGCTCAGAAATTGCTCCTGGCAGACTCGGAGACCATATGGATGCCAGGATTCAAACCACGGTCCTTCTGCATGCAAGGCAAATGCCCTACCTCCATGCTATCTCTCTGGCCCTTAAAGAGGCACTTTAAAATGTAAATAAATAAATAAATAAATAAATAAGAGGGCAAAAAATGGGGGCCAGAGTGGAGGTGCAGAGCATAAGGCATCAGCCTTGTGTCTGCTAACCTAGGACGGACCATGGTTCAATCCCCTGGTGTCCCATATGGTCCCCCAAGCCAGGAGCAATTTCTGAGTGCATAGCCAGGAGTAACCCCTGAGTGTCATCGGGTGTAGCCCCAAAACCAATAAATAAATAAATAAATAGGCAAAAAATAAGATTCTTCTAAAATAAGATTCTAGTGAAAATAATTTCCGTACTCTTACTGATACGGCTTGTACATAACACTTTTCCATTTTTCAGTACCACCTCCTGCTCCTGATTAAACACTATTAAACATTTCCCTCCACCAGTCTTTTCTCCTTCCTGTCTTATCTCAAAGCCCCCACCTCATCCCCCAATTGGCATGTTTCCCACTGAAGACCAATTCTCATGTTCTTTGTTTCCCTTGTATTTGGGCATTTTTTTTTTTATTCCACTATGTGTTTCTTTATAGCCTGCACATGAGAGATCATTCTGTGTCAGTTTCTCTCTAATTTCACTCAGCATAATACTCTCCAAATTCATCCATGTAGCAGAAAATTGATTGATTTAATCTTTCCTTATGGTCAAGTAATATTTATTATACAAAAGTAACATAGTTCCTTTATCCAGGCATCTATTCTTAGACACTTGGATTATTTCCAGATTTGGAGTATTATAGATAGAGCTGCAAGGAACTGAAGGGATGCAAATGTTTTTTCTCCATTTTGTGTTTGGTATCTAGGGATATAATCCAAGAAGTGAAATTGCTGGGTCAAATTGAAGCTTCATTTCTAGTTTAGTTTTGTTTTATTTTATTTATTTTATTTTATTTTATTTTATTTTTAGGAATGCTTATTTTGTTTTATAGAAAGGTTGGGCCAGAAAGATATTCCAGAAAAACATTCAGCAGTGAATGAGCCCCCTACCCCCCGCCATCCATGTCAACACTAGTGGTATTTGTTTGTTTGTTTATTTGTTTTGGGGGGGACAGCTCTCAGGGGTTACTCCTGGCTCTATGCTCAGAAATCACTCCTGGCAGGCTTGAGGGACCATATGGGATGCTGGACTTCGAACCATCGTCCTTCTGCATACAAGGCAAATGCCCTATCTCCATGCTATCTCTCCGGCCCCATATTTATTCTTTTTGATGTGTGCTAGTCCTTGTGGTGTGAGGTGGTATCCCATTGTTTGGATTTACATTTCCCTGGTTATGCTCACCCTGTCAGCTTCCCTTTCTCTTGCAAAATGCCAGAAATTTTGTTCTAAGATATTGACCTGCTCCTGTATCCAAAACAGAGCTTGTTGCAAAATGTCCAATTGTCGTTCAGTGTTGTGACTGACCACAGCCTGGACTGTCCAGAGGTGGAATGAGTCATTCTGCCAAGTTTGGACAAAGTCAGGCATCTGAACTGAGGTTTGGAGAGCCATGCCTGTGACAGCAGCATAGCAATGACAGAAATTAGTCCCAAAATTATGGTTCTCAGGAGTCAGGAATGGATTTAGATCGCAGGGAGCATTAGAGTAGGCATGTCACGACCTCTATCCTGAGTCCTTCAGCAGGGGAAGGCTGCAACTCTGGCCAAGATAACTGGGAGCCATATGTGTGAACAATCATGCAAAAAACCTTTTTTAGGACAGGATCAAAAGAAAGAGTGCCTTGGGCAAGCACACAGTGAGAGAAAACACAGCTTGTTGGGGTTAGAAAAAGAATGTATTGGGCTGGCGAGGTGGCGCTAGAAGTAAGGTGTCTGCCTTGCAAGCGATGGCCAAGGAAGGACCGCGGTTCGATCCCCCAGCGTCCCCCCAAGCAGGGGCAATTCCTGAGCTCTTAGCCAAAAGTAACCCCTGAGCATCAAATGGGTGTGGCCCGAAAAAAACAAAAACAAAAAAAAGAAAGAAAGAAGAAAGAAAGAAAGAAAGAAAGAAAGAAAGAAAGAAAGAAAGAAAGAAAGAAAGAAAGAAAGAAAGAAAGAAAGAAAGAAAGAAAGAAAGAAAGAAAGAAAGAAAGAAAGAAAGAAAGAAAGAAAGAAAGAAAGAAGGAAAGAAGGAAGGAAGGAAGGAAGGAAGGAAGGAAGGAAAGAGAGAGAAAGAAAGAGAGAGAGAGAGAAAGAGAGAAAGAAAGAGAGAGAAAGAAAGAAAGAAAGAAAGAAAGAGAGAGAGAGAGAAAGAAAGAAAGAAAGAAAGAAAGAAAGAAAGAAAGAAAGAAAGAAAGAGAGAGAGAGAGAGAAAGAAAGAAAGAAAGAAAGAAAGAAAGAAAGAAAGAAAGAAAGAAAGAAAGAAAGAAAGAAAGAAAGAAAGAAAGAAAGAAGGAAAGAAGGAAGGAAGGAAGGAAGGAAGGAAAGAGAGAGAGAAAGAAAGAAAGAAAGAAAGAAAGAAAGAAAGAAAGAAAGAAAGAAAGAGAGAGAGAAAGAAAGAAAGAAAGAGAGAGAGAGAAAGAAAGAAAGAAAGAAAGAGAGAAAGAAAGAAAGAAAGAAAGAAGAAAGAAAGAAAGAAAGAAAGAAAGAAAGAAAGAAAGAAAGAAAGAAAGAAAGAAAGAAAGAAAGAAAGAAAGAAAGAAAGAAAGAAAGAAAGAAAGAAAGAAAGAAAGAATCAGTGTATCAGCGGCTAGTATTCTTTTTTGTTTGTTTTTGGGCCAAACCCGGTGGTGCTCAGGGGTTACTCCTGGCTCTGCATTCAGAAATCACTCCTAACAGGTTTGGGGGAACAATATGGGATGCCAGAAATTGAACCTGGGTCCATCCAGGGTTGGCTACATGCAAAGCAAACGCCCTCCCGCTGTGCTATCGCTCTGGCCCTCGGGTTTATTCTTAGACATCTAGACATTCTAGATATGTATAGATCCATGCCAGGGAACAGAAAGAAGACAGGGAGGAGTACATATGTAAATGGGACCAAGAGAATAATCTAGAGAAAAGTTAAAAGGTGTTTCTTTCTTGTCCAGAAACTGAGCCATCTGTGAATTTCAAGGAAAGAGTAAAGGAGAGAAAAAGTTTGTCCAAATATTGGGCCCTGGAGGCCAGAGAGATAGCATGAAGGTAAGGTGTTTGCCTTGCATGCAGAAGGTCATTGGTTCGAATCCTGGCATCCCATATGGTCCCTCAAGCCTGCCAGGAGCAATTTCTGAAGCTGGAGCTAGGAGTAATCCCTGAGCACTGCCGGATGTGATCCAAAAAACAAAATTAAAAAAAAAATAACACTCTTTATGATGAAGAAATAGCTATTTTGGGGGGCCAGAGAGATAGCATGGAGGTAAGGTGTTTGCCTTGCATGCAGAAGGTCATTGGTTCGAATCCTGGCATCCATTATGGTCCCCCATGTCTGCCAGGGGTAATTTTCTGAGTATAGAGCCAGGAGTAACCCCTAAGCGCTGCCAGGTGTGATTTCCCCCCCCCTCAAAAAAATATATATATATATATATTGGGTCCTGGCAACAACCTATACATGAGAGGGCATTTCTTTCTGGTAAAACAATTACAGATTAGGGCCAGGAGAGATAGCACAGCGGCTATTGCCTTGCAAGCAGCGAATCCAGGACCAAAGGTGATTGGTTCAAATCCCGGTGTCCCACATGGTCCCCCGTGCCTGCCAGGAACTATTTCTGAGCAGACAGCCAGGAGTAACCCCTGAGCACCGCCGGGTGTGACCCTAAAAAAAAATAAACAAAAAAAATTACAGATTAACAAGACCCCAATTAAAAAACCTTAAACTGAATCTAAATTCTAAGAGCTAAGCCCATTTCCTGCTTTAAAAGAATGTGGCTGATTTTACATTGAATTCCAGCTGGAGGCTTTATTACCTATAGGCGAAAAAATGTTTTTTTCATGTATATATGTATTTATTTATCTGTTTTTGTTTTGGGGGCCACACCCGGAGGCGCTCAGGGGGTTACTCCTGGTTCTGTGCTCAGAAATCGCTCCTGACAGGCTCTGGGGGCCATATGGGATGCAGGAATTGAACCTGAGTCCATTCTGTGTTGGCCACATTCAAGGCAAATGCCCTACCACTGTGCGATTGCTCTGGCCCCTGAAATAGTAC